>NC_138981.1:30607745-31807745 GCF_964341445.2 Mesoplodon mirus
AAAAGCCTTGCCTAGCCTAGAGTGGATGTCCTATTTCTTTATCTTTCTTGATGACCTCTCATGCCTGCAAGTCAGCTCGTTTTTCTTTGCTGAAGACTGCACCCAACTGCTGCATGCACTCTAAAAGTTCCATTAAAATCTAGGGCATCATCACTCATTCTTATCTGCAGTGGGCTGCTCAACAGAACCATACCAGCACCTGCATGCAAACTTGTCTCAAAGAACAATATTATTTATATACATTGTCATCCTGTAAGGAGAAGAACTCCACCTGGATCCTACCTTCTCTCACAAAGCACATCTAGCCTTTCAAACACGGCACCCCGAGTCAGTGCTACGAAAGGGTCTCTTGCAACAGCAAGCATTACTTAAAAAGCAATTTAGTAGCAAGAAATTAGCTTTTTATAGGCCACCCTTTACTAAACTCGGTATGAGGTGAGCCATCATCCTGAATTTTGCCTCGCACCCACTGAGACCACACAGGCCAAAAGCAGTTTCATTTTAAATACTGTACTCCACAACAATTGTATGTATTCATCCTCTGGTCTTGATGAATTCTTTCTTGGGATGGATGTGTTATTAGGATAATGAGGATGGAGAATTGAACAACAGGCTAGGATTTAGCACTGCTCTTGTTGCCGTGAAATGTGAAGAAATCTTGATGCCACTTATACAAGGAGACATCCCCTAAGTACTGGGGATTGCTCACTGGTTGGTGATGGAGATAGGGTAGATTGATAAAAGAGCTGGGTCAAGATTAGAAATTAGGAGTACTAGCACCTTTTACTTTCTATAATATCAAACATCATTGTTTTAAATCACTAACAGGGCATTCTTTTGGAAACAATATTTGATATCCAGTATCATTTTCAAACTTTGTGACTAATTGCTCCATTTGACATGATAATATGTAGTATCACTGTTAAATGGTATTAAATAAAATACGCACATGCATGGTACTCTAGATAATTTTCCAACCAGCATGCTATTTCCTGTCTATTTTATGAAGTGGTGGATGTACCAGACTTGAAACATTCTGAAGATTTTGACTACTTAAATCTTCCAATAAACCTTGGATTTGGGGTAGGTGGCAGGAGTGGTTCGATTTTCAATGAAAGCATATGAGTTTTGGATAATTTTTCCAGATATAATAAGCCCAGTCCTCAAAGATATAAGTTTAAAGGCAGCTAGATAGCACTTCACCATATCTATGTAATAGTATCTGTCCCTCTCTGCCATCTCCTAACAAATATGTAACAGCAATATTTTGTGTGGGGGGCACTTTTCTGAGAGGATTTTGTTTCCATGGTTATTTCCTGAAGCTGGCAGTATGGTATTACCAAGATGAATTTTGGTCTAAATGATTTCCCCTCAAATGTTTATTAAGCAGTGTGGACAAAAATAATAATAAAATAAATGCTAGGAAATTAAGAAGTATGTTTCTTCAGTTACAGAATATATTTTACATAAAATATTCCAAGTCTAAAAATAATAATGAACACAAAAGCAAATATCATATTTGCAGTTTTAAGCAAGTCAATGTTTTATAGAGCCTTTTGTTTAAGTGCTTGTGGTGAAATTTTTTAGTCATATATAAATATGAATTCTCCCTTCACTAATTTATCCAAAGTTTTTACTAGTACGGTCTCCAGAATTGACAAGGGGAGTATAGTGAGTTGAACCCCACCCAAATGCACATCTATCTGGAACCTCAGAATGTTACCTTATTTGTAAACAGGGTCTTTGTAAATATAACTAAAGTCATAGAGATGAAATCATCCTGGATTCAGGGTGAACCCTAAATCCCATGACTGGTGTCCTTATAAGAAGAATGTGAAAATGAATAGATACATGTATATGCAAAACTGAATTACTTTGCTGTACACCTGAAACTAACACAACACTGTTAATCGTCTATACTCCAATATAAAATAAACAGTTAAAACAGAAGAGGAGAAGACACAGGGAGACACACAAAGAAGATGGCCATGTGAAGCAGGAGGGAGATATTGGTTTTATGCTGCCACAAACCAAGGAATGCCTGGGGCTACTAGAAGATGGAAGATGCAAAGGATTCTTTCCTAGAGTCTTCAGAGGGCCTGTTGATCTTGATATTGGACTCCTCACATTGAGAACTGTGAGAGAATAAATTTCCATTAAGTGACCCAGTTTGTGGTAATTTGTCGCAGCAGCCCTAGGAAACTAATACAGGGAGTATGGTTGTTGTTATCCTAAATTTTTAAGTCTTTTAAAAGTTTGTTTTCAGCATTCATTCACTACTCAGGCATATGTGAATTTTAGCAAAGGATGCCAAATGCTGCTGGACTTTACAGATTGACTAATGGTGAAGATTAGAGGCAGAAGACATGGCAGGAAGAAATCACTTTTTAAGCCAATGATCTATTGGCTTAAATGATCACAATCCAGTGATTGTGCAGTCACCCATTATAGATGACAAAAACACCTCACTCTTGAAATTTTAACATTGTGAACCTCAAAATTTAAGAACAATAATTCAAAAAGAGTCATGTACCAAAATGTTCATAGCAGCTCTATTTACAATAGCCAGGAGATGGAAGCAACCTAAGTGTCCATCGACAGATGAATGGATAAAGAAGATGTGGCACATATATACAATGGAATATTACTCAGCCATAAAAAGAAGGAAATTGAGTTATTTGTAGTGAGGTGGATGGACCTAGAGTCTGTCATACAGAGTGAAGTAAGTCAGAAAGAGAAAAACAAATACTGTATGCTAACACATATATATGGAGTCTAAGAAAAAAAAAAGGTCATGAAGAACCTAGGGGTAAGACAGGAATAAAGACACAGATCTACTAGAGAATGGACTTGAGGATATGGGGAAGGGGAAGCTGTGACAGAGTGAGAGAGAGGCATGGACATATATACACTACCAAACGTAAAACAGATAGCTAGTGGGAAGCAGCCACAAAGCACAGGGAGATCAGCTCGGTGCTTTGTGACCACCTAGAGGGGTAGGATAGGGAGGGTGGGAGGGAGGGAGATGCAGGAGGGAAGAGATTTGGGAACATATGTATATGTATAACTGATTCACTCTGTTATAAAACAGAAACTAACACACCATTGTAAAGCAATTATACTCCAGTAAAGATGTAAAAAAAAAAAAAATTTAAGAACAGAATCCCTCAATACTTGGCTAACAGTAAAGTCCTGAATCTGCTTGAATGATAAAAACACAGAAGTTATGTTAACTTAAATATTAAAACCATTGAAGAATTTTTCTTTTACTTGTTGTCTAATATAATGGTGTTATTTTGACGTATATTAACATAGCACTCACCAAGAACAAATGCCAAATTACACATGTCAATATCTGGAGTTAGGCTGTTGCTCTGGCTCAGAACCATTTGCTCCTGCCCAGTTGAGAGCATAAGGGCATGGTGAACTTGGACGTGACTATGGGCAAAGATACACCTCGAGTAATCAGAGCAGCTTGCACCTCTGAGAAGTAGGTGAACATAGATGTTCTCTCCTCTAACGCATTCCGTTCCCACAAAGAGTAATTAGAAATGAGAGTAGGTGACAGGAGTTGACATACAAAGCATTTTTACAAAGAACACAAGGAGAGTAATATGAATATAGAACTGTGGAGGCTTTGAAGAGAGAGAAAATAATGATTAGCATTTACTGAGTATCTACTACATGCCAAACACTGTTTATCCTTTTTTTATACACACCTTTATTTAATTCCAAAAACAACCCTGAAAGATAAGCAGATGAGGCAGGTGAGGGTCACAGAAGTTAAAGAACTTAACTGAACTTACACAGCATGTGTGGATTTAAACTGTGCTCTTCCCCTCTCTGACCTAAAGGACCTTACAATGTGGTTGTAGAACACAATGAACAGACTTGAAAGTGTTGGTGTGAATAAGAAACAAAAGCATAATTAAGGTTACAGTTAAAAAAAATTAAGTCCCAAAGCGATGTATGAAAAGTAAGTGCTATAGGAAATCAGAGGTGGACAAAAATCAGACAAGTGTTCACAGAGGAGTGATGTTTTGAGCTAAACTTGGAGGATTAAATGAAAGGCATCAGAGTCCATGTAGGGGAAGAGGCAGGAGGACATGAAGCATGAGGATGGAAACGGAAGGTTCTTCTAAGGAACTACAAGTGCAAAAGTTGGAAAGTCTGCTTGAACCCACAATGTGAAAATCAGAATACGTGGGTGAACTCGAGTCTCTGAGGGTTGAAAAGCCATTGATATTTTGGGGGCTGGTAACCTATATAATGAACCTGATACGTATCTTAGGAAGCTTAGTAAAATAGTGGTATAGTCAGATTGGAAAGGGGGAGGTTGGGAGGCTAACCCAATCATTAAGCACGAGATGATCCGTTCCGAGATACAGATAGGAACAGTGCAAGCGGAAAATGATGAGTGGAAGGAAGAGATATCAAGACTGCACATGGCAGGAAAGGCATAAGAGATCAAAAGTATCTGAAGGATAAGAATCAGGTAAGTTAGTCAAAGCTTTGGCTGTTATTGTTGGGGGGTGTCTGGCAAACAAAAAGTCATAGATTTAGAGAACTACTTAAGTACCTCTGTTACAGTCCGTGCCTTTTTTTTTTGATAGCACACAACTTCATTATAATTTCTTTTATGAGACATGGGGCAAAGAAGCAATATACATTTTTAAATCACTGGAATCTATGCATATGTTTCAATTTATAGCTTTTAAATCTTTTAAAAAGTTCCTTCATGATTGAATTACTTCTGTTGACTATATACTCAATGAAAGTGAGTTTATTATTCTCTAGAGAAAACTGAAAGAAATTAAGAGTTTTCTTCGGGAGAAAGGAAAATAGGAGTCTACGGGCCTGAAAGGGTTAACGCAATTAATGCAATTTTAAAAGTCTATCTTTCCTACTCTCAGATAATAACTCATTCATTGACGGACTTAGTTTTCTACATTTGGAGGCTCCTAGGAGTTCTTCGAAAGAAGTTGCTACAGCCTTCCAGGGTATTATAATCATTATTAATTGCGGTATTTTAAAGTTCACACCCCATAAGCTTCCAAGACAAATGACCCAAATTTATTTGAAAGGTCACAGAAATTTATTTTACTTATCCAGCCACATGGCAATAAACATAGAGAAGCTCTGATAAAATCCAGCTCAACTGCTGGTAGTATAATATAGTGGAAATGGCCTGCTGGCTTTAGAATTAGGGGGCTGATTTCCTCCTCTGGTTCTCCCACATACTAATGGTGTGATCTTAACCATGCTACTTAATCTTCACATGCCTCAATTTCTCAGCTGTAAAATGGGCACAATAATAATGCTTGCTTTAGCTCAGTAAGTACAAAGATGTTTTTCTACTGTTTTATCCCACGCTGTACTCCCAGCAACTAGAACTATGCCTGACACAGAGTAGAGGTTCAAAAATATTTTTAAATGAATGAATGGATAAATGAATGAATATCACAAGTATTTGGTAAAATGAAGCTCACATATTTGAATATTATGTCTATTGTACCTATGATGGAAATAACTATATAATGCTGTGTTACTGCCCACCTCTTCCCAGCTCTAGACTCAATGACATCACATTGGTAGCTTAAAATTGCCCATGCTGGCATATTTGAGCCACAGAATTTGTCAAATGCTGTAAGTAAGATCCTCTCTCTCCCAAGAGCCAGTAGTTAAACATTTACCAACATACCACTGGTTCAGATCCTTGTTATCTGGCCTAGGCTTACTGTGGTCTCTTCTGTCTCCTCTATACCTGAAATACTTAAAGTCATCCAAACAATTCAGGCTTTCTGGGTCCCTGCATAACCACTATCTTGGCTTGAAATACTTCCCTCCCAGAAATACACATCGTCCTGGAGCTAACTCCAACTCAGATGCTATATCCTTGAAAACTGTCTCTGATACCCTCAGATTAGACTACGGTGCCTCTTACATGTGTTCAGCTATCACTCAGTGGTTATCACCATGCTAATATTATCTCAATGTACAATAATAATTACTTGCTTATTTGGGTACTTCTCCTAAGAGCTCTTTGTGGTGCAAGGACTGTCTTATTCATAGTTATAGTCTCTGTGAACAGCTAAATAAACCTAATCTGGTTTTGTCCATGCTGGTAATACACAAAAGCTATGTAGGCACTTTTTGCTTGAAATAAATTTCTGAGTATTAGTGGGGGAATCCATTGCACTAATCTACAAAATTAGTCCTAATGCTGCTGGCAGTTTGGCAGACATTTACATGGAAGATCATTGGTTTACAACAAATAGTTGATGACTGTGATAGAGCAAGTCAATATTCATTCCTGTCTGGTATTTCTGTTGTGACTACATGACAGTGACATGTGTAGTCCTCCCTGTCTGGTCTAAAAATCTTATTCATAGGACAGCCACCTACAGGGCCAGTAAGAAATGGCTCATTGAGCAAACACATTTCTTTTTTTTTTTCTTTTATATCTGTGTGTGTGAAACATTCCAGATAAACACTGTATTATTCCTGCTTTTCACTCTTGCCTCACAAAGCTCAGATATTGTACCAGCCATTACCGTTGTCCCTTAAGATCCATTTCATGTCCTCCTACAAACCACATTTCTCAGACTCATTTGCCAATTAACTTCTGGGTGGATTTGGCAAATGTGAGGGCCTACTGGAGGAAAAAGGGAGAATTCAGGATGTTTCTCCCTCTCCCTGCTCTGGAGGGTATTCTCTGGCAGTGGCTGCATCTCCTCTGGTGGTCCAGCATCCTTACATCTTGCTGGACACGCCCTCCTTCTGTTTCTGCAGCTCCTGCCAGTTGCCAGCTGATTCTAACTCCCACCAGATGACCTTGACTTGTGAAATCTAGTAACATCACCTGGTGCTTAAACCCTCAGCTGTGGAAATGGGAGAAGCTTCCTGCTATTGCTAATCCCTACGTTGTTTTATCATTTCTTTTTGGCTTCTCAGGCCTTCCATCACCTATGGAGTTAACTGCCTCTATTAAACACCCTTCTTATAACTATTTAGAGCACTTTCCTTAATGATAATGGTGACGATGATGATGACGACGATGGTGGTGACAGTGATGTTTGGAACCATTTGTTATTCATGGCACTACTGTCCTCTTAGCTGATGAAAAATCAGAATATTCTGAATCATCTTTGGCTTCCTATTTCATTTTATCCCTCAAATCTAACCAGTTGCCAAGCCTCATACATCCCACTTCTGTTACCTTCTCCCCTTTCCATTCCTGTTCCTCAGATAGTACTCTGATATACCCTGGTGTCTTCCCTGAAATGATGCAACATCCTGCTAAGCCGACCCTCTGCCTTCACCTCTTTCCCTCCTTTCACCAGAAGCATGGACCCCAGAGCTCATCTGAGCTAGCTTGGATGAAGAGAAAGATAGAAGGGATTATTATAAGACGTGAGGTGAAAACGACAGGCAACTCTCAGGAGAATTCAACAACAGCAGCTGCCATAAGGCTGGGCATCACAGAGAATGGAGAGGGAGGTGGTCCGAGATTCTAGGTATCAGTAGGAATCTTTACTACTAGAAGTTCAGGCAATTTCACTGCAGTTCTCTTCCATTATTGTGCCTCAGCTACCCCGAGATGTCTGTCTGTCTCATTTGGTTCTGTAACTATCTGGCTGCTACAGCTCATTCACTGACTGCTCCCTTATAATTGACTTGTATACAGCTTTCATGGCTACAATCTGTTACATAATAAAAGCTATATACTTCTGAAACTGCTGTAAGATTCTTGGGTTTCCCATTTCTACAAAAAGATAGAAATCTGATTGGGTAACTTATCTTTTGATGGCCTAGTTCTGGGTTTCATAAACTAAGGGGTGGGCAGAGTTACGTGGGGCCCAAACCGAACCCATCCTTTTACAGGAACTGGACACAGGGCGGTTCTCTTAGACATAGAATGATAATTAAATTTATCATCCAAACCAGGGCACTTCTGAGAGCCAAAGAGGGCATGATAAATAATTACACAAGGAAAACAAGCGTAAGCTGGTACTGTTCTGAGCAAATTGCAACTTACAGTCACCTTAGAAAGCACTACAGGCAGGCAGGCAGGCAGGCAGGCAGGCAGGCAGGCAGGCAGGCAGGCATTGTAAATTGGGTCTATTTCCACTGCCTGGTTTTTCTACTGCTCTACATATTTACCCTGAGTACCTCTTTTTCAATGTGGAATGGTATTCATTCCTCCCCAACATTGGCCTGATCCTGTTGGTACTGCATTTGTATGCTCAGATGTTTGTTTCTCCATGAAGCCTTCCTTGATTTATCTGGCAGAAAATGAATCTCTTTTTATAGGTTTAAATTGTACTTAAACTGTACATTCTAGGGCCTTTTTTCCCCCCTATACTATAGTTATTTATGAATATGCCTTACCTTGTCTAATAGGTGTAAGCTCTTAGAGAGCATGAGCCATTTTAAAACATTTTTGTGTACCCCACATTGCCTAGCTAGTATTTTGCTCCCAGTTGGTGGCCAGTGAATATTCACTAAATGAATGACTGCTGATTTCTGAAAACATCACTCTTGTTATTGTCTCAAGCTCACCAAATTATTCTGGATACTGATGCCTATGAAATGCAGAAAAGATAAGAGATTGACCGTATCTAGATTAGAATAGCGGTGAGGTAAACAGAAATAAGAGAACTGGAAGTTACCATATTTACATGGTCTTAAGAATGTTTAACTGGAAACAAATCACACTGAGGACATTTTGTTTCTTAAGAGGTAGACAGGAAATCACAGACAATTGAAAGAAAAAGAACACATTTACTTCTCAGTAGGTGTTTGGACATACACAATTTATTCTGGCAAATATCTAATTTGAGCATCTCTTGGTTTCTATAAATATATTTTATAAAATCATTTGCAAGTTCAATTTAATCTACATGGAAATCATAGTGCATATCAGTCTTCCTATTTTAAAAGTGCTTCCTAATGCAAAGTTCTGATATTTTAGACATTTTAATTGCTATTTTAAAAAAGCAGTTAAATAGTAAATTTTGATTTGTATTATTTGAGAAGCTTTATATCACTCTTCCACACTGTTCACTGGATATTATCATGTTCCTTAACTTAAATAAAGTGTCACTTTATTTTCGATTAGACTCCACACAGCACTCTTCCCCCTTAAAAATACAGATTAATTTACCTAATACTTTAAGTGTAGGATACATAACAGATTTTAAGTTTGTTTAGTGTTTTCAAAAATAACTCTACATATCCAGGAATCCAAGCACTGGAAATTGACCTGATGGGTATCCTCCAAATTAGGGATATAAGGCAAATATGGACCTTTCAGTACAACTGTAGTAGATTCATTTTAATCCCAGAACTATGCCCCCTTTAGGTGTCACATACCAGGACCACAGACCAGTTGCTTAACCTCTATACAGCACAATTTTCTCATCTGCTAAGCAATGAAGATCCTCACCTTGCACCTCCCAGGACTGATGTGATTATTAAAAGCCAGTCAGAATCTGATACATACTAAGTATTCAATAGGGTAGTTATTACTGTAATATATGTAGAATCCTGGGTGATCTCATAGATCTCTTCCACTTCTATGGTATATGATCCCAGGTATCAAATCATATTAAAAATCAAGCCACCAGAAATCCTTATTAGTAAACAACTGTTTCAGCCACTACTTGGGATAGAAGAATGTGACTAGGCCTCAGATCTTAAGGAATTTAGATTTTGATTACAAATGAATACACTAACACAATTAGCAAACTAAATATATATTTTCTATATATATACACACACACACACACACACACACACACACACACACACACACACAGATACACATTGGTTGCTAAGTTGGCTGGTGCCGACTATTTACCAGGGATCAGGGATGGTTCAATTTATGACAGCTGAACAGAATTAACACATTTTTTGGAGTAGCGTTTGAGCTTGCCCTTAAAGCAGCGTTTCTAATACTCACTGTCCATTAAAATCGCCCTGGAGGACTTTTTAAAAATTCCCAAGCCCTGGCTTCATCACAGAACAGCAGAACTTCTGAAAATGGGCTTTAGGCATTAGTATTTTTCCAAGCTCCCCATATAATACATTGTGTAATCAAGGCTGAGAACTACCGCCTTAAGGAAGGAGTAGGCGCTCCCTAAATGAAGGGGGGCCAGGAATACGATCTCAGGGGAAGGAATCCCCTGAAAGAAAGGTTCATGGAGTGATAATGTGTACTTCTAGTGTGCAGGAAATCGGCAGCACAACCGAGGGTCAAGAGGTAAGGTGAGGAGTGTTGACAAAATGTTTGGAAAGATTTTAGTTGGGCAACATATTAAAGAGTTCTGGAGGCCAGGAAGAGAAATTTAGATCCACTTAATTGAAAGGCAAACTACAATATGATCAATTAGTATTAAAACTCTATTATTAATACGACTATGCATACTCAAAATACCTCAAATAAGAATACTGAAGGTAAAATCAAAGCACAAGGGACAGAATATCTGACTTACGTTTTCCTTTTGGGGAGGTGGTGGTTCTTCACACTCTTGTGGTTTGGCTAAGGTCTTTACTTACTCCCAAACACCTTAATCTCTTTACTTCTACTGAAATGTATCTCAACCTTAGCTACTTTTAAAAACACCCGACGTCTAGCTCGCACCTCCAAACATTCTGACTTAACTGATCTGGTGCGTGACCTGGGCGTGGAATATTTAAAAGATGTCCCCATGTGATTCAAATATGCAATTAAGGCTGAGAACCAATGGGTCAGCGCCTCCCATTTTGACATGAATAAGAATCACTTGGAGATCTTGTGAAAGCGATTTCCTTGGCCTCACTCCCGAAGATTCTGATTTAGTAGGCTTACCGTGGGGTCCAAGAATTTGCATTTTTAACAAAGCTCTCAATTGATGCTGACCACGCTGGCCCTTGAGTAGCAGGGCTCTGGTTCCGTGGTTCTCAAACTTGAGCCTGCATCAGAATGCCCTGGAGAGCTGGTTGAAACAAGACTGCTGGGCCCCATCCCCAGAGTTTCTAATTCGGTAGATATGCGGAGGGTCCCATGCAGGTCTATTAAATTCTCAGATAATGCCAGTGCTAATGGTTCAGGGACCTTACTTTGAGAACCACTAGTCTAGATACAAAGTAATCATGTTATATTTATTTACATTTTAAAATACTTCCCTTTAATTCACTAATGGATACTGTATGGTCAGGCCACTCCAGATGGCTGTTCTCTCGCTCTCTGTACATCCCCTGCCCAACCAGTGCCTGCTTTGCCTGTATCTTACGCACAAGACTGACCTTCCTACTACTTGCCTCAGGCCCCAGCTGGTGATTGTTCTTATCAAAGGGGCGGTGAGGGGCGTGCCCCCTCTGCTGGTTTCCTTGGTAACTAATGAGCCCACCTGCTGTCAATTCCCCTCTAACTGGTAATCTCCCCTTCCCCCACCCCGCCGCCTCCCCCCACCGACCCCCGCCGCCTCCCCGCCCTGGGAGTGAAGACTGCCACCATCTCCTGCCCACCGTCTACCACACACACTGGGGTGTCGCTCCAGGACCTTGCTTCAGACATGTAAGCTCCCCCATTTGTTAAACCACTGATGTCTGTGTTGCTGACTCCAGGCTCTTTCTTCCGTCGTGAAGCTGGGCAAGCACAGGCCTTGGAGGCCTGTGGGGTGCAGCCCAACAGATTTCAAAACATTTTCACCTCTTAAACCCTTTTTTTAAATAGCAGCTTGCTATAACACCCTCAGATTACAGAAACAAGTACATAAGGCACAGGACATAAATATTCTCACTGTCTACCTGGATGCACAGCTGCCCTGCATCCAAAAACCATCTGACGACATTCACCAAATTGATGGATTGTGTGCTGTCCGTTCTGCTCCTTACCTAATGGTTCTTTTATTTAACTAATGACTGTAATTCTCATTAGATTCTGATGGAACATTAAGATTTTGTTGGTGGAACACGGAAAAACCTACTTGTGGCAGGGCATCAGTTAGTGAGTATTACCTAGGCAGCAACCAACACCCGACCCTCCAGCTGGCCTGAGCAGCAGGTACTGGTGCTGTTAATAATGCCGGCATAATGAGGCAGTGGTTCTTCTGGCCATTGCAGATATTTTGTGATTTAATTCATGAATGCCTTAAGTTTAGAGGTCCATTAAATGGCCTTCTGCTAAGCAATCTGCAGCAATGAAATTGTAGACAAAGGAAAGCACCTTTGTTTTAGCCTAGTGGGTAGCAATAACTCAAGGACCCGGGGATTCTACTACATTCTGTCTCATCTGAAAGTCCTTGCACTTGTTCTAAAAGCCTCTCATTTCTCTCCTGTTTCTGGATCACCCTTACTCGTGTATTTTAAGACCCAGATTAAGATATCAACACCTGAGCGAGTCCTTTCCCAGATGTCCTGCCTCCGAACTACTGTACAGCACAGGGAACTCTGCTCAATATTCTGTAACCACCTAATTGGGAAAAGAATTTGAAAAAGAATAGACACATCTATATGTATAACTGAATCACTTTGTTGTACACCTGAAACTAACACAACATTGTTAATCAACTGTACTCCAATCTAAAATAACAAGTTCCAAAAAAATCCCAGAGTTCCAAAAAGGTTAATCCCAGATGTCCTGCCTCCAGTCACGTTACCTGCCCCTGTGCCACCTAGCTCTCGGTCTATATTTCTATTATCATGCTTATTATATACTGTATGAGAACTGGATATCATCACGCTCTCCTCCCCAAATGACACAAGCACTGAGGCAGTGTCTACTTCATCTTTCTCTCTCCAGCACTTCTAGCTCTGCCGGGCAAGAGAAGCTCTTTGAAAGACGAATCCTCACCCTCTGCTGTATTGGGAGTCTTTCTTCTATGCTTCTTGATCCCTCTGTACTTCTCCCAAATGTAGAGCTCGTGCCTCTGGTTTTCAGTGATCTTTCACGTGTCTGTGCGCTGGCCCTGACCATGAGCACCATGAAGATCGAGTTTATTCACAGTTCCCTCAGCGGTTTTTTTTTTGTGTGATACGCAGGCCTCTCACTGTTGTGGCCTCTCCTGTTGCGGAGCACAGGCTCCGGACGCGCAGGCTCAGCGGCCATGGCTCACGGGCCCAGCCGCTCCGTGGCATGTGGGATCTTCCCAGACCGGGACACGAACCCGTGTCCCCTGCATAGGCAGACGGACTCTCAACCACTACGCCACCAGGGAAGCCCCCCTCAGCGTTTTTACAGTGAATGGCATGTACAAGTGCTCAGTAAATATCTGCCAGGTGAAATAAATATCTTCAAATTCCATTTGTGTGGCTGAGTAATCTTGTTTATTCTTAAATAGAAAAAAAACAATGAACATTCAAATTGATGATACTTAATAATAGGGTCTGGCTATATGTGGCACTATGTACCTTCTTATGACCCCTCTTAGAGTCACTGTTTAATTTTGTCAGTTTTGAGCATTAAAATGCATCTGGGGGGCTTCCCTGGTGGCGCAGTGGTTGAGAATCTGCCTGCCAATGCAAGGGACACGGGTTCGAGCCCCGGTCTGGGAAGATCCCACATGCCGTGGAGCAACTAGGCCCGTGAGCCACAACTACTGAGCCTGCGCGTCTGGAGCCTGTGCTCCACAACAAGAGAGGCCACAATAGTGAGAGGCCCGCGCACCACGATGAAGAGTGGCCCCCGCTTGCCGCAACTAGAGAAAGCCCTCGCACAGAAACGAAGACCCAACACAGCCATAAATAAATAAATTAATTAATTAATTTAAAAAAATGCATCTGGGACTTAGTCATAAAAGACACAGGTATAATACACATAGTATAGAAAGGGGCTTGGGATCATATTCAGGTGACCTGGATTAAAATTCTAGATCTCACATCATCTTGCTGTGTGGCTTTAGGCAAGTAGATTTAGCTCTCTGGGTCTCTGTTTCTTTTCCTCAAAAAATGAGAGGCTGGACTATATGATTTTACAAGTTTTTCTCAAGTTAATTAAATTTTCTGTTCCTCAGGATCCTAACCTGTAGCATGAAACTAATAATAGTAACTACCATTTATGGTTGGTGAGAGGATTACATGAGGGGAGACATGTAAAGCATTTGGACTAGTGCCTGACACACAATAAACCCTCAATAAAGGCTGTGTGCTACTACTGTTATTACGGCTACTACTGTTATTGGTCATATTGTTATTGATATTTCTATTTCCATTTCTGGCTTTCAGGGTGATAAGACACCAAAAGAAGTAACCAAACTACCATGGCAGATATAAAAGAGCAGTTTACATTCATTCATTTAGCAAATATTTACTGCGTTCCTAGAAGTGTTTTGGGGCTGGGAATATAGCAGCGAGTGAGTCCTGGTCCCTGCACTATTACTTTCTCGGTAAAAAATACAATAGAACATGAGTGTTAGTTAGATAAATGCAGAGACAAAATCAGTGCAGGTTAGGAGGATAGAAAGTTAAGGGTGAGAGGGAGTGGAGGAGTGGGGGTAGGGACTGTAAACCAGAAATGACATCCAGAAAATAGCCTTTGAATCCTGAGATCACATGTATCTTTGCATTTGAACAGGAGAAAGTATTCAACCTTTTAGGAAAATCATTTCTAAAAAGCTGTACTGATTTGTAAATAAGTTTATTTGTATCATTTTTTTTAGATTCCACATATAAGTGATATCATATGATATTTGTCTTTCTCTGACTTACTCAGTATGACAATCTCTAGGTCCATCCATGTTGCTGCAAATGGCATTATTTCATTCCTTTTTTATGGCTGAGCAATATTCCATAAGATACACACTACTGCATATGAAATAGATAACTACTAAGGACCTACTGTATAGCACAGAGAGCTCTACTCAGTACTCTGTAATGACTTATATGGGAATGGAATCTAAAAAAGAGTGGATATATGTATATGTATAACTGATTCACTTTGCTGTACACCTGAAACTAACACAACATTGTAAATCAATTATACTTCAATAAAAATTACTAAAAACAAAAAGCTGCACTGAAAATGTATACAAATCGAAGTGCCTTAAGAGGTGCTGAGATACAATGAGGACTAAGGCAATTAAGATAGAAGGAGGAAGCTCATTGTACACTCAGCAGTGAACAAAGCTGCTGGTGACCAGTGACCTTTAATATACAGCCAACTGTGGGATGTGGTTTCGATCCTTTCTAGAAAAAGGAGTGGAAGAAGTAGGTGAGGAAGACTGAGATAAGAAGACAATTGAATAAGCAGCTGGGAGACATCTTCCGTCTCCAGATCCCCAGGGATGATGGCAACGGACATGTGTCCTTTCAATTATTTCAAGAAACAGTGTATGTTATTTAATTTTCACAACAACCCTAAGAAATGAGAGGTATTGTTTTCCTCATACTTCAGAGATACAGAGGTTAGGAAACTTGACCTAGATTACCCAGCTAGTAAATGGCACAGCCGAAGTTTGGATCTAATATTGTGTGGCTTTGAAATATGTATTTAGATGAGTCAAGGAGTTCACAGACTTGTTCTATAATCACAACACCTGTCCCAGGAAAGAGCTGGCTGGAGGAAGCAGGCCAAGGCTGTAGATCCTCTCTTTCCTGTCACTTGTACTATGTGGTGACCAAGTGCCTAGATCCTCAGCCCTGGACTCAGAAGAAAACCACATGCATTTTAGAGTTTTTCTTTGAATATGGCTGCAGAAAAAAAAGATTCAGTCCTTCAGTAAAGTACATAATTGGGATAAATAGTTGTAAATATTAACTTAGAGCCTGCCAAATATGTCAACAGAGCAATTCATTGAAAACACTTATAAAAAGTTTGGTGAACAAATGAGAAAATATTTTAATTTAGAGACTATTTTGTCCTTTTTGAAATCTCCTGTGTTTGCATTCCTATGCCATTCACCTGCTTTCTCCAAAGAGCTTCTCCAGATATATCTGGAGAAAGATATATCTGGACGCTTCTTCCTATCTTTTGATTGGTTACTGTTTGGGCAGACACTCATTGTCAGTTAGCAACCGATGAGTAAAAGGGGGGGTGGGGGATGAAATGACTCATCTTTAAAGAATTTAGAAGCATAATAAAATAGATAGCTAGTGGGAAGCAGCTGCATAGCACAGGGAGGTCAGCTCGGTGCTTTGTGACCACCTAGAGGGCTTCGATAGGGAAGGTGGGAGGGAGATGCAAGAGGGAGGAGATATGGGGATATATGTATACGTATAGCTGATTCACTTTGTTATACAGCAGAAACTAACATAACAATGTAAACCAATTACACTCCAATAAAGATGTTAAAAAAAAATGTTTCATTGCCGTCCAAAAGGGATACAGGTAAGGGAGATGTAAGACGTAAATAAGAGAGTTTGGAAACCCTGCTCAAAATATTATTAATGTTTTATGACGTATTTCAGGTCAACAAACATTGTCACTGTTACTACATTTCACAGAAAAGGATGTAAACCGAGGTAAAAGTTTAGAGGCAAATGAATGTTTTAGAGACATCTGGGGAAAGGTCAGTGGAAGGGGTCAAGAAACCCGTGATTGAAACATCATTTACTTCCTTCTCATCCTTAAAACCTGCACTCTGCTAAGCTCCGCAAAATGATTAACTCGATGAGGCTAACATCCCTAATTCTGCTTTTCACCTCTTTAATGAAGCATATCCACATGTGGTGCCAAAAAAAAAAAAGGTAGAGGGGACATCCTCATGAATTTAAAACACTGTAAAATTTAAAAGGAGTTTGCATTTCAACATTAATTGCCTACCACAGCACAATCTTGGCTATCTGCATCTCTCAGATACTACGGTTTTCCAGCCAGGTGGGCCTAACACTGAATGTGTCAGCATTTTATTAGAAATTCTCACGTTTAAACCAAGAGTTAAAATTAAAATGCTAATAATTAATTTACATCTTGTTTGGGGCATGTCTAAAGTAAAGGACATTTTTTTCTTTTATAGAGTAAAAATAATTATAAGAATTATTATATAGCTTCTCTATTGATGAAAAAATATATTCATGATCTTATTTAAGCAACTTGAAGAGACATCAGATCCCTCCCTTTGACAGAAAGAAACACTAATTTTTCTGGGTTGACTAGATTACCATGCACTGTATGACAATGCATGCATTTCCAAAACCAAACATCTGAAAACTTGAGTATCTTGAGCTATATAATTTATTATTTTACTTGGCTTCTTATATAATTTTATACTTTTTCAACAGATCTATTTGATATTTTCAGAAATTACAGGCTAATGTTTTGTTTAAAAACAAAAGATACTATTTTTAAAGGATAACATGTTAAAATTCCAATTCCAAAATCTTAAAATGCTCTCCCAAAGCACTGTTGTCTAAAATATTCAAAATTATATATTCATAATCTAAGTGCTTTCCAATTTTTAAAGTATTTCTTTATATTTTGGTCCATTATGATTAAATTTTACTCATATTATTCTTATATGTTTTAAACCTTATAAAATAATTGTTTTATTTTTCCTAAAACTTTGTTATGTGACATGCAGCAAATTGTCTCATCTCAGTGAAATTCTATGCAGAGTTTTCCTAAGTCATATTTTCAGTGCGAATTCCTGATATTATAATTCCACTTAAAAACTTTTTACATCCATGGGCTTCCCTGGTGGCGCAGTGGTTGAGAGTCTGCCTGCTGATGCAGGGGAAACGGGTTGGTGCCCAGGTCCGGGAAGATCCTACACGCCGCGGAGTGGCTGGGCCCGTGAGCCATGGCCGCTGAGCCTGCGTGTCCGGAGCCTGTGCTCCGCAATGGGAGAGGCCACAACAGTGAGAGGCCTGTGTACCGCAAAAAAAAAAAAAAAAAAAAAAAAGTGTACAAACTTGCGATGAATAGAACTAGAGAAAGCCCGTGCATGGCAACAAAGACCTAATGCAGCCAAAAATAAATAAATAAATAAATTCATTTTAAAAAGCCCTATGAGAGAAAGTTTAAAAGAAAACTAAGTTGTAACCACAACTCTTAATTAAAAGAAAATCAGGCTTTGTTGACATGCCAACAAGACAAATAACTGGTTTTAATAGTTAGTAAGGCAGTAGACTCAATCGACCATTATCATAACCTACAGGAAAAGTTTAACAGCTTATCCATTAGAGCCACAAGCCCTTTTTTTGCACGTGGCACGTGGGCTCAGCAGTTGTGGCTCATGGGCTCTAGAACTCAGGCTCAGTAGTTGTGGCGCACGGACTTACTTGCTCCGCAGCATGTGGGATCTTCCGGGACCAGGGCTCGAACCCGTGCCCCTGCATTGGTAGGCGGATTCTTAACCACTGCGCCACCAGGGGAGCCCTCTCTCATAGCGATTTAACCTGCTTGTCCCCAAAGAGCATTTGACTGAAAATCATGCTGGGCCAGACCAATTTCACACTTCAGAGAAAATTACATGCCCCTTTTCCCATCATTGGTTTATTCCCCCATAAAAAGATATTCTCAGTAAAACGAAATTAATCAACTAGTTATAAAGATAGTCTTTATCTTCAGGATACAGACACTGTTATGAACTGAATTTTGTCCCCCTCCCCAAATTCGTATGTGGAAGCCCTAACCCCCAATATGACTATACCTGGAGACAGGGCCTTTAAAGAGATAATTAAGCTTAAATGAGGTCACAAAGGTAGGACCCTCATCCAATAGACTGGTGTCCTCATAAGAAGAGGAAGAGATACTGGCAATGTATGTGCACAGGAAAAAGGTCATGTGAGGACAAAGCATGAAGACGGTCATCTGCAAACTAAGGAGAGGGGCTTCACGAGAAAGCAAGTCTCCCAACACCTTGCTTTTGGACTCCCATCCGCCAGAACCGTGTGAAAAAAATTTCTGTTGATGAAGGAACCCAGTCTGTGTTATTTTGTTAGGACAGCCCTAGCAGACTAAGAGAGACACTCCTTTCTGTTCTGAGGAAGCTTACAATGTAATTAGGGAGATGCACTCTCCAAACATATATATAAGTAACAGAGACAAATATTAAGATCGAAGAAAATATAATTAAAACCTAGGTAAAAGATGGGGTTATGTAAGGAGTAAGTTGTTCGAAGGGGAACATGTCTTTGAGGGCGTGCACATTGATAGATTTCAACAAGTCAACAGAAGCTTCTTTTGAAACAGGTTGGAAGAGATCCAGCACTACATGCTTATCTCATTATCTCATGACATTTCAGAGCCTACTGCTAAGCTCACTTTCTTTTCCAAGCCAGGATTTGGCATATGTGGCCTGACACACGAATAAACAATTGAATAAAATATTTGGGCATTGTCCTAGAAGTTCCAGAACATATGATCAACTTCACTACTCTATTTCTCTTCCCTTTATTTCATAGCCCCTACATGATAACTTGCCTAACTGCCTCTCAAGAGAAATGAGACTTGCTGAGCAAGATTTATAAGGTAATGAAGAAACAGCTTTTACTTTACCAGCAATATATTTTATAATAACAATACCAACTCAATAATAATAGCAGCTAATACTTAGTAATCAACCATAGAATCAGGCACTGGATTTAGAGCTTTCACATGAATTATCTAATTTAATCCTCACAATGACCTTATCAGGTTGGCACGATCTACATCCCACCTTACAAGTGAGGCAACTGAGCTTTCCAGTAGTTAAAGGAACTTGCTCAAAGTGACACAGCTAGTATTTGATATAGCTGTGACTTCAAATGATCCAGACTAGCTCCAGAAATCAAAATCAAACACTTCACCACTGCTTACAGAAAGCATGTTTTTGTGTAATACATACACATACACATACACACATATAATACATACTATATATATACATATATGTACTATATGTACTGATGTACTGTATGGATGCATAGACTGTAAAAACATATATGAAGTACTGTCAAAAGGATAGAGGTTGACTGAAAAGAATTGACAGTCTAGAGAGAAATGAAATAAAAGAAAGAGTCAATTGATTTTTGACAAGAGTTCCAAGACAATTTGATGGGGAAAGAATCTTTTCAACAAATGATGCTAGGGCAACTGTATATTCACATGTAACAGAATGAAGATGGGTCCATTCCTCATATGATACACAGAAATTAACTTAAAATGCATAGCAGAACTAGATGTAAGAACTGAAACAAAAACTCTTTTTAAAGAAAACATAGGAGTAAATCTTTATAAACTTGGGTCGGGTTAAGTCTTCTTAGACATGACACCAAAAGCATAAAAGAAAAAGGAACAAATAGAGAAGTTGAACTTCCTCAAAATTAAAAACTTTTGTGTTTCAAAGGATTCCATCAGGAAAGTGAAAGGATAACCCATAGAATGAGAGAAAATATTTGCAAATCATACACCTGATAATGGACTTGTATCTAGAATATACAACAAACTCTTACAACTCAATAATAAAAACACAATAACCCATTAAAAATGGACAAAGGATTTGAATATACATTTCTCCAAAGAAGATAAATAAATAGCCAATAAGAATATAAGATGCTCAACATCATTAATCATCGGGAAATGAAAATTAAAACTACAATGAGGTACCACTTCACAGTCACTAGGATGACTATAATAATTTTTTTAAAAAACATAAAATAATAAGTGTTGGAAAGAATGTGGGAAAATTAGAACTCTCATACACTGGTGGTGGGAATGGAAAATAGTGCACTGTCTCGAAAACAATTTGGTAGGTAGTGCCTCAGAAAGTTAAATACAGAGTTACCATATGACATAGCCATTCCATTCCTAGTAAATAAAAACATATATCAACACAGAAGCTTGTACAGGAATGTTCATGGCAGCATTATGCATAATAGCCAAAAAGTGAAAACCACCAAAACATCCACTAACTGATGACAAAACTGATAAAATTTGGCATGTCCACACAATGGAATATAATTTGGACATAAAAAGGAATGAAGTATTGTTATATGCTACAACATGGATAAACTTAAAAACCTTGTGCTAAAGGGAAGAAGCCAATCACAAAAAAAGCATATGATTCCATTTACATGAAATATCCAGATAGGCAAGCATATAGAGACAGAAAGTAGATGCATGTTTGCCTGAAGATATTGAGAGGAGAGGGGCTGGGGGTAAATTAGGAGTAACTGTTAATGGGTATAGAGTTTCTTCTTGGAGAGACGAAAATATTCTAAAATTGATTGTCACTGATGGTTGCAGAACTCTGAATATGTTAAAAATGACTGAGTTGTACACTTTAAATGGGTGAATTGTATGGTATGTGAAATATATCTCAACCAAGCTATTAAAATATATAAAATTAATTCCAAAATAGGTCAGTTGCTTTGAATCTTTTAATTTCTCTAGTCTTTATAAATTGGCACCAATATTAGGGGAGGGGTATTGGAATTGTAAGGGGGTTGGAGAAAACACTATTTCTTTTTTAACTTAGAAGAAAGTGCTCATGCTGGAGCTGATCAAGTTAAAATTGATTTAATTCTCCCGAATGATTCATAGCATTTCTTTTTTTGGCATAATTGAGTTAGGAAATCAAAATCGATGTTCTAAATATTAACACTTGCTTTCCTTCACCCCTGTCTTATAAATAACCAACCAGCCAACAAACAACTCAATTACTTCTCTTCTTGCCTCTCTTGCAGCTAGATATAGCCATGATATAGTGCCGAAGTACTCATGAATTCAACAGTAAGTTTCAAAAAACAACATGAGATGATGTTTAACATCACAAGTTAAGGCCAATAAGATGTAAGCAGGAGTGTTATGTAATATGTGCAGAACTACTACTTGAAAGTACATGCAGAACTACTCTTTGATTCAGCTAGTAGATGTGCCCTTTTGCCTTCCCTCGTACATTTTTAGGTCTGCAATGTAATACAGACCTGATGACTAGAACCCTGGCAGCCATTTCGGAACATGAGGTAAACTTCAGGAGGGAAGCTATGGGCTAAGATGGCAGAGTAGAGAGAAAGATAATCCCACTCTCTCGGCTGCCCACCTCTGACTTCTTTTACTTGAGTAAGACAAACTTCTGTCTTGTTTAAGCAATGGATATATTGAATTTTCTATATATAGACAAAACTAATCCTAATTAATAACTATATATATTTAGTAACTAGCTATAGATATATTTTATATAACACTAAAAGCTTACTTTAAAGTTAACCAACTGAATTGACCCAGTAAGCATAAAGAGTAATCTTGTTTGTGGTGTATTTAAAAAATACAAACTCTCAGCTCAATTTAATTGGCTCCAATAAAGAATTGCTTAATTCAAAGTCTTACATGTAGTTTACTTAAAATAGCAACTTTGTGTGCACTATGAATTGCAGTAAATCAATCATTTCCATTTCTGTGTGCATACCCCATGACCTGACAATTCTACTAGCAAATATATACCCTTGAGAAATTCTCACATGCACCAGGAAACATGTACAAGAATATACATATAGTGTGGCTTGTGATTTGAAAAAATCCTAAAAATAACCCAAACCCAAATGTCTATCAACATGTGAAATACATATTCATATGAGATACATATTGATCAACATAAATATATAAAGCATAATGTTGAGAGAAAAAAGTCACAGTTTGTCAACATAAATATATAAAGCATAATGTTGAGAAAAAAAGTCACAGTTTGTCAACATAAATATATAAAGCATAATGTTGAGAGAAAAAAGTCACAGAGAAGACTTTTGATTCCATTAATATAAAGACAGAGTGATTCCATTAATATAAAGTTCAAATCCAGGCAAAAGAAAACAATCTATTGTTTAAAGATACAAACATAGGTGGTAAAAATATAAAAACAAACAAACAAACATGAGAATAACTTATTTAAAATTCGAGATAGTGGTTACTTTTGGCTGAGGAGGGAAGGAAGGTGATTAGGGAGGAGGAAAACAGAAGGCTTCCAAGGTAGTATTCAATTTTTTAATGCAGGAGGTTGGAACACAGATATTTATATTTTTCTTTAAACCTATGCTGTCCAATATGGAAGCCACTATCTGACTGTGGCTACTGAGCACTTGAAATGTGACTACTATAAAGTGAAATGTGCTCTAGGTGTAAAATACACATTGGATTTCAGTGACTTAGTTCGGATAAAAGTTAAATATATAAGTGACAC
Organism: Mesoplodon mirus; assembly: GCF_964341445.2. Taxonomy (NCBI): domain Eukaryota; kingdom Metazoa; phylum Chordata; class Mammalia; order Artiodactyla; family Ziphiidae; genus Mesoplodon; species Mesoplodon mirus. Next base: position 30,630,824 of record NC_138981.1, read on the forward strand.
TTTTTCTTATTGATTACATGTTTAAATGATCATATTTTGAATATAATTTGGTTAAATAGAATATATTATTAAATCAATTTCTCTGTTTCTTTTTACTTTTTCTAATGCAGCTAAGAGAAAATATATAATTAATATATGACCACATTATGTTTTTATTGGACAACAATGCTTTAAACCCTACCTATACATTTTTACATTCTTTTTATAGATATCATATATTTTATAAACATTTAAATTATACATATATGTTAATTATATAATAAAAACCAGTTTTTCACCATTAAAGACACAAGGAGTAGTAGTTTTACTCAAACATAATATAAACTAGTTTAATGTAACATATTCAATATGGACATCTTCTAAGTCTTTCTTTGGAAGGAGTAGCTCTACATTACCTCAAATATCCAAAAACAATGGCATGTTATTAAACTGAATACATACATATATAATTTTTGGTCATATGCTTTAAAAATCCAGGAAAAGGGCCTGGATTTTCATAAAAGTAAATTTGTGTGATTAGTTGATATATTGAATTATCAAGCAGTTACTGAAAAAGGAACTAAAATTCAGTAAAATCCTAATTCAGACTATATGGATGAGTGTAAAAAAATTGAATGTAGCAACTATAAAAAACTTAAAGATTTTGTTCTAAACTAATTCAATTATTTGAGAAACTACAGAATGCTAATATTGAGAATTACCTCTCCTCTGTGGAACTCGATCTGACCATACAATTTGCAAAGCAGAAAGATTATCTAATTTAGTATTTAACACAAATACTTGATCTGAATAAATGAAGTGTGAATATCTAACAGTCTCTGTTTTCTAAATTCTGCTAGAAGCTCAACATCATGTGCAAGCCATATAAAATGTTTAAGAGGAAAGGGGGATTAAAAGGTTATTGGTATACTGAATTCAAAATGTATTTTAATTGGTTGACAGAATGAAAGAAACATGCACAGACACACATAGCTCTGCTCTATTTACAGATTACAGAGATTCAGTGGAAATGAAGTTCAGAATCTGACAAGGAATTTTGATCAGTCTGCAAAATAGGGGAAACACAGAATACGAAATAACAAACCACGAAACAATATGATACACTGGAAAAAAAAATTGGGCTTGGAGCCAAAGAGACCTTGATTTTCACCCCCCCACTTATTCTCTTTGCAACTTTGAGGAAATTCCTAACTTACGATTCTCAGTTTTCTCAACTACTGTATAGTAAGAATCCTACTACTTTGAAAAATTCCTAGTAACATTAAATCAAGTGAGTGCCCAAGACCTGGGAGGTATTGTCTTTTTGCCTATCAATGACGAAGGCCATAAGAGGGAAGCCAGCCTTAGTTTTGCTCTTCTACCCTCCTCACTAACAGTGTTTGATAATCTACATTTGAGTAAGACTTCTAATTAATGGAAGACTTTCATCCAGTAGTAATATTGACATGTGACATGTGCATATCCCTCTCAGTTAAAAAAATTACACTGATTAAAAGAGAGAAACAAAAAAACAATGTTAAAGGAAGGCAATAGTGCACCTAAAAAGAAAAGGAAGCTACATTTGAATAAACCTGACATAAACATCTCAAAAATGGCAAAGGGGAAATACTATTCTTTGTCGAACGTACCAAAAAGAATATATAGTTTTATTATTTTAGAAAAGGAAAGGCACTTAATTGCTAGGTTAAGTTCTAGGATAGGCAGTACAGTGTATGGTTAAGAGCAGAGACACTGGAACCCCTGTTTTGGCTGTATAACCTTGGGCAAGTAACTTAGTTGCCTCACTTGCTATAAGTAAGTATATTAACAGAATCTACCTTGTAGGAGTGCGATTGTTTAAATTAAGGTAGCAAGGTGGATGGACCTAGAGTCTATCATACAGAGTGAAGTAAGTCAGAAAGAGAAAAACAAATACCATATGCAACACATAGATATGGAATCTAAAAAAAAAATGGTCATGAAGAACATAGGGGCAAGACGGGAATAAAGACACAGACCTACTAGAGAATGGACTTGAGGATATGGGGAGGGGGAAGGAGTGGGAAGTGGGAAGCAGCCGCATAGCACAGGGAGATCAGCTGGGTGCTTTGTGACCACCTAGAGGGGTGGGATAGGGAGGGTGGAGGGAGGGAGACGCAAGAGGGAAGATATATGGGGACATATGTATATGTATAACTGATTCACTTTGTTATAAAGCAGAAACTAACACACCACTGTAAACCAATTATACTCCAATAAAGATGTTAAAAAAAAGGTATAGAAAGTGTTTAGACTATTGTCTGACACAGAAGAGACATTACTACAACTCTTACATATCAATATTATTATTACCACTGTCACCATCATCATCATCATTAGTATTCCTGAAGAGAATATAAGCAGAAATTAGGTCTCTGAAATGCAGCAAGTTCCCACTTATTTAGTAATCATATGTCCAACAAGTACAGTTACTTTCAATCACTTGTTTGGTGGCGAAATTCCTTTTTTTCTCTAATATGTGTAATAGGGGACCCTGATACTGAAATTAAATCAGAATTGGTTTGCTTGAACCAGGTCGTGAGTCTTAAGTCCCCACTGTGTGTTTCTTTTCACCATACTTAATGGTGATTTCACCATACTTAATACTCTGCAGTAAGTGAAAACCAAGTAGAATATAGGCATTTAAAGTGGTTAAAAAACTATACTGAGGCAACAAATAACATGTATAAGGATACTTGAAGACTATCTCTGGGTTGAAAGTACTATTAAACAGTCTTGCATTTGACTTAAATAGTATCAAATAAAAGCACTTTGAAAATATACTTTAATCAAAAATTCTCACATTTAAAAATAAGAACATTTAAATAGATAAAGGTTAATTTTCGATAACTACACTGTGCAACAAGGTAACCACTAGCCGCATGTGGCTCTTGAAATTTAAAAGTGTTAATTAATATTAACTAAGATAAAGTTTGAATTCGTTAGTCTCCCTGACCAAATTACCATTGCTCAATAGCCATTTATGACTAGTAGCTACTATACTGGATAGCAGACATAGAACATTTCTATCATCACACCAAGTTCTATTGGACAGCAATGATTTAGAACATTTCACTATGTGGGAAATTACACTCCCAATACTGAGTGTGTAGAACATGACTATAAGCAGTTATAAAATACTATACAGGTTGTGAAATACTTTTCCTTTCACAAATGCAGTGTAGTTAGAGAAACAATTTAAATTTATTTCTCTGGAGGAGTTTATTTTGTTAAGGCTTTCTCTTAAACTGTCCAGAATATGATAATAACATGAGAAGTGTAGCAGAGTAGGAAAAACTCTTGTCTGAGATAGCACCTGTGTGACCTTGAAGAGGTCAGGCAGTCTCCCTATGTGCCAGGGCCTCCAGGAAACACAGGGGTAATGACATTTGTCTACCTAACCAGTTTACTTGAGGAACAAGTGAGAAAGCCAATATAAAAGCCCTTTGTAAACTCTGAAACCCCAAACAATTACTAGTTATCATTATAGTAATTTCTACATTTTCACTTGGCAAATGAAGTATATAATTTCTGTAGAAATAGTTGAGCTACTCTGAAGGAAAATGTCACAGTTAAAGCAGTTGAGAGAAAAACACATTTACGGTCCAAAGACTCCAGAGCTACTGATTAGAAAAAAAATGCATTTCTGGATAAGCACATTTATATGGGAATTATTAGGTAATCTGTATTTTATAATTCAGAAACAGAATATTTTGTGAAATTTGATAAAATGATGTCTCATCTCCATCTTATCAACTGAAAGACACCAATTTTTGACTTTAGCTTTAGAGATAATAAACTCAGAGCTGCCCCTTAAAAGCGTATTAAAACTTCAGGAAGTTTTACAACATGCCAATTTAATGCTTTATTAGCTTACTTCATTTAAGGTTACAAAGAACTGAAATGATCTTTGTGAAGTGTTGATCTAATCTCATTCCACAATGGGACTTAATTTCTGCCTAGAAGGCAAACTTGCACATTTAAATTTGGAAATTAAAAGAAACAAATAAACTGGTATATATCAGTGTTCCTAAACCTTGAAGATAAAAAAATACATATAGAATTGAAAATTAATGTAATTCAGCTGCCCAAGATATTAACATTCTTTCCAAACATACAATAAACATACAGTATTACTCATTACACTCTGCTTTAAAATTGAACAGAGAATCAGAATATTTTCCTCTTAAATATTTTTTTTTCCTCTTCTTTCCACTATTAAATAATGCTTATATTTCTCTTTGGAGCACACAGAGATATACATATATGTTAGTGGGGTTAATGATAGTTGCTATAACAAAAGGACCCTGCAATTTTGGTGGCTTAAGAAAAGAAAGAGGTATACTCCAAAGTGGGCATCCCTGTCTGTGCACAGCTTTCCTCCACATAGTGATTTAGGGAATCTGGGTCCTTCCATCTTAGGCTTCTTCACCTCCTAATTCTTTGGAAATCAGCAGGTGGGGCAGGGGAAGGTTGGAAAAGGCTTGCCTGCAATGTAACTTCTACTCCAATTCCATTGTTAAGAAGTAGTCACATGGCTCTAACTAGAAGCAAAGGAGACTGGGGAATGTAGTTGCTGCCTTGGCAGCTTCATCTTAGCAACAACTCTATACTATGAAAGGGAGTGCATGAATTTTGATGGACAGTTAGTTTCCTCCGCCACAGTATAAATTTGAGAGAAAAGAGATGCAAAGAGTTGAATATTAATGAAAAAAGAAAACATTTGATATTTTCATATCTTTAATTCTGTTCTCTAGCTTCTAAGTGAAAATAGAAATGTTATACCTTCATTACTCTTAACCCCCCCTCTTCCCTTAAACCAGTAGAAGACAGAATGGATTCTGGCAGAGAAAGAAGGCTTGGTGTAAAGAAGGAAGTCCTTAAGGTGAGGCAACTAGAGATTTTATCAGTTCTTTTTATTTCTCTCCTTGTCAATCCTTGATTCTTTCTTAACACCCTTGGCTTTCAGTCCTCATTCTCAGCATGAAATGAAGGAGAATGTCACTCAGGGTTATAGCCCCACTATAAGAACGCTGAATGACAATCTAAGAAAAGACATTTTAAGACTGAACCCTTTAGCCTGCTAGCTTCGAAAAAAAAAAAAAAAGTGGAGTCCCTTGGCCTTGGGAGATCCCTTGGATGACTGTGACAGCCCCTTAGCTAACAAAAACTGAGTTACTTCAAGTAGAGGATGGATACATCCATCATCTCTTGAAGGAAGATAAAAAGGCTATCAAATACCTATTAAAGGGCCAAGTAGGTTTCCCTAACGACAAAATGTCCTGCTTGACCCAAGAAGGAGCATGGCAGAATCTCCAATGTTTACACAACTTGTTCATTCATTCAACATGGATTTACTGAGCACCTGCTACATGAAAGCCCTCGGTTTGAAGTTAGGGAAGCAAAGGCAAACATGAATGAGTCTTTAAATAAGGGAGTGACAAGGAAATATTTGCATTCATAAAAATCACTCTGAAGAATGGAAAACAGACTGGAGGGACAAGAGTGGAGGCAAGGAGAACAGACAGTGAAGAGGCTGCTGCCTTAGGGCAGGTAGGAAATGCATATCACCCACGTAAAGGAGTGAATGCAAACAAAAAGATGTGAATGAATTCAAGAGATAGTTGACTGTACCTGGAGGGTATTATGCTTAGTGAAATAAGTCAGAGAGAGGAAGACAAAATACTGTATGTTTGCACTTATAGGCGGAATCTAAACTATAAAATAAACAAGTGAATATAACAAAACAGAAGCAGACTCACAGATACAGAGAACAAACTAGTAGTTGCCAGTGGGGAGAGGGTTGGGAGGAGTGGCAATATAGGGGTACGGGATTAAGAGGTACAAACTTCTAGGTATAAAATAAATAAGATACAAGGATGTACCATACAGCACAGGGAATATAGCCAATATTTTATAATAACTTTAAATGGAGTATAATCTATAAAAATATCAAATCGCTCTATTGTACAGCTGAAATTAATATACTATTGTAAATCAATTATACTTCAGTAAAAACAAACCAACAAGCTAAAAAGAGATAGTTGCTTGTAGATTTGGCAGGACCTGGTAAACGAATGTGCCTAGCTGGGGGATGGTGGTGCCCTTGTCTGAAATAAGAAAGTAAAAGGAGAAACATCCTTGCTGATAAGGGGAAATTAGGAACTTGGTTTTTGAATATGTACAATTTAAGAAGCTATGTGAAAGTTTGAATGCATGTAGCTGGGTACACACGTCTGGAAGGAAGAGGATTCTAGCCTGGAGCGAAAAACAGGAGATGAACCCATGGAATGGATGAGAAGGACCAAAGGAGAGTTTGTAGTATGAAGAGTCTGAGACAAACGCTGAGGAACACCAACATATGAGGAAGAGCCAAAGGGAGAGATTCCAGCAAATGGGATCAAGGAGATATTTCTAAGGCCAAGATGTTATAAGGACAACAAGGAGAATGTGATACCATGGAAGCCAAATCATCCTCAAGAAGGAGGGCACCTTCATCCACAGAGCCTGCTGCAGAATGCTCAAGTATAATGAGGATTAAAAGAAATGCTTTTTCAGGTTTGGCAACAAGGAAGCTGCTGACAACCTCTGTGAACTGAATTGAAGGAAGGAAGGAAACTAAAATTTATCTAACACTAAGGAAGTGTCTGAGGAAGTATCTTATTAATGAGATCCCAAAGTTGCATTACAAGCAAGCGATGGTAGTCACTACACATGCTAACTTCCCTGTTGTGCAGTGCTGTGATGCTATGTTACCGGACAAGACAACATTGGCTTTCTCTCCCCACACTCATGCATGCATTTTTCTTTCAGAAAGTCAACATGCTTTTTTAGTCAGTACTTGTAAATATGTCTTGCCAAAAAGCTAAGAAGGTATAAATAATCTAAAGAATACAAAAATATTAATAATTAATGCTCATTATTGAACATATTAAGGTCCAGGAGTTGCCTTATTTCTCCCAACAACCCTGCCTTTTTTTCAGAGGAGAAACCTGAGGTTCAAGGATCATAAGTCATATGCCAGAGATCAAACAGGTAGAAAAGTGATAGGGGTGAATTTTACTTACTTCTGCTGGCTCTTTTCCCCTCATTAAACACTCCACTTCCTTCTTCCTTTAAGCTCAAAAAGGACAAATCTACAGATTTTTATAATTATTTCCTAATGTCTGATTAAATTTGATCTGTATCATACAAAGTTCTCAGAGAATATTTATTGAAGAAATCAACTCAAGAAACAACTGAAAATGTAATTTACCTACGTAAAGGTCAAACTTAAAGAAAAGCTAAGACATGATAAACACCACAGACATTAGCATAAACATCTTCTTGCCTCCATTCCTGTCGAGGGGAAGCTACGAAACAAGAAAGACATCATTATCAGAAATGAGGTAGAGAGATAGAAATAAAGAATTAATCAAGAAGATACTAGTAAGTTTCTAGAAGGAAGACCTCATAGGACACAATATAACATATAGTATTCGTGCAATAACTGTTGCCTGGTTTGAACTGAACTCTGGGTAGCAAAACAAGAGCTTGGGCAGTGCTGACACAAAAAATGGATTCTCTTATTCTAGACAATTCTTATACTGAAGAAATTTAATTTCTTTCAGTTCTGGCATAGCTTGGATAAATGTTCCTTATAACCATCTGCTTGCCTTCCTCTGATTCTGTGCTGCCAAACAAACTTCTGTTCTTTAATTTGTTTTGCTAAGTGAACTTAGTCATGGGGAAAAGGTTAGTCCACGTGGCTGGCAGTGCAATATTCTCAGGTCACCTTTCTCCCATTATAAATAACTACACTGACATTCTTGTCATTGTCCACCAGTTTGGTGCTAGTGGATTAGGTTCAGTTGATGAAATTAATTTCTGTGTCTATATGGTTAGCAACCAGATCCTGGTCCTAGAGACATAAATGCCAGGAAGAAACTACTTGACTACAAATTCAAGTCTCAGAATCTGATCTAATGCCTAAGGGGAGATGATGAGATTCTAAAATGCTAGGGGTTGAATTAGATGCTTACAGACTTAATATTGGGGGTTAATGTAAAAATACAGAAAAAAAATCAAAGCCATAGGATACTGGGAAATCAAACACCTGACATTGGACTTTGATAAATGTTTATGGAAAACACCTACCCTCACCTTCTCCAAACAAGCTGTTAACTAATTTTGATTTGTTGTGTGATCAATACCTACTTTTCTAATCAAAGCATGAGAAGGACTTACTACAATAGCCATAACACTGCTCTCGGGCAAATGTATTCATTCCTCCTCCACAACTTATACGTAACTCAGTTACAACATAATCTGCAGAACTTTGAAATAATTTTCTTATGTGTCTGTCTCTGTTACCAGATTGTGGAGTTAGTGAAGGAAGTTATTCACTCTAAAGATATTTATTCAATACCTACTATGGATGAGAGACAGTTCTATGTGATGGGGAATCAGCAGCATTCAATAAAACACCCGCCCATGTGAATCTCACATTTCAAGTGAGGGGGGAATGAAGGGAATTTGGAGTTAAAGAGGTTTGGTTTGAAACCTGGCACAGTTATTTCCTAGACTTATAACCTCGGGAAAGTAACTCAACCAAAACTTCAGCAGCCTCATCCATAAACTGAGGATGATAATACCTTATAGCATGGTTGTAAGATTTGAATGAAATGCCACAGTGCAACCTAATAAAAATAGCTAAGATTTACTGTGTACTTGTTTTATGACAGCATTATTGTGCTTAATTGTCACAACAAATCTGCAAGATAGGTATCATTATAGAGAGGTTAAATGACTTAAATAGTTAGAGAGTTAGTAAGTGGTAGAGCTAGAATTCAAACCTAGTTATTCTAATTGTAGAGCCTGCACTCTGATTAATTCTGCTCTCCTGTGTACGCTGCTTTACTGTGCATCACTCAGTGCCTGCCATAGAGAGGGCAAGTTGTGACAGTGAGGATGCTATCAGTTGCCCGTTGCAGTAAAATGGACTCAAATGAACAAAAACAAAAGGGATTTACTGGTTCACTTCATTGAAAAGTGCAGAGGTGGGCTGCAAGTGAAGTTCGATCAAGGATCCTACACTATATCTCTCAGTTCTCTTTATCTCCTTGTGTGTCAACCTTATTTCAAGTTACCTTCTCTCGTGCTGTTGGAACAGCTACAGAATCTCTAAGTAACACATCTGTATATTACTTAGTGCAAAGCAAGACAGAAAATTTCCCAGAAGCCTGCACAAAAGGTCTCTTTGAGTCTCATCATTCCCAATAGGTCATGTGTTCATCCTTGAGCCTATTATTTTGGATTACATTGGCTTGTGTGGGCCTGAGCTATATGCTTTATTGCTGGAGCAATCAGTTTTTTTTTTTTTGGCTGCACTGTGCCGCTTGCGGGATTTTAGTTCCCTAACCAGGGATTGAACCTGGGCCTTCAGCAGTGAGAGCACCGAGTCCTAACCACTGGACTGCCAGGGAAGTCCCTCAATATATTCTTGTTAAATTAATTAATTAATTTCTCAAAAGCAAATTAAGCAGTTTTCACATATTTGTCCATAATATTTTCAGACTATGAAGTGGAAAATAACAAAAGAATGAATACACGGTAAGAAAAGAAAAGCTTTTTAAACAATCCCAAGTAGTAACACTCACTCACATAATTGTTCCTGGCATATTTCTCTTTGAAATTCAGTCATCTACATGGAAACAGCAGAAGGGGAGCTCAGGACAATATGCCATGAATATTTCATACACAATCTGTTTCACACTATACAATTCATTTTTACAGGAGTCTTATTCATCTCCCCCGAATCAAATATTGTTCCTGACTTCCTTGGTCATATTTTTCTTTTTTTGCACTTTAAAATTTGTTTTTCACTTAGTATTCATTCACCAAAAATCTTTATACATCTAATAATTCAAGAACAAGTTAGTACAAAATTATTGTACTATTTTCTAGTAGGAAAAACTGATACATTTGAACATTCTGTTGTCAATTTGGCAGAGTTCTATTTTTAATCTCAATATTATCTGTGTTCAATGCATTATCTCTTATGAGCCACATTCCCTTTAAGGGAATTATACATACTTTTTAATGTATCTAGTGTTCCAATAAGGTTAATGCAGACTGAGAGATTTTATACAACTGAAATGAAAATACATTGATTAAGGATGTATTTGATTCTTATTTTAAACAATATATCCCAAGTGCTATGGTTTCAGATCTACACTGCCTCCATTTCACACATGTTGGCTTGGAATAGACACTCTCATGTTTAGCATAAATCTTGTTATTTGGTCACTGAATGTTTTCAATGTCCTTCATAGGTTCAATCTGGAATGTACATGCTAACTATTTATTAAACATGTAAAATGAGGGGCTTCCCTGGTGGCACAGTGGTTGAGAGTCCGCCTGCCGATGCAGGGGACACAGGTTCATGCCCCGGTCCGGAAAGATCCCACATGCCGCGGAGTGGCTGGACCCGTGAGCCATGGCCGCTGAGCCTGCGCTCCGCAACGGGAGAGGCCACAATAGTGAGAGGCCCGCGTACCGCAAAATAAAAAAGTAAAATGAAAGTATTGATTTTGTTTGTAATGAGTAACAAAAATGGGAAAAGAAGTATGTGGAAAAAAACTTAAATAGAAACTACTTATTGCTACTGCCTCTGGGTTAGCAGACCACTAACACCCAAAGCTCAGTGCTGTTATTCTGGGAGAAGTTTAGGCCCCGAGAAGAGGGGGCCCTGCTGTTGGGACCCATGTTTTAAAGGGCCCAGTTTTATTCCTTCTCTAGATGTGAGGAGTTTATAGGGTCAAGCCAACACACCCATCAGGAACTCACATTCTCATGTTCTGGGTACCAGAATCCCTGAATTCCCTAGCGAAATGGCTCCAAGACATCTTCCAGGTAGGGCCAAGGTACAAGTCTTTGTTTGGGGTTAGTGGGCATAACTCAAATATATGTGTTTGGGATGGTGCAGCCACATCTGTGTACACAACATTCCTCACAGCACAGGATGGAGTGAAGGGGATGGGGAGAAATAGGCAGTGGATCCCTGATAAACGGCTTGGAGACAGATCTTCTCAAGCTGCCTCATTCTAACAGAACTCCAAGGAATCAAATAAGTTGAAATTGAATCTAGACTTCCGTGTCATCATGATGGTATACTTGTCAAGGAAGAGAGATATAATGTATTTTATTTAGTGGTCTTTTGACTTGACTTATACCTTATAACTATTAAACAGATGGTATGCAGGCTACCATTTGTACTCTTACTTCAGGGCAGCTCTGACCTCACATGATGCCTTAGAGGACTAAGTGATAGAGAATATCAAAAGATGTTGTTACTTCGCTTCCCAGACTAAGTTGGTGTTGGAGGTAAGGAGGTCCCTTAAACAACAGGGCATAGCTTTTATAATTGTGAGACTCTCAGAGGCATTAGTTATTTTTTCTTGGGGGAAGGAAGCTAGAAATAACACAAGCCATAAGCAAAGACATGAACACATTCAAAAGCATTTCCCTGGTATATGTTCCTATTGTGTGAATCTTTTGGGATCCATTTGCTTCTTTATCTGTGGCTTGATAATTAAGATTCTAACTCTGAACTCAATAATTAAATCAATAGTTCATTAGCATTTTAGAAAAAAACCTCCACACAACAAATATAGCTTCTTACAAGGATAGGTAAGATTTGTTAATTTGGTCATATTTTCCAAATGAATTGTCTAAAACATAATTGAATAACTCCAAGTTCTATAAATATATATATAAATTTGACTGTAGGATTATAAATCTTTAAACACTGGATGTCATCATAAATTATCTACTAGGTTATATTTCCTACCGATAACTTTAAAATATGTTATTTTATCTAAAATATGTTATTTTTATCTAAAATTTTGAAACCAAAAATATAGACTGAACTTTCTTTGTTTCTGAGATTGTTTGCCCTATGGAAAATGTATATGCTGAATGTAGCTATTAAAATAATTATGCCTTGAGTCCCTCCCATCAGGAAACTTGCACAAGCCTCTTAGATAGCCTGATCCACCAGACGGCAGAGAGCAGAAGCAAGAAGAACTACAATCCTGCAGCCTGTGGAACAAAAACCACATTCACAGAAAGATAGACAAGATGAAAAGGCAGAGGGCTACGTACCAGATGAAGGAACAAGATAAAACCCCAGAAAAACAACTAAATGAAGTGGAGAGAGGCAACCTTACAGAAAAAGAATTCAGAATAATGATAGTGAAGATGATCCAGGACCTCGGAAAAACAATGGAGGCAAAGATCGAGAAGATGCAAGAAATGTTTAACAAAGACCTAGAAGAATTAAAGAACAAACAGATGAACAATAATACTAACTGAAATGAAAACTACACTAGAAGGAATCAATAGCAGAATAACTGAGGCAGAAGAACGGATAAGTGACCTGGAAGACAGAATGGTGGAATTCACTGTTGCGGAACAGAATAACGAAAAAAGAATGAAAAGAAATGAAGACAGCCTAAGAGACCTCTGGGACAACATTAAATGCAACAACACTCACATTATAGGGGTCCCAGAAAGAGAAGAGAGAGAGAAAGGATCCGAGAAAATATCTGAAGAGATGATAGTTGAAAACGTCCCTAACATGGGAAAGGAAATAGCCACCCAAGTCCAGGAAGCACAGAGAGTCCCATACAGGATAAACCCAAGGAGAAACACGCCCGGACACACAGTAATCAAACTGGCAAAAATTAAAGACAAAGAAAAATTATTGAAAGCAGTAAGGGAAAAATGACAAATAACATACAAGGGAATTCCCATAAGGTTAACAGCTGATTTCTCAGCAGAAACTCTACAAGCAAGAAGGAAGTGGCATGATATACCTAAAGTGACGAAAGGGAAGAACCTAAAACCAAGATTACTCTACCCGGCAAGGATCTCATTCAGATTCGATGGAGAAATCAAAAACTTTACAGATAAGCAAAAGCTAAGAGAATTCAGCACCACCAAACCAGTTCTACAACAAATGCTAAAGGAACCTCTCTAAGTGGGAAACACAAGAGAAGAAAAGGACCTACAAAAACAAACACAAAATAATTAAGAAAATGGTCATAGGAACACACATTCGATAATTACCTTAAACGTGAATGCATTAAATGCTCCAACCAAAAGACACAGGCTCGCTGAATGGATACAAAAACAAGACCCATATACATGCTGTCTACAAGAGACCCACTTCAGACCTAGGGACACATACAGACTGAAAGTGAGGGGATGGAAAAAGATATTCCATGCAAATGGAAATCAAAAGAAAGCTGGAGTAGCAATTATCATATCAGATAAAATAGAGTTTAAAACAAGGAATGTTACAATAGACAAGGAAGGACACCACATAATGATCAAGGGATCAATCCAAGAAGAAGATATAACAATTATAAATATATATGCACCCAACATAGGAGCACCTCAAGGCATAAAGCAACTGCTAACAGCTCTAAAAGAGGAAATCGACAGTAACACAGTAATAGTGGGGGGACTTTAACACCTGACTTACACCAATGGACAGATCATCCAAGATGAAAATAAATAAGGAAACAGAAGCTTTAAATGACACAATAGACCAGATAGATTTAACTGATATTTATAGGAATTACATCCAAAAACAGCAGATTACACTTTCTTCTCAAGTGCTCACGGAACATTCTCCAGGATAGATCACATCTTGGGTCACAAATTAAGCCTCAGTAAATTTAAGAAAATTGAAATCATATCAAGCATCTTTTCTGACCACAACGCTTTGAGATTAGAAATTAATTACAGGGAAAATAATGTAAAAAACACAAACACATGGAGGCTAAACAATACGTTACCAAATAACCAAGAGATCACTGAAGAAATCAAAGAGGAAATCAAAAAATACCTACAGACAAATGACAGTGAAAACACGACAATCCAAAACCTATGGGATGCAGCAAAAGCAGTTCTAAGAGGGAAGTTTATAGGTATACAAGCCTACCTCAAGAAACAAAAAACATCTCAAATAAACAATCTAACCTTACAACTAAAGGAACTAGAGAAAGAAGAACAAACAAAAGCCAAAGTTAGAAGAAGGAAAGAAATCATAAAGATCAGAGCAGAAATAAATGAAATAGAAACAAATAAAACAGTAGCAAAGATCAATAAAACTAAAAGCTGGTTCTTTGAGAAGATAAACAAAATTGATAAACCATTAGCCAGACTCATCAAGAAAAAGAGGGAGAGTACTAAAATCAATAAAAATAGAAATGAAAAAGAAGAAGTTATTACAGACACCACAGAAATACAAAGCATCCTAAGAGACTACTGTAAGCAACTATATGCCAATAAAATGGACAACCTGGAAGAAATGGACAAATTTTTAGAAAGGTATAACCTTCCAATACTGAACCAGGAAGAAATAGAAAATATGAACAGACCAATCACACGTAATGAAATTGAAACTGTGATTAAAAATCTTCCAGCAGGGCTTCCCTGGTGGCGCAGTGGTTGAGAGTCCGCCTGCCGATGCAGGGGACACGGGTTCGTGCCCCGGTCCGGGAAGATCCCACGTGCCGCGGAGCGGCTGGGCCCGTGAGCCATGGCCGCTGAGCCTGCGCATCCGGAGCCTGTGCTCCGCAATGGGAGAGGCCACAACAGTGAGAGGCCCGCATACCACAAAAAAAAAAAAAAAAAAATCTTCCAGCAAACAAAAGTCCAGGACCAGATGGCTTCACAGGTGAATTCTATCAAACATTTAGAGAAGAGCTAACACCCATCCTTCTCAAACTCTTCCAAAAAACTGCGGAGGAAGGAACACTCCCAAGCTCATTCTACGAGGCCACCATCACCCTGATACCAAAACCAGACAAAGATACTACAAAAACAGAAAATTACAGACCAATATCACTGATGAATAAGATGCAAAAATCCTCAACAAAATACTAGCAAACAGAATCCAACAACACATTAAAAGGATCATACACCATGATCAAGTGGGATTTATCCAGGGAGGCAAGGATTCTTCAATATATGCAAATCAATCAATGTGATACACCATATTAACAAACCGAAGAATAAAAACCATATGATCATCTCAATAGATGTAGAAAAAGCTTTTGATAAAATTCAACACTTTGATAAATTCAACATTTATCATTTATGATAAAAAGTCTCCAGAAAATGGGCATAGAGGGAACCTACCTCAACATAATAAAGGGCATATATGACAAACCCACAGCAAACATCATCCTCAATGGTGAAAAACTGAAAGCATTTCCTCTAAGATCAGGAACGAGACAAGGATGTCCACTCTCACCGCTATTGTTCAACATAGTTTTGGAAGTCCTAGCCACGGCAATCAGAGAAGAAAAAGAAATAAAAGGAATACAAATTGGTAAAGAAGAAGTAAAGCTGTCACTGTTTGCAGATGACATGCTACTATTCATAGAGAATCCTAAAGATGCCACCAGAAAACAACTAGACTAATCCATGAATTTGGTAAAGTAGCAAATCTCCAAAATTAATGCACAGAAGTCTCTTGCATTCCTATACATTAATGATGAAAAATCTAAAAGACAAATTAAGGAAACACTCCCATTTACCATTGCAACAAAAAGAATAAAATACCTAGGAATAAACCTACCTAGGGAGATAAAAGACCTGTATGCAGAAAACTATAAGACAATGATGAAAGAAATTAAAGATGGTACCAACAGATGGAGAGATATACCATGTCTTGGACTGGAAGAATCGATATTGTGAAAATGACTATACTACCCAAAGCAATCAACAGATTCAATGCAATCCCTATCAAATTACCAATGGCATTTTTAATGGAACTAGATCAAAAAATCTTAAAATTTGTATGGAGACACAAAAGACCCTGAATAGCCAAAGCAGTCTTCAGGGAGAAAAACGGAGCTGGAGGAATCAAACTCCCTGACTTCAGACTATACTACAAAGCTACAGTAATCAAGACAATATGGTACTGGCACAAAAACAGAGATCAATGGAACAGGATAGAAAGCCCAGAGATAAACCCATGCACCTTTGGTCAACTAATTTATGACAAAGGAGGCAAGTATATACAACAGAGAAAAGACAGTGTCTTCACTAAGTTGTGCTGGGAAAACTGGACAGCGACTTGTAAAAGAATGAAATTAGAACACTCCCTAACACCATACAAAAAAATAAACTCAAAATGGATTCGAGACCTAAATGTAAGACCAGACACTATAAAACTCTTAGAGGAAAACATAGGAAGAACACTCTTTGACATAAATTACAGCAAGATCTTTTTTGATCCACCTCCTAGAGTAATGGAAATAAAAACAAAAAATAAACAAATGGGACCTAATGAAACTTCAAAGCTTTTGCACAGCAAAGGAAACCATAAACAAGATGAAAAGACAACCCTCAGAATGGGAGAAAATAGTTGCAAATGAATCAACGGACAAAGGATTAATCTCCAAAATATATAAACAGCTCATGCAGCTGAATATTAAAAAAACAAACAACCCAATCCAAAAATGGGCAGAAGACCTAAACAGACATTTTTCCAAAGAAGACATACAGATGGCCAAGAAGCACATGAAAAGCTGCTCAACATCACTGATTATTAGAGAAATGCAAATCAAAACTACAATGAGGTATCACCCTACACCAGTTAGAATGGGCATCATCAGAATATCTACAAACAACAAATACTGGAGAAGGTGTGGAGAAAAGGGAACCCTCTTGCACTGTTGGTGGGAATGTAAATTGATAAAGCCACTAGGGAGAACGGTATGGAGGTTCCTTAAAAAACTAAAAATAGAATTACCATATGATCCAGCAATCCCACTACTGGGCATATACTCAGAGGAAACCATAATTCAAAAAGACACACGCACCCCAATGTTCATTGCAGCACCCATTTACAATAGCCAGGTCATGGAAGCAACCTAAATGCCCATCGACAGACGACTTTATAAAGAAGATGTGGTACATATATACAATGGAATATTACTCAGCCATAAAAAGGAATGAAATTGGGTCATTTGCTGAGATGTGGATGGATCTAGACACTGTCATACAGAGTGAAGTAAGTCAGAAATAGAAAAATAAATATCATATATTAATGCATATATGTGGAACCTAGAAAAATGGTGCAGATGATCCTGTTTGCAGGGCAGAAATTGAGACACAGATGTAGACAACAAACGTATGAACACCAAGGGGGGAAAGCAGCAGGGGGGTGGTGGTGGTGGTGTGATGAATTGGGGAATTGGGATTGACATGTATACACTGATGGGTATAAAACTGATGATTAATAAGAAAAAAATAAAAAATATATAAAAAATTATGGCTCTAAAACTACTAAACATCTTTAATATGCTAAGATCTAATACAGTTTCATGGTATCAAAAATAGAATATTTCAAAGGAGACTGAAAATGGAAATTTAATACATTGAAATAAACGTAACCCTGAATTTCATAATTATTTTGCTTTCTTAACACAAATCCAATATCAGTTCTCAAAATATAAATTTTCTGGTAAGGGAAGATATATATGCTATTTTTCACAAATTAATTTTCATGAAAAGAAGCCATGTAAATAGGACATAAAAATGAACACAACATTTTAAAGACTAAAAATAATTCTCTTCTTAAGGAACAATGACAGAAATAGTGATTTCTTGTTTTGTAGGTAATAATATGTTACTTTCTACTTACTTTTTAATTACACTTAACAAATATTTACTGACTTGTTCCTATATTCCAGACCCTGTGCTAGAACTGGGTACACAATGAATCAGCTATTGTTCCTACCCATAAACTACTCAGTCTTAAGAAAGTTAGGAAGGACTTCATCTGAAGATTAAAGCTCCCATTTTAAGCCGGTTTATAATATCTTCAACAAGAATCCAAAATACAGTTGTTTTGTCAAAAGATTAAAAAAGCACCTTTCTATTCACATGATCTTGAGTTCTTAGGAACATATGATTAAACTTTTTTTTTCTGAAAAGGATTGGGGAAAAGGAAGAGGAAAAGGAAAATATAAAGTAGTGTAAAAATTACTCAATTCAGACTCTAAGACACATAAGTTACCAAAACACAATCACTTCTTCTTATTTAATCTTTTCAATTTGTTAAAACTATTTATTTGAAAAAAAAATTTATTGAGAACCTACTATGTGTCGGATATGGTATTAGGTCCTGGACATAAATGTGTGATGCAAGTGGCCCAGTTCTCAACATCTCATGACTTCCATTCTCATAAGTTACATGACAGTGAGGCAAGATCTGTAACAGAGGAAGTATAGGCTTCCAAAGAATATAAAAAATACACCTAATCAGATGTGGGGGTCAGGGTGTGGGATGGTAAGGCCACCAAGATTTCTTGGCAGAAAGAATATTGAATTAAGCCTTGAAGAAGATGTATACGCTAATCAGGTATGGTAAGAATGGAAGAGGTGAGCAGTGGTGGTGGTTAGGGCCACTATGAATAAATTCAGGTCCCCATGAAAAAAGAATGTGAAATATTAGGATCACTGGCTCTGGGAATTTGTACAGTTTTCCTTTTGTAAGCCTGAGTAGTTTGTAGGGTCATCATAAAAAGAAAAAGAGAGAGAGAGAGAGAGAGAGAGAGAGAAGGAGACTTAGGAGACTAGAGGAGGAATCATTTCGGAAGCTGAAAGGACTTGAGTCTATCTGAGCAGGAAGGGGGAAGCGGAGGAACGTTGGAGGTCATGGTGGGGTGTGGTAGGGGAGAGAAAAAGTGAGGAAGTAACCTGTGGTTACATAAAGAAAGAGCTAATAAGCCACATCTGAAAGTTTTCACTCTATCCGTGGAAGAACTAAAAAGGATTACTAATGGCCTTTAGGCAGAAAATGGGCATACTCAGATTTTTGTTTTAGAAAAATTTCTTTAGCTTTTGTGTGGAAATAGATTGGAGAGCAGCAAGAGTGGAATTCTAGAATCTAGGCAAGAGATACTGTTTTAAAATCTAAGCAAGAGATCAGAGTCATCTGACTTTTGGTATTAGGTTTAGGGAAGAAGAAAATAAGACATTCTAGGGAGAATTTTTTAAAAAATTAATCAACCAAACAATTAATTAATTGGATGCATGGATTACATGTATGCTTCAGCTTTGTTCAACTAAGTAGGTGGTGGTCATATTAAATAAGTCAGGGAACCAGAGGGAAGAAGTAGGATTCACAGTGCTAATGCTTGGGTTTAAGTATTTTAAGCTAAAGTGTGGGAAATTTACAGATATACAGTAGACATTTGTTTATTCTTATAGAGTACTTTGGAAAATTATCTGGTTGAAGGGTCATCAACATAAGAATGGTAATTGCATTCACAGATGAAATTATCCAGAGAAAGAATGTTAAGTATAAGGGAAAAAGGTCCCAGAACAAAACGCTGAAGAATATCACTACTTAAAGAAAGTGATATTCTTTGTGAGTCACAAAGGAGGTAAGAATGTGAAGTCACAGAAGTTAGCAATAGAGTGTTTAAAGCAGGATAGAGGTGACAGTTGGTCCCTAATGAGGTGATGTAAGATAAAGACTGCAAAAAAAGAACTCCACCAAATTTAGCAACAGAAGGACTCTCAGTGTCCTTGGTGAGAGCACCTCCCATGAAGCTTCGCTGGAGCATGGCTGGGAGCATGAAGTGGAGAGAGCAAATAGAGATAAGTTTTTAAAGAGGTTTATCTGTAAAAGAGAGTCAAGAGGGCAATAACTGGTAGAGAACAAAGAACTGAAGGGTTGTTTTAATGATGGAAAATACTAACGGATGTTTAAATGCTCATAGAATGTGGGATCTCCTTTTCCAAATGCTGATGGGATGCCATTACGCAGAGGAAATACATATATATGTCTTCATGAGCCAGCAATGTGGTGACAGTATATTCCCACAGAACATATTCACTGAAGTGTTAACAAAATATTTTACAAATTAATTACCATCTCTAAAGTTACATTTGTAAAACTGGTGTGCTTTACTAAATCTCCATGGGCAAGATAGGCTGATAGAGACAGACCATTTATTTGTACAAATGTTGAGAGTTATGAATGAGGAATAATTATATCTAATGATAGATTTTCGAAGCTCTTACTGTTAAAGATATAATACACTCACGAAAATCATTTTCAGTTAGAGCCCTTTCCACTGATTCATACAGATGACACCAAAAGTGTAATAGTGCACTATTATAAAGAGTGCCAAGCTTTGAGGAATAACAATCTATGGAAACACTTCATTTTATTAGTACTCTTAGATGTTCCACAGAAAATCTCATTAGACACCTCTCTTTGTAATATCCACACAACCCTTAATAGTTCCATGTACACGGCCAATATCTAGTAAATTAGGAAATGCCTATAATAGGCCTTGTTTTTTTACTCATTTTGCTTCAATGATGTTATCCTTGAATCTTCAGATTTCTAGAAATTCTTTGTTCTGGCTTATGTTCATATATGGAATAAACTACACACCATTTATTTTTAAATGACAATACTTCATAAAGAGCCTAATTATTCCAATTTTCCTTGTTCTTTAGGTGTTTCATAACTGAATTTCTTAGGCTATAGCTTTAGTTTGGCAACCACATATCCAAATAAAAGTAGAACTGAGAGTACGATGGAGGAGCACAGGGTTATTTGTTTAATTGTTTATTCATTTAACAAACATCTTCTAATCAGCTAGAATACATGCTAGGGTCTGGCCTGGACATGAGCGATACAAAGAGGAATAAGCCACAAATAATCTCTGCCCTTTACGTAAAGTCTAGGGAGGAAATCA
Organism: Mesoplodon mirus; assembly: GCF_964341445.2. NCBI lineage: Eukaryota > Metazoa > Chordata > Mammalia > Artiodactyla > Ziphiidae > Mesoplodon > Mesoplodon mirus. The sequence continues at coordinate 30,651,625 of NC_138981.1, forward strand.
AACAGAAAGAAAGCATCATACAGTAATGTCATAAAACTTAACAGAGGCATGAGGGTAAATCTACTAACTGCCTGGGATGAACGGCACAGGCTTCCTCAGACCATGGTGTTGCGCTAGAGACATCATGTGTCTGGATTTTTCCGGGAAGCTTCTACTTTACACCTGTTGTCCCACTATCTTTACTACTCCTTTCACTCTCCAAATACATATATTAATAAAGACCCTGTAGTGTGGAGCAAAAGTCCATTATGAAAACATAGCTGTTTGGGTGCGGGAAATGGCATCTTAAGCAAAGAACAAAGGAAACACCAGTGTGGGGTGTTAGAGAAACTCTGACAACTCAGCACGGCTGGATGAAGAGCACTTCTAAGTAGGGTGGCCATCAGAGACAAAACCAATCAGAAGGGTAGACAGGGTTCCAACTGTCATGCCCTTGTTGGTAGGCTAAGAAGTCTGAATTACTTGGAAAGCAAAGAGGTGCCCTTGGAGGATTCCTGAATTCAACCTAGAATTACATACTACATTTTTTTTCAATTTTGTATGATGCCTGCAGAGAAACATGTCAATGGAAAAATCAAATTCAATCATTGAATACCTACTTTGTCCAGTATTTGGAATATTTGCTCCAAGTCAAACTAACATATAGTCTTTGCATAGCCACAGGCTGACGAGGATTATACCAAAAATTTAGACATTGATAGAGAGCCTCCGTCCCCAGAGGGTTCGCAATCTCCCTGTAACTGTGTCACTTGAATCTGTTTACACAGAAGATTGTAATCAGGAAAGGAGACAGTAGAGAGAACTCCCGAACTGAGGAAAAGGTCAAGAAGAATAGGCATACATGTGTGTGTATGTGTGTGTACGTTACATAAGTTACTGATTCTCTCTGAGTCTAATATTTCTCTGCTGAAAATGAGAACCATAGAGCCTTTCTAGCAGGGTGAATAGCAGGAATCCAGGGGAAAGGGAGGAGGGATGTTCATTCCAGGTAAAATGAACAAGGGAAGCAGAAATCGCATATACAGTGCCAACAAAGTATATAACAGACCTTCAGGAAGTGAGAGTTACTATTGCTGTTGTCATTATAATCCATGTTAAATCTACCCTCTGTCCTCCTACTGCTCTTGTGAGGAAGGCCCCTTTGCTTTTTCACAGGAGATCTTTGGAGTGGAAAGCCAGAAACCAGTGGCACATGCAAATTTGGCATGTGCAAACTGAGAAGATATTTCCAAATCCGTATCAATAGTGTGTGTTACAGTTTTCAAAGCTGTGTCTCAGTCTTATCTCATTAAATCCTCATAATAGTTTTATGAGAAGGATGGGAAGGTACACACACTTCCCCATTTTATAGATGAGGACACCGAGAAACAGAAAAGTCAGTTGCTTGCTCCAAATCATACAGATAGTAATTAGCAAAGCTTGGGCTCAAAAATATTCTCTGATTCCAAGACTTTCCACTTTCTAAAATGCACATTGTGTCCATGAAACATGTCAAACCCACTATACCAACACTAAGATTAACTCAACAAAAGATCTCTGTGTCCCAAAATGTCACTCTGTCATCTCTTGGGTACCCCAAGTCCAAGATCCCAGGGCATCTGTCTATGAGCAGTATATTTATAATAAGTAGACAAGTAATACCATAAATCTAGATATGGGTTAGCAGGATCCAAATAAAGGATTTAGCAGATCACAACTCATATTCAAATATGTAAGAAAAAGAAGTGATTACTTTTTACCTAGAGTGAGGGTCTCAAAATGTCATGTACCTCATCAGTAAAAATATTTTAAGCATGAACCCTATATAAATTTGTATACACATAAGCACTTTTAAATTACATTGACATAATTTAGTTACATAGATAAGACTAATGTAGCTTTACTATAAAACTAATGTAGTACTTATCATAATGTGATAAAATACACACTGAAAATAGTAATTTTTAAAGAATAAGATGAATATAAATTAAAATATTATTATTTTTTCTCACAAGCCAATTATTTAGCATGCATCACCCTGGGGCATATATATCCCACTTTGATGACAGTTCACCTTAGAGAATCAAATCTAAGGTTATTGGAATGACCAAGTCCTCCATAACCTGGCCCCTGTGTGTGTGTGTGTGTATGTGTTTGTCCCCTCCGCACTAGATTGTAATCTCATTGGGGGAACTAACAATGCCTTATTCCTTTTATCATCTCTCTCCTCTCCTTGTTCCCCAAGACACCTGACCAGTGGATTTACTAGACGTTTTGCTCCAAAGGGATGTTTGCTCTGTGGAAAAGGAATTTATTTCATCATATTTTTGGTTCTCTTTTTTTTAATGTTTCAGTTTTAAGTACAAGCCAGAGAAAGATTTGAAAAAAATACCTTAAGAGTAAGTTTTCCCCACCACAGTAGACATAAGAACTCTCTGAGCAAGACAAGGAAAAAGAAAGTTGGAGAGGAAATAAGAAAATTAGATGCCAGTGGGTTTGTGAGGAGGGGTCTTGATGTGACTTTATTTCATGGGCAGAAATATCAAAGGCAGCCTCACCTAATCTCTTAAGGCCTTGGAGTGAAGCATGACAGTGGCCACAATTTTCCTGTCCCTGAAAAGAGTATGGCAATTAGCTGAGAAAGAGAGACAGTCATGGCAGGCGGATACCTCAGTGAAAAACATCATGGACCATATGGCCTTAAACTAGACTGGTGAACACATCAGCAGATGCCCAGGAGTAAAGACACCCAAGGTCTGTGCAGACAAGGTTGTGCATCCAGTTTATGACAATGTATATAGACATGTCCTCTAGAGGCCATGCATACTTCATGAACGTTTGGCAACACGGATACCTGCAGTGGAAGAAGAAGGGGATGAACAATCCTAAAATGAAATGGATGGAGAAAACCTGGGATTAACATGGTTAAATTTTCTACCCTCAAGTAGAAAGGGGTAAAATCCATCTGTTCAAAAGAATGACTAAGAGGAGATTAAGCTTGCATTCCCTGGATGCATCTTCCCCCAAATTAGAGTGTAAGCCAGTCGTTTTGAGCTTTAAAACTAGCATAATCTCCTCTTCCTTACTGACATATGTTCTACTGAACATCTTTTCTCAAAATAGATCAGTTTCGCCCACGTTGAAAATCTGTCAAGGCAGGGCTCTCCTTCTTTGCTAGTGATCTCCGCAAGTATTGGAAGGGATGTCCTGGCAGTCGTGGATCTCCCCACTTACTGCCAGGTGGTGCCGACTCAGATGGGCCCAGGGCCCATGAGGCATCTGTGGCTTAAGAGCTAAGTGACATCAGTTACACCGTCAACCCAAATTCTTGAAGAATAACTCTCTGCCTTGCCCTGAGTTCATGTTGGATTAATTGGCATCCAGTACTGTCACTTTTCCTCTAGTTATATACTTAAATCTGTGAGCGTTTGATTTTTGATTTTTTTGGTATTTTCTGTTTTCCTCCTTTCCTGTATGTACATCATTGAAAGTGCAGTGCATTCTCCACACATTGACACGTTCTGTCTGTCCTTGAGCACCATCTCTCAACTGTCAAATGATGACCTCATATGCATCTACGACATTCATCGCCATCTCACCATGTACATTTTATAACTCTCTTTCATTATTCTTATAGGTCTCTAGTTTCTGACACTTTCAAATTTGCACTGTCTTTGCATTAGGCATGATTATGTTAATAATCTTGATAAAATACTCAACTAAGGAAGAAAACACCAGTCCACATAACAATGCAGTGCCCAACTGCTAACATCATCTATTGGGAGTGTGTGTGATAGGAAAGTGTTGAAGAGCCTATGCCGGGAGCCAGCCTTATTTCAATGAGGGGAAAAAAAATCCCTGCTAAGTAAATAATAATAATATACGGCCACTATTTATTGGGTACTTGCTATATGTCAAGCAATATGCTAAGTGCTTACATCCATTATCTTAACTGATTTTTTTTTTGGTTTTGGTTTTTCTTCTTTTATTGAGTTATAATTGACATGTAATAGTATATTAGTTTCAGGTATACAATATAATGATTTGATATTTGTTTTTTTATTTTTATTGGAGTAGAGTTGATTTACAGTGTTGTGTTAGTTTCAAGTGTACAGCAAAGTGAATCAGTAATACATATACATATACCCACTCTTTTTTAGATTCTCTTCCCATACAGGTCATTACAGAGTACTGAGTAGAGTTCCCTGTGCTAATACAGTAGGTCCTTATAGTTATCTATTTTATACATAGTAGTATGTATGTTTGACTGATCTTTTTAATAATTTTGTGGCATGGTTATTGACATTCCCTTTTTGAAAATTAGGAAATGGAGTCATAGAAAACTGAAGTGATTGGCAAAATGTCACAATGATATTGGAGCCAGGGATTAGAAACCCGTCTGTCTACCTCAGTGTCCATGCTCTCAACTGCTGCACACCACGTTTAAAAAGGTTCTAGTTAAAGATTTAATTATTTTATAGCATAAAAATGTTTCTACTAGTGGTTTATTGGTGTAGAACGCATTCTTTTATTAATCAGAAATTATTTAATTATTGGCAAATATTTTTATATATCCATAATATCTAAAATATAAATAGGTCAATGCTTATAATATATATAATACATGCTAATTATATATAATTATGAAATTAAATAGAAATTATAATTATATATAACTATATCTTATAAAATTATATACAATTAGTATGTATTATATAAGCATATATATATATCATGCATACATGTATAGAGAGAGAAAGAGAGAGAGAATGTTGTGTGTGTTTCTGATAGATTATCATTGTATTCACCCAAACTAACAATATAACCTCAATATTAACTGAAATATGTGACATTTAAGAAGTTTAAATATTTTAGAGGTTGCCTATGGCTGTACAAGTAAATAAATTGATACAGCACACTCTTTTAAGTATAAAATGAGAGGAAAGGGTCTCAATTATATTATTAAATTTCCCCCTTAGATGGGTAATAATACATTCTAGAGGAAAAAACTAATTTCTCATATGAAGACTAGAATGGGTATATTTAACATGCAGATATGGTTTGCTGAAATGCCCTTAGAGATGAAAATGACAGGTAATATATTTCTTAGTGCATTTATTCATGTGTTTATTTTTGTAAGAGATAGACATAACTGTCAGCCTCTGGATACAGCTCAGTGGATAGTGACTTTTGTTAATGCTTAATAGTTTCCATATGTTCAATAAAAAATCATTATGAGAAAGTTCACTGAACCTTTACACAAGCTAACCATGCAATGCCTCACTCTAAAGTGCACCTAGGAGGTGAATGAATTACCTGCATATTTCCTTTCCAAATGAACAAATACAAAAACATTTTATTTCAGTTGATTTAATGCATAATAATTTCTCTTCCATAAATTATTATAATAGAAAGAAAAATAGTATATAAAGAGATTAACTAGATGTCAGGCACAGAGCTAAGGGTGTTGCATACATTGAATTATCTAATCATCAAAACAAGCCTATGAGGGATTATTTTTTTTAACATCTTTATTGGAGCATAATTGCTTTACAATGGTGTGTTAGTTTCTGCTGTATAACAAAATGAATCAGCTATACATATACATATATCCCCATATCTCCTCCCTCTTGCGTCTCCCTCCCACGCTTCCTATCCCACCCCTCTAGGTGGTCACAAAGCACTGAGCTGATCTCCCTGTGCGATGTAGCTGCTTCCCACTAGCTATCTATTTTACATTTGGTAGTGTATATATGTCCATGCTATTCTCTCACTTCGTCCCAGCTTACCCTTCCCCCTTCCTGTGTCCTCAAGTCCATTCTATGAGGGATTATTATTACATCCATTTTAGAGAAAAAGAAACTGACACTTAGAGAGATTAACTTCTCCTAGGTCATACTAATAGTGGTGAAATCCAGGATTTTCACCTAGGCAGTGTGCCCAAAGCTCATGTGTTTTAATCACTATATCAGACTTCTACATTTACCTACCACTAATACAAATTTAGAAAGAGATGATTTCTTTTCTCGAAAAATGTTGCACTATATTCTTGTTGTTCTAATACAAATGTTAAGAATTTATAATAAAAGTATTAAACAGGTTGGTGGGTAATAATCTAACATTCTCACCAATAGAGTATTTTAGTAGACCAGATGAGCAGGCTTCCTATGACATGCCTACATTAAAGTCCTCTTTAAGCAACACATTATTTAACTTGTGGCATTTGGAAAAGAATACTTGCCAGCTTCAGGAAACAAATATTAAGAATCTAAAAAATGATCAAGGGGGCTATTTTGCTTAACATTGTGCTTTCAACACCAAAGGAGTACATATTAAAACGTGAGTATAGTTCCAAAGTTAGGTAAGGGTTCAAGTCAACAAACACCCAGGTGGCTATTAACTACTGCACATACATTCAGAAAATTTGGGTCCTGAGAAGTTTAACTGAAGCCTTTCCTTTTCAATACGAGATGGCTGAGGACCAGGATGTTTAATGATTTGCCTGAGGTCATATAGTAAGTTAGCAGCCGATTCAAAAAGAAAAACGTAGACACCTTTGATGATGATGACTATTATTATTTTTTCAATGCTAATATGCCATCCACTGGCTTTAAAGTAGAAATGGTATTTGTTAATCTTCTAGTGTTCATATTTCATTAAAAAAGCTATAAATGGTATGAAAAAGCAGTGATTTGGACAGGACGTTTTGAATATAGACAAGGTGAAATGTAATTGGAAATGGGCCCACTCTCCCCATCTATCTTTGATTTTCTTGCTCTTCCAAGTGTTTTATTCCTCCTGCATCTACTCTCTGTTTTACTTTGATGTTAAGAAAGAGGAATGATGATCTTTGCTTCAAAAATTCAAATTACTGCCCTACAAGCTCTTTGATATAAGTGTTCAATATAAATTTAAAAGGAAAAAAACAAGAATAGAAATAAGAAAATAATATGATTTTTTGTCCTTATCAAAGTGATGGCTATGAAGGTTTTAAATACTTTACAAAAAATAATTTCTAAACTATAACCTCTGCTTAATAATACAGGAGTGATAAAATTATTGGCAATTGACCAAACACTTGGATGAACTGAATGTGAACTAATTCCTATCATTCATTCGTTAATTCATTCATAGCTCGTCACCAATCTGTTAATCTCAACATGTCTCCGTGCTGCAAAAGAGGCAAGCAAAATAAATGGAACCTAACTGCATTGAAAGATGTACGCTCTAGAGTGGATAATAGAAGACCTGTTGGTCTGTGAGCCACTTTTTCCCCCCCAACAATGGAATAATTTACCTAAATGGAAATTAAATGAATAGAATCTTTTCCTGATAAATGGCAGCATACCTACAAGAATGTTTACCTACGTTTATGGCCCTGGAAGCCAAGCATCACATATGATGTTAGTTGGTCACTTCGGACTAATATAACAGAATGGGTAGGAAGTGATCATTTCCCTCTCAGTTTAACCCTTGACATCACTAGAAGAGCACGGATTCCATTAACGTTCCCACATTTATTACCCTTCTCCTTACAAAGAAAGTTAAATACTGAAAAGTCTCTTTATGTGGGTTTTGTTTCATTATGTTTTGTTCTTTTTTACATTAAAAGTTCAATAATATTATATCAAATATATCAATCTGAATGAAGAAATGGCAGAATACAACTGCATTCTGTATTTTTGGCTTTTAAATTTTAAATCTACATTTCCAAAAAGCAAATAAAGGAAAACAACAAAGGAAAAAGGCTGCTAAATTCTTTGAAGAGTTTCACATTTATGACATTCCTATTTTAGTTATACTAGTACAAGAAGCCACAAGAAAATCCCAGTGGCTGAGGTTCGATACAAGAGGTGAAAGGGAAGGGAGTGTTGATAAGAGAGGAAAGGAAGGTAGATTAAATGCAGAAATTTTCCTTTTAAGTAATGTTTAATGAGGAAGAAAAATTATGTTTATTACATTCAGTATCTTTCCCTGTGGGAGAACTTTTTCCTTTCCTCAGTCTGTAGCTCATACTCTCTGCCACATTACTTGTGGGAAATTGACTTGAACAGATGTTTTGGTTTCATATTAAATTTACAAAATATTTCCCATAATTCCCTAATGCCCACCTATTACAATTTTCATAACTCCAATCTTTGTTTTTTATGTATTGAGAAAAATGAGCCACAAGATATTGTGCATAGTCCTTGCTTAGTCAATGGCTGGCACATTGAAATGCTTAAAGACAGAGTTCATATATTCATAAGACCACAGAAAATAACAAATATAAACCTTTCAGTAATCACAATCTTTATTATCACTTTATTGGAATGGAGACATTTTAGGCTTCATATGCCAAAAAAGAGAGAGAATTAATTGACCTTATGCTTCAGAAAATTTTTCTTCCTAAATATTATTTCCTTTTAATTGTTAGTTATTCTTCTACTACTAACATCTATTATGATTTGTTGAATGGTAATCCTCATAGACGGATGGTAATCCTCATCAGCATGGACAGATAGATGATAGACTGGATAGACAGACAGATAGATACATACATACATTACAGATAGACAGACGATAGATTTTCACCTGAGTGAAATAAATTCTCTTTCTCATCCTAACAAACACCTTGCAAGATAAATTTATAACTTATTATTAGAGATGAGAAGATTTAGGCTTAGAAATGGCATGTTATTAAATTTAAAATATACAGGTATGAAAGTATTAAGATATTCTTAAAATCTTGACAGATATTGGAAATAGTCTAGCAAAGATTATCTGGAATAAAAAAATAAGTATATTTAATTTGGAATGTGCTTTAGTTTTGTGGTATTTTGTGGGCTACTCTGTTCCTTGTTCTTTTCATGTTGTTAGTGAATATTGATTATTCATCAATTGACACTTTAATCCCCTATATTTGGAGGTCAAATGTGAGGTAGTTATCAACACACTACATTAGGCAGTTCTGCAGACCTTTACCATAGAAGTTTATAGATTATGCACTTCCATGGAATATGACAATAACAAATTGGAAGTCTGATGGCTAATTTTACATATAATTTTACGTGTCTGTGGTAACTTACTCATTTACATTCTGGTAATTCATCAGTTTTTAAAAACTAGTGAAATGGAAGAATGCACTGAAATTTAATTACTGGTATCCTCATACATTTGTTGATTGTATTAAAACAAATACATTGAACTGAGTGGTCCCAAATCCTGAAAATTCATAACATCTTCAGTTTCTGCTACTAATATTTATTATTTATCTCATGAAAATGTCTATGCATGTAAGTAACAATAAAACAATAATGAATAAATCAATATAATGATAACTTATTAAGATTATGATATAATGCTAGATATCTTACATGTATTAGCTTACTTATTCCTCACAACAAATCTATGAGGCAGGTGTCATGCTCATTTTCCAAAAGAGGAAGATGAGGCTTGGAAAAATTTAATATCTTGCCCAAGATTACATAGCATACTAAATACTCGAGCAAGGATTTGAACCAGGCCTTTTTATACTGAGCTGTCTGCTCTCATGTATGCTTGTTTTTTTGCTTATGACAGATACAATTTCTTATCATAAAGTTCATTCTCATTTATCATATTATACCAACCAGTCTCCTTGCTATTCCTGGAACAGCATATTCCCATCTCAGGGCCTTGGCACTTAACTGGTCCCTCATCCTGGCTTCTTTCCTCCAGATAGTAGCATGTTTCCTTCCTTTACTTCACTATAGCTCTGCTCAGATATCACACTTTCAGCCTTCTTCCCTAACTACCCTGTCTAAAATACCATTTCATTTCCCTTTCTACCTTGATTATTTTCTCATAGCACTTCTTATCTGATATTTTATTGTGAATTTCTTTGGTTACTGTTTGCCTGCCGTGCTAAAATGTAAATTCCACAAGAAAGGGACATTATTTTGCTTGTGGCTGTGTACCTGGTACCTACAACAAAACCTGGCACAGAGCTGGTTAACAAGTATTGGTTGAAGGAGAACAAAAATGAATGACCATGGAGATTTACCCTAAGATTTCAAACTTTCATATATACAAAAGTAGTCTATGAGTGAAGTGAAACCACATGGACAAAGGCTGATGGGGCCTCAAGTAGTGTTGTAAGAATTTTTGTTTGTGTGTGGTGAAGTGTAGACATTTAGAAAAACTATCTGAGCTGTATTCATGAAGTTTTGGAAGAACAGACTAATGGAGTAAAGAAAAGGTAATCTGCACCTAGGTTCTTCAGTACCATTTTTTTTCTTAGATTCCATATATATGTGTTAGCATATGGTATTTGTTTTTGTCTTTCTGACTTACTTCACTCTGTATCACAGACTCTAGGTCCATCCACCTCACGACCAATAACTCAATTTCGTTTCTTTTTATGGCTGAGTAATATTCCATTGTATATATGTGCAACATCTTCTTTATCCATTCATCTATCGATTGACACTTAGTTGCTTCCATGTCCTGGCTATTGCAAATAGAGCTTCAATGAACATTGTGGTACATGACTCAAAGATGCAGACGTAGAGAATGGACTTGAGGACACGGGGAGGGGGAAGGGTAAGCTGGGACAAAGTGAGAGAGTGGCATGGACTTATATATACTACCAAATGTAAAATAGATAGCTAGTGGGAAGCAACCACATAGCACAGGGAGATCAGCTTGGTGCTTTGTGACCACCTAGAGAGGCGGGATAGGGAGGGTGGGAGGGAGACGCAAGAGGGAGGAGATATGGGGATATATGTATATGTATAGCTGATTCACTCTGTTATAAAGCAGAAACTAACACATCATTGTAAAGCAATTATACTCCAATAAAGATGTTAAAAAAAAAGATGTTGAAAAAAAATAAAGAAAAGGTAATCTATGGAACACTTAGGGACAAAAATAACAAGGAAGGGAATGAAAGGCACTGACATCATTTAGACCACAGAGTTGGGAAAATGGGTTAACTGTACAAGGAGGAATGCTCAAGTTAGGGTGAGGAGAGCAGATGACTGGCATTGAGGGGATCTCAAAGCTAGGTCTAACTGGGACAGACAGCAGGCATCCACTTCGAGTTCTCACAAAGAGGAATATTACGTTCAACTGACTCCTGCATTTGTCACACACATTTAAAAAATCCTTATCACTACTGGAAGTAAGTTCATAAATATTTCAGAAGTAAAGTTTTCTTTGTATTTTTGGCAAAGGATGAGATAAATTGGTGTTCATGCACAACCATGACTTCAAGGAAATGGGCATAAGGAGATGAATGAGATAAGTAGAGATAAATGCTAGTAGGTATGTAATGGTTTGACAAGCTTGATTAGAAAAGGTTTTCTGAATCCCAGGTTAAAAATAAAAGCCCTGAAGTGATAAATGAATTTGTCATCTTTTCAGATTCTCCATTTTCTCTAAGTGATCCTCCTCTACAAACACGTGCTTTAAAAATACACAATCCACCAGAGCAGTGGGAATATATACAAGATCTAGAAGTGAAAATGATGGGTCAAAGTGATTGACAGTTCACATCAGATACCACTGAGAGTTTTCACAGTTCTTTACATCTTTCTGCCCAAGGACTCAAAAATGTTGCTTGAATGAACTGGAAAATGGAAGGAGTTGGGCTTTAGTGATCACTGAGAATTAACTGGGTGAGGTTCTGCACTTGGGTAGCACTCAGGTTTTTAGGCAGAAAATCTTCTTTTTAGTAATGTTTGTATTCTTGCTGAGGAATTCTTTACAATATATCCTATCACTAACAAAAAGGAATTCTCTCACTTTGAGTTGTACTGAGTACCTTGATGAAAATTGAAAATATACCATGTTTCTCTATAAATTACTTCCCTTAAATAGTTAATTACTTTCCTAGTTAAGTGTATTTACCCAAATCAGATTCTGCTAGTTTCTTAATAAAAGAAAAACATTTCTATTTTTAATTAAAATAATTATATAATTGTATGAACCAGAAGAAACATATCACAGGAGATTATACATTTTAATAAAATAAGTGGGTCCAGAAATGTCTTTATAATCTTGATTATATTTACCTTTAGAGTAATACCAAATGTGACTAGTCATTTTCAAACGAACATGATATGTGTATTTTCTTTCTGCCTAAACCAAATATTCTATGAATCCAAAACAGGCTTCTAGGGAGTTACTTCAGTCTATAGAAAATACTATTTTCTCTCTATGCCAAGTGGGATGTAATCTATTATAATAAGAAAATACAAATTATACAAACACAGTGCCTAAGTTCCAGAATTACTACATAATTGAAAATAAAATGTAACCACCATGTATGCCATTTATTTAAACCAAAGTTACCCATGCTTAATTTGAAATCATTTTAATAATGTTAATAAATGAGAGCTTTGAATTGGCTGCTATATTAAAATGTACAATAAGCCTACTAAGTGTGCAGCTGTACTACTCATATGTGAATGCACTATATAGTAAGAACAGAAATTATTGACTATAGTGCAAAATTTATATTCTATGAGGAATAACTTCTTAAAAGAGCATCTGTTAGAATCAATATTACAAAAATTTTAAAGATAAATTAGGTGTTTTAAAGCCTCTTAAAACTGCTTTACCACCTAGGCTTTTTCAATCTACCTATCTTTTAAAACCTTTGTGTCCAGGGCTTCCCTGGTGGTGCAGTGGTTGAGAATCGCCTGCCAGTGCAGGGAGCACGGGTTCAATCCCTGGTCTGGGAAGATCCCACGTGCCACGGAGCAACTAAGCCTGTGCGCCACAACTACTGAGCCTGTGCTCTAGAGCCCGTGAGTCACAACTACTGAGCCCACAAGTTGCAGCTACTGAAGCCCACGTGCCTAGAGCCCATGCTCTGCAGCAAGAGAGGCCACTGCAATGAGAAACCTGTGCACTGTAATGAAGAGTAGCCCCCACTTGCCACAATTAGAGAAAGCCCATGCGCAGCAACGAAGACCCAACACAGCCAAAATAAAATAAATAAATTAATTAATTAAAAAAAAACCACAGAAAACCTTTGTGTCCAAAACAGACACATAGATCAATGGAACAGAATAGAATGCCCCAAAATAAATCCATGCACTTATGGTCAATTAATCTATGACAAAACAAGCAAGAACATACAATGGAGAAAAGACAGTCTCTCCAACAAGTGGTGTTGGGAAAACTGGACAGCTACGTGTAAAAGAATGAGATTAAAACATTTTCTTACCACCACATACAAAATAAACTCAAAATGGATTAAACACCTAAATGTAAGACCAGAAACCATAAAACTCCTAAAAGAAAACATAGGCAGAACACTCTTTGACAACAATCATAGCAGTATTTTTTTGGATCTGTCTCCTAAGGCAAAAGAAATAAAAGCAAAAGTAAATAAGTGGGGCCTGATTAAATTTAAAAGCTTCTTGCACAGCAAAGGAAGCCATTAACAAAATGAAAAGACAACCTATGGAATGGCAGAAAATATTTGCAAAGGATAGGACCAATAAGGGGTTAATATCCAAAATATATAAACAGCTCATACAGCTCAACATAAAAAAAAACAACCTAATTAAAAAATGGGCAGAAGACCTGAATAGACATTTTTCCAAAGAAGACATGCAGATGGCTAAGAGGCACATGAAAAGATGTTCAACATTGCTAATCATCAGAGCAATGCAAATCAAAACCATAATGAGATACCACCTCACACCTGTCAGAATGGCTATCATCAAAAAGACCACAAGTAACAAATGTTGGTGAGGATGTGGAGATAAGGGAACCCTTGTGCACTGTTGGTGGGAACGTAAATTGGTTTAGCCACTATGGAAAACAGTATGGAGGCTCATCAGAAAAATAGAACTACCATATGATCCAGCAATTCCACTCCTGAGTGTATGTCCAAAGAAAACGAAAACACTAATTCAAAAGATACATGCACCCCACTGTTCACAGCAGCATTATTTACAATCACCAAGATATGGAAGTAACTGAAATGCCCATCAACAGATGAATGGATAAAGAAGATGTGAGATATATATAAATATATATATATTTATATATATATATATAATGGAATATTATATATATATATAATGGAATATTACTCAGCCATAGAAAATAATAAAACTCTGCCATCTGCAACAATGGCGGATGGACACAGAGTATTAATGCTTAGTGAAATAAGTCATACCGAGAAAGACAAATACTCTATGTTATCACTTATATGTGGAATCAAAACAATAAAATGAATGTATATAACAAAACAGAATCAGACTCACAGATGCAGAGAAAAAACTCGTGGTTACCAGTGGAAAGAAGGAAGGAGGGGGCCTCCCTGGTGGCGCAGTGGTTGAGAGTCCGCCTGCCGATGCAGGGGATACGGGTTCGTGCCCCGGTCTGGGAGGATCCCACATGCTGCGGAGCGGCTGGGCCCGTGAGCCATGGCCGCTGGGCCTGAACGTCTGGAGCCTGTGCTCTGCAGTGGGAGAGGCCACAGCAGTGAGAGGCCCGCATACCGCAAAAGGAAAAAAAAAAAAAAAAAAAAAAAAGAAGGAAGGAGGGAGGGGCAAGATAGGGGTATGGGATTAAGGGATATAAACTACTATGTATAAAATAGATAAGCAACAGGATACATTACACAGCACAGGGAAATATAGCCATTGTTTGTAATAACTTTAAATGGAGTATAATCTATAAAAATAATGAATCACTATGTTGTACACCTGAAACTAATAATATTGTAAATCAACTATACTTCAATAAAAAATAATGAAAAAAATTAAAAAAACACTTTGTGTCCATTAGGGGAAGTATAAATTCAGTAAGTTCTCTAAATTAACTCAAATAAAAACGCTCTGATTTTCTGGATATGCCTGTAAAACAGTGTAACAGAACATGCCTATAGTGTGCTCTGACACATCTTCATGTGAATAATATGAATCATGTGTACAGCTTTTGTCTACATTGCCTTGGGCTGCCTTCTTGATCACACTATGATTGATACTTCTTTTCAAATGGATAAATATTTTTGAAAGAAAGTGCTATGGGGCTTCCCTGGTGGCGCAGTGGTTGAGAGTCCGCCTGCTGATGCGGGGGACGTGGGTTCGTGCCCCGGTCTGGGAGGATCCCACATGCTGCGGAGCGGCTGGGCCCGTGAGCCATGGCCGCTGGGCCTGAACGTCTGGAGCCTGTGCTCTGCAGTGGGAGAGGCCACAGCAGTGAGAGGCCCGCGTACCGCAAAAAAAAAAAAAAAAAAAAAAAGAAAGTGCTATGCTTATTATCCAACTCTATCATCATGAAGAGACACAAACTTGATAGTATGATGAAGAAACAACTCCATAATTTATGGATGTGCATTCTTATAGCAAAAATGCCTCTTGGGAACTTAGATATAATTTCTATTTCAATTATATATTTAATATAAGGAAAAAATAAAAAATAGACTTCTTGCTATATGATTAAAATATAGGTATAATGATACTATTTTATTTTATAGGCATTTTTTAACAATAAATAATTTAGAAAACAAAAGATAAGGCCTATTATTATGATGTCAAATATATGGAGTGCTGAATTTAGAATAACTAATTTTTTCTTGGAATAGAGTAGACATACAAGAACGGTTGACATGAATGAAAATATAGAAGATTGGTCCCTTTCAAACTGCTCAATAATGATATATAGAATCTAGTGATATATAAGTTCTAGTTTGCAAGTGAACTAGGATAATTAAAATCTATTTAAAATATTTTCACATGCTTATGAACAAAGATGATCAAAGTATAGAAACTATAGGTCTCATGACTTGGACAGCCCTGGAAAAGTTAAGAAAGGCAAGTATAAGAATTTTATTGATATCTGACACTTGCAGTACCAGACTATGGTCTTCTTCCCAAGCCAGTCAGATCTCCCTTTGCCACAAGGGAACCATACGTAGAAGGTACAAGCACCCCTTGCTCTTTAAACTCTGGCTCTTTGTATTCACAGGGCAAAATCCAATGTGGCTGTCTGCCCACAACAACATTTTCTTTTCTACAAGTGAAGCACAAAAGTATGAAACACAGAATGGGGTACTAGCAAAATAAGCTTTCATAGTTAGGTAGCCATCTAAGTGTGGAACTTGAGCAGGTAAATTCCCCCAGGTAAACCATCTTTTTTTTAACTGGTTTTCTCATTTAGATATTCAGAATCAAGGAAAAGAATCAAAAGAAGAATGTCCATTGTGGGATTATATATAAAAATGGGGCATCAGTATGACTTGACTACCATAAAAAAATCTACAGCATTATACTACTATCTAGAGATGTTTTCACTTAGCTTTTCATTGGCTTAATCAGGTCATTGAGAAACCTGCTTGAAATTAAGTGGGAAGGTGGGATCAACAACCATCAAGTTTTATAACATAACATGTTGAAATAAATCTACGGCAGACATTAATTGGGAATGGATGCCAGCAGTAGACCCAAATATCCACAGTACCTTGAGCAGTAGTGGATAAACTATAATTGAAATGGGTTCTTTAATTATGCACTGAAGCATGTCTCCACCAACACATTATTACTCCAAAATAAAAACAAACCCCCAAAGGCAAGTTAAAATGCCTCTTTCTGGATGAAAGACTTCGGGAAGACTTAGGCAACAAGGAAGAGTCATAAATTTAGAGTCTTGCTTCCTAGAGGCTTCCCCCCTTCTCTCTTACCCACCTCTACACCACTGCCAGAGTTAACTTCATAAAATATTTTAGGAATTTAATTAATTGAAAAAAAAGGAGAAATGGATATTCGAACTGAGAGAAGGCATAATAGAATAATGGACTCATGTAACTTAGAATGAAACAAAGTGGTTGATGACTCTAACCAGCTATCAAATGCACAATTGCCATGTAGGCAACTTTGACAGATGGCAAGTCAATTTTGGCTTGGAGGGTTTCAGTTCCTGGCTTCGTTATGCTCAAAATACTAAGGAGAATAACTATGAGGAACCTATCCCATAAAGTGTGCTGAAACATGGCTGCTTGTAAATTTTATCATTTGGTCCTACTATAGTTTACTAGACCAAAACTGAACAAATTTCTCCCTCAAAAGGTATGTAAGAGGAAGAAATATATAAGAAAAGGTGCATCTCTTCCTCCTTTGGCTCCTTTCACCACTTCTCACTCAGCATGGCAGGCAAATCTCTCAAGAGCACGGCCCAGTCTGTTGTCCCATTACAAAGGTATTGTTGTTCTTGCCCTCTATCAAGCCTCACAAATCACTCTTCAGTCCTGAACATGACCTTGACTTTGTTCCTTCTGCTAGAGGTTCCCTATATTCTAAATCTCTTTAAATCCTTCTCACCTTTTTTTTTTTTTTTTTGCGGTACGCGGGCCTCTCACTGTTGTGGCCTCTCCCGTTGCGGAGCACAGGCTCCGGACGCACAGGCTCCGCGGCATGTGGGATCTTCCCGGACCGGGGCACGAACCCGTGTCCCCTGCATCGGCAGGCGGACTCTCAACCACTACGCCACCAAGGAAGCCCCCCTTCTCACCTTTTAAGCCTTGGTTATAATGGCATCTCTTTGATGAAAACCTCCTGAATTTCTCCCTTGTTGGCATCTAGATATGTGTATGCTTGCTTCATACCTTGCATTTTATCCTGGCTAAAACAGTTGTTTATATCTTTGTCCAAGCCCCTCTTCGCAGTTCAGTAAACTCTCTGAAATCAGGAGCTATACGTTATCCTCTCTTAACTGTTTCTTTCTTTCTTTTTTTTTTTTAAAGGCTGTATAACCAAGTCAAAGGGAGAAATTAAATGCACAAAGGGAATAAAAGATTTTCCGCATCACTTAAAAGCCCATGCATAACAAGCTATCATTATTCACACATATCTATAATAAAGTAGTGTGTGTGTGTGTGTGTGTGTGTGTGTGAGTGAGACAGAGAGAGAGAGAGGAGAGAGAGAGAGAGAGAGACAGAACATGAGAAGAGGCGGAGAGAGACAGAGAGACCACTACTAAAGGGCAAAGAAAATGAGCCAGAGGCACAAGGCAATAGTTCCTTTTTCTAGTTAAAAGATCTAGTTACCTGTGCACATTTTTTTCACTTTGGGAAAGTGATTTCTCCTCAAAGAATTCATGAAAAGTGTTTGCTAAAGCTAGAATTAGCTGACTACTCACTGATTCCTTACATATCCCTGAGGCCCCATATAGGACATTGCTGATACTATGGAAATTGACTATGGAAGGCTGGACATTTGCTGAGGAAAATTTTTCACTTTGCCCATTCCTTTCTCTGTGTAAAGGGAATGCAACGGGGTGATGTATGGCATGTATGCTCTAATAGCCTACTCTCTCTGCAATGCCATTAAGAGACAGAGAAAGAGACAGCAACAGTGACAAAGAAGAGAGAGGCCAAGGAACAAAGAAAACGAGCTGCCAAAGACACAAGGAGAGATTTCCTGTTTCTGTTTCTAAAATCCAGTTGCTCTGTGCAAAAAATTGAGCAACTGTGGAAGAAAACTAAGTATGGTAAAAACACCACTATTTTAAAACCACACTGAAGACAGCATTGCAGAGTAGAAGAAATACTGGCCTGGGAGCCCAAGTGCCTGTGCTTCAGTCTCAGAGCTAATGTTAACAAGCTGCTCACTGGAGAAAATCACTTAACTTATATCAGATTAGATGATCACTAAAATTCTTTCCAACTCTAAAAAGACTAGGGTTCCACATTTAGGAAAAATGAAGCAAAGTAACTTCATATTTAAATTTAAGATATTATCCCAGGTCTGTAATTATGGCTGCTCTGCAAAAATTAAAGATATTTTCCCAACAATGGTGACATTCAGTTTAACATACTGAAAAACTGTATTAAAAAAGTAAGTGCTATAAGACAGTCTGCCTTGAAACAAGCTATAAGGAAATCTCCCCAATCAGTTTTGGAACATCAGATTTCATTTCTGAGGCAAAACAAGAGCTTCAAATTTTATAGGATTTCTTTGCCAAACTCTGAGGGACCCACAGTTTTTCTGAAGAATGCAAAGATCACCAGTGTAGTGATTCTTGGGAACCTAGGAGGTTGCCACACTGGGTTTCAGGCCTGTCTGTTTATAGCTCTCAAGGAAGTCTTTCCTGGTCTCTGGGCTTCAGTGTCCCCATCTTAACAAAAAGAACATTGGGCATAATGATTGAGTGAGTTCCATTAGATCTTAATTCTCTTCCTTATGTGGCCTATGTAAGAGTATTTTCTCTTTGGCCAAGGAGTGTTTAGTGACCTGCTAAATCAAAGAAGAAATTTACATTTCCTCTGAAAAGATCTTTATATTTTATTGTATTTATCTTTCACAATAATAGAAAAATAATTTGTGATTGTTTATTACCTTGCCATTTTCTCAGTTTTTGGGAAGCAGAACTTGAGCAAGGGGCAGAGGGAATCAGAAATGGAGAAGAACGTGGAATTTGCTTATAAAAATGACAATTTTTATTACTAGAAAGAAGAAATGGAGGGATAATTATAGGTGTGATAAGAAAGAGAAAGCAAAGTAAAAGCCTAGGCAAGTTCTCTACGGATGTGTGTATCTTTGTGTATCTGTGTGCGTGCGTGTGTGTGTGTGTGCGCATGTGTGTATTTTAAAGGCCCAAGCATTCTTTTTTCATTTCACTACATTGCTGTATCATAAATGTAAGCTTGGAAAATGTATTAATTTAAGGGAACTGGAAGTCAAAAAGGTCGTAGAGGAAGAGAGATCATGGAAATAGTTGGTTATTACTACGTATATGATGCCACGATAACCTCAAGTCTTATTTTTCTTCCAAGTTAAACAAGGTCCTACTGGTTCTGTCCTTTAATCTCTGAGATTGGCTTAGGTAAGCTGTTCATTGTTTTCCACATCTCTCTAAAGTTATGGAATTCACAACTAAACCACACACTCCTGATTTCTGAAAGGCACCAAGTAAATTACTCATATTCCACATAAGAGCTCACTTCATGTCCCTTAAAGAATTTGAAATAATTTGGTTTTATTTCATTGTTTTTCTTTTATACTTCTCAGCTTTATGCTAATGACGTTTATTTGGTTTTACCAATTTGATTGTATTATTATTATTTTGATAATAGTTTCATTATTATGATATTCATTCTCTCTGATTTGGTAAAATATCATCAAATCTTTGGTGGGCAGTTCAGTCTTTATTCCAGATTGAAAGGGAAGACCCAAAAGAAAGAAAACAGATACATTTATAGAAATTCAACTATCTGGTGATTCAGCAGATATCGTCGAAGACAACTATGTTATGTGTAAAGTTGATTTAGTATAAGAATGTATAACTTAAAGAAGGATTCTAAAATTGGATATTGAATAGTAAAAGTATCTGATTATTCTTCTGTTGTTAATTCAGTCCCTGTCTAAATTACATCCTAATATTTCCTTCCTAACATTCTTCATTCCTTGCATACTTTCTTCCTTCAATTCCTCCTTCCTTCCTTCTATATGTTAAGCACAGTACTATATTCTGAAGATAAATTAGTAAGCAAAACAAAACACAGTCCCTGCCTTTATAAAGCTGTCTCTTGAGGAGTAGACCGAATCTAATAATAATAATAATAATAAAAACAACAGCAACATGAATAATTATAAAATCTTATGAACGTTATAAAGGAAACATGATAGAAGAGAAAAGCTCCAAGGAATGGAGGGTACTTAGCAATAAAATGCAGATTAATTAATGACTAGAGTTGGTTTGTTGTTTGTCTTTTACACTGGAGAAACAGCAATATTTTTTTTGGCCAAAGGTGCTTATTTTCATTTATACATGTATAAGTAGAGAAACACTCATGCTTTGGAATTATGAATACAGAAAATAAAAGTTGCCTAGATTAAATATATAAATATTGTGACCCTCTTGTATAAGAATCTTCTAGCTTCATTTTCCTTTCCCCTGTAAGAGGTGACAAAATATGGGGCCCTAGAGTGAGAAAGCTCAGATACTAGGTACAAGAAAAAACATTTGTAGGTTCTCTGTTCAGGGATTTTTCCTATCCTGCAAGGGCTAGTGAGTCTTGGATGTGTTTATTTTATTTGCATGTTTATGTTTTTTAGGAAAAGCAAATGATAAATAAATTGCTTAAGTTTTATAACATCATTTGATCATCTTAAACAAACGGACAAAAATAGACAAGCATGAGACTACGTCAAACTAAAAAGCTTCTGCCCAGCAAAGGAGACAATCAACAGAATGAAAAGGTAATCTACAAAATGGGAAAACACAGTTGGAAAGCATATGTCTGATAAAGTGTTAATATCCAAAATATATAGGGAAGTCCTACAACTCTATATCAGAAATATCAAATAACCTGATTTTTAAAATGGGCAAAAGAACTGAATAGACATTTCTCCAAAGAAGACATACAAAGTGCAAAGTTGCTCCACATCACTAAACATTACCTACTGTATAGCACAGGGAACTCTACTCAAAGCTTTGTGGTGACCTAAATGGGAAGAAAATCCAAAAAGGAGGGGACACATGTATACATATAGCTGATTCACTTTGCTGTACAGTAGAAACTAACACAATGTTGTAAAGCAACTATACTCCAATAAAAATTAATAAAGAAGTTAAAATAAATGCAAATAGCCACTATGGAAAACAGTATACAACACTGTGCTTATAGTTAACAATACTGTGCTGTATATATAAAAAGATTGTTAAGAGGGTAGATCTCATGTTATATGCTTTTACCACAATAAAAGAACAAATATTTAATAGGAAAGATGTATCTTCTTTCAACATAGGCAATTCTTTGTTAATGAATTTAATTTTTCAATGCTGTGTAGGAAATGGTATACCTGACACCATAGAAGGCAGCAAAGGCTGATGTTTGCATCCTCTAGTGAGGGTGGGAGCACCAAAAATACATATAGGAAGAAACACTAAAAATCCAAGGCAACAATATAAGATATGGCACAAGTTGTCTTATAATTAATTGGAATAGACATTAACTTGATATCATATGCTATGTAGTAAAAATGGGATAAGACCATTGTGAACTAGACTATTGTAGCATGTTTTTTGGACTGTGGTATATTATGCTGGTCTTTAAATATCAAGAAATGTGAAGAGTAAGAGGGGAATAGAGAGGCCATTCAGGCAGCAGTTGCAACTAAAGCAAACCAGAGGCAAGAAAAAATCCAGGATGTGTAGGGACAAAACAAGAATAGCTAAGGGTTCACTCAGAGGAAGGGTGGGTGATAAGACTGGATGTGTAAGTTGGTATAGGATGGTAAGAGACTTTAAATCTGATGTTCAATTTTTCAGATAAATGCTTTTTAAATAGCTGCAGAGATTCAAAAGAGAACCTAAGCAGTTATACACCAAAGTAGGAAAACAAAGCACTCTTGATTGTGTTACATTATAAATTTATACACTATCCATAAGGGTGATGCCATAGGAGGGGGAAATGGCTAGTCTGGAATCTGTCTTCAAATTATGCAATTTTTCTTTGTTTGAAAGAGTTGGCCTGCCTGCTCAAAAGCCATACCTATCAGATCCAGAGATTATTTGCATGGTGATATAATTTGAGGGTCAATTACATTCATGGGTTAATTTCTTTTCATTGGGTTCACTGATGACCCTAGAAAATTCAAATGGTGACACAGGAATGTAAATGCTCTGTAGAGTTATAAAGCTCCTTTAAGAAAATGAAATGCTTAAGTGAAAATGATAATATATTCAACTTTGGGTGGTTACAGTATGCTTTTTAGCAATCACTTTCTAGTAAGAGACCTAGAAAGACTGCTGAATGAATCCTTAACCTGTCAATTTTATTGGAAAATCAGTATGTTCTAAGGCTATTGAAAATGTAGTGACCAGTTTACAGGAACTTCATCTACCATCTTTCCCCCAATCTTAACATAGCCATTACTTATCCTCATTTGAAGTACAAGAGGGTAAAGAATGAATCGTGAAAGGGATCCCAGTTTGCTACTTCCTTCAGTGTTATTTTTAATCTTTGAGATAAACTGTAAAGTCCTAATTAACCTGAAAGAAAGAACAGCCCTCCAGTGTCACACAGTAATCAGTGGCAAAGTTAATTGGAATTTAGTTCTTTTAACAATTCTATCTTAGCAGTTCTGCAGTGTTCAGAGTGAAAGACAACTTTAATCAACACTTCAAGTATTTGAGAAACAGACAAAGAACAGGAGAAGGAAGATCATTTGTAAGTGACTGAAACCTAGTTCTTCCATTCAAGATTTCCTTTCCTTTAAAGTTTCAGGTTTGGAGCTGAAACACTTTTTGAGTAGAGAAGAAACAGAGTTGGAGAGAGGTTAGATGAAGATTGTCTGGGCACAATCCTAACTGCAGCATCTATTAGCTGAGACAGCCTGGACGCATTACTTAGTCTCTCTGTGCTCCAGTTTCTTCACCTATAAAATGAGAAGAATAACAAATCCCAGCTTAGCACTGGGTCTGGCACATAGGAAGTCCTCAATGAAAATTCACTATTTTTTGAAGAAAGTCCAAGCTTTCTTTTTGATACACTTCTCTACACTTTCTCCCAAAGGTCTGGAGCTAGTAGAGAAGCATAACCTCAGGCCAGAGGCAGAGTAGGGCAGGATACATTATATAATTCTCCAGATCTATTTTGTTGTTTTCAAGACACCTCAAAATGAATATCATATTATCAAAATAGCTAAAAAGAAAGTTGAATCAGGCTAGTACTTGTTTACCTCCTATGTGGAAGTATTTTGACAAATGCTATCCTGAGTCTTCCAATTTTTTAGCTTCATGGAGGTATAATTTATACAGAAAATCGCACATGTTTAATGCATACATTTTGATCAGTTTAGACATATGCATACACCTGTGTCGCCATCACCACAATCAAGGTACTAAAGACATCATCACTTCCAAAAATTTCCTTTTGTTCTTTTGTGTTTTGTGTGTGTGTGTGTATGTGTGTGTGCATATGTTAAAAACACTTAACAGGAGGTCTGTCTTTAACATATTTTAGTGCCCCATACTGTATTGTTAACTATGGGCACCATGTTGCACAGCAAATCTCTAGGACTTATTCCACATTTTAATGACTCCTGTGACCAATTTCACCTACACCTTGGGCTCCTATTTCTCATATCAGCTGGTAATAAAGTGCTCAGTACAATGACAAGAAACAACTGAATAGGCCAATTCATAGGTCTTAAAATAGTGTGAAACAGCCATTATCATGGTCCTGTAAATTAAAATGTTATTTACTTTCTATAGTTGTATTCTAGCTACAAGCATATCAGCCATGCCTGGTGGGGTCTGATTAATTATTTCAGTAGTGGTAAATAATTTTTGGTGCAGGCATTTGAAACTATTAAGATGATTCAGCATATGGTACTGAGAATTATCCCGACTGCTGTGTACAACCTTGGAAGTCGGGAATTTGGAGGCACCATTGTTCCCTGGGACCATTTTTCAGTCATTCTTAGTGAGTCTTTTGTCTTTGTTGAGACTGTCGTATTTGCCACATTTGGTTGAATAAATTACAGCACCTGAAACAATTCTATAGCCACAACAACACCATGAAAGAATATGTTGTCAGTAAAATGATGAGCTAGAAAGGAAGGAAACCCAGGGGGAAAAGCCAAGCCAAAACGTGCAGGCCAAGACAGTAACTTGAATCCTTCAGAAGCACATTAACCCTTTATCCTAATAAAATAGAGAGTCCATATGAGGGTGATGCCTTACTGACCACTTAGTGAAATTATTCCACTGGATGATATAGACCAGTGTTTCTCATAGGCTTATAGATTTGAAATTTCTATTTTAAAACCTCCTGCAAAATATGTACACATATTCTGGATGAGTTGGTTCAAATGAAAGTGATAGCTAATTTTACTGTTCTTGCTTTGCTGGTGTCTATAAGGGCTGGCTTAGTATCAAACAGTTATTTGAAGTGTAGAGAGCTGATGAGAATGAAAATGATGCATTGTCAGAGTGACGACCAAATGACAACCCATAGCACTGTATGAAGAAATGTTAAACGCAAGTTAGAATAGTTGGATTGCATGATACATGAGAGTATACGTTTTAATGTAGGGATATATCCTTGAATTATTGGTAAGTGACAAAAGTTACATGCAGAGTAAATATATAGTATAATCCATTTCCATTTTTAAAAGGAAAGAATATAGATGTATATAACTATTCATATATATATTCTTATATATATAATATATTCACATATAATGTGTATATTCATATATATGTACATGTTCATATGAGTACAGATAAATATTGGTGTAAATGGATGATTCATATCAACAATTAATAGAGTTAGATGGGGGTGAGGCAGTAATTTATCAGCTCTTTATACAACTTCGTATATTTTTAATTTGTTGTAATGAGCATGTGTTACTTTTATAACTTGGAAATAGGTTCCTTAAAAGTATAAATAAAAAGAATCTTAGAATAAATGGATCTTTTTAAACAAGCAGCTTGTCACATGAAGAATTCATATTAATCCTTTTGCATGAATATTTTAAACAGGTTACAACATTCAGTAAAGTTTAACCTGCACACTAATGGCATAATCTTACAAAAATAGGCTGTAACTGGAAAACAGAACGAAAAGCATCCTTAAAAGTAAAAGAGGAATTGAATGTAGAGTTGCACCTGATATTCCTGATATTCGATTCTGGATTGGAAACTGATACTTAAAGGGAAAAAAGTCATTGAAGTCAGATCTTCTGTTTTAGTAAAGCCAGCACTAACTAATCTGGGTTTTTAAAAATGTATTTGTGACAAAGCTTGAGATGGTTATTTTAATAGTGAGTCACTACTAAGTAACTATATAGCATTCAACATTCAATTAAGTCAATCAAATTTTGATCTTTCAAGCAGGTAAATGTACCCTACGTGTAGACACAGCACATTATACTTCTCCATTTAACTTGTGTGCAGGATTTTCTATTCAAATAATGTTTAAGTATGTCTGACACAACATGCACACACATACACACACACAAACACACGCATAGGGTTATATATATACATCCTTCAACAAAATCCAAATATGCCTTCACTAGGCATACTGTTGAGATATAAAAAGACAGAGCCCACTTTGGAGTGAGGAACAACTATGAGCTTTACTCCCGTTCAACTGCTGCTTGTCAATAAACTGGACCTTAGAAGTTCTGCTGGAAGCTAGAGTTGAAATTCTTGTATAATGAACTTGTTGCCATGACTTTAGGCCCAGTCACTGTGACAAACTGAAAATCTGATCTATGCTTTAGGTAGCAAAATGATAACTTAAAGATAAGACTGGGGTCTTGATTATTTGTGTCATTTTTTTCCCTTGTTCTAAAAAGTCTAGACCCATAAAGTGGAAACTCAGGATTCCATGCCAGAAAGCATGCACCCACAAATTATGATTACTCTCATATTTTCCAAAGATATTCATGAATAGTAGATTACCATCAGATAGTTTTGGATAAATGTTAATTTAGTTTCCTATTTAGAGTCCATCTGACAAGGATGCAAAGGTTGTGGATAGGAAAACTGAAATAAAGACAACCTGAAAGTTAAAATATTTGACAATAAGATTTACTAAATATCAAGTCTGCAAAATTTTGCAAACTGTATTATGTAAATTGTTTTGATATGATGGATGCTTCTTATTGGGGAATAAAGAAATTAAATCTCTGGGTTTACATTTTAAATTTGTAAGATGTTTGGCCTAAATAGAGATAATTTAGGAAATTCCACAATTTAAAAAGAGCTGATAGTAGTACAAAGCTCAAAGTAGATATTAACAGTTTTGATCCACCCAACTGATCACATAAACAAATGAATCATCTAACACCTCAATGTATATGAGATAAACATTTATCTTTATATCAAAATGATACCAATTCATCCTTTGATATAAAAGTATAAATTATTTTAAATTATGAAACCCCTGAAGTTAGAAAAGGCAAATTTATTTATTTATTATATAGTAAACACAAAATAGAGATACAATTTTATACCAATTATGTATAAATTTGCTACGTTTTAAGAAATATTATTGAATAATGAGTGTGCATGTGTGAAGTCATTCCTTTTCCTATCTACCTAATTGTCATTTCTCTCTTATCTGAGTGTAAAGTACACACATATGGGAATTTTTACATACTGTGAGTTGCTGGGTTTTCTAGGTTCAGAATACTTTTTAAAAAAATCTCTTAATAATTTCAAATTGTTGGATCATTAATTCTGGCCATAAAAGCACCTACATTAATTTAAGCCCTGGCAAACATTAAACCAGTAAAAAATTTAAGCATGGGCCATCAATGCTCTGCCCCTCTTCCATTTGTTTCTCAGCATCTTAAAGGATTTTGTTTATATAGTTCTCTCTCAAATAAATTTCTTAAGATGACCTCAAATTCCCATATGTTTGTGTGTATATGTCTGTGTGTGTGTGTGTGTGTGTATGCCCATGTGTGTGAGTGTAGGGTGAACTAAAGAGGCAAATAGAATAATCACTAGCTTATAAACTACCAGGTTTCCACCAAATTCTCCCACAGTTCACAGTCAACTCGTACTTAAAATGCCATTTAGGCATTCATCTTCTCTTTCAGGCTAAAGAGGGGGAAAGCTTATGCCTTTTATTTGCTTCTTGTAGATAATTAAAATTTTATTATTCACACTAGCATGCTATTGATGCTTTGGCTGATCCTTTAAACATCTGGCCTACTGCTTAAAATGCATGGAGTGCACTGACGCCAACCCGTGCTGATAATCAGAGGACCTTCAATTAAGTACCTACAAAGCAACCAATGATGAATGAGAGAAAAGACGGTACAAGTTTGCCAAAGAATTCTTTCATAGTCTGATTCTCAAAAGCAATTAGAATCACTTCTTTTGGCCTTGGAATTAATGAAGTTTCATTAAGATTTAAATTTCTAATGATTCCAAGGATATTAAACTTGAGAAGTTGAGCTGATTGTCTACATAATAATCACACCACAGGAACATGTCAAAAAGACTAATGCAAGTTCTCTGCCATCCAAAGTTGTGTTTCTCCTTGTCAGTGCTATGTGAACATATATAATTGCTTTCTTTTCTTAAAGCAGCTATAGCCAAAGACCCACTGTTATTAAACTCTATTTCCCTCTGTTTAGAATTTGTCAAATTATAATTTCAAGGCTGTGACTGAAACTAGTTCTAGTCTATGAAAGAAGGTTTGTTCTAATAATTGAATGTGATGTGAATTTTTAAAATTTGCTACTTTCTTCACACTAAGCTAAATTGCTTAAATGAGGAAATGAAAACATGTATAACAATCTAATATCAACAACCCCTAACGTTTGATGTTTGAAAGTAATGTTTAACTTGATAACACAGACATTTCTTTTCTTGATAGAAAGCTAAACACACTGTGTGTGTGCGTGTGTGTGTGTGTAAAGCACAATATATATCTAGTATGTATGTATTTGTACATATTTATACATATATAAATATATATAGTATATATTTGGGTACATATTGCCTGTGTTCAGGGGAGCTTTGAAGTTTTTACTCCCGCTTATATTTAGTACGTCTAAACACTGCTCCTCTGAATTTGACATCTGATGGGATGTCTTTAACAAGCAAAAACGTATTAACTACCTGGATTTCATAAATCAAACCATCAGTAAAACATTGCTGCATTTTCACCCTAAATTGCCTAGGAGGGCAATATGCCAAGATGGGAAAAAATATGCAAGTATACTAATTAGGAGCTATTTGTTTAGTATATTAGCAACAGGACAGCAGATAACCAGAGGGTACACACAGGGAAGGAAAAGGGGAGACTGGAAACTAGACCCTAAGACAAACATAGAACTGACTATCCCATGGGTGTGATCCGGAACAGAATTTGTTTCTTGGACACAATTAAGATTATCTAGTCCAATCAGATGTCTAAGAATGAGGCAGACCCTAGAAGCTGCTGAATAAGCTGAACCATGCAGTTTATCAGAGGGTTATGAAGTCAGGTCTACAAGTTAGTATACTATATGGGCATCTTGGACTCACAAAACCAAATAGATTCTGTGTAGAGGGGTGGGATAGGGAGGGTGGGAGGGAGGGAGACACAAGAGGGAAGAGATATGGGAACAGATGTATATGTATAACTGATTCACTTTGTTATAAAGCAGAAACTAACACAACATTGTAAAGCAATTATACTCCAATAAAGATGATAAAAAAAAATAGCATTGCAGTCTCTGTGGAAACCTTAGTAGAAAGGGCAAATTCTAAACTACCTACAGTGTTTCTTAACTATGTAACACTAAGTCTGGTAAGGACTTGGGCTGCCCAGAGCTCATTAAGTGAACAAATAAATAGGTGCAGTCTAAAAAGTAAATCTCTGTCATTTATATCATGCTTCCTAAGAATATCACTCGCTAGGAAGAAGAATAAAACTTACCCTTGAAGACTGTAAAAATCCAATATGAGAAAGCAAATATATTACCTGATCTTTTTATTTTCTATCTTCACTTTCTCTTCTATGATAAGGATGAAGAAAAATACTAAAGGTAATCCAAAGCTTGTTAGTGGTTGCTCTGAAATTGATTTCTCCATTCTCTTGGCATTTACTAGCATTATTTCAATTCCATAGCACAATCTAAGAACTCTATAAGATAAATCGCATTGTAAATGAATTATATTACCATGGGCTTGCTTGCTATTAAATGTAGTTTATGGACAACTTGGCCTTATATTTTCCCTCTACTTGATTTTTGTAAATTACTCTCCATCTTGTGTTGAGCCCTGATATACGTGACATGATATGTAATACTTAAAAACTCCTTGCCCTCCAATCACATATTTTTCTTATTATTTTAAATTCAATTGGTTAACATATTTCCACAATACTTTAAAATTCTGCTTTTAGTTGAGATTTTAAAATTGGTATTCCATATAGCAGTATTTCATATAGCCAATTTCCCCTTTAGGAGGAAACAATCTAATGAATAAGGATTTGTGCCTTTTACTTTTTAATAATGCTTTATAATTAGAAAAGAATATGTTTCAGAGAAGAATTTCCAAAACCTAGAGGGGCCCATATTCTTTGTGATCTTCCTTGACTAATTATTTCCTTAAGTGTTATTTCAAGTGAAGGTCTAAGTAATTCTTAACTTCTTATCTGTATTTTTTTCTAAATTAGTGCTTCAAATATATTTTAATCAATGTAAAATAACCCAGGATATACTCACTATTTATCATGTATACATTAAGGAAATTTGGCTCAAGACAGGCTATCCTCTGATGAGGCTTCCTTCCTACTGTGTTCAATAATCTAGTAACTGCTTATTAGAAATCTAAGAGCAATTAGCCATGTTTGAAAATCTTACGTAGTCTGGATAAAGAATCTTTCCAGATTTGGTTTATTTTCCTAGTTTTCCCTTTCCCTTTAACACGTAGCGTTGTCATCTTATAGTTTTGCCATTTCCTACTTTTTAGGGTTTTATATCCCAAGTGTTTTATACTTTACACAGTATGAACATGACACCTTTTGAAGTAGGCAGAACTCCTATCATTGATGTTGTTTGCCAAAAAAGGTTGAGAATTAGCCCAAGATCAACCAACAAATAAATGACATTGTTGTCAAAAATTTGATGATTACGACAGAAAAAGATCAGAAGAGCAGACTGCTAAATTCATATATGACAAAATTGTACTCAGGACTTCACCTATTTCTTAAAGAACCAGGATGGTAAGGATTGTTGAAGTAAGAAGAGAAAAGCAACCCTTTTAGCTCCTTTTTCCAGTATTCCTGAATCTGCTATATGAATTGCTTATTTTCTTAATTGGCAAAATGCTACAGAGTTTTTCAGTCCCTCACTGAAAGTTACTTAGGAAGAGGCATTAATTCTTTTGGTTCACTAGGGTGTCATTTGGCAAATTACTATATGTGAGCAATAAATCACAGAGTTGGAAGATGCCCTGAGAAATTCTCTAGGTTTATTCTTTTGCCTTCTGGTAAATTAGCAACTTATTCAATTCAGCAAGTGTATGCATAGTTTCATACTATAAACAATGTGACTACAAATCATGGATAAACTATTTCACAGCCCCATCTTTTTGAAAGTTTGCCTAAGCATATATGGTATGTATTTATATTTCAAACTATGGATAAAAGTCCTGAAGGACTACAAAGAAAACTCAACCATCCCATTTGCAAAAGGATCTGATTAGTTGCTCTTGTTCAACACTCTTTTAAGTTTTCAAACACTAGATAATCAAAAGTGTTAAAAAGAGACAACAGATACTTTATTTTATAACTTACAGCACAACAGAATGAAATTGAAAAAAATTATGCTAACTGAAATGATGAAATATCATTTTGAATTGATACACATATAAAATTTTGATTGAGATATACTTTTACATCTCCAAAGAAACAGTATAGCATAACTATAATTATCCATTCCAACCACATATTGGCATAATTATTATCTGACCTTATAATACAAAATTACAAAATATTAGAACATTTTTACAACTATTTTAGGAATTAATTACATAAAAATAATTGTTTGATTATACTCCATAAGGACAAAAGAAATTTTAAGATAAAAGCCTATATACAGTAACTTTTTTCCTCAGGTAAGAGACTACATAAGCACATGAAAAATTCTCAGAATTCCTTTTGATTAGAAAAAAATTATTTAATCCACCATTTAAACTTTATCATTTAAAGAGCTGTAGTTCTAAACAACAGCCATAAAATGGAATATTACTTTATGATACTATTTATCTGTTCATATACATGTCCTACCTCTCCAATGCAATTTTAGAACCAATGAAGAGTAGGTCTAAGCCCTCTGCATTCCCCAGCAGCGAGTACATTGGAACAGGTAATATATTCTCAAAACAATGTGGGATGATGAAAAATTGCATTCACTACCTAAGGGATGAATAAAAGGGATACTAGTGGAACATTTTGAAAAGAGATTGATTACTGATATTTCATTGAAAAACACAGTGTCAGCAAAACACAGCCTATGGGGCACTCCCACCTGCCACCTATGTTATATGGTACACAAGCTAAGAATGGTTTTCACATTTTAAATGGCTGGGAGAAAAATGAAAGGAATAATAATATTTCATATTTTGAAATATGAAAATTAGATGAAATTCAAATGTCAGTGTCCATAAATAATGTTTGATAGGAACAAAACTCATGCATTTTCTATGGCTATGTTCACATTACAACAGCATAGTTGAGTAGTTGCAGCAGAAACTGGATGACCTGCAAAGTCTAAAGTATTTACTATCTGGTCCTTTATAGAAAAAGGCTGTTAACTCCTGCTTTAGGAGAAAGCATGTACAAGGAGGTAAACGTGAAAAGGAAAATCATATTCTAGTTGGACCCCAAGAGTTCAATTATGGAAAGCGAAGGAAAAAAACCAAAAAGCAGAAGTGGGGAGGAGAACTAAGTAGAATGGCCTTTGGAAATTTAGTCATAGAATTCATATTCACATCCTTACACTGTTATGAAATTACAGAACGAGGAAAGTTTTGCTTTCAGAGGATTTCTGAATAGATGGTAGAGGGAAAAAGCAATGAAGAGAGAGAGAGGAGAGAATAGGGGTATAAAACTGCTCAGAGAAAGCTCTAATGTTGGAAACATAGAGGAAGTTCCTGTTACTTCATTGTTCTGCTCCATTTCTTTCAAACTCTAAGGATAAGTAAGTTTTAATGGTAAGTAAACATTTATTCTCTACATTCTTAAAAAAAAACCACAGAGTGGGACCTACTTGTAACATTAAACATGGACTGTAAAAATGACTCTTCTGTGTATGGAATTTTTCAATGGAAAAAACTACCCAAGCCCAAAGGGTATGTGCAGAGGTTCTACAATAATAATGGAATAGAAACAATCACAATTAAAACACACACACAGGGCTTCCCTGGTGACGCAGTGGTTAAGAATCCGCTTGCCAATGAAGGGGACATGGGTTCCAGCCCTGGTCCGGGAAGACCCCACATGCCGCGGAGCAACTAAGCCTCTGCACCACAACTACTGAGCCTGTGCTCTAGAACCCGCCAGCCACAACTACTGAGCCCATGTGCTACAACTACTGAAGCCCGAGCTCCTAGAGCCTGTGCTCCTCAACAAGAGAAGCCACTGCAATAAGCCTGTGCACCGCAACAAAGAGTAGCCCCCACTCACCGCAGCTAGAGAAAGCCCGTGTGCAGCAACCAAGACCCAATGCAGCCAAAAATAAATAAATAAATTTTAAAAAATAAAATAAAACATACACATACACTCTCACACATTTACATGCTTTCAGTAAAATCATTCCTGTGAACAAATCAAATAAAATTAGGGTATTAGTGGGCAAACATGGAAATATTATTTTTTGCCAAAGATTTATTTATTGGGGTATTACAACTGTCTGAAAAAATAAAATTCTAACAAAGACTTTCTTGTGAAATTGTTGTTAATCTTCCAAGTTCCTACAGATACATAATTTTACACCCATAGATTTCCTACCCTTCTAGTCACCATAATGTTTCAGTGGAAAAAATGGATACTTCGGGATTCTACATTTGATCTTTCAATTATTCTAAGGAAGTAATGTCTTCCTAGTGTTTATGGATTCCATTCAACAAATAGTCATTTAGCATTCACTGTATGTGAGGCACTGTGCTGGGTGCTATGAGAGATACAAAGGAATGCAAAGTGATGGCCCTCCAGAGGATCATAACCTGGGTAGGAAGACAGACAGGTGTACAAGTAACTACGATACAAGGCAGATGGAGATCAATGCTGTAATAGAGCTACACCCCTGGTGGGAAATATCAGATGACTTCATGAGATTTTGGGTTTGGGCCATAAAGGAAACATAAGACTTCCTTAAGTGAGGTCCAGTGAAGAACACTCTAGGAAGACATTATTACATTACAGAGGCAAGAAAACGTAGGGTGTTTTCAGCCTCACTCCCTGATACATAAACCATGGTAGATTAATATTAATAATAACCATTATTAATGAGCTCCCTAGGGAATTCTACTGTAGAAGTTCTGCAAACTGCACTTTAATCTATGGTATTTGTCAAAAAATAGAGTAGGGAAGAACAGTAATAAGGTATAGTAATCAAAACCATTGTTTTGTGATAATGAAATGAGAAAGCAAGTCTAAGTTTTTATAAAGAGGAGGGAGGTAAAGGCACAGTGTAATTGTCGGTGAAGACAATGAGTGCCTTATGATGTCCATCTGTATATTTAAAATCAGCTTAAATTGATTCAATTAAATAAATTTCAAAAACTGGCAAAACTAATCTATACTGTTAGAAGTCATGATAGTACTTATCTATGAGTGTAGCAATGAATGACTGCAAGGTGGTACCAAGGAGTCTCTGGGGTGTTGCTAAGGTTCTGTTTTCAATCTAAGTGCTGGTTACAAGAGTGCACTTAGTTTGTGAAAATTCATCAAAATGTACCTTTATGTTATGCATGCTTAAAGTTTTAAAAATTAGGCTGGGTGGGTATATTTCAACTAAATGAAAACATCCTATAATTATCTGATTAATCTCATGAAGTTTAATAATTTAATATCTCTTTCAATTCTATGAAAGTTATGCAAATTTGATATAATGGAACATAAGATAGAAATGTTCAAAAATACTTTAAGATCATTTTAGTGGGGGGAAAATAAGTTATTGAAGTTTCCTTGCTAACTCTTTAAACTCATCAGATTGAGATTCACCATTCTAAACGCTATTATTTATCACTGTCTTATTCTGCTGTGTCTCTCTACAGTAAAACTTGAAAGAGGTGTCTATAATCTTTGTATATCTATTTTCCAATCTCATATTATCTACTCAGACAACTCTCTGGCCCTTCCAATCCCACCATTCCACTGAAATTACTCTTGTCCAGATCATCGAAAACTGCATGTTGTCAAATCCAATGATTACTTCTCTCTTTATTTTATTGAGCCCCTCATAATATTGCATGCTGCTATTCCCTCCCTCCTCCTCTAAGACTTTCTTCTTGTGTCTCCCATGTTATCACACTCTCCTGATTCTCCTCCTAATTCTCAGTATTCTATGTTGAATGCCCCTCTTCTGTTAACACTTCTAAATATTTGAGTGACTCAGGGCTTGATTCTGAGACCATTTGCCTTCTTTATCTATACACTTACGCTTGGAGATCCCTAGTATCATGCTTTAAACAGCTCCTTAGTATATATCACCAGCCCCAAGCTCTTCCCTGAAATCCAAATTCACATTCAGTTGCCTATATATATATATATATACACTTTTTCAGATTCTTTTCCATTATAGGTTATTAGAAGATATTAAATACAGTTTGCTGTGCTATACAGTAAATCCTGTTGTTTATCTTTTTTAAATACAGTAGTGTATATCTGTTAATAGTATGATAATCTCTAGGCCCATCCATGTTGCTACAAGTGGCAATATTTCATTCTTTTTTTATGGCCAAGTAATAGTCCATTATGTATATGTGTGTGTGTGTGTGTGTGTGTGTGTGTGTGTGTATACACCACGTCTTCTTTATGCATTCTTCTGTTGATGGACACTTAGGTTGCTTCCGTGTCTTGGCTATTGTAAGCAGCACTGCTATGAACACTGGGGTACATGTATCTTTTTGAATTAGAGCTTTCGTCCTTTCCAGATATATGCCCAGGAGTGGGATTTCTGGATCATATGGTAACTCTAGTTTTAGTTTTTTAAGAAGCCTCCATACTGTTTTCCATAGTGGCTGCACTAATTTATATACCCACCAATGGTGTAGGAGGGTTCCCTTTTCTCCACACCCTCTCCAGCATTTATTATTTGTAGACTTTTTGATGGTGGCCATTCTGAGTGGTATGACGTGATACCCCATTATAGTTTCGATTTCCATTATTCTAACAGGATTTTCTAAGGAAAATCCAACAGTGTTGTGGATAGGGGCCCAGGGCTTTCTCATGGATTGCGGTACCTGACAAAACAAAATAGCAGGGACATTCCACAAAACAATTCAATACTTGACTATATTCTTTCATCCAAATCTTTGAAGAGAGCTCAAATCTCCAATACTTAGGAGATAAGCCATTTAAAACCAACATTTCATTTATAACTTCTGTTTGCTCTTCTGTTTTGGTCTTCATGGCAGCCACACCTGTAAGTTTACCTATATAGACTGCCTAGAAACCTTTGTGAATGGAATATACACAAAATTATTTGGTTATACTTCTTATCAGGCTTACGAAACTTTGCTTTTTCTCTTTCCTAAGTTCTCCTTCTACTTTTTCACAAATAGGGCTGCCACCTCCACCTTAAATCTTATATATTCTGAATTTTCTTTTTGTCTGTAATTGTATTTTGTTGAGTTGTTCTTTTCTAATATTTAAGCTGAGCTATAAATTTAATTTATAATTTAAATACTAGAATTATAATTTATATGATTTAAGTATAGTTTCAATATTTTCCACACTCACCGTAGGTTAATGAAAAGGCTTTGGAACTTACTTAATTAAAAATAGGAAGGATATGGTAAAAAAAAAAAAGGAGACTATACATTGAGTCAGTGTGTGAGTGTGTGTGCATGTGTGTGTTTGCGTTTCATATGTGCAGAGACGTCACATATGTTGGGCTTTTTGTGCACTGCATAAAGACATCCAACCCAAAGCAGGGTGGCAGCTGTCAAAGCGAACACATACTTCCCTCTCTAGGTCATGTGCCTTGAATCAGGGCTTCATCCCATCACCTCCAGCCCCCAGGTTGCGGTACCTTTTTCAAAGGTGTAGAGGGAACATATTATAATTAATCATCAAGCCAAAAGGGGTGACCTTTATAATTCACACAAAGACTCTGGATATGCCAAAAACAGACCTGCAGGTGAGTAAAGTCTATTTTCAAAGATTATTACTAAGATACTTATTTGAGATTAAAGGTAATAGGCACAAGCAGTATCTGCTTTATAAATAGGCAGTGATCCCAAATTGAATTTGAACATCAATTGTTTGCAGTAGGGAACCAATGAATAAATAGTAGCTCAGTTGCCAGCTCAACCACTGAATCTAACTTAAGCTATTTTAATAAGTGAAGTTGACTTGTTATTAGGAATATGAAATTCAGGGAGCAACAATTCCACTCAGAGAACAACAATGATGCTCTGAAATGGTGTCTTAGAAGTAGGGAGAGTAATAATAGAGCCATTGAGTATGGTGGCATAGGTTATAAACTGATACCAAAGGACCCAGCTGAGAGGGGTAGAGAAGCTGAAACATTCAAGCTGTGGAACCTGGCCTGGGATCTATCTGCACAGAGGAGGGGCCACTATTTTATAGCTCTTAAAGGATCCATATGGGCTTGCAGACATCCTGAGTGTTTGGGTTATCATTTTGACCGCACATTCCAGAAAGGCAAGGCAAATTCTTCTGAGAGATGGGGTACTTGCCACAAGTTTGAATAAACAAATCTTCTGTAACCTGAGCATTAATTGCAGAAAATATGCTTATTTTAAGTGAAAAAATATGCACTTAAATATGTATAATTATTTGTCTACAGTTGTATTAACAATTACATATTTAAACAAAATTATATATGGACAGATAAATATGTACATATATATAGTAGCACTCACAACTGTGACTTTATCTAGCAAAAGTATAGATCACTAACTTTACCAACTGTATACTTATGATATCTGGCAATATCTACTATAACTAAATGTGTATAATGTACCCTAAGACCTTGCAAACTCACTTCTAGGAATATACTCATCAGAAATATTTAAATCTTTATACTAACAGACATATTAGAATGTACATAGCAGCACTATTCATAATAACTCAATCAACAATAGAACTCTTAAAAGGGAACCCTCCTGCACTGTTGGTGGGAATATAAATTAGTGCAGCCACTATGGAAAACAGTATGGACGTTCCTTAAAAAACTAAAAATAGAACTACCATACGACCCAGCAATCCCACTACTGGGCATATACCCAGAGAAAACCATAATTCAAAAAGAGTCATGTACCCCAATGTTCATTGCAGCACTATTTACAATAGCCAGGACATGGAAGCAACCTAAATGTCCATCAACAGATTAATGGATAAAGAAGATGTGGCACATATATACAGGGGAATATTACTCAGCCATAAAAAGAAAGGAAATTGAGTTATTTGTAGTGAGGTGGATGGACCTAGAGTCTGTCATACAGAGTGAAGTAAGCCAGAAAGAGAAAAACAAATACCGTATGCTAACGCATATCTATGGAATCTGATGAACCTAGTGGCAGGGCAGGAATAAAGATGCAGACGTAGAGAATGGACTTGAAGACACGAGGGTGGAAGGGGAAGTGGGGACAAAGTGAAGGAGTAGCACTGATGTATATACACTACCAAATGTAAGATGGATGGCTAGTGGGAAGCTGCTGCATAGCACCGGGAGATCAGTTCGATGCTTTGTGACCACCTAGAGGGGTGGGATAGGGAGGGAGGGAGGGAGGGAGATGCAAGAGGGAAGAGATATGAACTTGAGGATATGGGGAGGGGGAAGGGTAAGCTTTGACAAAGCGAGAGAGAGGCATGGACATATATGCACTACCAAATGTAAGATGGATGGCTAGTGGGAAGCTGCTGCATAGCACAGGGAGATCAGTTCGATGCTTTGTGACCACCTAGAGGGGTGGGATAGGGAGGGAGGGAGGCAGGTTCAAGAGGGAGGGAATATGGGGATATATATATACATATAGCTGATTAACTTTGTTGTACAGAAGAAACTAACACAACATTGTAAAGCAATTATACTCCAATAAAGATGTAAAAAAAACAACAACAATAAAGCTCTTATACTCAGCCAATGAAATATTATGCAGCCCTGAAAAGGGATGTTCAACAATTGCACACAAGAGAATGGATGAATCACACAACAACAATGATCTAAAAACCAGACACAATAGATCATATATGATCTGATTCAGCACAACAAATAGTAGGGCAAAACCAATCTATGCTGTATAAATCAGATTAGCGATTACTCTTGGGGGATTAATGACTAGAAGGTGAACTGTCAGGCTTCGGGAGTACTTTTTTGTTTTGTATCTTTAAGTAGGTGCTGTTTACATAGCTGTGCTCAGTTTGCAAAAATCACGTTGAGCTATATAGTTGTGATAATATGCACTTTTCTGTATGTATATGCGTTTCAATAAAACTTTTTTAAAAGTATAGGTCTCTAAGATGCTGGAATATCATAGTTTCTATCCTTTTACTGTTGCTACGAAATGCATCCTGAGTCAGATGTCTCATATATATTATCTTTTAATCCATACAACAGGGCTGCCCAGTCAGTATGATTATCCCCATTGTATAGATGATTCAGGCTTTTACACAAAAACTGAATACATTTATTGGCACCCATACTTTGTGGGAAAAAAGTGGGGCATCATCAATATGGATATATTAATATGAATGGTCACCCAGTTTCCCTGATTATTTAGGAGTGTAGAAAAGACATCCTCACTTGAGGCCAATCTTCCTAAAAGTGCACTGGCATGTGAATAGTGATAGTACACTCTAATTTACATGCTTATTTGCCTGTGTCAACAATCTAATTAAGATTTCTTTCTGCATAGTAAATTGGTCTAATTTTAATTCACAGTGCCAAAAAAGAGAGGCTTCGGATAAACAGAACACAAAACAGCTTCAGAAAAAAACAAAAACAAAAACACTAAGGTATCCTGTAGCTCCAATCACAGTGCGTTGACAAGGAATGCTTTGCACAGATCATGGACATTATCTCCCCCAAATCCTCCGAAGTTAAAGTTCATCACAATTCTCTTAGTTTTTTGGATGTTTTATTTCATAGCCTATTCACTTTTTTTTTTTTTTTTGTGGTACGCGGGCCTCTCCCTGCTGTGGCCTCTCCTGCTGCGGAGCACAGGCTCCGGACGCGCAGGCTCAGAGGCCACGGCTCACGGGCCCAGCCCCTCCGCGGCATGTGGGATCCTCCCAGACCGGGGCACGAACCCGTGTCCCCTGCATCGGCAGGCGGACTCTCAACCACTGCGCCACCAGGGAAGACCACCTATTCACTTTTTTTTTTTTCCCGTGGGCCTCTCACCGTTGTGGCCTCTCCCCTTGCGGAGCACAGGCTCCGGACGCACAGGCTCAGTGGCCATGGCTCATGGGCCCAGCCGCTCCACGGCACGTGGAATCCTCCCGGACCGGGGCACGAACCCGCGTCCCCCGCATTGGCAGGCGGACCCCCAACCACTGCGCCACCAGGGAAGCCCCTTCACTTTTAATATTTTTCTTTTTTAAGAATTGACAGGAGAGTAGTATCATTATAGAGAATCCTTTCCTATAATGACTGCCACTCTCTTGTAATGACCAGGAAAAAATATAATGCAAAGTGAAAAAATGATTCACAAGTTGTGATAATGAAAGAGTTAATATTACAGAATTTTCCCCTTAATTTATCCACTGATATAAGTATGTACATATAATTCTTTGAGAAAAAGAATAAAATGGATATTGACAAAATTTCCCAGAAGAACTTAAAAATTTGAAAGTTAAGTTAGCAAAGCTGTCATTGAGTCATTATTTCAGGGTCTTTTTTTTTCTGAGATGAATCTCTGAATTACATTTGAAAAAATGCTACACACATTCAGCAGTAACATTTCTTTAAGTTATTAACTAAGTTATTGGGCTATAACTCAAGATCTCCTGGGATTACTAAAGGACGACACAGAAGCACCATTTTAATGAAATTGAAGAAGAAGATACATAAAAGTAGAAACATGATTTGGCTATTAAAAAATAACATTCATGTGGAGCAACAGAAATTCTCATATGTTGCTGGTGGGAATGCAAAATGGTAGAACCACTTTGGAAGACAGTTTGGCAGCTTCCTACAAAACTAAACATACTCTTACATTATGATCCAGTAATTGCACTCCTTGGTATTTATCCAAAGGAGTTGAAAACTTATGTTTACACAAAAACCTACATATGAATGCTTATAACACCTTTATTCATAACTGCCAAAACTTGGAAGCCACCAAGATGTCCTTCAGTAGGTGAATGGATCAGTAAATTGTGGTACATTCAGACAATGGAATATTATTCAGCACTAAAAAGAAATGAACCACTAAGCCACGAAAAGACATGGAGGAAACTTAAATGCATATTACTAATTGGAGGAAGCCAGTCTGAAAAGACTACTGTATGATTCCAACTATAAGCCATTCTGAAAAAGGCAGAACTATGGGCACAGTAAAAAAGTCAGTAGTTACCAGGAGTTGAGGGAGTGGGGGAAGGGGAGGAATGAACAAGTGGAACACAGAGGATTTTTAGGACAGTGAAAATACTCTGTATGATATTACAATGATAGATACACATCATTATACATTTGCCCAACCCATAGAATGTACAATACAAAGAGTGAACCCCGAGGTAAACCATGGACTTTGTGTGATTATGTGTCGATGTGGCTTCATCAATTGTAACAAATGCACCACTCTGGTGAGTGATGTTGATAATAGTGAAGGCTATGCATGTGCGGGGGCAAAGAGTATATGGGGAATCTCTGTATCTTCCTCTCAATTTTCCTGTGAACCTAAAACTGCTCTAAAATTTGTCTTAAAAAAAAATAACATCGAGTTTCTCCTTACTGATATATTGTGTTGTGCACTGTAGTTTTTGCCCCAACATTCATTCCTCCATAGTCTAAGTCAATCAGACCTGGAATTCTCCTGGTGACTGGTTCTGGATTAAGAGGGGTCTCACGTTCTAAACTGGTTCAACTGGATTGAAGAGAAACTAACATTCTAAAAATGGGGGGATAGGTTTTCCCTCTAGCTTATAGCCTAAAAGTCAACTTGTGACCACCTGGAGAATTCATGAGAATAAAGAGTAAGACCAGTAATCAAAGCATCCTTACACTTTGGAAAACTGGTCTTGTTTCTGGAGGATTCGTACACTGTTACATCTCCGGACAGTGGGTCAGGAACATCTCTGGATATTTTAGGTACTGTTGGGAATACAGAGATGAATCAGACAGAATTCTCTGATGAGTTTCTCTGGAGAACAGTGACATTTAGTAACAGGTAATGAGAGTGGAGAAATTTACTATATTTTTTTGGATATAACCTCAGTCTAGGACACTAGTTCTACAATCTTGTGGCAAATCATTTAACATAAAAGTCTTTTCTTCATATGTTAAATTAAGCTAACTAATACGTATAATGCAAGGATATACAGACACATGGACCTCTTTGAGGAAACACAATAATAGTTAATAGTTAATATTCCTAGAAGACTTCCTGTGTGCCACATACTGTGTTAAGCACTAAATAAGTAATATCTCACGTAATCTTCACAGAAACCCCATGGGCTAGACATAGTTATTCCCCAACTTTATAGTTGAGAAAATAGACTCAGAGATTTCAGCCACTTGTTCAAGATCAGATATGTAAAAGATGGTGAAGTCTGAAATGTAATCTCAGATATTTTTCCAAATTGAAGCTCTCAGCTAGGAGCTCTTATTGTCTCCAAAATATAGTAATAGCTGGTATAAGCAGAGGACGAAGGCTATTTTATGAAGTGATGACTAAAGGAAAGATAATAGAAATCATTTATTTTAACTTTCATGAGATCAAAAAGAAGTGGGCTAACCTAGGTAGAGTAAGAGAAGGAGAGAAGCTGATGGACAATGGGAAAGGATTGATTTTGAGGCAGAGGTCCTTCAAAGGCTAAAATGGATAGTAAAATGAAAGAATCTGTGAAATAATTTTTCTTTCTTATGACAAAAGTTCCCTAGTTAAGCATCTACTATGTGCTAAATACTGCTTGGCAACATCAGTACAAAAGTGAATGGCTCCAAACTCTTTCTTTTTACAGCATATAAACAAAGAATTTCAATCTGCTATGACAAGTGCTAAGATTGAGGTTCAAGCAGTGTGCAAGCAGAACCCCAAGGAGAAACCACAGAGTGCTACCTATATGTGAAGGCAAGCAAGAAGAGGTTTTCTGGCCTAGGCTGAAACATGAGCTGAAAAGTGTTTTTTGCTGGAGATTCAATCAATAAGCAATACTTAGGTATCCCTTTTCCTAAAAAATGAATATGTATATTTAAAATTTACATATAGTAAAATTCACCCCTTTTGGCGCATACTTCCATGAGTTTTGACAAATGCAGTCATGTTACCAACATAACAACTAAAATGCAGAACAGCCTCATCACCTTGCAAAAATCTCTTTTCAACCACTACCCCCATCCCAACTGATCAAAATCAATCCCTTTTAATCCATCTACTCTACTGCTCATTGTGTTGAAAGCAAAAGATGTTTAAATCCCTACTCTTCTGAGAAGTTATTTAAAGCAGACAAGAACTACACACATAGAACACTTAGTGAAACATTTGAAAACCAGTTGGAATCCTACAGCTATTACTAGAAATAGCAAGCCATATTTGGTGCTATAGAGTTGACAAAGGTTTTTCACCTACATTATCTTGTTAAATGAGCCCTCACCAAGAAACTCTGAGTTAAATAAAATCAATACAAAGAGATGACACAGTAGGATCTTCAAGAATTTACAACAAAGACTACCCTCATAGTGCACCTGGAAAAGTCAACACCAACTGCATAGATTTAGAAAGTTCAAGTTCCTTGGGAGGCAGGTCAGATCACCTGCAGAGTAAACGCAGGAAGAGTAGGATTTAGATATTTAAAGAAAATGTGTGAAATGTACATTCAAATCTGACATAAAGGTGAACGAAGAGTGTCTTCATATTAGAGAAGGTTTCTGTCTACATAAAATTTTGAGAAATGGGCAAGTAATGAGCACAAGTTTGTCTCTACTAGGAAATAAACCTCCCACTTTACAGCCACTAGAGTGGCAAACACATTTATGAGACAGCATAATTCTTCAGGGTTTTCCACAGCCCCAGGGAAATGTTCTTCAAAACCATCTCATTCTATTGTTCTAATGTTGCAACTTCTGATCATAAAATCAGTTACTCTGGCAGACTCAAGTATTCTGTCCTTGAAAAGCTAGAACAAGTATTATAAATGAAAGGGTGCTCTTGTCTGGATATGACTTTTAATTTTAGCTTTTCTCTGGTAGGATAATCCAATCTATGTAAGCTGACCCAAAGCTGAGGGACAGATATTGGCCAATGGAAATGGAGATGCTTCAACACAGGCCACCCCATGAGGTACTGCCTGAGAAGCCAGCCAGTTGCCCCCTCTGATAGCTCTGCTCATGTGTTTAATTTCCAGCAGCAGATATTACAAGAGGGAAGCATTCTGTCATTTGCCTATGATGAAACGACCAATAAGTAGCCTAACTTTGGCTTAAAATGTAGCTCTTCTAACCAGAGCGCACACCCTTTCATTATGCCACACATCTTCCAGGCACAACGAGAACGTACTGGTGGTCTAATATCAGAAGATGATTTTTCAGAGAAAGCAGAGAAGGCACCTTTGGAATATCAGTGCTCACTAACTGCTGGCTGATGGCTCTGACAGACCTTTAAGGAAATCCTGATTTTCTTAGTCTTTCTTTGCAACATCTCTGTTATTCTTAAATTGAATTCGTATTCCATACATCAAAAACCACATCAAAGAAACACTAAGGAGAATTCTTCCAGAGTCATGGAAACGTATACCCTTTTCAGTTGATAAGCAGTTAGATTATTAAAGGTATAAAAATATGACTGATAAAAAACACGGCTTATATGTTGAATAAATATTGTACCTAAATCCTGAAAGTTCAACACTGTGAAATAATGGAAGCTTTAGAAATCAATGCTCTG
Organism: Mesoplodon mirus; assembly: GCF_964341445.2. Taxonomy (NCBI): domain Eukaryota; kingdom Metazoa; phylum Chordata; class Mammalia; order Artiodactyla; family Ziphiidae; genus Mesoplodon; species Mesoplodon mirus. Next base: position 30,696,343 of record NC_138981.1, read on the forward strand.
GAAATGTCCCTATTTTAGAATACTCAAGGGGCTGCTTAAGCTTTTTTTTTTTTTTTTTTTGGCAGCTCTAATCTCCACAGGTGATCTACAGCCTGAGCTAAACCTAAAGCCATCAGATTTCCTAAGTTCAAAACATTTCAAAATGGTCCTATCCACAGATTTTTAATGTGACAGTTCATAATGTTATTTAAAAAGACACAAAACATACGCTAGAATTTAAAAATACTATCCATATACTGAGAATATAAATTGATTAAATGATTACAAGAACTTCTCAACAATTTCTGATAGCTAACAGTGAAGATGTTGATGAGTACAAGGCCTTAGGTTTAATTAATACTTCTGAAGAGTGAATTGTCTTCAAAAGAGCCAAAATTTAAATCTGATAATTTATCAGATCATCTGAGAAAATATTAATATCATCATATATGAAATGCCTAATTTTCCTTTGGTACACAAAACTTTCAAGAAAATATTATTCATTATTTCAACATCTGAGGTTTGTCTGGGGAGCAGCAGCATCCTTGGCAGAGTGGCTCATGATAGGGTTTGGTATCAAGATGAAAAGGCTGGCTTAGAGATATATTCTGGGTTCAATTGCCAGTGGTTTAAATGATTTCTTAGCATCAGATCATGCATGATAATGTGCTTCAGTCTAGCTGAGGCATGAGCAACTCCCAGCATGCCAGCAGGGCTCCTAAATCCATCGGCTTATTCCACCTTCTGGAAACTTCTAGTGCATTCTTCTACCGTTTACTCCAGCAGCAACAGCATAAAAGAGGGACACTTCAGATAAGGCCCCTTCTAGGTCTCTTTCTCTTTCAGTCCCATGGAGAAAAAGATACGATAGCAGCAAAAATCAATGAACATAATTTGTGTTCGAACCACGGCTAAATAGCTCTCTTATTAGAAACGAGCTTCCCTTGGTATTTCTGTCTTAAATAGTTGCAGGGGCTGGACTGTGAGCTTTACATAAGCTATCTCATTTATTTCATTTATATGTACATGTTTAATTTAGAATAATGATGTGCCATTAGATTCATGTAGAGACTCCAAACCTGAAAAATATTGTATTATACTATATATCGAATCGTATCATATATCAGTAAAATAGTTGCAGAGTAGGTATGTGATTTTGTTTCCAATATATTTTTGGCTTCGTATTTTCTCAAAATGTTTAGCATATTCTTTTCATTTCATTTTATTTTTTTTAAGGAGCATGAAACTGACTTTAGAATTATTTAGGAAGAGAGCTTCTTTGGACTTTAGGGAAGGCTTCCTGGCTCTCTTCACAATTAAAAAATCAAGGTCTAATTATGTAAGATAACTAAGTAACAGTGACAACAACAAAATCATTCTTTTTATTATATTTTGGCTTTTTTTATACTGAGCCACCTTGTGCTCATTCACTTTGTTTCTACCACTCACTGATTTTATTCCTTTTTAGAAGGACCTTTTTCTTTATATGCTGTTTCACCACCAATAATATTTTAGCTTTTGCATTCAATAGACTTACTCATAGGTGCTAGCTATAAAGTATGTGAAGTTAAATATAATGGAAAGAATAATTTCTTAATATTCACTTTAGTTTTCACAAGAGAATTATTTAATTCTATAACTCAATGGTTAACAGCTGAGAATAATATGAAGTATTTACTATAAATTAAAGTACCAATTTCTTTTTTACTCAGGATCACTCAACTGGCTTATGCAATGCCATTTAAAAAGCTATTAGAAAGTTATAAACAATATGTAAATTATTTTATAAAAAATTAAAAATTAAAAAAGCAAGATAGGCCAAAAAATGCCAAACTAGAAATTACCTTTAAAATATTAAAATTGTAAAACACATCGAAATCCCTGGGAGGAAATTTAACACATGGGATGTATGACTCATCAATAGGCATATTATATAGTATATTATTTTGTGCTTTGATACATAGTTTTAGTCTTCTTTTTCAATGGGATTAAAATGGGTTTGCTTTAGAATTAAGACAGTGGCCTATAGAATTAAGAGTATGATATTGAATAAAATTATCTCTATGTTTAACCTAAAATAACACATGAAAATGTTTACAGATATTTTACAAAACAAAAACTGGTTTGAAATATCATTTTAACCTTTGTTTTAAAAACAAAATTTATCTAAATTTATTGGAGCTATTACTCAGGTAATGAAGAATTTATTTTAAGAAGTATGAAAAAGAACCACAATGGTTTTGTGCTCATTAAAATAATGCTGCATAATTACAACTGATGAGGATAATCATGGCTTACAAGTTGTAATATTTACTCTCTTAGGAAATAATTTCAAGAGTCCCACTGATTATTAGCAGGCAAAAAAAAAACAAAAACAAAACTCAATGTTGCTAACAGACTGAAAAATCTTTCTGCGCTTTGCCTTTGCTGAAGTGGTTAGTAGTGAGTATGGCCAACCATACTTCTAATAGGTTTCAGAGCAACTTATAAATGGTTCTTGAAATGGCACAAAAATTAGTGGCAATAGTAAATAAAAACATTTGTGAATATACTATGTCTGAGCTGTATATATGCTGGAGTTTCATCAATATTGCATAACTGAAGAGTTTGCCAAGATAATTCCTGATGCATATGTATTTTTCTTTATTTACAATACTCACACTGAATATATAATATTGTTAACAACCAAAATGTCTAATTACTTTTTGTGAAATATCTCAATATACAAATAAGGGAAATAGGAAGAAATGTTTATTAGAGTCAGTTTATTCTGATACACAGATCCTCCTTCAACAGCATTAAGAAATATAAAATATTCTCTAGTATAGGACTACCTTATAGAAAAACACTCCATTGCTGGATCGTGGAGTGTTATCCTTAGATGCAAGGAAGAATCAAGCAAAAGTTACTAGGTTCTTATTATGCTGAAAAGTACAGGCCTAAAGGTCACAGAAAACAAGAAAGAGGCAGTATATGGTTTTCATTCTTAAGGATCTTCATTCAAGCTAAGGCTGTAAGTCAATGTATTCATAAAAGGATTCTTAGTGGCTTATGGCAGCACACAGTAAATACCAGATGAGTTATATAGGATTTAGAGGAAGAGGTGGCTTTTGTGGGTAGGTAGGGGAGGTCTTCACAGTGGCAGTGGGACTTGAGTGGGGGTCTTGGCATGATGGATGGTATTTGTAAATTGCATGAGGATAAATGGTGAGCAAGAGAGCCTGGAGGTGGAATAGCATGAAACAAGTTCAGAGGACAGTTAATTGCAGGTTTTGGATGATATGTCTAGAGATATATAATCAAAAGATTTCAGAAGTATTTGAAGAGCAGTCCTCCTTCCAGAGGCCTAGAGAAGTTATATGACTTGAGCAAAAGAGTCCTGCCCTTTCCGAATCATGGTCCATTGCCTTGCACTACTTCCGCTTCTCTCTATCCTTTTATTTGTTAAAACATAAAATTATTTCATTTTGTGAAAATAATAATATTAGTGAGAATAATGTAAAATATCTCCATTTGGAGGAGGGGCTTTGTTTCAGATGGTGATGGTGGTAGTGGTGATGGTACTAATGAAAGAGATGATGGTGAAAGAGACGTGGTGAAAGAAGACCTGGTGAATGCTTACACAAGAGGTGAAAGTGAAAAGCGTTCAAGATGGCTCTGTGGTTTCAAGCCCAAATTTTAAAAGTATATTTAACAGACAAGCAGAAATATGTCAGAATGACAGATTCTTTTAATATAATATGTTTCCATCATACAATTATTTTGAGGAAATTAATGATTCTTTAGTTGTTTAAAGTATTCATTTTTCCTCCCCAAGAAAATCCTCAATTCCTTGAGAACAGGTCTGTCTATGAATCATCTGAAATCCTCCCCACAGGGCTGGCTAGAGGCTTTGGCAAAAAGTAGGTGCTTAGTAAATTATGGATAAAAGTTGAAGAGCAATGGCAATAATTATTTACATCAAAGTGCATTTTATTTCTTTATATATCACATGAAATAAAAAGCATTTTCTTATAAAATTATAAATGTAAATGACAACTAATTTTAAAATGTCAATCCTTCATTTTAATTCTTGTTTCTTTTACATCATTTTCACAAAAACTTGTTTCTAACTTGATTTTCTATGGATTAAAACCATTTTTATGCAGTTGGAAGTGCATGATAATAATAATATCAATAGTAAAATATATAATAATAGTAGTAGCTGCTAGTATGTATTAAGCACTTATTAAGTACATATACTATGTGCCTGGCAAAATTACAAGCAGTTTTCGTGCCTGTATGCTAGATTATAACTTTGTTAAAGACAAGGATCATATTTTATTCATCTTTGTATCCCAAGTACATAGCATGATCCCTGACACATTTCATGTGTAATCAAAATTTAAAAATGACAAATTCCCTAACTTTATGCTACATGGTTCACAAGCATTTTCTGATTTAATCATTCCAGCAACCTCATTTTACAGGTGGAGAGTTCAAAGCTTCAAAAATATAACCTGTCCAATGTCACACCATTAGAAAGTGATGAAGTCAGGATTCAAATTCAGGTCTCTGACTTTAGAGCCCCTACAATAAAATACACCTCTCTGCTGTTTTGACATAGCTCTTAAATTAAAACACCATTAAATTATGCTCAATGGTTTCCATAACAGCTTCCAAGATTCTAGCCATGAGAAAAGTATTGTTATCAATTTGGATAATCCAAGAATTCTTATGACCAAGAAAAAAAGGGAAACATGGTTAGGAGACACTGATAAGAGTGGAAAGCTCTCATAAATAATAAAGAACATTCCAAGAGTTGTATTCACAGAATACAGCAAAATCAACCATTTCAAATATTCTATTAACAGTGAATGGCCTGAACATAATACAGACTCAATACTGTTACCATGTTAGAAAAGGAAAAAAAAAGGTATAGATGTCTCCTTGGTGAAGTGAAGGCCAAGTTACTTAGGCTCAGTTACATTTACCAGAAGGATTATTAGGCACTTAGCTTACTCACTTAAAGCAAAACTCTACATCCATAGCATAAGCCAGTCAACCATCATTAAGATAAGCAAACTTTTCCAAGACTTTAGCATGCATCCAGGTGACTACCCTCCCCTGGTCTCCAGACATAATATATATTTGCATATTTCTAATATACTCAATTATTACTGTTTAAAATCTGCTAGAATACTGAGAGCTTTAATGGAATTGAGTTTAAATTACTTTAACAGCAAAAAATTCTCAAAAACAAAGTATTCAAGTGTACGCTACTTATCATTTAACTTCTACTAATGAATATTTAGTAGGATCAAACTTTCATATCCTAAGGACTACTACATATCGATACCTCTATAATGGGACCAGAAATATAAAATGACTTATTTAAACCATGAGTGAACTCTAAGCTTAAAATTAAAGAAAAAAGTATATAGTATATATATATATATATATATAATTCTCTCTATATATAATTATTGTACACTTAATAACATATATATCTCATTTATATGCAAATAGTATAACAACTAAACTTCTAATGTTGATCTAGCACTTGACAGTGTACAAATTTTCTATATCATATTACTTAATTATGTTAACAAAGCCTATGAGATAGGCATTTTGTTCATTTCAAAGTTCAGAAAATAATTTTTTCCAAGTAAATCTCAAGTAGAAAGTGCTGGAGCTGGGGTTTAAACATCTATCTTAAACTATTTTCAACATGGACCATGTCCTATTTTCACTCTCTTATTATTAACCAATGAAGTTTATATAAAAGTGACTCTGGATTCAGGCTTTCTACCTCTTCCTCACACTGCTAGCAGCTGGTTTTAGGGCAGCTAGACCAACACCAAAAATACTCAAAGAATATAATTATAAATAAAACAGTACATCTATTCAGATAATATGCTCTTTAAGGAAAAAATCTAAAGGGAGTCTTGAAGGTTATGTACGTATGTATGTATGTATGTATGTATGTATGTATGTATGTGTGTGTGTGTGTGTGTGTGTGTTTAGTGTTTTTCTAGGGAAACAATAAAGCTTACTTACTAAAAAAATCAGTTAGTCATACTTCAAATGTCAGCCCATTCTACAGAAAAATTATTCATTTCTTCTACCTTAGATTTTACTGATTCTATAATAAGAACACAAATGATCAAAATTATCAGTTTTATGCCAGGCACCACATTGATAGCATGGCCATTCTGCATTGCTAATAATCCAGTCTTCATAAACTACCTTGTTTGACTCAGAGCATTTTCATATGAAGCCAGGTCTCTTCGCTGAAAAACACTGAGTTTTTTAATTCATTCTAGATCTATTCATGTTCCCTTTGACCACATGGAAAGTATTCACCATGTAATTTTAGCACTGTTTGCTCCTAGGACAATGTTTGGCACATAGTGGTTGCTTAGTACAAGTCAAAACATTAAGCCAAACAATGTAATCCTCTTAGTAAATTCAATGCCATAACCATACTTCACCTTCTCCTATTCTCCCTGAGCTGAATATAATCACTTCAGTCAGAACACTTATAATGCAGAATCATTTGATTAATTTAACTTATGTTTTTTATGAAGTTTAAATCACAGTCATTTTGTTTGTTTCATCCCTGCATTTTAAAACCCCTTTAAAGGGCTTCCCTGGTGGCGCAGTGGTTGAGAGTCCGCCTGCTGATGCAGGGGACACGGGTTCGTGCCCCGATCCCGGAAGATCCCACATGCCGCGGAGCGGCTGGGCCCGCGAGCCATGGCCGCGGAGCCTGTGTGTCCGGAGCCTGTGCTCCGCAGCGGGAGAGGCCACAGCAGTGAGAGGCCCGCGTACAGCAAAAAAAAAAAAAAAAAAAAAAAAAAAAATAAAACCCCTTTAAAATAGATTAGTCCATTTTATTGCCTTGGTAAATATAGAATGTTGAATATAATTTTAATCTTTGCTAATGATCGGGGCCATTAAAAAGTTCCAGAATCATCATCTTAACAATTATTTTCTGAGTTTATTGCTGTGCATGTAGAAGGTTTAGGCCTTTGAATCTGTGAGGCACGTCTATGGCCTGCAGTGTGCCCTATGAAAATGGCTTTTAGGAATAGATTGACATTAAGAATGTATCCTACAGTGATGTGCCTTTTTCCTAGGATTTGCATAAAAGAACCCAAGCTGGCTAATAAACAACTTCAGTTTATCCTCATTTTATCACTATCTGACCTCATGAATAACTAAATATGATCTAATTTTATGTTACTTGTGAATTCAATTTACTTCTAAGTTCTCCTCTTAATCAAATTTGTGAGTTAATTCCATTCTGAAAATGAGAAGTAAGAGAGGAACAAAAATCTCTAAAACACACCCCCCCACACACACACCAGGAAAAACTGCTATTAAAGATAAGTTTTGAAAACTACACAAGGGACATACATTACCAGGGACATATAATTATTTATAAGATTACCTAACTTTCTTCCTCATTAATTGAAAAGCTTTTGTCAGATAACTTACCTCACTTTCAACAAAGTAAATGAAAGAGAGAAAATTATTGTCTATTATTTTCTAGATATCTCTCTTTGGCTACTAAAAAAATATAAATGCATTTATCTCACAAGGAAGCTTGAAACCTGTATTAACACATATTTTCATCACTTCTTCCTCTACAATTGCTTTTTAGATTTATTCTTTCTGAAAGCATAAATAACCCCAAGTTTGTCTTTGGCTGCAATGAGAAAACATAGCGCGGTATATATCTTTTGCTATCTGTCAGTTTGCTTATAAAAGCATTTTTCATCTTTTCTTTGGAGGGATTTTCTTTGCCTCCTCTTCCCTGACTAGAGTTTCTTGCCTCTTGTGCATCCTTCAAAGGCTTAGCCTTTCTGTATTATTTGTTCAATTCCTGCCTTTTGGGAGCTTGGAACTCTCTTTGCTTCCCTCCTACCATCATCTCCTTTTAAGAGTTCTGTTCTGAACTTTACGTCTCCCGTCTCCTTTCACCATGGTCCCAGCAGCAAGTGCCTCAATTACTTTAGCAGGACTTTACACTGTACCTGGTTCCATGTTCCTATTCATCCATTCATCTTTATTTTTTTAAAAACAGTGAGGCAAAGATTTAGTGTTCTGTATCCCTGCAGGTCGATGCTTAGTTGCCAGTTTATCAAATGTACAGCTCACCATACGTAATGTAATTAACACTTTTTCTCCCTGAAATATGTAAAATGCTTATAATGGAGTCTTTTCTATGGTATAGATACAGAGACATCATATATGTGTATATACTTTTATACATTTTTATAGTCTATTACATAATGTTTTCTCTATTTTTTTCCACCTAGATTTTGAGTTTTATATTGGAGAGGCAGTGGTCACTAAAAGACCAGACTGAGGTCAGGCAGGCTGGAATTCAAATCTAGGCTTTAATACTCAATGGCTACGTGACATGGGAAAATTAACCTCTCTAAACTTCAGGTTGGGAAGATTGCTATGAGGAATCTTGCAGACCTCATAGATGGGGAAGTCATGTAGCAGGTTTACCACAGGGCAGGAACATAATAAGCCCTCAATCCATGCTCACTGTTATTCCTGTTCTCATCTTCATCATCACAATTACTGTTTACTCCCCTTGCAAGTAGTCCCCAGAACTTCACATAAACTGTGAACCCAGCTTCTGCTTAATATTTATTGAATTATTTTCTTCTAAATATTTCCCATTTTCCCATTGCTGAAAATACCTATTAAAAGATTCTATCCATTGTAACTGTAAATTTAAAGCTATTTTCAATAAGCTGAAATTTCATCCTTATGTTTAGAGATATGATGATTGCTATACTTTTACAGATATAATAATCAGTGAAAACACTACTTTCATACACTATGTTTATTAAAATTATTTCAAAATATAAGATCTTATTGGTACATAGTGAGTAGAATGTATGATAGGATGATTTTGCTTCTGTTTATCAAAATTAAGTTTATACTAGCTTCATATATTGTTCGTAACTCATTCAAAAATCAGATGGATAAAGGGCAGACAGAAAAAATTTAAATGTCCTTACTATTAAAAGCCATACATTTAAATGTATATACACATTTAAAAAAACATATTTAAATTCTGCTGTATAACATTTTCATTTACTTTAGAATAAATATTTTATCTATAATATTTTAAAGTAATAAATAGGTCTATAGGCTACCTATGAAATGTTACATGAAAAGTTAGAATTTAGATGTATACTTCCTCCATATTTATTTAAACGGGCAATCTGGTTTGAAAAAAATTGAGGTGAAACATGATGCACCCCCCTTAGGATATAAAAGGAAAAACAATCAATTTTATTTTTATTTTTTTTATTTATTTATTTTTATTTTTTTCTTTTTGCGGTATGCGGGCCTCTCACTGTTGTGGCCTCTCCCGTTGCGGAGCACAGGCTCCGGACGCGCAGGCCCAGCGGCCATGGCTCACGGGCCCAGCCGCTCCGCGGCATATGGGATCCTCCCAGACCGGGGCACGAACCCGTATCCCCTGCATCGGCAGGCGGACTCTCAACCACTGCGCCACCAGGGAGGCCCAACAATCAATTTTAAATGGAGCTGATAAGGCATTCGTGGAAATAAAAATTGGTTTTGACTTACACTAATCTTCCCATGCATTAAGCAACTGCTTATTTTTTAAAGAAAAGCTAGCTATTCTCAGATTTATAAGTAAGACCATCTTCTTATTTTGATCAGAAATGTAAATGTCTTAAAATGGCTCAGGAAAAAATTGGGGTCTTTAAGCACATGACTTATCACTGAAAACATACAAGAGCACTTTATCACCTGGTATAAATTGATCTCAAACTCATGGAACTTTTAATTTAGAGAAACTATTCTTAGCCCAACTAAACTGCATTTAGGTTAATTTTTGTGATTACTTTTGAACTTGGTACCACTCCTCTATGGCAGTACTGTTGTTTGGAGACAATATTACATAAGGCTTATCTTGTTGAACATGTCCAGTAATTTCCTAGACAGCTTTCAAATTATTAATTACTGCTCCAGTGAATGTACAGTGCACTTTAAAAAATACTATTTTACCCTTCCAGGGTCTGTGCTCAGAAAGTGTGAGGTCCTGGAGCCCCTCACAGTGACACAATATGTGGACAGCAAGCTGATGGCCGTGGAGGCCGAAGAGAAGATGGAGTGCCTTCAGGAATTCCCTGAACATCCTGAAATGATACTGGACTGAATGAATGAACAGCGAGAACAGGACTGGTTCACTACATCACCCTGATTGTCAAGGGAAACCATTTTAAGGCCCAACAGGCTGTTTGGGCTGCTTGCAGAGCAAGTACTGTGGTATTCCTTCCTTCTTCCTGACAGACTTTCCTCTATTAAATAAACATATGCCTAACCCCAATTCAAACAAAACAAATAAATGTACAAGAGAGAGAGAAAAAATCTAGGTCTGATGTGTGAACATACTGGAGTGGGATGTTAGAAGCTGTGGATTTCATTTCTGCCCCTGAGCTTGATATACAGATTGTCCTTGGTCCAAATATATGCGAGTAAAAAAAAAAAAAAGGCCTGCAAACAAGAGCACAGCCTAAGTGAGCTCCAGAGACAGGTGAGAGCCACGGCTATCAGCTTGGACATCAGAGATGGGCATGAAACACTAACGCTGCTATTGCAGCCACCAAGAATCCTGTGTGCAAGCACAGGTCACTATCCACACGCCCCTCACCCACCACCCACCGCCAGGAACCAATGCAACCAGCCATCGTCAGGGTCTGGTGATCCAGGGAAAACTTCCCTGGAAGAACACACTGCGTGCCTCAGGCTGGTGCAACGTCATGCCGGCCTCTGCTGCCGCAGGCTCGCCCCACTTTCCAGTTATAACTACCGGACCCCTGCCTCCCCACGGCATGAGTGAGCCAGAGCCCCCTACTCAGTCGCTGCTTTAACCCCGCACTGTCAGGGTGGGAACAGAGGCCTGAGGGTGACCTACACGCAGAGGTGGCACCAAATCCAAAGGTGAACCCCAGGAGCTGTGCAAAAAAAGAAGACAAAGGGAAATCACTCCCAGCAGCCTCAGGAGCAGTGGATTAAACCTCCACAATCAACTTGATGTACCCTGCATCTGTGGAATACCTGAATAGACAACGAATCATCCCAAATTGAGATGGTGGACTCTGGGAACAACTGTAGACTCGGGGTTTGCTTCCTGCATTTAATTTGTGTCTAGTCTTATGTTTATCTTAGTTTAGTATTTAGAGTTTATTATCATTAGTAGATATGTTTATAGATTTAGTTGCTCTCTTCCTCCTTTTTTAAAAAAAAAAATATATTTTTTTCTAACTTTACACCTAAAGCAATTAGAGAAAGAAAACCCAAAAAACCCCAAAGTTAGGAAAGGAAAGAAATCATAAAAATCAGATCAGAAATAAATGAAAAATAAATGAAGGAAACAATAGCAAAGATCAATAAATATAAAAGCTGGTTCTTTGAGAAAATAAACAAAATCGATAAACCACTAGCCAGACTTATCAGGAAAAAAAGGGAGAAGACTCAAATCAACAGAATTAGAAATGAAAAATGAGAAGTAAGAACTGACACTGCAGAAATACGGAGAACCATGAGGGATTACTACAAGCAACTCTATGCCAATGAAATGGACAACCTGGAAGAAATGGATAAGTTCTTAGAAAAGCACAACCTTCCATGACTGAAGCAGGAAGAAATAGAAAATATAACCAGACCAATCACAAGCACTGAAACTGAAACTGTGATTAAAAATCTTCCAACAGGGCTTCCCTGGTGGCGCAGTGGTTGAGAGTCCGCCTGCCAATGCAGGGGGCACGGGTTCGTGCCCCGGTCTGGGAGGATCCCACATGCCGCAGAGCGGCTGGGCCCGTGAGCCATGGCCGCTAAGCCTGCGCGTCCAGAGCCTGTGCTCCGCAACGGGAGAGGCCACAGCAGTGAGAGGCCCGCGTACCACAAAAAATAAACCAAAAACAAACAAACAACAACAAAAAAATCTTCCAACATACAAAAGCCCAGGGCCAGATGGCTTCACAGGCAAATTCTACCAAACATTTAGAGAGGAGCTGACACCTATCCTTCTCAAACTCTTCCAAAATATAGCAGAGGGAGGAACACTTCCAAATACATTATACTAGGCCACCATCACCCTGATACCAAAACCAGAGAAAGATGTCACAAAAAAACTACAGACCAATATCACTGATGAACATACATGCAAAAATCCTCAACCGCATACTAGCAAACAGAATCCAACAGCACATTAAAAGGATCATACACCATGATCAAGTGGAATTTATCCCAGGAATGCAAGTATTCTTCAATATATGCAAATCAATCAACGTGATACACCATATTAACAAACTGAAGGATAAAAACCATATGATCATCTCATTAGATGCAGAAAGAGCTTTCGACAAAATTCAACACCTATTTATGATAAAAACTCTCCAGAAAGTAGGCATAGAGGGAATTTACCTCAACATAATAAAGGCCATATATGACAAACCCACAGCCAGCATCATTCTCAATGGTGAAAAACTGAAAGCATTTCCTCTAAGATCAGGAACAAGACAAGGATGTCCACTCTCACCACTATTATTCAATATAGTTTTGAAGTTTTAGCCACATCCATCAGAGAAGAAAAAGTAATAAAAGGAATCCAAATCAGAAAAGAAGAAGTAAAGCTGTCTCCGTTTGCAGATGACATGATGTTATACATAGAGAATCCTAAAGATGCTACCAGAAAACTACTAGAGCTAATCAGTGAATTTGGTAAAGTTGCAGGATACAAAATTAATGCACAGAAATCTCTTGCATTCTTATACACTAATGATGAAAAATCTGGAAGAGAAATTAAGGAAACACTCCCATTTACCACTGCAACAAAAAGAATAAAATACTTAGGAATAAACCTACCTAAGGAGACAAAAGACCTTCATGCATAAAACTGTAAGACACTGATGAAAGAAATTAAAGATGATACAAATAGATGGAGAGATATACCATGCTCTTGGACTGGAAGAATCAACATTGTAAAAATGACTATACTACACAAAGCAATGTACAGATTCAATGCAATCCCTATCAAACTATGAATGGCATTTTTCACAGAACTAGAACAAAAAATTTCACAATTTTTATGGAAACAGAAAAGATCCCGAATAGCCAAGGCAATCTTGAGAAAGAAAAACAGAGCTGGAGGAATCAGGCTCCCTGACTTCAGACTATACTACAAAGCTACAGTAACCAAGACAGTATGGTACTGGCACAGAAACAGAAATATAGATCAATGGAACAAGATAGAAAGCCCAGAGATAAACCCACGCACATATGGTCACCTTAACTTTGATAAAGGAGGCAAGAATATACAATGGAGAAAAGACAGCCTCTTCAAAAAGTGGTGCTGGGAAAACAGGACAGCTACATGTAAAAGAACAAAATTAGAACACTCCCTAACACCATACACAAAAATAAACTCAAAATGGGTTAAAGCCCTAAATGTAAGGCCAGACACTATCAAACTCTTAGAAGAAAACAGGGAGAACACTCAGTGACATAAATCAAGTAAGATCCTTTCCTTTTTGACCCAGCTCCTAGAGAAATGGAAATAAAAACAAAAATAAACAAATGGGACCTAATGAAACTTAATAGCTTTTGCAGAGCAAAGGAAACCACAAACAAGATGAAAAGACCACCCTCAGAGTGGGAGAAAATATTTGCAAACGAAGCAACTGACAAAGGATTTATCTTCAAAATATACAAGAAGCTCATGCAGCTCAATATCAAAACAATAAACAACCCAATTCAAAAATGGGCAGAAGGGCTTCCCTTCTGCCGGTGCGGGGGACACGGGTTCGTGCCCCGGTCCGGGAGGGTCCCGCATGCCGCGGAGCGGCTGGGCCTGTGGGCCATGGCCGCTGGGCCTGCGCGTCCGGAGCCTGTGCTCCGCAACGGGAGAGGCCGCGGCGGTGAGAGGCCCACGTAGCGCAAAAAAAAAAAAAAAAAAAAAAATGGGCAGAAGATCTAGACAGACATTTCTCCAAAGACGATATACAGATTGGCAACAAACACATGAAAGGATGCTCAACATCACTAATCATTAGAGAAATTCAAATCAAAAGTACAATGAGGTATCACCTCACACCAGTCAGAATGGCCATCATCAAAAAATCTACAAACAATAAATACTGGAGAGGGTATGGAGAAAAGGGAACCCTCTTGCACTGTTGGTGGGAATGAAAATTGATACAGCCACCATGGAAACAGTATTGAAGTTCCTTAAAAAACTAAAAATAGAACTACCATATGACCCAGCAATCCTACTCCTGGGCATATACCCTGAAAAGATCATAATTCAAAAAGAGTCATGTACCACAATATTCACTGCAGCACTATTTACAATAGCCAGGACATGGAAGCAACCTAAGTGTCCATCGACAGAGGAATGGATAAATAAGATGTGGCCCATATATACAATGGAATATTACTCAGCCGTAAAAAGAAACGAAATTGAGTTATTTGTAGAGACGTGGACGGACCTAGAGTCTGTCATACAGAATGAAGTAAGTCAGAAAGAGAAAAACAAATACTGTATGCTAACACATATATATGGAATCTATGTAAAAAATAAAAAAGGTTCTGATGAACCTAGGGGCAGGACTGGAATAAAGACACAGATGTAGAGAAGAGACTTGAGGACACGGGGAGGGGGTAAGGTAAGCTGGGATGAACTGAGAGAGCAGCATGGACATATATACACTACCAAATGTAAAACAGATAGCTAGTGGGTAGCAGCTGCATCGCAGGGGGAGATCAGCTTGGTGCTTTGTGACCACCTAGAAGGGTGGAATAGGGAGGGTAGGAGGGAGACACAAGAGGGAGGGCATATGGGGATATATGTACACATGTAGCTGATTCACTTTGTTATACAGAAGAAACTAGCACAACATTGTAAAGCAATTATACTCCAATAAAGATGTTAAAAAAATCACTGTTTTACATAGGTGTGTATATGTGTATATAGATGCTACTAATAAATGAAAAATAATCAATGGCAGATATTATGAGAACTATAATGTAGAAATAAAGTGTTTCATAGCTGCCCCACGCTCATTAGCACCTAAATAAATGTGGATATAAAGTAGAATGAGAGGAGAGATTAAGTATCAAGTGTTAATCCACCATTAAGTGATTTTTACTGAGAGAAAAATCTTTCTTCTCATGATAATTCTATACACTAGTTGAAAACAAAAGTGCATAAATGGCCTGCCTTGGAAGGTATGTCTTACACTCCTTCTTGTGACATTTCAATTATAATCTGAAGCTCTAGAAAACAACTGATTTCTAAAGTTCTAATGATTGATTATGCACTCTGAAGTGCCTCTGACTACTCTTTATAAGTATTTTGCTTTAAAAAATAAAACACGCTCTTACTAAATAGTTTTGTTTTCATAGAACAAACACACTTTTCCAAGATACTTCTCAAGCAACTGCTGCACCTGACTTAGATAGACTTCAGATTTGCATTATAAGAAAAGGCCCATTATATACTTCAGTACTGCAAAGTGGAGAAACTTGCTTCTAAGTTCCAGTAAATGGTTAAGAGAAACTCAGCTAGTTGGTCTGCCTATATCAGTTTTTCAAAGTACACAATACTGTATTACCATTACTTTTTTTTTGCTGCTGCCTGTTCATTTAGGTCACCCCTTATATACAAAGAATAGGATTGAGTGTCATTTATATTACGGGCGGAATGCAGGGAGCTAAGCTGACAGGCATAGTTATGTTACAGTATTTTGTATTTTCATCATTGGAGAGCAATTATTGCAGAAGTGGCCATGGCAGCACCCTCCTGAGTTCAGAGGTGGGGCAGAGTGAACAAGAACTGAGGAGGCAAAGCCAGAGACACGTTTAGCAAAAAGGGAGGAGAAATTAATCATGTGTTTCCTCTCTCACTGGCCCACTTCAGGTCTGTTAATTTAAGCATGTTTTTTGTACTATGTACTTTTTGATGTGGAAAATACACTTTTGATCTATTGGGGAGGTTACACAACATACTACTGATAAGTGATATTTATTGAACATTTTATTTGCTGTAATTGTGTCAGGTGCTTTATTACCTCCACAGTTATCCCATGATAAAGGCACTCTTAGTAGTTTTTTACAAATGAAGGAACTAAAACCTGCAGAGGTAAAGCACCCTGCCCAACAACAAATACATAGTTAAGTTAAAAGCCTGGACTGGAAGCCAGATTCATCTGGCTGTGTCCTCTAATACTAAAAGTGCACACGGCTTAGAGCTGTTGTCCTGAGCTATGTAAGACCCAGTGTCTGCCCTTCTAGGATATATATTTGGTAACACCCACATTTACTAATCTGAAATGGAATGAATAGATCACATAGCCTAGTTTGTAGAGTGCTCTAACTATAATATAATGGATAAATGAAATAATTTTTGCTACAACAATATTTATTTAAGTTTAAAATAATTTTGAACGTGTAAATATTTGCATGGTCCCACTAGAAGACTTATGGAAGAAGTCAGACACTTGCACCTATGTGTGTAGAATCCCCTTTAATGTGGACATTTCCAAATGCCAACTCAATGCAGATGACTTCTATGGAACACTCAAGTACCAGGAGTGGCATCATTATCCAAGACCTAGTAAAGCTCTGAACATTGTCACTTCATTCATGAAAAATCCAGCAGCTATTAAAACAATGCTTATCCCCCCTCAAAAAAAAACCTGTCATACAAAACCCACTTTATGTTTATATGTAAAATGGATTTAGGTTCTAGGTGCATTTCACTATAAACAGGGTTTTCATCTATTGGAATGTCCAGGGGCATTGGGAGGGACTGTTCATGTAGCTCAAGGAGTCTGGTCTCTTTTATCCATCTCCATCATTACAACGTCCACTTCTCATTACAGCAACCAAAAATGCCTGCCTGGTTCAAGAAGAAAGACTGTATTCAGACTGTAAACAGAATGATCTCTGATGAGAATTTTAAGATTAAGTGAGGAAATGTATGCAAAGATCTCAGTACAGTATATTTGCATGCAATAAGCACTGAATAAATGGTAACTATTATTAGATAATGAAAATTCAAAATTTAAACAGACTTGCTCTAAGGGAACTTATAGCTTAAACACAATTGTAACATATATAGCGTAAAATTAATAAGCCTATTTGTGACACTCTAAGTGATTTAAATTTTTTAAAAATTAAGAATTAATGTGGAAACTAGCTTTCACTCTAATTATTTCACACAATACTAGTGTTTGCATTTATACACATTTTATTGGCCACATGATAGATGCAGATTTTCCTGTAAAACAATCATATTAATGATTTATCAAAAAACTTGTGTTTAAAATGCTTTATTAAACAAACAACCAATCCAAAAATGGGCAGAAGACCTAAATAGACATTTCTCCAAAGAAGTCATACAGATGGCCAACAGGCACGTGAAAAGCTGCTCAACATCACTAATCATTGGAGAACTGCAAATCAAAACTACAATGAGGTATCACCTCACACTGGTTAGAATGGGCATCATTAGAAAATCTACAAACAACAAATGCTGGAGAGGGTGTGGAGAAAAGGGAACCCTCTTGCACTGTTGGTGGGAATGTAAATTGATACAGCCACTATGGAGAACATTATGGAGGTTCCTTAAAAAACTAAAAATAGAACTACTATAGGACCCACCAATCCCACTACTGGGCGTATACCCTGAGAAAACCATAATTCAAAAAGAGTCACGGACCACAATGTTCATTGCAGCACTATTTACAATAGCCAGGACATGGAAGCAACCTACGTGTCCATCGACAGACAAATGGATACAGAAGATGTGGCACATATATACAATGGAATATTACTCAGTCATAAAAAGAAACGAAATCGAATTCTTTGTAGTGAGGTGGCTGGACCTAGAGTCTGTCATACAGAGTGAAGTAAGTCAGTCAGAAAGAGAAAAACAAATATCATATATTAACGCATATATGTGGAATCTAGAAAAATGGTACAGATGAACTGGTTTGTAAGGGAGAAACAGAGACACAGATGTAGAGAACAAACCTATGGACACCAAGGGGGGAAAGCGGTGGTGGCAGGATGGAGGTGGGGGTGGGATGAATTGGGAGACTGGGATTGACATGTATACATTAATATGTATAAAATGGGGGCTTCCCTGGTGGCGCAGTGGTTGAGAGTCCGCCTGCCGATGCAGGGGACGCGGGTTCGTGCGCTGGTCCAGGAAGATCCCACATGCCGCGCGGAGCGGCTAGACCCGTGAGCAATGGCCGCTGAGCCTGCGCGTCTGGAGCCTGTGCTCCGCAACGGGAGAGGCCACAACAGTGAGAGGCCCGCGTACCGCAAAAAAAAAAAAAAAAAAAAAAAAAAAATATATATATATATATGTATAAAATGGATAACTAATAAGAATGTGCTGTATAAAAAAATAAAATAAAATTCAAAAAAAAATTAAAAAATAAAATGCTTCATTATTCATGTTTCATAACACTCACCCAATCTATTCAAATTTATCTGTCACTCAAGGCTTAGTCCTTTTTCATGGTTATAAATTGCATTTCAGAACTCTGTGCCTTTATGCTGCCAATAAGTCATATTTTATAATCTGGCATATAATGAAGGATAGTGTACAAGATTAATTACAAGGTCAGTTCAGTGTCAAAGCAGAAACTCACTGAATAGTATTTTCATTGAAGTAGCTAGAATCTATTATGTTTAAACTTCATCATAATGAATATTCTGTATCAGACTCAATTCATGAGAGAAAAATATAAGTTCTGTGGCAAAGTGGCTTTCCCCCCCTGAAATAATGTTAATAATTGAAGGCTTTTAAAATTTTATCCTGCAAATTTCAGATGTGATTAAATGTTGACTTTTTAAGGGCTGGAAATGTCAAATACTTTAAAGTAAAATTATATTTTCATCTTAATTTAATGATGAAAATATACTTAGGCTGTTTAATAGATTTAAGCCCAAATTTCTAATCCATCTGATTGTTCTACCTGGAAAATATTAAATTTAATAAAGGAGAGTGTAGAAAAGTATATTCTGGAGTACTTAAATGACATTTTCTTTGAAATGTCAACTTTAGCAATATTTTCAAATAAAGTTATTTGCAAATTCTTTTATTAGAGTCAATAATATGCCAGAAGATAGATAGATATGAAATTAATCTCTATCTATAACCATAATTCCATAGCACTTAATGAGCTCAAATGAAGGAAAGAATATGAGGATAATCAAAAAAATAAATGCTGTTTTTAAGGCAAAAGTTTAAAATTAATGATTTTCTTCACTGTTAGTAGCAGGTTATTCATTTAAGTGTGTTTTCAAGATGAAACACTAGGGGTGTTGACCTCTCTGTGCCTCAGTTTTCTCACCTAAAGGGGACGGTGTTTAGATAGAGGACCATGCAGATCTTTTTCAGCTTTTGTCGTGTATGGTATTTATAACTGCATTTTTATCAAAGGATTTACTCTTATTCCCATCTAGTAGGACCTGTTTTGCCCCCTTCTCTGAGAGAACCAGGGACCAAAAATTGTACCTGGATCTCTAGTTAGAATTTGCTTCATTTAATCTCAGCCATTTCTCTTCATAGCTGTACTTTCTATCATACTTTTTCATATTCGGGGGATTTCTTCTTGTTCCAACTCTTCACTTCAAAGCCTCCACTTGAGTGATGCCATCAAACAGCAGGTAAAAAAGTACCATGAAGTAGAGGGAAATATTTATTCAGGACCTAGGCAAAGCTGAATCCTTTCCCTTTGTGCCAAATCTTATATCTACCTTTAAACTAAAATGGACCTGTTTAGGCAAAGGGAGGAGGCATCTTTCCCCAATTCTGCAGAGATCCTTGAGAAGGAGAATCAACTAGAATTAATGTTTAATAATTGTACCTGTCCCATTGGGGGACATTGGGAGGGGTTAAAGAGGAATGCATTTAAAAGGGCACTGACTATTTGATTTAAATCCCTTCTGTTCTGATCCCAAAGAGAGAGGCTCCATGTTCCTCAGTGAATGGGACTATAAAGCTTTCTGAACAAAATGATTTAGAGGTGACCTAAATAATTATTATCAGATTGTTAAAGATTAGCAAAAAGAGCTGGTATCACCAGGAATGGAGCGTTATGCCCTTGGCTTTGGGGAATCTCTAAGGTAGTAGAAAGGGCAATAGATAGTGTATTAAGTCAGGGGTCTTCAGAGAAATATAACCAATGAGATAAAAAGAAATTTATTATAAGCAATCAGTTCATGCGATTATGGAGGCTGACAAGTCCCAAGATCTGCAGGGTGAGTCAGCAAGCTGGAGACCCAGGAGCCAACAATAGAGTTCCAGTCTGAAGGCTGGCAGGCTCAAGACTCATGAAGAGCTGATGTTTCAGGTCAAGTTCAAAGGCAAGAAAAATCTAATGTCCAGTTCAATGTTTCAGTTACGTGGCACCCAGGCAGAAGGAATTCTCGCATACTCAGGAGAGGGTCAGCCTTTTTGTTCTATTCACGCCTTCAAATTATTGATAAGGTCCACCCACGGTAAGAAAGGCTCTCTGCTTTACTTGGTCTACCTACGCAAGTTTTAATCTCATCCAGAAACCCCCTCACAGACACACTCAGAAAAATGTTTGACCAAATATCTAGGCACACTGTGGCCTAGCCAAGTTGACACCTAAAATTAACCATCACAGGAAGTGATGACAAATCACAAAAGCAGCAATAGTAGGTGCAAACTGAGCAACACTATCGTGAGAATGGAGGATGTCCAAGGCCCCTTTGAATTCCAGAGATAATACTGACTGGGTTTGATGCCCCATAACATTACAAGTAATACCTAATCCAGATGACACCCAGTGCTCAGACAGCCTGCCTTGGACGAAAAATGGAAACCCTCCTCCTCATCTCTCCGACTTAAAAAATAGTTTGTGTAGTGAAATGAAGGATGAACTGTGACCAGAAACAAAGAAATAGTAACTCATGGGGTCCAAGCAAGACAATAGCCAACATTTTGTTGTTTTGCTTTATTTTAGAGGCTTAATACCTTAGTGATCTTGGCTCTGCATTTTCATAATTGCAAAATTGGAAACACCTTCTATGTCCAACAAGGTAAGACTGCTTCAACAAATACTGGCACAAATACAATACAGTACTATCCAGCCATTTAAAAATGTGGAAGAAGGGAACTTAAGAGCAAAGAAGAATATCTGAGCTGCAGAAATTTCTTACAGTGAAAGTTCTCTAAATTCTCCTGGGTAGAATGCAATAAATTAATTAAGAAACAGGATTTACAAAACTCGGATTGCCACTGGTTACAATGCTAGAAAATCAGAACAAGAACAAACATTAGCCTAAAAGAGAAAAAAGGCAAGTGTTATGTCCTAATGACAGTTGATAAGTGTAATAAGGTGATAACATTTACAGGAAAATGGGTTAATGAGACTGATGGAATAACAGAGAGAGGAAGGAGGGCCATTGCCATGGAACCGAAGTAGGACACATTCAAAGGTTAGGTTTTTATCTCTGCTGCAGGTTTTATCATCATATCCTCTCAGTTGTTTTTAAAAATAGAAATATAACTTTGATATTGATAGGCTGAAACTCTCTACTCCAACCTCTTTTCTCCATTTACAGTTATTTTAAGACAGTTTTTGATTATATGAGGTTTAATTTTTTTAAGAATACACTGAAGCATGTTAGAACAGACTGCATGTTGTAAATTAAAGAGTTACAAAATGGCATGAACCATATCATTCCATTTTCATGAACATATGAAGGTTTTAAATCCACATGTACATAACAGGGAAAAAGACAGGAAATGTTTAACATGGAAAAGTATTAAAATGTTAAAAGTGATTTTCTCTGGAAAGTGGTACTAAAAAAGATTTATTTCTTCTCTATGCTTTTCTGTATTCCTCAAAACTTTCATAATGAACCAATATAATTTTCATATTGTGAAAAAAGTGGTGTTAACTTGTGAGCTGACGTTTCATGTTATTTGATTCAGCCTGTGTCTCTTTCTACTCAGTTTTGGGGGCCTCTCCCTCTAAACTCAAATTGCCTGAGAAAAGTCAACAGCTACAATACATCTGTTTGCATTGAGAGACTATGCGCCCAGTATCCTCCTATGATATGGGGTTTTTTTTGTATTGAAAATCTATATAGACCGGGGGCACTGATATATGATCTCTTCCCTAAACTCTTGTTGAATATGAAGTATGAAAGTTAATCATGGAGATAACCCAACCAGTGATGTGTATCAAGAACTTATACAAAATGGGAAATTCATTTGATACTTTTATTTCCTAGGGTGAGAAAGAAATTAGGGCCAGGTATAATAACTGGTATAAAAATAGCTAATGTCATGCAAAATTTATTAAAGAAAACGTGATTGCGGAAATTATCAGATCACAGAATATTAGAGCTGGAAGAGAGTCATTTTACAGATTCAAAAATTCAAAAAAAATTAGAGAGAAAAATTATTTTCTCTGCTGTCCCATAGATAAGTAGCCCTCACAGAAATATCTGTTCCTCTTTTCTTCCTTTAAACATTTTTGTAGTGCTTAGTTTGTGCCAGGCACTGTGAATATGTTGTGGATTGAGAGGTGAATAAAATGGGCAACAGTCTTGACCTCACACAGTTTGTAGTCTAGTGGCTGATAGCGGTAAATCAGAAAGCAATTATAAGGTTTTGTGGTTAAGGGTCAAGAAGGGGAAATTAGAGAATTCTTGGGACACCTGACCTAACAGGTAGCAGAATATAATTTTCCTATTATACTTTGATAGTCCTGCCTCTCTGCCTAATTATTTTGTTTCTAAATTTTTTCAGTATAAATCCTTAAACATTGCTTAAAATATTCTTGGTTTTAGATGGGAGCTGACCAAGGCAAATTCTTGATAAACACACCCAAATAACACCAATAACATCAACATTTAATCAGTCATTTCCATCAGATAAAGAAAACAAAAAAGACCATGCTTCAAAATAATTATTTTCCAATTGGTACTACTTTTTCAATATTGCAACTTGGGTCTTATCCAGTCTCATGTGTTCTGAGATCAAGACTTAAGCATTTTCAAAAATCATTTTGCCAATCAAAATTTCATTTGCTTCTCCCTGATCGGCTAAGGCTTACCTATTTGGTGCTACCCTCAACTCATCCTTACATTCTCTGGGGAGACAAACTGAACATCATGTTGCAGAATAATAGGTAGAATTATGCAACATGTTACAAAATAATATCTTCATAGATTTATCCCACAAACATTTTCTATAACAATGCAAATAGAAAACCAAAACTCAAAGTGTAGAAAAATGGGGATAAAAGCTGATCCTGGAATCAGCTAATTCCCACATTAAAAAGCATGGGAGATATACTACCTACTTAAATCCAACTTAAGTAGTTTTCCTTCTGTCATCATACAAACAATATGTGATAACTGATTTTGAAGTCATAAAAGCTAGATATTCGGTTTTAAAATGTAAAATAAAGAAGTTCTACCAATTCTTGGTAAATACAACTACCCATATTGTTCCCTTCATTTAGTCTATAAGTGGAGAAAGTACATTTTCTGCCTCTTTTCCCAGGCTATAGTATTTATCCACTGAAGAACTGGCTAATGGCTTCAGTTCCACATGGCTAACTCCCCTAGGAGAAAAAGCATAATGCTGCATGCAAAATTTCACTGTAGTCACAAAAAGGGCATTCTGTTTCCTTTTAAAATTTTTGTTTCAGGTTCTTAGGTATCTGGTGGTAAAATGTTTACCATTTACAATTCTGAAAAGTGATCCTAATTTATAAAATTGCTATTACTCATGACAAGAAAAGCGGCAAATGGTACCATGTCAGATGCTGGAGGAAGAAAATGAGCATCTCCTTGAATAGTCCAAGGGAAGTGTCCAAAATCCAAGCCAGATCACTCAAACTCAACTTCTGAAGTAAACAAGATGGTCGTTCTACACACAAAAGCCAAATAAATGTCTAGACTGTACAATCGTTTTTCCATGTTTATATGATAAATAATGCTGATTTCATAGCTAGTATATACACCAAATCAACAAATATATTTTAAAGATCCATCAAACAGCCCAATAAGGTACCACTTCCACACACACGTGCACCATCTAATAACAATCTTGGGACATGTATATACACGGATAGAGAAAATACATTTTTAAAGACAGGAGCTCACCCCGTATTTTATTGTTATCTGGGCAGAAACACATGTTCCAATCTTTTCTCCTTGCCTTTTTCTAGAGACAAATGGGCCTGTTCCTTTAAACAATCTGTTTATAAGAGCTATAGCTTCTGAGAGTTGAGTAAAACATACCAAGTAATATTTCTAAAATATTTTTAGGAAAGACACTTATAGAATAATGAGCTCGTTTCTTAAGGAGATAAGCCACGTCTTTCTTTTGGTTCATACAGAAACTAATGCTTGCAACCCCAAATTATTTTTGTGGCAATCTGATAGCAGCACAGATTATCTATAGCTTTACTATTTTTGTTATGCCAGCTTCCTATTCAATCAAACTCTAGTTATTTGGGCCTATATTCTTCCTGGGATAAGCCTAGAATATTATCTAAATGCAGGGCTTGCTACCACCCAAGACATTTTTCTCTTTGCTTATCATATTAAGTGCCATCTGGGTAGTCTGGAATCCAGTGTTAACTATTGCTTGTACTTCTCTGATGCTCCATCAGCTCAGACCTATTTACAACAGTTTATTCTGCTTTTCAACTCCCCCATCTCTGTGGCAAAGCTAACTCCTGGTGATTTAAACACCAATGATCTTTCTTTCATCTGAAACCTCAATCCAATTTTTGCCCAATGACAGTGTCTAGCATTTATTATGGAATCTAGGATTTTATTATAGATGGCGATAAATTATTCTCTCATTAATCTATATTTTTCTTCTGCAAACAAATTTTATGTACCTCAAGGGCAGAAACAATATATTTGATTAACTGACTCATTGTCACAGAAAGCACTTATTGAGCTTTAATTATGGGCCAGATAGTGTACTATGCCCTGAAGACAGAGATGGAAAAGGAATGTTCTTGCCTTTCAAGGAGATCCTGTCCCTGTAATTTAATCCAATAATTGCTAGAAGAGATTTATGAAAGAGTACCCTAGACCAGTGGTTCTCAAACTTTAGTATGCATTGAATTTCACCAAGAGGGCTTGTTAAAATACAGACTGCTGGGCTCCACTTCCACTGTTTCTGATCCAACAGATCTGAGATGGGGCCTGAGCATCTATAATTCTAACAAATTCCCAGATGCTGCTGATGTTGCTGGCCTGGAGAAAGTGGTTTAGAGAAGAGCAAGGTGATTATGTAGGAGATATATGTGCAAAGCCATGATGGAGCTGAGTACCTGCTGTACTCAGGGAGTGGCAGGAAGGCTGTATGATAGGTTTGGAGGGTGTGTTGGGGATAAATGTGACATGGTAGTTGGTGACAAATTTTAACGGATCTTGGATGCCATGATAAGAAATGTAGATTTTAGAATCATGAAGCACCGTCAGAAATCTATAAATATGAAATTTCAAGCCTAGGCTTTAGTTTTTAGAAAGAAAACAATTAGAGTGGAAGATACACATGGTTTGTATCATACTGATACATAGACCTAAAAGATGAAAATTATTTTGTTCTTTCAACATCGAGGGCTAGATATCATGCATCTAATGTACGGTCTGTCTCAGTTTTCCTCAGCTGGACAATTTTAATAATTTTCCTTGGGAAATCACAACCCCCAGTCAAGCTCCCCTCTGCCTTACCTAGTGGCAAGTAGATATGTGGTGTCCCACTTCAAATAACATCAACATTTGTATTCATGTTTCACAGACTCCTCAGGCTAGTGTAGCAGGAAGAACTCATGTAATTTTACTGATCAGGAATTTGAAGGCTAGATTAGTTAAGTAAACTAAGGTAACCTCGCTAGTTAATATCAGAGCTAAAACTAGAATTCACCTATCCAAATATTCTGTTTGTTACCATAATAATGTATATAAATCAGTTTAAGTATTTAAGTGACTACAACATGAAGAGTTATGATCAAGTTTGCACCTGTGCAGGCAATAATAAGTAATTCACAACTGCAACAACATCAACTTTGAGATATATCTGTTTTCCGAGATGTTAAAAACAACATGCATCTCAGAAACAATGAAACACAGTACACACAAGATGGCTTTCCAGGACCTCAATTTTGTTCATGGGAGAGACAGAAGATGGCATGTCTTTGATGAATCATTTCTTTCCATGTCCTATTTCCAGGCAACTAAGCATCTTGCAGTTTAAGAAACCATCTTTTAGTATCTTCCAAACCAGAGGAGCTCAGCCACAACAGAAGACTACTATAAGAGTCAGACTCCTCTGGGTGTGCTAGCTAGTCTTTATTCTTGTGTATTTCCTTAACTTCCACCATTTGACAAGCGACTCGTGGAAATCCTTAGGAATTTATTCAGTCAAATGTTAATTTCTGACCATAGTTGCAGCTTTGAGGCTCATTATCAAACGCTGATCTCATGCCCTCATTCTTAACTCTCAGAAACAAATCACTTTATTACATGAACATCTGTTTCAACACATTTTCCTTTAGTAAATCCAAGTAAAACAACTACGTTTTTCATTAAATTATTATTATTAATTTATTATTGCTTCTAATAATTTATTGTTTTATTTGTTTTTTGCTGAAAATGTGGATAGTAAATAGGAACCACCTTCTCTTTTTGATTATACAAGCATAAATGTCACCATTCTGTTGGCTAAGCTATAAAAGAAATTAATCCAGATGACATATTTTTATTTAGCTAGGAAACAGCTTTAACTTTCAGCCATAACATTTTAACACAGAATAAGAAGTACAACGTTTTTATTTATTTTTAGCCTCAACAGACACTGAATTTATTAAATATGTTAATAGCATGGGCATAACAATTGAAAATGTGCTTAATTGCTCAACCTTGGGGACTGGATAATCTGCATCAGATTTCTATAGGTTTTTCATGTCTCTGAATTGTTATTCGGACTTTCTAATGGGACCCTGTGCCTCTAGTCTCTCTCTTCTCTCATCCCTCCTATGTAATCCCTTTGACATGGATCTTTGAATACATATCCTTACTCACTCTAAGATTGCCAGTTTCTCTATATTGCTTCTCTTTGACCTCATCACTGCCTCCACCTTATGCCTCTCCTTATGTGTTCAATCATGTGAGATTTCTTAATATTTCCAGGACAGGCCATGCTATTTTGTGCTTTCAAAGTTACTCAAGCTGTTATCCTCCCTTCTGACCTTCTTCTTCCTCTATATTGGCAAGATTCGACTCCAGCTCCCAGGTAAGCACATCTGCCACCATCTCTGTGAAACTGAGTGTTGGACTTCTCTGATACCTTCACAAATTTTACTGTACCTATCTTGGAGTACTATAATGACTTTAATGTTGCCCTCCCCAACTAGACCAAGCATGTACCATTTGTAACACATAAAACATTGTAAATACTCAACAAATGCTGTTTAATTAGTGCACGAATGATAGTATCTGTACAGTGACAGCCACTGTCTTTATCTCCCCACCTCTCATTATCTTTGTAACACACTACAAGGAAGTTTTGATGCATGCTTCCAATGCAGATGTCTTTTGTCAAAGTCAACTATGAGCTCCAAAATGCTAAATCCAGGGGGAAATTATGTTGTGTTTGTGTAACTGAATTTTTCAGCAGCATCTGACACTGTCATTCCCTTTATCTTGAAGTACTTTTTTCATTAGGTTTCACGGACATCATACTTACCTGGTTGTCTTTATATATCATGGCTATTGCTTCCTAGTCTCCTCTGTCTCTTTTCCCCTCCCCTTCTTTGAAAACTATGGTTAATTCTCAGCCTCTTTTCCCAAACTCTCTTCCTAGGAGAACTAATTCGATCCCATGCTGTTAAAATCATCTATAAGCCTATGACTCTCATATTATTAACTCTAGTTCCAATTTCTCTCTTGAGTTTCAGACTAATATATCCTGCTTCTTAACCAGCATCTCTGCTTGGATGTTTAATGAGTCCTTGAAAATAAACATGGTCAAAATAAAACTCTTGATTTCATCTCTCCCTGTACCCTTCTGTTCCTCTACCACTTTTCTCCATTTCCCCTAGAAAAGAACTTAGAAATCTTTCTCAGATATCCTTATATTGCACATCTAATCCATCACAGTAAATCACCTATGCTTTTCAAATGTATCCTAAATCCACACTCTCTCAGTGACCCTACCATTCCATTTTAGTCTGAACCACCACCATCTTTCACATGGGCTATTAGAGTGGTATCCAATGTCATCTTCCTACATAACTACTGCCCCATTTCAGTCTAACCTTTACTCAGCAACAAGAAAACTCTTTGAAGAAAACAGATCATATCACTTCATCCTCTGGCTCTAAATTCTCTAATGATGTCCCATGAATCTCAGAGAAAGAATTAAATTCCATATCATGGACTATAAATTATGCATAATCTGGCCCTTGCCTACTCTCCAACCTCACTCCCTCCTCATCCTCCCCTTGCAATGGGATCCATGATATTTCTGGACAAGCCCAGTCTATTCAGTGACCTTGTCCTTGCTGTTTCCTCTGCCTAAAATATTTTCCCCAAGTATTCACCAGGCTTACTGCTTTAAACAACTCTCATCTCTTCTTAAATATTGCCTCCCAGAGAAGCCATGTCTTCCCACCCAGTCTAAACTAGCCCACCTTCAACATCATTTTCTATCCCCTTAACCAGCTTTTTTTCCAAGATGTATCACTATCTGAAAGTACATGTGTAGGTATGTAATAAATGTATCAAATAAATATCACTCACTTATTATCTGGCTCTCTACTAGAATGCAAGTTCCATGAGCATAGGGATTTAATTTTGCTCACTCTTGTGTTCTTAGTACCTGGCATATAACGTGTAACGTATAACATATAACTTGGTAAATATGTATTGAGTGAATAACGCATTGAAGGGATCCAAGTTATACCACTGTGGCATATGGATAATTTTGAGCTGAAGGCATTTGAGAATCAACAGATTCAGGAAGATGCTTTCTCTGTACTTACCTTTCTGCCCCAAAGCAAAGCCTTCCAAATGAATTCAACTTATTATAACGCTCCCTTTAAGGGAGGCTTCCCATAGCAGGGGAAAGAATGACTCCTATCACTGGAGATGAGAAGCTGGCACCGGGATGAGAAATTGTATAAACAGATCTTACCTTCTATTAGTTTCCCCCGTATGTTTCTCAGTCATTTTCCACCACTTATTTTCACTTGAAATTCTAACCCACTCCCCTTGTTAAAATGGTATATAATCTCTACATCCTAACAGCTTCTTTGAGCGACATTTTCTGTCAGCTCCTGTGTACATACATGAAAAATCTTGTCTTTTTTCTTACTACTCTGTCTTTTGTCAGTTTACTTCACAGCTTCCCAAGTACTGAACTTAAGAGGGTAGAGGAAAAGTTTTTCCTCTTCGACAGCATAAATGAACGTATCAATAAATGGATAGCTTGAGTAATTTTCCTCATCCTTCTAAGCCTCACTCTATTATTCATTTTATTGATCACACCATCAACGCCAGGCAAGAAATGGAATTTCTCAAGAGTAAGTAACATTAGAAATGTTAAAAGTCTACCACAGAGAGATGTCACATTGAGAAATAGTTCACATGATCTTCATTTGATCTCACTCTTAAGTTAAATAGTTGGGAGGATCAGGATGGGGAGTGGAGATATCCTTTTGCACGAGGTTCCACTGATATGATTAACAAAAAGATGCCGAAGACACATAAAAAGAATAGAGGTTCCTTTGATACGGGTAAAGCTTATAGCTTTTTCCAGTCTGTGGTTCCACAGAGCCCAGGACCCAGCAGGGCGCCCCCTCATAGAAAACATGCTTCTCTAAACTTCAGGTCTCCACCAAAGTGGCCAGCTACCAAAATACCATCCCATCACAATATTCTCAGATCCTTCATAAACCCCCCTACTGCCAATCACATGATTTTTTACCCCCTAGAATTCTTCTAACTGACAATAAATCACTTCTAAACAAATCTAACAGGATGTTCTTGGACACATAGCAAGAGAAGTGTGAATCTTAGGTCAATTTTCCAGACCTACCAGGCTATGATCTCAGTTCTTACTCTTCCATATCAGAGTGGAAGGCTGCCCGCAGGCCACTTTAATTCAAACCTAAGAAGGTGCCTTGGGCAGAGAAGATTTTTAACCAACAAGTTTGTTTGAGGGATGATTTGGATAGGAGTCCAAATGGACCTAGAAGGATTATTACCAGAGAAAAAGAGGGTAGGAACTTGTTATTACTGGCTAGAGACCAGGTAACTAGAGAGGCTGGGAAAACAATCTCAGAAGGTGTGGAAGACCCAAGCCAAAGGTAGACACTAATTCCCATCTTTATCTTGAGAGCCCTGGGATAGGCATCACTTAAAGTAATCTCAGAGGTTTATCTTTGGCATACATCCCTGAGCCATAAGTGAGATTCAAAACAATCAAAAAGACTAGCAGGGCATTGCATTTTCTCACCCCAAACTCACTTAAGACTTTGTATGGCACAAAATTTACACAGTAAAGCTTACTGTTTTACTTCAATAAACACTGATTATTGAGGTTGATGATCTGTTCTATAGCTTTCCCCAAAACCTGTGTTACTGTTTTATCAATTCTGCAAAGAGTATAGTCACAACACCTAAGCTGGTAGCCTTTATGCTCAATCATAGTTCTAAAGGTAACAGGGAGTGCCAGGCTACAGAGCAAATAGGATATAACTCTCTGAATCTTGCTAAAGTTCCAGTAATTCTGGTGGTCCCAGTAAATACTGGGCCAGGCCCAGGAAACATCTCTCAGTCTATCTGCCCCTAGAAGAATGGTTCTCAAAGAATGGTTCCTTGACCAGTAACATCAGCATCACTTGGGAACTTGTTAGAAAAGCGAATTCTCAGGTTTCCACCCACAGTGACCTTATCAGAAAGTCTAGAGATGGGGCCCGGTAACCAGTGCTTTAACAAGCCCTCCAGGTAATTTTGATGCAGGCTAAAGTGTAAAAACCATTCCCTTACAGTGTTAAAAGTCAAAGGGATTTGAGCAGGTTGTAACAAGTTCCAAGACCTCTAGGCATTGAGGATTGCCAAGCAGTCCTGAGGACTAAGGACGCCCCATTTGCATGGCAACAATATGTATAGTGAAGTGTATCAGGTTCACAGTACAGCCTTTCCTATAGAACCCTTAGTGCTGTATTAAGCTAATCCTAGTCTTAAAACCAAAACTGGATACAAACAGACTGGATTTCCTTGAGTGAAGAGCTCACGACTAAGTATCTCCCTACATGGTGAACCCTATGCCCATGTAATATTAGCATCTTCTTCGTCCCCTCATCTGATACCACCTCCTTCCCATTGGCCTTGTCCACAGTGATGTGGAACTGCCCTACTTTCACTGTGTATTCACCAAGTCCCGTACTAAGGAAATGTACAGCTGAGAAGGTCTTTGTCCTCTAAAGCTTATTAGTCTTTGCCTTACCCATGCCTGATTCACTTTTATCCATGCGTCTTTAGGAAAACTGTTCCTTCTCCCTGAATCACCCTTTTCTCCTGATTCTTCATTTTGGAACTGATTCTGAGGCCCCGGGCTATCACATTCTGTGCTCACCCCTTTCAGAGCACAGTATTCCAATTATTTGATTACACACCTGACTCTTCTGAACTAGGAGCTCCTGGAAGGCTGTGTCTTTCATCTCTTTGTCATCAACATTTTGCACAATTCCCATCTACAGTAGATACCTGATAAAATTTGACTAATGAATGAAGGAAAACCAGACAATGGATTCTAAGGAGAGAAAAAAAGTATTCTGCAATAAATGGCTTTTGAATCTCAACATGTTTGTGAGCATACAAAGGGAAATAATTTAAAATGAATTTACCTGGGGTTTTGTGGCTTCTTCCACTCTTGATTTCACTTTGTAATCAAAGCCCTAAGCTGCTTGTTTCCACCTAACCTTACCAAACTCATACAAATTCATTTGGCAAGGTCTCCAATTGCCAGAGTTACTCGGAATTGCATACTGATCCTCCAAGGTGCTTAATGAGCCACACTGGCTGGTTAACAACCACCTATAAGATTGATGGGCATGAAATGAATTTTAATAGCAACCAAACCCTTCCTTCCCTGATTTATAGACCTATCACTGTTATGGAGCAAACCAAATTTTGGAAATTCTGGCTGCTCAGATCCAAACTGCAGTCCGATTGTGACATTATTAATGTTGGAGTTTGAAGTCAGTGCTACAAATGTATCTAGCAAACTGGGTAGAGAATGAGCTTGGAAGTATGAATATTAGTTAGAAATTAATGATTTGTACAGAATGATGTGTGGCTTGGGTAGTCGGTTCTCTTTGTCAAGTGTGGATACAAAATGACTGTTTCATTCCCAATTGCAATATGTATCCATGGTAGTTATGTGCAATGCATTTGAAAATAATAACTTGAGATACGGAGACAAAGAATGAATAAGCCAAGGAAGTGTGGCATTCACAAAGAGACATTTTATCTGCTGATTCTTAATCAGGGCAGACCTGAATATTCACATTTATAACACAAAAACTGAAAGAGAGGGCTGGAATTTAAAAGGCCCTTCATCTTGGTCAGGCTCTGCGGGGTGTTCTCCCTGCAGCTGGTGGGCCCCTTCCTGTTTCTGATGTCTCCACCTGCAGGTGGTGGCGCTGGCCCCTGACCTCATGAAATAAGTCTCTCGCTCTTCTCCCACTTTATTCCTGCTGCCTGGAGACTGCAGACGGGAAGTTTGGGGATGACAAAAGGTCTCTCACTAAAAGACTAGATTAATCAGCTACATAATGTTTGCTCCACAAGCCTTCTTTTTCAAATAAAGTTTTCCAAAAATGAGCTAATCTATCTCTTCACTTTTATTCAAAATGCAATAGGAGTATAATTGCAAAGTAAGGGAGGGCCCTGGACAGAGTCTAAAAGGAAAACCTATCATCAATACAGGTCAAGGAGAAAAGACAAAATTGGAAAGCAAAGATGTGTTGCAGCCTTAAAAGTGCACAGATAACGGTGGAACATTTTAGTGAGAAAAGAAACTAGTGGCTTATATTTTAAATTTTCTAAAACATTTCTGTCCAACCATTCCAAAGAAAGGAATAAATGGGGATATAAGGAAGTAAGATAAGAAAAGTTGATTTCATGGTGGACTAGAGAGCAGTGGCCCGGGGTTTTACCTTTGCTCTATGACCCAGATCTTGAGCCTCCTTCCTTGGCAAGTCAAGATATTATTAACTATACTGTAACTACTTCCTATCTTTGTTCCATTTTCCTCTGATCTATTGCCCAAACTGCAGAAAAGGCTTTCGAAAATTCATGCCTACTCAAGTCATTTGCTAGTATAAAAGCAAATAACCTACTTGTCTATATACTTATATAAATATGACCTAGCCTAAAGCACTAGTTCTCAAAGCAAGATGAGACGAAGACCAGCAGACTCGGCATCACCAAGCAACTGAGGGACATGTTAGAAGTGCAAATTCTAATGAGCATCTTGAGGTGTCACCTCACACTGGTCAGAATGGCCATCATCAAAAAATCTACAAACAATAAATGCTGGAGAGGGTGTGGAGAAAAGAGAACCCTCCTGAACTGTTGGTGGGAATGTAAATTGATACAGCTGCTATGGAGAACAGTATGGAGACTCCTTAA
Source organism: Mesoplodon mirus (assembly GCF_964341445.2). NCBI lineage: Eukaryota > Metazoa > Chordata > Mammalia > Artiodactyla > Ziphiidae > Mesoplodon > Mesoplodon mirus. The sequence goes on from NC_138981.1 coordinate 30,730,093, forward strand.
AAAACTAAAAATAGAACTACCATACGACCCAGCAATCCCACTCCTGGGCATATACCCTGAGTAAACCATAATTCAAAAAGAGTCATGGACCACAGTGTTCATTGCAGCACTATTTACAATAGCCAGGACATGGAAGCAACCTAAGTGTCCATCAACAGATGAATGGATAAAGAAGATGTGACACACATATATACAATGGAATATTACTCAGCCATAAGAAGAAACGAAATTGAGTTATTTGTAGTGAGGTGGATGGACCTAGAGTCTGTCATACAGAGTGAAGTAAGTCAGAAAGAGAAAAACAAATACCGTATGCTAATGCATATATATGGAATCTAAAAAAAAAACTGTACTGATGAACCCAGTGGCAGAGCAGGAATAAAGACGCAGGCGTAGAGAACAGACTTGAGGACACAGGGTGGGGAAGGAGAAGCTGGGACAAAATGAGAGAGTAGCATTGACGTATATACGCTACCAAATGTAAAATAGATAGCTAGTGGGAAGCAGCCGCGCAGCACAGGGAGATCAGCTCGGTGCTTTGTGTCCACCTAGAGGGGTGGGATGGGGGGAGAGGGAGATGCAAGAGGGAGGGGATAAGGGGATATACATATACATATAGCTGATTCACTTTTTTATACAGCAGAAACGAACACACCATTGTAAAGCAATTATACTCCAATAAAGATGTAAAAAAAAAAAAAAGTGCAAATTCTAGTCCCAACCCAGACCTCCTCGAACATAAATTCTGAAGCTACAGCCCAGCAAGCTGTGGTACAACAAACCCTCCAGGTGATTCTGATGCTGTGGAAGCATGAGAACCAGTGGCCTAGAGGTGGGTATAAACTGGTATGACTATCCTTCAGCTGGAGACTGTGTCGTATTTTTTTTTTTAAGTGTATAGAATCCAGGTCTTCGCCTACTGACACTGATCTAACAGGTTTGGGATGAAAGCGAGGCATCTACAGCTTTTATCAAGCCGCCCAGATAACTCTGAAAGGGGCTATATGGACTGCACTTAGAGAAATGCTGGGCACAGGATAAACAGTATGTGAACCACTTACATGTAACATGCAACAGCCTAGCCTTCTCCCCACTGACTCCTCCACGCCCCTCTCTCCTTTAATCCTCTTTTCTCTTCATCAGCATGCCACACATTCTCACACTTCTCTGCCTGTGCTGGGACCCTTCTCTGCCTGATTCACCACCGAGCCTTTTCCTTGCCTATCCAACTTGTACTCCCCCTTCACATTTTATGAGAAGCTTTCCTCAGCTCCCTCAGGCAAAGTACATTCTTTCTATTCTTTTACTCCTCTGACACACTGTTCATAGTAGCCTACCTGAGTAAGTAAGGTCTTTAGAAAGGCCCGGGCTTATTCATGTATTCATTCAACAATTATTTACCTGTCATCTATTTTGTTCAAGGGACTACGTTAGGCCTTGGGTACATAATGGTAAACAAAATGGATATAGTTCCTGCCCTAATGGAGCTCAAAGGCTAGATTCAAATCATAACTGCACCACTTACTAGCTGCAAGGTCTTGGGCAAGTTACTTAATCTCTTTGAGTCTCAGTATTATGAGCTGTAAATTGATGATGATAATTCCTACTTTATAAAGCTGTGACAAAGATTAAGTAGAAAGAGTAAGAATCATATGATGGAATGTCTCTTACATAGTAGGCCTTCAATAAATAGTAGCTGTTATTAGATTACTTATCTCACTCCACTTGAATGGTTTTAAGTATCTATCCTTCACTGGCCTATGAAGTTTCCTGAGATCCCTCATTCATCTTTGAATTCCCTGTCCTTATTACAGTGCCTGCAACATAACTGGCATATTATAATTCCTCTATAAATGTTTCTGCATAAATAAATTGCACTTTGTCAGACAGGTTATGTTCTCTGATGTGAGCCATTTTGCTCTTCCCTAAAAAACAAGGCAAAACTAGTCAGATGAATTTCAATGGTGATTTTTGTATTGTGGCTATTCCAGGAATGCACCATTAATAACTTTTCTTCTTACATTGAATATTATAAAATAAATCAAAATAATTGTATCCAAGTAAATGTCCTGTCATTAAATTTAACCAGGTTTTACTCTTTCAAGTGCTCTTTAAAACACAAATGTAAACAGGGCATCCACGTTAAAATCTACTTTTCAAGAGCACTGAGGGAAAGCAGTGAAGATGCACTGACCTTGAGGAAGAGTACAGCTGCTGGTCCTCAAATAGGACATGCCTTGCCTTACATTGTCTCAGGTGAAATATGCATTCATTGTGTGTATATGGATAACACATGCATATACAGGAAAGGGGAAAACTTAAAGCTAGTTAGGTGAATTTTGTCTGTGTCTGTATATTTAAGAGCAGAATTGATGCTAACAAACATAGAAAACAAACTTATGGTTACCAAAGGGGACAGACTGGGGGAGGGATACATTATGAGTTTGGGATTAACAGATACATGCCACTATATATAAAATAGATTAAAAAAATAAGGATTTACCTTCTAGCACAGGGAACTATATCCAATAACTTGTAATAACCTATAATGTAAAAGAATCTGAAAAAGTATATATATATACATATATATATATATATATGTATATATATAACCGAATCACTTTGCTGTACACCTGAAACTAACACAATATTGTAAATCAACTATACTTCAAAAAAAATTGATGCTAATGAGAAAAATCTGTTCTATTACAAAATCGTTCTGTATTCCACTAGTTCTTTAACTTGAGCATGAATCGAAATCAACTGGAGTGCTTGTTACAGATTGCTGGGCCCCACTGCCAGAGTTTCTGATTCAGTGTGTCTCAGGTAGGGCCCAAGAATTCTCATTCCTAACAATTCACAGGTGATGCTCTACTCTATGAGGGAAAAAGTCTGAATGTGCCATGAAAAGAATGCTCTGCTTCTGAAGAAAGAAACAGAAGCATGAAAGGTTAAAGGAAAACTACAATTCTCAGGTAACTGAAGTTCTCCAAGTAAAATTAATCACACTGCTCATATATACCTATAACCCTCTGTTTCACAGGCTAGTCTAAATTTACCACTTTATTTTACATGGTTATTTGTGCGAATCCACTTTTTTATGAGATAGTGAGCACCTTAAAAAATGGTGGCATGGTTTATTCATCTTTATGTTTATCATGGCTTGTACACAGCTAATGTGCAATAAATGTTAAATGAAACAAAATCTAAAGGAAATAGATTGTTCATCTCAATCTCTAGATTGGTAGAACTTTTATGAAGTAATCCATAACTTAAGGTACACTATTGACTTCAATGTTTAGATTCTTGATTTTCTTTTTCATCTGAAATATTAACATAGGTGAAGAACAGGACAGCTAACTTCTGTGAGATGATATGTAAAGAATAGATAGAGCTACTTAAATAATTCAAATGCTATACAGATACCACATACAAAATGTATACACTTCAATAAGACTTTTTATTGTGCTCCTACTAAATGCCTGGAAGTGTACTGAATGCTGGAAATGCCCAATAGAATCATGCTAACAGCTTCAATGTATTGAGTAGTTAGGATGCAATAGGCACTATACAAAGTGCTTACCATGAATTATGCTTATTTATGCTTCGCAACATCCCCAAGAACTTGGCACTATCAGCATCCCCAAATTAAGGAAGAGGAAACCAAAGCTTAAAAAAATTAACTTCTCCCAAGTGACACAGATAAGAAATGGCAGAACCATAACTTGAACTAAGGTTGTCTGAAGGTAGAGTTTGTCTCAATGACCCTGCTGTACTGACTCACTCTGAAGAGGGGCTCAGCCCTCAGAAGAGTCACATGCAAAAGAGACTAATATATTTTCTAAGATTTAAACCATAGTAAAGCTCTCGGTTAAGTTTACATACATCCAAAGTTCTAAAAGATAGACCCCCAAGGGGGAGCTCATTTTTTGTTCCATATTAGAGAAAATTTAAGGTATAATTATTCATTCATCAATTTGACAAATTTCTCTAGAATGTCTATTGTGTGAAATACGGTCTGTTGTTCTGTGGATTCAGTGGTGAGCAAAGTATGCCCACGGTCTAGTGGGTGAGAGAGGTAATAATCAAGTGCTCCCCCAAATAACATGTAATTACAAACTGAAATAAGGACTATGAGAGGAAAATATAGGGTAACAAAAAATCATATAGCAACAGGATCTAATCTAATTTGGGAGTGGGGGATCTAGAGGAATCCTCCCCAAAGGGTAACAACCAAAGTAGTTCTGTAAGGTGAGAAGGAAAAGGTAAGTGCATATGTGGGCGTGGAGGTGGAGGTGGAGATTGTGAGCAGAGTTCACGACAGAGGGAATAACATGTGCAAAGTCAAAAGAGATCATGGCACTGTATTTAGAAGGATCTACAAAAAAAGTTAGTGCGATTGGAGTACAAAAATAAGTGACAAGAAGGAAGAAGTAGTGAAAGATAATACTGCAAACATAGCAGAGGCTAGGGCATGTTGGGCTTTGAAGAGCATGTTAAGGCCAAAAGTAATAACAATCCTCCGAAACAGAATAGTGAAAAGGCTAGGTGTGCAGTTTTAAAACAGCACTCTGGCTGTAGAGAGAACAGGCTGGTGAGGAAGGGCAGATTCATTTTAATTCGGCTAATTAAAAGATTATTGTGGTCATCACAGTGAGAAATGATAGCAGCTTACCCTAGGATAATGAGGGACATAGAGGAAAACTGCAGAGATATTAAGAAGGTTAAACCAGTGGGACTTGACATGGCGGTTGAAAGACGGTGAAGAGGAGTCAAGTATGAGTCCCAGACTTTGAGCCTGCTTGACTGGATGGTGACATTCACTGGGATGGGGGAGGCGGGGGCAAAGTGGATGTGTATCACGTCTGAAGGACAAGATCATAAGTTCAGTTTGGGGACTTCCCTGGTGGTCCTGTGGTAAACAATCTGCCTTCCAATGCAGGGGACATGGGTTCGATCCTGGTTGGGGAACTAAGATCCCACATGCCACGGTGCAACTAAGCCCGTGCACCACTACTGAGCTCACGTGCCTCAACTAGAGAGCCTGTGTGGCACAAACTACAGAGCTCATGCGCTCTGGAACCTGCGTGCCACAATTGGAGAGAGAAAACCCGCACGCCACAACTAGAGAGAAGCCGGCGTGCCGCAATGGAAGATCCCACTTGCCGCAACGAAGATCCCGTGTGCTGCAACTAAGACCTGAGACAGCCAAAACAAAAAAGTTCAATGTGGTGTTTGTTGAATTTGAGCTGCCTTCAACAGCGGCAATGTCAATTAGGCAGATGGGTACGTAAGACCAGCATTCAGGGCAGAATTCAGGGCAGAGATGTATATTTTAAAGGCTTTGCAGGAAAGTTAGTAATTTAAACAAAGAGCATTAGTGAGATCACCTAGGAATAGGAGACAGAGCAAAAAATGAAGGGAAATATTCATCCTTCTTTGGTACATTGTGTAGTGCATCAGAACTATATCCTATTTAATTTAAAATTGGAAAACCAATCTAACCACCCATGGTACAGACGAAGAGAACTAAAACCTTGAAAGTTTGGTCCATTTGCTAGATCTGAAACGTAGAGTTGGGACGGGAACACAGGTCTTCTGAACTGTAGTTGAATTTTCCTACTTTTACATCAGTGTTTTTCAAAATGTCTTCCTGGGGCCAACAGCATCAGCATCACCTACACACTTGTTAAAAAATGTAAATACTCGGACCCCACCCCATATCTACTGAATAAGACTTAGCACGGCGAGTGGGCTCAGCAGCCCTCCTGGTGAATCTGATGCGTGCTCGGTTCTGAGAGCAATCTCTTGCCTGAGCAGCAGTCAGCCAAGTGATGTGTTCACACCCATAGGTAGAGAGGGAACCAGGGCAATGTGAGGCTGTTACTGACTATGTGCCAGAGGTGATCATATAAACTAGACCCTCTTGAATTCAACAGAAGCTGTAGAGAACATTGGTACATGTGTTTTACAACCCAACAGTTCTGCATGCCATATCTGTGTTTTGTAAAAGGGACAGACAGTGGTTCCAGGGAAATTTACATTACCAATCCAAGTTGAGGAGGTAAAATAGTCTAAGACACATGGAGGCAAAAGTTGATTTGGTAGAACTTGACAGAGAAGGTACTTCTAACCATCAGTTTCAGTTTGATGGATATAAACAGCCATTTTCAAGACTCAAACACCCACACTCCCATCTTTAGAACAATGTTAGCAATTCTGTATGCTTGACATATAAACCTCTGTTGCAAATTACCCTCCAGTCGTGAGATTTATAACCAATGGTTTCTGGTGTTTTGTTGCTTTGAAATATGCAACCTTAACAGATGTTTATACTTGGGTCTTAAAATCTAATTGAATAGTTCACTTGATGTGTTAGCACAATTAAGGAACTCTTCCTTAATAGGGGAAGAGGGCCAAATTGATATGTTTAATTTTCAAAAACACAGATTGTTCTTTGCTCAATAACAGTCTATCAGCTAGAAATTTCTATCAATGTCTCTACTTCATGAGTACAAGGATAACTTGTGGTTTTAATGATCATTTTGGAACATTTAGGACTGGAAGGTAGATGCTGAACCAAACAGTTTAATTTGTATTCAGGACAGTTTTAATTTTTTGTACTTACTATCATCCTACTTTAAACATAATTATACTTAATGATAATTCTTTTAACTAGAATATCTAATTAATAAGGGCACATCCATTTCTTGAACAGTACACATACATCTGCATGTATAAGCTTAACCTATTTATATGAAGAGGACTCATAAATTCTATTATACTTGATAAAATGATATCATCAGCTGCTATCTAATAATTCAAGAAATTCATCCTTTGTGACATACAGGCGTTCAACAACATTCTGATAAATATATTTTCTTTAGTAATCAAATATAATAAAATACATTGGTTTTATTAAATCATCTAAATACTGAAACAACTATACCATTAGTGTTTGAAGTACCTTTGAAAGTATTTCTGATTTCTCTTCCTCTTCTAATATGCTACTTAAAGGAATGAGGCATTTATTTGAACCATCAGTTACAAGCTTTCATAGTAAAAAGATGATTGGACAATAAGTGAAAAGCTATGTATTTGTAACTGTATTGCTCAAAAGTGGTAGTTATGTACATTGGCTATCCCTTCAGTGAAAACAAAGATCATCCATTTTCTTTTAGATGTAATCACTACTATCTAATGCAGAATATACATAGAAAATACACAATTCACAAGTATAGTAACTGCATGGCAATTTGCTTTCAACTTTCTACATGGATATACTTTTCTATGTGCATTAATTTCACTGTAAAATAAATAACACTATACGATTAAAAAGAAAACTAGGTGCTAAAAACTAGGTGAAGATACTTTGCACACTACGGTCAACAAAGAAAGGTTTGATAATAAAATGTTTGTTTATAAAATTTGTAGAAGTGCTCCTTGGAAATATATCTTATGAATGCCTAGAGATGGGCTGAAGAGAAAAATAGAACGGCATTTAAAATGTTTACATTTTCCTTTACATGCCTCTAATTTAAAACAAATATCCAATCATTTTAATAGATTCAGTTTGCTGCACAAAAGCATGAATTAAATACTAATGAGTTGGAATATAATTTAAAAACAAAGTATATTCCAAATAGCAAGCCCATCAACTGACTTTTACATTCTTCTGATAAATGCAAAGTACCAATTCTCTGAACATAGCTTTTTATGGTTACTTTTTCAAAATAACTACATCATTCAACTCTACTGAATTGCCTGTAAACCCCAAATTACTTGAACATTAGTTCTGGAGAAATGTTCATGATGCCTTTAAACTCTGAGTGTCAAATTCAACATTTAGGCTCTAAAGCCTACGGGTGGTATTTATCACTCTCCAACACTCACATTCATCATTTAGGGAAAATATGTTTAAGAAAGAAAAAAATGAAATAGGAACTCAGGGTTTAAAATATTCCTTCTTATAATCTGTGTGGTTCCTCTTTTAAAGTCCTTTGACTTGCCAATTGGAAAGACACCAGGATAAAGAGAAGATTTTAAAATGCCCAAATCTTTATGATAAATGATCAAGCACAGAGTGTGGAAGGAAACTAAAACAGAAACTCAGTGTAATATTTGGCTTAATCACTCTGATAGTTAATCACAACTAAGGCTCCCCAACCTCAGCAATTTAGCCAAAAATTAAATATCAAAGAAAGTTACAGTTTGCTGTGGACACCCAGAACAGCCTCTTCTTTCTTATCTTTCCTATACTAAAACTTTATATTTTTCCTTTCAAACTAATGCATCAGTTATGATTTTATTTAAATTGTGAGATCTTTTTGCAGTGAAAGTACACATACTGACATTTCTCAAATTATTTTCTTAACACTGCTTGATTAGGTGGCTAGAAAGAAGCAAAGTGTCATGCATTCATTCAACAAAAATTTATAGTCATCAAATAAAAGTACATTTTATAATGAAATCATAACACCAAAAAAGTGATTGTGAACCCTTGATACCTCTTAAAATCTGAAAATATTAGTGGCCAATTTGACTCTTAAAATCTGAAAATTAGTGGCCAATTTGACAGTCAGAAAAGTATAAGTGATGTTCCCTGAATGCTTCATGAGTTTAAAAATTACAATCCTACCACCTGATACTAGCCCCCTCCCCACTTAAAAGGGATCATAACTATTGACTCAGGATTAAATTCAAATGCATCAGTGACAAAAGAGTAAATGAAGAGTTATGACCACTGATGATAATTATATCCTGAAAGCAAATGAAAGCTTGCTATAAGGAAATCCTGAATCAGTGTTCTTGCTGAGTCTAGGGTTAACTTAAAAGTTAGGTGGGAAATTGATAGTTCCTACAGGAAATGTTATGTCCAAGTTTATTTCCTTGGCTTCTGATTTCGAAGCAATGGGTTTGGGCCATTTTAAAGGTTAGACATCAGCAAGTGGCTGCAGTGACAAAGAGTTATTAAGCTATAACACAATACTTTTATTCTCAAAGGTTGGCTAGATTGTGAAAAGAAGCATCCCTTCTATCTTCTCTTCCTCATTAAAAAAAAAGACATTTATTTGGTCCCAGAACCTTTTAGTCATTTTAAGCTGGCTTTGTCCCCCCTTATGCTTTAGCTTTGCTCTTCTCTTTGAGGCCTCAGTGACATTTAGGTCAGAGAAGTTTTTACCATTGTAATCTTCGTTGAGAGTTCTAACAAGAGAGTGAGGACACTCAAGGCTGGCACAGACGCCTGAGCAATTTTCCTTACCGCTCAAAACTGGACCAAGTTGTGCAGAAATAAGAGCAGATCATGGGTTTTGCTACATATACTTTCAGATTTACAGGTCAAATGTAGATTTCCAGAAGGTTTAGGGATTAAATTTGGCCACCATCATCTTCACCACCACCCTTAACCAACACCATCATCACCATCATCAATGCCATAATTATCATCATGGATATATTTTGGTTTTTATCACTTTCTATGTAGCAGGTACTATGCTAAGCACTTCATATGTATAACCTCTTTTATGTTTACAAAAATTCCCATAATTCAAGCTCCATCCAACAAGAAATATGTTTAAACATAAATCATATCACATGACAATCCTTATTAAAACCCCCATTACCTTGCAATTTAATTTATGGCAAAAGTCCAAACTAGTTACCATGTCCTGGAAGACTGCACACATCATCCGACCCCAACCAGATTTTTCTCCACATTTCCTGGCACTCACCTCCACTATCACCATATACCACTCATGCTATTCTTCAAATAGGCCAAGACGATTCCTGCTATGGAGCTCCATACTTTTTGTTCCCTTTGTTTGGATATTCTTCAGACATCTTCCTCCTTTTCAGTGTTCAGGTACCTTCTCAAATTTTATTTACTCAAGAGTCCTTTCTCTGACTTCTCTGTCTGGTGTTAGCTCCCAACTCACTTTACAGTCACACTCTACCACACTGCCCACTTTTATTTTCTGAATAGAACTTATCAGTATCCAAAAATTATATCATTTTTATATCTCCATCATTATCATGTAATATCCTTGAAAACAAGAACTTTCTTTATGATCCACTACTTTAATAAATCACCTGGAACAACATCTGCCCTATAGGAGGTACCCAATCAATATTTGATGAGTGACTGAATAAACAAATAGCCTTTTGAAGTGGGTACTTGTCTTGTTATCTTTATTTTAAGGATAAGGAAACTGAGGTTTAGAAAGGGTAAGTGACAGGTTCAAGATCATACAGCAACCAGCAGAGTTAGACTTTGAAGTGAAGACTATATGCCTACCTAACCAAATAAAAATGAATTTGTCCACATCATGGTGGACATAGGAGTTTTCCAGATCATGTATAGGACATCTTAACCGGACTGCCACACTGACATCAAGTACTGCTAGAATGATTACTTAATCAGGGGAGGTCTATACCAACAAAAAGAAAACCCTCTAAAAATAAGATAATTTAATGAAAGTTGATCCTATATTCTACTGCTCCTGTTTTACACCACATTGCCCTGTAGGTATTATGCATTTTATGTAAAATACCTAGTGCTCATAATAGCTGAAGACCATGTGCCTCAGAGTACCCTACACTGGGTGTCAGAAGACCTCAGTGCCAGACCGGGCTTTTTCACAGATTACAATTCCCTCATTTTAAAATAGGAGGGGCTTCCCTGGTGGTGCAGTGGTTGAGAGCCTGTCTGCCGATGCGGGGGACGCGGGTTCGTGCCCCGGTCCGGGAGGATCCCACATGCCGCGGAGCGGCTGGGCCTGTGAGCCATGGCCGATGAGCCTGCGCGTCTAGAGCCTGTGCTCTGCAGCAGGGGAGGCCGCAGCAGTGAGAGGCCCGCGTGCAGCAGGGAAAAGGGAAAAAAAAATAAAAAAATAAAAAATAAAATAGGAAAGCTCTTTTCTGAGGTGATGTCACCAAGATGGCGAAGTAGGAGACCCCAGTCTCCGTCCTCCCACAAGGATCAACAAAAAGACAGCTATCCACAAATAAAAACAGCTCTCAGATTGCTCGAGAGTCCACTTAAGAAACTTAGCAACCCAGTGAAACAAAAAACCTGCGAATCACCACACAAAAATTAAAAGAAAAAAACATTTCATTTTGCCTGCATCATTCCATCCCCCAGGCCAGTACTACTCAGCACCAAGAAGGAACTTTCCAGCTAAAAAGAGTTCTCATCACTGGGAAAGGGAGAGCAGGGTGAGCAACCAGCTCCCGAGGCTTTCAGGGCACTGCACTAAGGACCCATTTCTGTTTTACTCTATCCAGAGTCTGGCAAATCTGAGAGGTAGAAAGATGGCTAGGAAAAAAAAAGAACAGCGATACAAATACCAGCCATGCAACGGGAATGACCATAATACCCAGCTACCTGCTCTGCAGATGACCCCAGCAGCTTTCTACCCTGAAGAAACCAACAGCCAGCACACCCACTGAAGATACCATGCAGACTTCACTCATTTCACCCAGAGATATTCACGTTTACTGACATCAATCAGCTGAGTCCCTCCCTGCTCCCTCCCCTCCAGCCCCATCAGAGCCTGGGACCCACACCTGGAGCCAGCTCAGGCCTCTGTAGCTGAGTGAGTGCAAGATGCCAGCCTAGACCCCTATAACTGACCCACACTGCCTGTGCACACTCAGGGTTAACCCTTCCAGCTGTGCACTTGCACATCACAAGCCTGACACCCACCACTGGCTTCTCTTCCTATGTACAATCATGTGGCAAAATCCTGCAGCCACAGAAGCGCATGTTGACAGCCAAGGCCCCCACACCTGCATATGGGCTAGATTTAGGCCTGTGAACAGTGACTGGCCTGCACTACTGGGTTCACCTGCAGTTAAGTTGTTAGCTTGAAATAGACTGTTATATCAATAAAATGTTTCAAGTAATCTCAGGTAACCACAAAACAAAAACCTGTAGTAGATACAAATAAGATAAAGAGAAGGAAATCATACAATAAAAAATCATCAGTTCACAAAGGGAGACAGCAAGAGAGAATGAAAGGAACAAAGGAAGTACACAATGGCCAGAAAACAATTTATATGAGGGAAACAGTAAGTCCTTACCTATCAATAATTACTCTAAATGTAAATGGATAAATTCTCTTATCAAAAGGCATAGAGTGGGCATATGGATTAAAAAAAAAAAAGACGCAACGTAAGTTGCCTACAAGAGACTGACTTCAACTTGGAGGACACAAATAGGCTCAAAGTGAAGGAACAGAAAAAGGTATTCCATGGGGGAATCAAAAGAGAGCAAGGGTAGCTATATTTATATCAGAAAAAAATAGACTAAATCAAAAACTGTATGAGACCAAAAAGGTAATTAAATAATGATAAAAGAGTCAATTCACCAATTGTAAATATATATGTACCCAACATCAGAGTACCTAAATATATTAAGTAAATACTAACAGATCTGAAGGGAGAACTAGACAGCAATGCAGTAATAGTTGGGGACTTCATTATCCCACTTTCAATAATGGATAAATCATCTAGACAGAAAATCAGTAAGGAAACACAATGGACTTGAACTATCATTCAGCCCAAATGAACTTAACAGACATATACAGAACATTCCATCAAACATAAACAGAATACACATTCTGCTCAAATGCAGGTAGTGCAATAGTCAAGTCATGGAAACAAAGTGTCCATTGACAGATAAATGCATAAAGAAAATGTGATATAAAATAAAATATTATTCAGCCATAAAAGGAAGGAAATCCTGCTATTTGCAACAGCATGGATAGACTTTGTAGGCATTATGGTAAGTGAAATAAGTCAGACAGAGAAAGAAAAATACTGCATGATCTCACTAATATGTGGAATGTAAAAATGTCAAACTTTGAGAAATAGAGAGTAGAATGGTGGTTGTCAGGGGATCAGGGGTGGGGGAAATAAGAGATGATGGTCAAAGGGTACAAACTTTCAGTTAAAAGGTGAATAAGTTTTGGGGATCTAAGTTACAGCATGGTGAATATAGTTAACAATACTGTGTTGTGTACTTGAAAGTTGCTATCAGAGTAGAGCTTTAATGGTTTTACTATAACAAAAACAACAAAATGGTAATTATGTGAGGTGAAGGGTTTTTAACTAACGTTATTGTGGTAAACATTTCACAATATACACATGTGTCAAATCATCACACTGTACACCTTAAACTTATACAGTGCTATATGCCAATTCTGTCTCAATAAACGTGGAAAAAATAAGTAAATAAATAAAAGTTAAAATAGGAAAAAGCACATCTGTCGTATCAACCTCATGAAATTAAGAGATCAAGGTAGATCATGGTTATTAAAGCACATTTTAAATGCCAGAGAAATATAAAAATGGAAGGCTTCCTCATCATTACTTAGGAATTGAAGCTTTATCTATATGTGCTCAATAAATATACATTGAATAAATAAATAAGTGAATGATGAGTATTTTGAAATGATATAAAATAAATAGGTGTAATGCTTATCTGTAAGGCTGATTTATGTTTGTTTTACAGTTAGGAGTAGGTAACATGCTGCAAAAATGGGTGGGTCAGTAACAGAAATGTCATTCTAAAAAAATGTACAAGGAAGCAACTTTCCATCACGGTCAAATTACTTCAGATGCCTTGAATTCATGAATAAAACACTCCATCAAATCTTATGCATCTCAAGCACTTCTCACACATTTAAATTCACAACATCCAAATGAGGTAGGAAAGGAGGAATATTTAATTTTTCTTATTTGGTGAAATGAGGATAACGAGGCACAAGGAGGTTAATGATAGATTTGAAGTTAATGCAATCAGTCAGCAGCAGAACCATATTTAGAATTCAGGTTCCCTGAAACCCACTTAGGGTTCTTTTCAAGATACTATGTTAACTGTATTTCATTATTGGAGGGATTTAATTCAGCCATGTAGACATAAATGCTCACAACATTTTTTTTTCTTACTAAGAGATCTTGCTGTTAATTCAACCACTGAGATGTAGAACAGGCAGCCCTACACTGGAGATACAGTATCACTGTTAATTCAAGTCATTTCCTGAGCTAACTTCTGTTCCTTTCCCTATGAATTCTATATTTTTCCACATCACACCACGGAATTATTAAGATTCATCGAATACCCTTTGAAATTATTAACATGCTATATCTCAAAAAATACTGACTTCTTCTTTTGGTTTTACATGTAGAAAGTCAGGATATAGAGATTATGAGGGCAGAACGCTGTGAAATGAGCCCCCCCAAATGTAGGTTTTGTAGGTAGAAGGTCAAATTTTCAAGATATCACTCTCTCTTGTTTATCCTCCCACCTCACTGGTCACTTCTCTTTATTCTCCTTCTTAGTCCTCTCCTTTTTTCTATTTATACTTTTCCTTGGGGAGATCATAGAATCTCATAGCTTTAAATGTTATCTTATGCCAACAACTCCCAAATTTAAATGTCCAGTCTAGACCATTTTCCTAAACTCTAAACTCATACAGTCAATTGCCTACTCATATCTCCACTGGGATGTTAATAGATATCTCACACTTAATTTGAATCCTTCCAAAAATCACCCCACTCTACCTGCAGTCTACCATCTCAGTTGACGGCAACTTTGTCCCTTCAACTGATTAGAGAAAAAAACTTTGGAGCCACTCATGATTTTACTTTTCTGTCATAGCTTTTCCAATCCATCAGGAAATCCTTGTTGGCTTCACCTTCAAATATATTCAGACAGTCACTCCCTCTTACGACCCTGGTCTGAGCCACCATCATCTTTGACCAAATTACCATAATAACCTTCTAACTTTTCTCCTGGCTTTGAGCCCTCACCCCCAGCATCCAGAGTAATCCTTTCAATACATGTCAAATCTTATCCATAAAATCCTCCATAGGCTCCCATCTAACTCAGAAGGAAAGAGAACATTCTTACAATGGTCTCCAAGGTCCACCATCACCTTGCTAGTAACCTCTCCTATACCTCTCTCATTTTACTCTAGCCACATGCAGATAAAATACCAGGAATAGCAGATAAACTAATGAGTTAGGAATTCTGTATTGACTGTTCCCTCAAGCCAAGATGATTCTTCCTCAGACATCTAATATGACTCACTCCCTTCATGGATTTGCTCAAATGTCACCTTCTCAGTGAGGACTATCTTGATACCCTATTTAAAATTAGAATGCACCCCAGCATAAGCCACCCCGTACTTTGCTCTGCCACTTATTTTCTACAGCACTCATCATCTTTTAACACACTATAAAATTTACTTATTGTGTCTGTTTACTGTTTGAGCCCCTGAGAACCCAGAGGCCTGCACATTTCTGTTGTTTCTACGGATGCATCCCAAACATCTAGAGTAGTGCCTGATGCATAGCAGGTGCTCAATAAATATTTGCTGAATTAAACTGATGCTAAATCAAGGACTTTTGGTTGCCTAATGCCAGAATTAGTTTCAGAGTATTGAAGGAACCAAGCAAACAGATGATGGAAGTGGGCACATCTGGACTGAGTAGAAATTAACGGAAGGAAGAGAAAGACATGAGATAACAATGGGGAGCAGGGATAAATACACAATATTTTTTCTACTGGAGGCAGGACACAGAGCCAGGGATATAGACACAGGGGGCATCCATGAATATACTAATAGAGATTTTGACCATTTCAAAAAGGGTGAACGGAATTATATATTTAATTTATATGATTTTAAAGGCTGACTAAATTGTCATTCTCCTTCCCCCCGCAGGATTATACTATTTCAAAAGGTCATTTGTTATTTCATTGGGATCAGGAGTGCTTACTGTTACTTTCTTATATAAGACTGATTAATAAAAAAAATACTTGATAAATGTTATTGTCTTTGTGGACAATATATTCAGAAAACAGGGTCCATGTGAGAATGAGAAGCTAAGGGATACTCAGAGGTGAAAACTTTTTCCATCACTGATGTTAGTTGCCTGGCTACAAACAGTGTGTTATGAGCTTATTGAAATAAGGTAAGAATTAAGCTTACTGGTTTATCTATGAAATATACTATTGAAGTGGGATTCTATTTGTATGACCATTTCTGGTCAAAACTTTACAAAAGAGTTACAAAGGAAAGACACTTTACCCAAAATGCCAAAAAACCCATTTTTTTTTTCATTTCTGAAAGATATTGCAAGATTGTCTAGATCTAAAAATGAACAAGGATTCTGTAATTATTTAACTTGCATCCACATTTCCAAAACCAAAAAAGTATCCTTGGTCATTTAAACTATAGATGTGTTTTTAGGTACAACTTTCCAAATTGATAATCCACTAGCTCTGTCAGTTATAGCAGTAATAAAAAACAAGTTTATGGAAAATTCTCTGAGACTCAAAGTGATCTACATGCAAATATATGGAAATGATTTCTTTATTAAAGCAGTAATAAAAGGTGTGTTTGAAAAATTCATGCTTTTAAATAATAAATGATGTTCACATAATCATTCTCTTAAGTTGCTTATTTTTATTTACATGCATGCTTTATTAGCTACTTAAAAGTGGTTCACACAAAATACAAATTTAAATTGTTGAATATTTTAGGTTATCTCAAGTACCTAACTACATTTTCTATCAAAATATACTCCTTATTTAATATTAATGAATGCCTAATTTGCAGTTATCATTACTATACCCATAAACTGCACAAACCAAGATACAAAGGAAGCAAATGTTAATACTAAAATTTAGTCATGAACTTCATGGACAACACATTATAATTAGGACATTAATTGGAATGATATAATAAAACTGTTTAGAATTCATGGTGTTAGAATTATCTGATTACATAAATCATTAGTTTTTATTTTCACAAACCGCATATTAAACCTATAGGAAATTATGTACCTTATAATGTTTTACTGGAATTTTCTGGTATTTAAATTTTCATATTTGGCAACAGTTTTCGTTTCACTAACATTTGTCATTATGTTCTATGTAAACCAACTCTAAAACCTCAAATGGCTGCATCTGGGGTATATCTCTTCAACATTTGGTTCTCTCTAGTTGGGAGGCCATTGGCATTCTAGTCCCTCACAGTCTGTCTCATCTGGTGTATCCCAGCCAGGGCTTCAGATATGATATGCACTGAGCAAAAAAAAAAAATGAATACATTTATACTAGAATAATATTTCTGTTGTCATTACCTATTACCTAGACAATTGGTCACACTCTCCTTCCTGCTTAGGTTACTCTCAATAAGGCATATGTTCCTTTACACAGAACATCCCAATTCTGGCAGCTGAGGTCAATCTACAAAAAGCCAGATAGCAAATTAATGCAGATCACAAGGAAAACTGAACAAGCAGCAATACTGGCGAAACCCCCAAAGGTTAGAAATGAATTGTGACTTGAACATAGCACAATCTGGTATCTGGTTCATAAAATTGGATCAACATTTTGTGAGATCCAAACTGATTTTGAAAACTAACCAAACCATGATATACACATTCTAATTCTCTGATGGACAAGGTAAAGCTCTCACTGTTTCTTT
This sequence comes from Mesoplodon mirus, assembly GCF_964341445.2. NCBI lineage: Eukaryota > Metazoa > Chordata > Mammalia > Artiodactyla > Ziphiidae > Mesoplodon > Mesoplodon mirus. The sequence continues at coordinate 30,747,591 of NC_138981.1, forward strand.
TACTGCCGTCTAGAAAAGAATGCTATTATCTATAACATACATCATTAGCATAGATAACATAAAGGTTTTTTTAAGCGTGGGTTATTCTGGCCTCAAATATGTTAAACTCATTTAGAATACTGAATTAAGCTATAGGAGATTAATCCTGGAGATCCAAATCTTGGAATTGCTGCCCTCATTAATTCCTCCCACTTGATTTGTGTATTTTGTTGCTATCACACCAAGTATGTGATGCCCCATTGACAAAAAAGATGTGCTGAGAAAAAAGTATCAGTTATATGGGCAAAGAACTGCTAAGAAGTTCAGATCTCTAGGAATGAAAAAAAAACCTCTAATGAGTGAAAACTTCATGAACAAAAGGGGTGACCAATATGAATTCTGCAAACGAAAACCTAATCCATTCTCCAGACATGTCATTATACAAGGACACTGAGTCACTGATAAGGATGAATTTGACATGCTTTACTAGAGGATGACCTTTTAAAATAAAAGGTATCTCTTCTAGGGTAGAGCTGGCAGGGCCAAAGAGAAAATTGTCTGCGGATGAAAGCAGTTTTTAACTTCAGGTTCTTGAAGAAACAAGACCTCTGAGCTGTCCATGGTGCTGGATTAGACCAGGCCTTCAAAAAGCTGCTTGAAAATCCCCGAGGCCCTGGTTTACAACATAGTTTGCTGTATGTAGAGCTGTCAACTCTGTTGTGACTCTTAGATGTAATTGTTTAACATAATTTACAGTTTCAGTCTTGCCTACTTTATAGCCAGTTATGAGATAGCTGTCTACAATTCCCTGAGTGATAACACCAGGTATTCTGATTTGGTAGATCTTGGTGAGGCCCAGGCATGTATGCCTCATATGATTCTGAGAAAAGACTAAAGTACTGCTTAAACTCTAGTATCCCCAAGGTTGCCTGCCTCAATCCCCAGTCAAAATGTCTCCAGTGTTTCTAATAGAGCAATGATTCTGATCCCACTAAGCAGTTTGATTAGACTTCACATGTGACATATGGACTCACACCACTGAAGCTTTACTTATGATACTGTTCCAGCTTTTAATTCCCTTCCCTCTGTTCTTCCCCTTTCAAATCTTATCTATCCTCTGAGTCATCTTCTTCATGATTCATGCTTCACTACTCCAGACCTCAATAGCACAATAGTTTTTGAAGTCATATAGACTTTGATTTGAATCAATAACTGTGTTAAAACAACTCACTTAACTTTAAAACCAAGTCTTTATTTGCTTACTTATAAAATGCAAATAGCATCTACCACATTACAGATTTCTTGTGAGGACAACATGAGATAAAATTTCGAAGGCACCCGAAACAGTGTCTGATACACAGTGGGACCATGGCATGTTAGTTCTTTTCCCCTTCCTCCTCCTCTTCTAAATTCCCTTTTAATAAATGTATCCTTTATTACTTTATTTCCTCTAATTGACTCTTGCTTCTAGCATTTGCCTCATCAACCAGCCTTTAAGATCCTTGACTAATAATAGACCTTGCATATTGAGCGCACAGGGGTAGATGCCAGGAACTGTGCAGAGCTAAGAAGACTCAGCTACACTGAGTAGCAGAGCTGGAATTCTGAATCTCAAGCCCCAGTTCCTAACCATTATGCCATCCTAAGGTCAATGACCATTCAGTTTTCCCCCTACCATGCCTAAGCCAAGTATCTGGCATGTGAATTAATTGTTATTCGAGCCTTTTTCACTCTAAGGGAGAAAATGCATTGTCTATATCCTACCCTGCTGAATCAGCATCATCATCAGTCCATTCTAAAAGGGCAGCCAATTGCCCTATCATTTAGTAAATTACTTAGGACACTAAGGGAAACTTTTCTGGAAACGAGAAGAGCTAATACAGCTCCTAATTTGTTTTACCTGCTCTCTTCAGAGTATATGTACTGGAAAATCTGAGAATATCATTCACTTTCATATTCTTCACATTTTCCAGAGGGATAATTAAGTACATGCCTCCTGTTGGGGCAATGATTAAACTGGCTATAGGAGATCACATCCTCTTTGCTTATCTAGGCTGTTCCTACTATTCACATCATGTTCAAATCATCACAATTAAGCAAATGACCAATAAGATACCAAAATATTACAACCTCAGTCAACGTATTTATAAGGCCAAGGAGAGTTCGATGTTGTCATATTCAACAACTTCAACTTATCAGGATTACCATGGTTAGGGAGAGGAATCTAGTGTTATAATAATGAAAGACATGCTCAGTATGTTTTAATAACTTAAAACATGCCTGCCTCCATGTCCTGGCTATTGTGAATAGTGCTGCAATGAACACTGGAGTGCATGTATCTTTTCAAAGTATGGTCTTCTCTGGATATATGCCCAGGAGGGGGACTGCTGGACCACATGGTAGCTCTATTTTCAGTTTTTAAAGGAAACTCCATACTGTTCTCCATAGTAGCTGTATCAATTTACATTCCTACCAACAGTGCAAGAGGGTTCCCTTTTCTCCACACCCTCTCCAGCATTTACTGTTTGTGGATTTTTTTTTTTTTTTTTTTTTTTTTTGCGGTACACAGGCCTCTCACTGTTGTGGCCTCTCCCGTTGCGGAGCACAGGCTCCGGACATGCAGGGCCAGCAGCCACGGCTCACGGGCCCAGCTGCTCCACGGCATGTAGGATCTTCCCGGACCGGGGCACGAACCTGCGTCCCCTGCATCGGCAGGCGGACCCTCAACCACTGTGCCACCAGGGAAGCCCTGTTTGTGGATTTTTTGATGATGGCCATTCTGACCAGTATGAGGTGATACCTCATTGTAGTTTTCATTTGCATTTCTCTAATAATTAGTGATGTCCATCAACAGAGGAATGGATAAAGATGTGGTACATATATACAATGGCATATTACTCAGCCATAAAAAAGAACAAAATAATGCCATTTGCAGCAACATGGATGGACCTAGAGATTCTCATATTGAGTGAAGTCAGTCAGACAGAGAAAGACAAATATCATATGATATCGCTAATATGTGGAATCTAAAAAAAGGCTACAAATGAACTTATCTACAAAACTGAAATAGGGTTACAGATGTAGAAAATAAATTTATGGTTACCATGGGGTAAGGGGGGGAAGGGAGGGATAAATTGGAAGATTGGGATTGACACATACACACTACTCTATATAGAATAGATAACTAATAAGGACCTACTGTATAGCACAGGGTACTCTACTCAATACTCTGTAATGGCCTATATGGGAAAAGAATCTAAAAAAGAGTGGATATATGTATTTATATAACAAATTCGCTCTGCTGTACACTTGAAACTAATACAATATTGTAAATCAGTTATACCCCAATAAAAATTTAAAGAAAAACAACAAAAAAACATACTTGCTATATAATCCAGTAATGGCTTTGGCACACTTGTGGTAACTTTGTAAAAATCATCCTAAAGATTCCTCTGTGGTGATGAAACAGTTCTGTATCTTGATTGTGGTGGTGATTATATGAATCTAAATATGTGATGAAATGTCACAGAACAAGACATAAAGACCCTCAGTAAAAGACTGTGTGCAAAACTGGGGAAATCCAAGTAAGGTCTGCAGCTTAGTTAACTGTAGTGTGCCAATGTCAATTTTTGGGGTCTGATAATGTGCTATATTTATTTAAGATGTTACCATTGGGAATAGTTGGGTAATGTGCACACAGGAACCTTCTGTACTATTTTTTTCAACTCCTTGTGAGTTTATAATTATTTCACAATAAAAAAATCTTAAAACATTTAAAAAATCTTTTAGAAATTTGGTGTATCTTTTCAGAGAAAATAAGGAAAAATAATTAGAGAAAGAAGAGAGAAAAGAAAAGGGTCTGGCTAATTCCTAAGAGGAAATATTACTTTCTTTTATACTGGAAACAGAAACAAAAACATAAGATGCTATATTAACAAGTTACAGGAAGTCTTTTTTTCTTCAAAAGGCTTAAGAAGATGTAAATGAATTTTCTCTTTGCAAGTGAATGATACACTAAAATTACTTATTCCACCCTTGTTTTAGTCTTCTGTTTATGTATCAGTTATGTAAACCTGCCAATATTTAGTCACTAACCTTAAGTTATGACTGAATTTGCAACAGATTTAAAGATGTGATTTGAATTCTCCTTTTATAAGATGTTGTAAGGTCATGTGGTGCCATGACACATATCTAGAAAATTGTATTTCCGCTTAAAATGGACTGAGTTTGTTCCTAAGATGTTTAACTCAAGTGATTAAATGGGCTTCAACATATTGGTTTTTAAATGGTCTAGCCACTTTTGTGCCATTATTTTTTTACAAGATTATACCATGGGTATATATCACTGACAAAAAAAATTTCAAAAGCAGCATATCAACACGGGGGTAAAATTTAAGTCCCAATAGTAAAATCATATTGGAAAATTCAGTTAACAAAAGGCATTAGGAGCCACTTTTCAAGGTTTATACTGAAATAGTTTCTGTTTTCAAAGTGTAGTAGACAAATAATTTTCAAAATTATACAGGTTATTAAGAGAAAAACTGGAATCAGGCACTGTCACCACTAAGTTTTGCTCATACAAGGTAGATGCTACTTGCAGTTGCAGAAACAATTCAGTTTATATTCTTGGCAAGTTTATAGTAGTCGAAACTTAGAGATAATCATCTGCATGAAACATAGCAGCTCTGATCATCTCGTCATTAAGCCTATTACTGCCTATGCAGTAACATTTAACATTTAAAAGTTAAATAAAATTAGTTAATTCTCCACTTCTGGATGGCCTCAGAGAGCTCTCTTTACTCAATGGCAATTAGTATGCATAACCTTAAACCTGCAATTGTTATTTTCCTTTGCTCTCCAGGTCTCCTACATCATTTTATTCCTATTTCTAAGAACGATTTGTTAAGAGTATTTTAAAGAAAAAAACTAGAACTCAATATAGTAAAGAGCTCAACATACACATGAGATATTGCACAGTTTCTGAAATAATTAGTAAATATATACTCTTGTAGAAAACCTTAATTTTAATTTTAAAAAAGTCTATGGCTGCTTCACAAGAAATGATGGGTCCTGAGGTTTCTTGTGAGGATGGTAGGTAGTAGCTGCAAACTTTTTTGGGAAATCAAAGCTGTTGGGTGAAGCTGCACAGATTGGCATGGCAGGATGATTAATAGTACAGGAAAAGAGAGATGGAGACAAAAGATACAGTGATTGTTGGCCAGATGTCCTTGATTCATTCATTCTTTCCATGATTACATATTAAGGGTTGACTGTATCCTTAGTGCTGCTAGACACAGCGGATGTACTGATGAAAAAACCGATACCTCCCTTCATTGCTCTTACATCATAATTGGAGGCAGACAAAATCAAGGAGGCAGAAAATAAGTGCCATGAAGAAGAGAGACAAAGAGCTGAGTTACAGAATAATGTTAATGGATGGTGCAGGTGGAGGAGGCGGCCTTAAGCCATGTGGTCAGGCCTCTCCTTGGAGCCCTGAGGGTGTATAGATGACAGAAACTGAAGAAGAGAATATCTGCTTCAAAGAGACACTCTGTAGACTGTGGTAAAGCTTCCCACATCAAGGGGGGTTTGCTGACTCTCCTTTTGTTTGAATATTGTCAAAAGATTATGTAGGGAATAGTCCATCCTACCTCATCTACCTTCACTGCCCTTCCATTCTCTGAGAAAAAGAGAGGTTTTCACAAAAGCCTTTAAAATTTGGTTCTTTTACTTGTGCTTGTTGAATTCCTCTGCGTTTCCTTGGATGTTATTTATACTATCCACTTCCCAGAAAAGCTGGGAAGATTAAACAAGGTTAAGAATATGCACTGAATATTGTATGTTATCCATTAATGAAAGACATTATAGTAAAAAGAGAATCTCATTCATTCCATGATGTTATGGAACCATCCCTATCCTTCTTTGCAAAAAGGAGGAGAAATAGTCATACAGTCTTTGAAGTCAGATAGGTATGGTTCTAAATTTCAGATGTTTCACTTCTTGCTGTGTGACCTTGGGAAAATTACTTAATTTCTAAGCCTCAGTATCCTCATAGATACATTAAAGCTAAAGCTCCATGTATCAATGTTGGAATAATAACATGCATATTAATCACCTGGCATAAATAATAATATTTATAATCATCATCACCACCACCACCACCACCATTATCATTTAAGAACCTATTGTCAATGTGATCTAGTCTATCACTGAGTCTTAGTTCAGCATTCAATCCTAATATTGTATCTGACATTCCCTAAATCACCCTTCACTGAACATAGTTTTCTTCTCATTGTCTTTGAGGACATCATCCTGCATCCTGTCCCTGAATTTGCATATACCTCTTGGAGCATCTTTTCTATTTTCTCTTCACTAAACTTAGACAACTTTTGTAGGTCTACCAAACCATGAAATCAAAGGCTGTGTTCATGTCTTTGTTTCTTGTTGTAACCTAAGCACCTAACACTTAATATCTAATTTAAAGATCATAGCTAAAGTTTCCCCTCCCCACATGAATCTTTTCCTTATCATACGCAATTGCATAGGAATTTATTACCCTTAATTCCTATAGAAGTCTTTGATTGGACTACTCATTTTGGAAAATCTGCAGGTTTTCTCCAGCACAGTTTACTCTCATGGAGCGGGAAGTGTTAGACAACAGGATAGGCTCATTCATTAGTCAAGGAATTGATCCTATACACTGAACCCATGCAATTCAAATAATGACAACTAATTGTATGTGGAAGGCTGCCAGATTGTGTCACAATAATTAAAAGTACAAATAAATCCTTATATATATATATATATATATACATATATATATATTTTAACATCTTCATTGGAGTATAATTACTGTACAATGGTGTGTTAGTTTCTGCTTTATAACAAAGTGAATCAGCTATACATATACATATATCCCCATATCTCCTCCCTCTTGCGTCTCCCTCCCATCTTCCCTATCCCACTCCTCTAGGTGGTCACAAAGCACGGAGCTGATCTTCGTGTGCTATGTGGCTGCTTCCCACTAGCTATCTATTTTACATTTGGTAGTGTATATATGGCCATGCAACTCTCTCACTTCGTCCCAGCTTACCTTTCCCCCTCCCCATGTCCTCAAGTCCATTCTCTACAACTGCATCTTTATTCCTGTCCTGCCCCTAGGTTCTTCAGACTTTTTTTTTTCAGATTCCATATATATGTGTCAGCATATGGTATTTGTTTTTCTCTTTCTGACTGACTTCACTCTGTATGACAGACTCTAAGTCCATCCACCTCACTACAAATAACTCAATTTCGTTTCTTTTTATGGCTGAGTAATATTCCATTGTATATATGTGCCACATCTTCTTTATCCATTCCTCTGTCGATGGACACTTAGGTTGCTTCCATGTCCTGGCTATTGTAAATAGTGCTGCAATGAACATTGTGGTATGTGACTCTTTTTGAATTATGGTTTACGCAGGGTATATGCCTAGTAGTGGGATTGCTGGGTCATATGGTAGTTCTATTTTTAGTTTTTTAAGGAACCTCCATACGGTTCTCCATAGGGGTTGTATCAATTTACATTCCCACCAACAGTGAAAGAGGGTTCTCTTTTCTCCATGCCCTCTCCAGCATTTATTGTTTGTAGATTTTTTGATGATGGCCATTCTGACTGGTGTGAGATGATACCTCATTGTAGTTTTGATTTGCATTTGTCTAACGATTAATGATGTTGAGCATACTTTCATGTTTTTGTTGGCAATCTTTATATCTTCTTTGGAGAAATGTCTATTTAGGTTTTCTGCCCACTTTTGGATTGGGTTGTTTGTTTTTCTGATATTGAGCTGCATGAGCTGCTTGTAAATTTTGGAGATGAATTCTTTGTCAGTTGCTTCATTTGCAAACATTTTCTTCCATTCTGAGGGTTATCTTTTCGTCTTGTTTATGGTTTCCTTTGCTGTGCAAAAGCTTTTAGGTTTCATTAGGTCCCGTTTGTTTATTTTTGTTTTTATTTCCATTTCTCTAGGAGGTGGGTCAAAAAGGATCTTGCTGTGATTTATGTCATAGAGTGTTCTGCCTATGTTTTCCTCTAAGAGTTTGATAGTGTCTGGCCTTACATTTAGGTCTTTAATCCATTTTGAGTTTATTTTTTGTGTATGGTGTTAGGGAGTGTTCTAATTTCCTTCTTTTACATGTAGCTGTCCAGTTTTCCCAGCACCACTTATTGAACAGGCTGTCTTTTCTCCATTGTATATTCTTGCCTCCTTTATCAAAAGTAAGGTGACCACATGTGCGTGGGTTTATCTCTGGGCTTTCTATCCTGTTCCATTGATATATATTTCTGTTTTTCTGCCAGTACCATACTATCTTGATTACTGTAGCTTTGTAGTATAGTCTCAAGTCCAGGAGCCTGATTCCTCCAGCTCCGTTTTTCTTTCTCAAGATTGCTTTGGCTATTCGGGGTCTTTTGTGTTTCCATACAAATTGTGAAATTTTTTGTTCTAGTTCTGTGAAAAATGCCATTGGTAGTTTGATAGGGATTGCACTGAATCTGTAGATTGCTTTAGGTAGTATAGTCATTTTCACAATGTTGTAAATCCTTATATTTTAAGCATCTACTAGATACTGAAGACCAAATTTCACTAATTGATTACTGTATATAACTCAAACCTTGTATTTCCAACATGACTGTGAGACAAAGGAGAATATCTTACTGTTGGGTATGTAATAAACTCTTAACACTTGCCTATGTCCCATAATCTGTAGGCAAATAATTCTCCTAACCTACTTCTATTCTCTATTAAGATACAACATTTGAGGTCATGATGTTCTCTGGAAATCCATAAAGTCCTAAGGCAAAATCTAGATGACGCAATTATAGAAGAGGCTGCAATGATTTCCCTCAAGCACAGTTCTGTTACCATAGAATCATCTCAAATCTGCCACCTTTAAGGCTGAACTCTTCTCCATTCCACTCACAAGGATTCTCACTTGGGTTTTAATGGGAAATGTAAACTATTAGAGCCAGGGCTGATTCTCTCTGGATGCTGTCATGAGAAAGGTCTGGATTCCCCATTACTTTTCCTATTAAAATAGCACCAAAAGCAAAGTGTACCAAATCTTAGCATGTTTGTTATATAGAAGCTCTTACAGACACATCCTCAAAGTAACATTTCCAGTAAGATAAGTTAAAATCTGTTTTAAATAAAAGTTGCTTGTAATTCATTTATATAACTAACACTTAGAAGTAATATATATGAATGCTATTTGAAAGTCAGGATTCATCTTATTATGGCATCATATTATATAATAAACTTATAGGCAAAACAAAAACAGTACACTGAGGAGAATCTTTTGTTAAAAAAAAATGGGAACAGAATAGTAAGTTAAATCATGATGGCTAAAGAGCATATTTAATTTTCATTATGTTGAATTATGTATGCAACTAGGCAAGGACATACTGGCCTTTCAAAAATAAAATCCACATTTTCAAATTCATCTTCTTTTAAAAGTATAAAATCATAAATGAAAAAAATAAAACCCTCACTGGCTCAAATAGTATGATGGAGACATAAAAATATCAAAGGTTTAGGACTGGACATATATTCAAACCCATGCTACATGTGTGTAAGTTATTTAAAAAATGGTCATTGTTAGGATTTTGCTGGAAGTGGCTTGTTATTCTGAATAACACTATTTCCATAACTTGTAAGGCATAATAGATAAGACACACATACACACAAACATTGTGAATAGTGGCAACATATTTTGTCATTGGGCTTTCACTGTAATATGCCTGCGTGTGCCTCCAACTGATGCTATATTTAGTCGCATTTGAAGTCTCTTGGAAAAAAACAGTTCCCAAGAGTTGGAAAGGGAAGGTGTTTTCAGTTCAGCACAGCATGCTGCTTGCAGTAGTGAATAGCTGTGAGGGCTTCCTGCTCAGTTGCTCTGTGAGAGAGATATGTTAAAATGTGTTGGTATTCTAGAAAGCATAAGTTCACCTGAAACACTGTGTTTCCTCGATTTCCAAGACCACAGTGATTTCCTGTAAGTTAAAAATCACAAAGAGTAAAATATTGCCGTTTCTTACTCTGTTATAATTTATCTCCATGTGAATGTGCATTCACATTTAAACAATGTATACATTACTTTCGAATTATAATGCCTAAAATGAATTCAAACACATGTCAGAGAAGCCACCACATAACAGCCTCTTGGAAGTCACAAATTGAAATGCTCTAACGATATGATCATAATTTAATACTAATATCAAAAGTATTATTTTCCTATTATTTAAGCAATTGCTGCAACTTATTGGTAGAGTTATAAAAGCAAGACATCAGAATATTTATTAACCATACTATACTTAGTATATTTTTAAATTGAGGTCACATGAAATCTAGCCTGTAAAATGGGAAAAATAATAATAGTAGCCTCAGAGATTGCGCTAAGAGTCAAATGAGATAATGTACATAAGATTGCTTCGTAAATTTTAAGGGCCTGCCATGTCACTATCATGTTATACTGTGTATCTCGTTTGTTGAGGACATTCCTTCCATATGTGCATAGAACAGTGTTTGCTGCTTTTGAAATCTCAGTGTGGTCTTTTATCAAAAGAAAGTTCACTTAAAGATTCTTTTTCAGTCCCATAATCTGCAAAATCCGTTCGTGTAATTATAAACTATAGACAGATAGATAAAAATTAGAGATGTAGAGGGAAAGAGAGGGTCGGGAAAAGAAAGAGAGGGAGAGAGGGAGAAAAGTAACTGGGTATATAGATGAATGGAAAAAACGGACAGGTAGGTAGACAGCCAGAAGGACAGATAGAAATCATATATAATCTTTGTCAAATTACTTAACTTCTCTTCTTTCAGTTTTATCATATATAAAATGGGACAATAATAGTACCTACATTACAAGACTGTTGTGAGCACTAAGTTAGTTAATCCTGGAACACGGTAAGAATTCAGTAAATATTACTTTTCATTGTAGTTTTTATTTGGCTCTTTAAAAATCTGTCACATATTTCCATGTAAATTTTTATGCATAGATTAGATATAGCCTAATAATGAGAGTTATCAGTTACTGAGCACCTTCTGTGTTTTAAGCACAGATGTTTTATACACTGTAAGACATATAATCATGAAAATAACCCTTTAAAGTACTTATTTTGGGTACCATTTTAAAGATGAGAAGATCAAGACTTAAAGCATCTGTTTAAATTTCCTAAGATCATGGACGTAGAGACTGTCATACAGAGTGAAGTAATTCAGAAGAGAAAAACAAATATCGTATATTAACGCATATATGAGGAATCTAAAAAATGGTACAGGTGAACTTATCTGCAAAGCAGAAATAGAAACACAGACGTAGAGAACAAACGTATGAATACCAAGGGGGGAAGTGGGGGTGGGATGGATTGGGAGATTGGGATTGACATATGTACACTACTATGTATAAAATAGACAACTAATGAGAACAGACTGTATAGCACAGGGAACTCTACTCAGTGCTTTGTGGTGACCCAAATGGGAAGGAAATCCAAGGAAAAGGGGATATATGTACACACGTGGCTGATACACTTTGCTATACAGCAGAAACTAACACAACATTGTAAAGCAACTATACTCCAATAAAAATTTTTTTTCCCTAAGATCTTAGAGCTGCTAAGTTGCAAGGGCAAGAATAGAATCCAGAACCAATGACAGCAGGATGTCTGCTCCAGCTCAGACATTTACTTGCTGCACAAACTCTGTGAGCTGCAGTTTTCCCATCATGTTGGAACTTACACCTCATAGGACTGTTGTGAAGATGAAATAAGACAATGCCTGAAGGTGCTAAGCAGAATGTCTGGTGCATTATAATCTAATATAAAGCAGCTGTCATCACTGTTAGTATTATTACTACTACTATTATTATGTTCTTCTTTATCACCAATATGATCATCTATCTACCTCTAAAACACAAGATCTTTGCATTATACTATCTCAACTGGGCACACTTATCTATTTTTATATAGCAGAAGTGATACAACAAACTTGGAAAATTTGGTTGCAAACTCATAGCGATGGTCACTGGAGCAAATAGTGATGTTTAACTTCCTTCTCTCACTATGTGCAACTTACTTTTCCTCTGTGTCACGCAGTTCATTAAAGTCATCTTATTTTGAGTATAAAAATCAAAATATGTTATTATCAAATTATATCTTACTTGTACTGACAAGGTGTGTAGAGTTTAAAAGTAAATTATCATTTGATTTTTGCATAAATTCTACAAAGTCAAGAATTATTACACTTCTTAACTTTTTCTTATGTGAGTTTGTAGACATATACAAAAGTAGACAACACAGTATGATAAACCTCCATACACCCACCACGCAGGTCCATCAGTTATCAACTCAGGGCCAGTCTTGTTTCATCTATGTCCACCCCCACACTCAGAGCTTTGTATTATTTTGCAGCAGAGCCTAGGTAATCCTTCTTTTGATATTTCGATACTGAGATAATTAGTTATTTCAGTTGACATAACTAATACATGACAAAGTTGTGTTTAAAATTGATCTCTCAATATTTCTGTGTTTCATTCTTATTAGAGGTAACATCTTTATGATATATGTAATATGCAGTGATCAATTATATACTTTACTGATTCATATATGGGTTTGCCTAGGCACTTAAAATAATTGATAGTTTGATTATATGGACAAATTAGGATCATCTCATACCCCTTCTTAAGTAGATAAGCGGATAATTGACAAACATAGATTTTTAGAAAAAATATATAATATAAAATAAACAACTGTATAAGCTACATTGTAAAGTTAACAGGAAAAATAAGCAGTAAATAGGGATTTTTTGAGTGTGTGTGTTTATGTGTGGCATATGTGCCAGCACAGAGAAAAGGCCAGAAAGTTATACACCAAAATGTTAATTGTGGATTCCAACTGGTGCTTGGATTTTTCACAGTAGCATACTGATAAGAAAGTTAACCCTGTAATCTTACTGTCTGGGTTTGAATTCTCACTTTGCCATTTGCTAACTGTATAGACTTAAACAAGTGTCTTAACTCATCTGTATTTTCTCATTTTTAACATGCGAGTAATAGTGGTACCTACCTCACAGGCTTATTTAGAAGATTAAATAAGTAAACCCATGTAAACTACTTCGATCTATGCATGTTAGATATCATTATTATTAATTATTTCTACTAATACACTGGACTGTATCACCTTAATAATAGGAAGCAATAATTGTTTAAGTGGTGGAAAATGAGGAGGATAAGATTTGTTAAGATATTTTGAAAATTAATTTTCAGTTAATTGTTATTTTGTTAACTGATAGTGTCTTGAAATTGTTCTTATCACTTCCAATAAACTTGTGAGGAATAGATAAATATAAGATTCTACCTATCCCAAAGCAGGAATGACTTGTGAAGTGACTTATCAGCAGTGTAGCATGAGTTGTTTTGTTTTTTCCAGAATTTCCCCCCTTTGAAGAAAAAGATTATCGTAAACGATGCTGTGCTAATTCTCAGTTACACTGGCAAGCTATAAACATTCATAAATACACAGTGAATAGCTACAAAATGAAGTAGGAATTAATCTTGTAGAAATACTATACCTAATTGTAGTGTCCAGCAGTATATTTTCAATGAACTTCATGTATACTAGTAATGCTAACTTGTACTCATTTGAATGCTTCTGAAGCCTTCTCTTCAGAAGTTAATAATTTTTCTAAATAAGTCAAATCATGCAAATCGATGAATATAAATTGCAGCAATTTTACCACTGCTAAAATCGTTTCTGAGCATTACAAGAAGAGTTCAGTATTCATACTGAATACTTTTTCTGATGGGCTTAAACTAATAAAGTGACAAATTGATCTGCATTTTATTTTACACTACCTTACAAAAAGAGAGTCCTTAATTCTTACTAAAAACTACAAATTATGAAATTAGCAAAAGGCAGCTATGGCTAAATACATTTCAAGCAAAATGCCATTCATCTTTGTTAAATTGATCTGCTGAGTCAAGCAGAAACGTCTCCAAGGTTTTCTCTTGAGGAGCCAGAAGTCAGGCATCTAGTGAGGCTTCAGTCAATTACCTTTTTCTTTTATGGTTCAAGTTTCAGTGCCTATATCAATACCTCTTTTTCTTTGCATAGGAATTTTACCTTTTTATTTAACATCAATAAAACTATCTAGTTTATATTAGACACCCACAGAGTATCAATAATCATAAAACAGGTAATACTTAACAAGCATGAGTAATTGCCAAATGTAATTCTCCACACTTTATGTGTATCATTCTCTTAGTTCTCACATCTACTCTATGAGGTAGGCAGCATTAATGTGCTCATTTTATAGATGAAGGAACCATGGCCCACAGAAGTCAAATAGCTCCTCAGGTGTACAGATATATTCACTAACTATAATATCCTAATTATGCTGTAAATATAATATTCCATAAACAGGCATGTGGTAGATATTTGTTGACTAAAGGTTGAATAATGAATTGCAATAGACTCTACTAGTGAAAGGCAAGAAATATGGACCTGGAAAGACTTGGCTTGGTCTCACACTGGACATTTACTAAGAGAGTTTAGATAAATCTTTAGAGAATTATCTCAGTTCCTAAAGTTTCTTAAAGGGAGATTCGGAGATAAGGCTTCATTGTAAATGTGATATAATAGGACATGTTTCCAGGAGACAATGGTAAGGGAGTAGAAAAGTGGGATTGGGAAGGGAAAGAGGCCAACAATGTGCATGGCATAAAAGTCCGGCGTGACAATGTAGGTCGCGTTTCTGAATTTCTCAACCGGAGGCAAAAAAAAGCTCAAATATTTATGCCTCTGCAACCAGCAGTCATTGATTAAAGGGCTTCCCACACACAAGGAAGTACATTTCAAGACACATTCCTTTGCACAGACCAAGTGGGTTCTGGCAGTCTGAGGGCAGCCCTCCAACAAAGAGATGCCAGTGCTGGCTCTTGGGAGTGAAAGCAAAGCAGGAAAACATTAAATGAATATGAAGTGATATAAGTGGAACACTGACAACATCACCTAGCGAGAACTTGTTTCTTCATTTGAGATTAAAATCATATCAAGAATTGTCATGAAGATGAAACAGGGTGATATGTGCGCAGCAGTTAGCCTGGCACTGGCACACAGCAACACTCAATAGATGATGGCACTTGTTTGCAGCACTCTGTTGTGAGGATGGGAAGTATTACTGTGAAAGACCAACCATGCTGCCCAGCACATGAAAGAGATTTAAAGGCTACCATCACCAATTATTTTTCCTATTGCTGTCACTAGTGTTGCTGGTAGTATAATACCTAAGTTAGGATATCACTGCAGTATTTAACTCCAAAGCCTATAAAATTCTTAGATACCTGGCACCATTTATGGAGGTGAGAGGGCTATCTCAGGATCTGAGTACCGTAGAAGGGGCCACATTCTCGCCAGCTTTCCTGCTCTAGTGGTATTGGGCAAGCATCTCAAAAGAAAAGAACAGAGGGCAGGACCTTTTAGCTATTAAATGTAAGATGCAGTATTGATTTGTTGATAACAGTAATAAGAATAATAGCAGCCGGAAGGATGTTTCTGACCTCCTTCATGATCCCCCAGATACTGACATTTCTTTCAAAGTTACTGATGAGAAGAGCACTCAGTAATTTTTTTTTCCTCCCATGAATGTGAGCATTTGTTCTCAACATCTTTTGATGAGTGAAGTCAACCCCAAGGAAAGCAGCTAAGGAGAAGGGTTAGCAAAATGAGGTTTACCAGGTCTAAAAAGATGTGCAGCATCTCTTCATCCCTGGATGAAAATTTAGGCTTGAATGAAAATGGATGGAGAAGTACATACTACCTAAATGTTAATATTAGGGGAGAGGATGGGGAGAATACTAAATCTTTCTCTATGTAACCCTGTCTTGTTTGACTTGTTCTAATGAGTCTGTATTACTACTGTACTTTTTTTTTAACATAGAAAAAAAGTGTAAAAGGAAAAAATTGAGGTTAATTTAGAACAGATAAAACAGCTGAAGAGCTTCTCTATTGCCTCTTAAAAAGATATTTTGATTAAACTAGAAATCAAAAAAACTCTCCACCATGGTAAAAAAAGAAAATAGTTTTCCCTCTTTACTCTCCTAAATTAGGAGTACAAAATAAATGGCTAAGAAAGTGGTATGACGGCCCTCCTTTCATCAGGGGTAAGAGCAGGTTTAGAGGCTGATCAAATTCTCCAGTTATACACTTTTTAAGGACTAGATTATGAGACCACCTCCTCTTCATTCTTTTGCTTCTGGAGGTGAGGGGTGAGGTCAGAGTTCAGTGACAAAGTGACAATCAACAAGGGAATTTCCTCAGCTGTCCCTTTTGTAGGTTGAGTCTTCGGTAGGCATTGCTATATAGTCAGACCATGAAACCAGACTGCGCCTTCTAGGAAACACCAAGATTCCTCCCTATTATCTCCATTTCCATAAGCACAGGCAGTGGGAGTTACCAATAGGAGTCCTTACTCCACTGTCATCTCTAATAGAGGTAGTTCTTGAACATCATTCCAAATTCATGGAGACTCTTATTGATAGATACTGTAGCGATACCAACATGACAGTGAACCAAAGTTTACTTTTGCTGTTTATTGGCTATTATGGTTTTACTTTTCCTCCTCTATTTTATTAGGGGCTCAATGAATCTTCATTATTGTGGGCATACCCGTGTTTCTAGTATTCAGAAGGAAAAGTTCTTGAAATTAGAAATTGTATGTAATTCATTAATTTTCTCCACCATCTTAAAAAAGGTGGCTGTTAATTGTGCACTGCCAGACTGCACTGATTTTTCCCTATATGTTCAAACTGCTGCTTAAACAGCCCTAGCCTGTGAGCATATATGCTCTTATAAAACATGAATGCATGTGCACACGTACCAACACACAAAATGGTAAACACAATGTTCATTTCAAATTGTTAAAATGCTTTAATTTACTCAACAGAAAAAGGAGAGCAGAAGAATTTTCTCCATGATTTCATTAAAGTTTTCTTTGGAATGCATAACCCATACGGGCCACATTGCAATGTTCCTTCAAGGCAGTGAATATGTTCAATTTGGAAGTAGGTAACTGTTAGAAATTGATTTTGCAAAGACAGAAATGTAGTGCAAACATACAATGTTCATATTTTGCAAAAGCTGTAACCATTAATTTTTGTTTTTTAAACTTGGCTTTCCCTAACACCAAATTTTCTCCTTTTTATGAATATAATCATCTTCAGTCTGATCATGGTGCTGGACAGTTCCTAAAGCACCTTGAGAAAGGAGATGCGCAAGGGCTTCACTGGGTTTTCAGAGACTAAAAGCCACAGCAAAATTTCCTGGATCCTATATTTGTCCCTTCACTTATCTTTTTAAATAACACACCCACAGTACACACACCCACACATACACACATTTTTGTACTCAAATTCAAATAATGTATGCCCTGCCCTTTCTTTTACTGACTACAAATGTGTGGTTAATACATTCTCCAGAGAATAAAAGTGCTCTTGGACATTTGCTTTAAGATCATATTAATTACTGTCATTTTAAAAGTAAAAAATCCACAGGTTTTGCAATTGCAACATCGGGTGGTGGGGGGAGAATATATTTTTAAATACTCTGGACAGAATCTTCTACAAATGTCTTAAGAATTTCTAATGACTCTGACACATTCAAACATAAGAAAGAATTAGAAAATGACTTCACTAACATTTTTTGAACCTTTAAAGTAAACCATTAAAAAATAAACAAATCTGTACACTCTGAATATGTGCTGGTTTTCCTTTATTTTAGAGCACACAAGGGAAAAAATATCATGAGTTTTAAAATATACTTGTGTGTGTGTGTGTTTGTGCGCGTGCACGTGTGTGTATGTGTGTTAAATGGTATCCTTCCAATGAAGGGATTTACATTCACTCTCAAGTTATTACATGAGTTGCTAGATGTTTTTTGAAGAAAAAACAAGTTCCTTGATGATGTCTCTATTAGTTATTTCAATTGAGAGTAAGGGAATATATAAGAAGAATGGTATCTTTGGAATATATTGATATACTTTTTATTTAAAAATTTATATTTCTCTTTATTTTTGTGCTTAGAACACATCTTTTTGTAATTATTTTTATTAAGGAATATTTAATAATTAAGTAAGAACTCTTAAGGAATACTTAAAAATATAATTTTAGACTAAGTCTTATATAGCTTCCACATGCAATGCAAACATTCCATTACTGAAGATAATATACAAGGGTACTCAGGTTTGAAGTAGTATGGAGATTGTTGGACCATAAGCCATAAATCCTTTTAAGATAGCACCAAAATCTTAGCTATATTCTTGATTATACAAAATAAAAAGAGGCGCTCTAAAGAAAAGAAGCTAAAATAGTTTATGATCCATATTACTGCAATCATCTACTTTCGAAAGAAGAGTGTATATTTTTAATTAAATCCTCAATGATTTGATATTTTGGTTTTGGAACTTTACAAGCAAGAGTATCCTAAGGAATTCAGAGCTTTCCTCACAAGACCAAAGCAACAGTGCATGAAATTGAACTCAAAAAGAGCCACCATTCTGTGTGACTTCTTGGCTGACACAATTTAGATATTTATAGCTTTACGAATGGGCCACTGGAGAAGAACTTGAAGCTTTCTCTAGCCAGCAAGGATTAATGAATGTGTGCACCTGGTAATTACACCACTCCATCTTCCTGAAAGCCCTCACGCTGCCACCATGGCAGAAACTATCATGAAAATGCATTGAAAAATATCAATCTGCAATTCCACAATTTAATCTAAATAATAAAACTTGGTATCTTTTCTCCCCACACTTTCCAGATGTGATAACAACATTGACAGCATTTAAATTTAAAACACAGAAGCTGAATGTCAGCCTATTATTGAGCATGTTTCATTTCCAACGTAAATCTCACGAGAGAAAAAAGAGGTTATAAATATAGCAAAAAAATTACAACATTCAAATGTACAACAGCGAGCTCATAACTGTTTCCTCTTTATTAAAAAACAGCATACGTTATAAATAATTCATTTACTTCAAGGCAGACGCATTTGCGATGATTAAATCACAACCCAAGTGAATAAAGGTAAAATTTAGAAGTGTAAAGATATCTTCCAGGTCCAGTTTGGACCTGTTTTGGCTATCTTTTCTAAACTCTTACTGGAAGTAAAACCTCAATAACTTTTTCAACTATCAATAAAAGATAAATCATTCTATTTTATCATCTAACCATATGCTAATTCCAAAAATACTTGAAATAAAGAGGTATACAGTGTCATAGTGTTCAACTCAAATAATGTTACAAAGAAATTTACATCTTTAAACTTTAATTGAACAAATCAAACTTTTGAGAACAGTATTTTTTCTCAAATAAAACACAATATAGAAGTTCAACCTCATGTTTCTTAATGTTGCAGCACAAAGAATTTTGATATTCTAAGAAAGGCAGCAATATATATATAAATGGGCAAGGCAGTTTTGAAAAAAAAAATCAAGGTGTTCTAAACACAGATTTTTATGATAAAGTTTGATGCTACTCACACTGAATTTTAATGACTTCTTTAGTAAAGCAGAAAGAGAGAAAATTTAACGTAAGCACTGATACTAAAAGTTAATTGCTGCCTTACCACAGAGACACCAAGACTCCTTTAGCAGGAGTCTCAAAAACACCTTTAAAAGCAGAAGAGGGCACAACGGTTGAAAAAAAAAAATCGCCTGTTACTGTTGAACTCTATTGTTCTCTGTTGAAGTATAGAAGAAGGAAATGCTCCAAGAGAGGGAAGTGGGTATGTATTGCCCCCTCCAGAGAAGCCAAACAAATTGGCTGTAAGAAGGAGACTTCAAACGCTGGACAACCAGAGCCGCTCAAAGAACCTTACATTTGGGCTACTTGCCCTTACTGCTGTTTTTTGTTTTGTTTTGTTTTTATTTCCCCTACAATGATGTGGTTCAACTTGACAGCAGAGAAATAATGGAAGGATGGATTTTTGAATGCTTTGATCTCCAGCTCTTTATTCTGCTTCTAACTAGCTACTGCAATATCACTTAATCCGGACCTCAGCATTCCAAGTACAAAAGCATCTCCTCCCACCTACTGCTCACACGCTCCTGCATCAGACTAGAAGACTTACAGAGAGGCAGCCAGACCCACGGAAGAGCACTTTCCTCTCAACAGATGTCTTCCGGATTTCAGGCACACACACACACACACACGCAACACACACACACAGACACAAAACTGCCTACCTTAATAAGGTGTGCAAAAAACCTCTTACGATCCCCACGGACGGTTTTAGTTCAGAGCAGCCAGCAATGCCTCCGCACAAAGCTTTGCCATTGCTAGTGTGAAGAGAAAGAGCTGCTGGGATGCTGAATGGCACATCAGCCAACTTTGTGTGTAGCAAAGGCTCTAAAGAAAACCTGGGCTGAAGCTCTCTGCTGGATCATGGATTGGACTCAATTCCACTCCCCACACAGCCTGTGTTACCCAATGGAGATTGTTTCTGGAAGCACTTAGAGCGTACATGCCTAGACAAAGACAGACCCCCTTTGCTTTCCCTAACAATTTTTAAATCACTGTGGTAAACCGTAGACCTGATACTTTGAGGTAGATCATTCATTGTGAGCAACATGAGAGATATCAATGGTCTCGCTGGAAACTGTAGCTCCAGAATCTAGAACACAGTCGGCACTCAATAAATAGTTGGCTAAATACTGAATGTTGAAATAACAGGGTCAAATTAGAAGTTGCTGAATTATTTGCATACTGTAATGAAAGTAAAAACAATTTAAGTGAATCCACTGACACATCTTAAAAAGTCTGTTGAAAACCATATGTATTACTTGCTTATTGCCCCAGCAATTTCTAATACCATAATAGTTCATTATAATGGTCTATTCACCAACAAATAAAAAGCAGACTTTATTTTAACTCACTCATATAATTTATAATCAGCTATACATGTGCATATATACTTAGTAACCCTCTGGAGCTGGGCATCAAAGCCTTACACTAAACTTGCACAATGGATTGAATAAAAGAATTCCATTCCTCGAGGAAGTTTTACTCCTTCTACAACAACCTCTCAATAACCCTAAGTTCACAGGCACGTTCTCTAACATGTTACTGTCCTATAACAAAACCCATGCCAATGAGGATTCCTCAGGTTAATTCCTGAAGCCAGAGGGAAAGGTTCCAAAGTGCACTGCATCACGGGGTCTTCCTACAGATGCTCACCTGGAAGCAATCTCTGCCAAGCATCTGTCTATAGGCGCAGGTGTGTGCATGCTGGGACAGCCGAGGAACACACCTAATTTGGTAGATGACATCCCTGATGTGGCAGGCTTTATTGTTCTGTTTATGACAATATCTACAGATGATGATGTGCTTATTTAATAAACAGAGTAATTAAGTGCACCCGAAACAAAATGGAAAGTTAATAACCTAAGTGGTGCTGAAGTGTTTATGTACAACAACTGCCTAGTGTATTCTTCACTGCCTGTTGCTCCACCTCTGAATATCCTCTGAAGAAATCCTCAGTTTATATACACACGACTCCCCATTTGGAGCACCAATGTTATGCATATTTTCAGGAAGACTTACACCTGCAGCCTCTCTGCACAGATCTACACCCATAACAGGTGTTCAATAAATACCTGTCAAATGACCAGACAAATGACAAATGAAGGAGAAATACACTTGATATTTATATCTTCAAGATAGCTATCATAGGCATATGATTTTACAGGAGTTGCTACTTGGGTTGTCTACTTTTCAATCAACTGAATATCATCACCAGTTGCCTTATGGATGGATTAAATTCGATAGAGCCTGATACATGAGGTGTTATTTCAGTGCCATCTATGTAATGCTGTAACTAGTTATCCAGTTTGGCAGATGCAAATGTATGCAGTTCTGATCATCCACCTGACTTCCTAACTATAGATTTTACAGTAGAAGAAAGAATGAGGGCCTTTTATTTATAAATAATCAATATAATATGTAAATAGACATTCTTCCCCTTTGAGCCACTCACAGCCAGCTAGCTCTCAAATGAAAGTGGATCAGCCCTTTCTTGGCTAATGATGTGGTCTGCATCACAGAGGTTACCAGATCCCTTTGCAGAATGCAAATAAACGTCCTGAATGGCAAAAGGATCAAAGCACAGCACCTAAACATTGCTCAGACCTGCTGTTCATATTTCTATGCATCAGAAAACTTGAAAGAGAAATTAGAATTGAAAAGAAATGTACTTCCCAAAGTGTACATCATTATTTAGATGTTAGTGGATTTATCCCTCTTGGATTACTGTATTGCATCCCACTGTAGGGCAGTAGTGGAGACGTGTCTAGTGGAGGCAAAAGACTCCATCCACAAGATGTTTGACCTTGTACACGTTACTTAAACTTTCTGGCTTCAACTTCCTCTGTGAATAGGACTAAAAATACCTCATGAGGAGTTAAGGATTAAATAGATATTCAAGCAGTACTCCTCAAACTTTAATGTAATACAAACCCCCTGGGGATATTCTTAATAATGCAGAATCTGTGTAATTAGTCACTAGGCCTGGGGTGGCTCCTGAGATTTTGCTCTTCTAATAAGCTCCCAAGTAGTACTAAAGCTACTGGTCTGTGGACCCCACATTGAGTAGCAAATATCAACGGAAAACACTGTTGTTCTTCCAAATGATAGTGAGTTTGTGTCCTTTTGCCACTTTTATTTACTGCAGGCTTTTCCTCAGCATCTGCTCAGCCAACAATTATTGGATACTTATTCGGACAGGTGCTGTGCAGTACATAGTGATTTCAGAGATTATGCATTGTCCTGTCCTCAGGAAGCTCTCAATCTATTTGAGATCCAAAATCATCTACTACCATAAACAGCTTGGACTCTGAGAATCAAAGTTACCTAACCCTTATACTCACACAGCTTACTGTCTACATTAACATAACATACCATTTCACTGTCTTCATTAGCATAACTTTCCTATTTAAGGAGAATCTTGACTAGGCAAATAACCTCTCTTCTTTACAGTAACCTCCCCAAAGTCCCATCAACTCTTTGATAGAAGGCATCAATAGGCACTCACACCTTAATACTCTCTAAACCTCCTGCCTCAAAATCCTTGCTGGGCTGTTTCTACCAAACCTAAGTTGTAACATTATGATCCTTACCCAATCCTAATTGTGTCCCTACATTGAAACATCTCCTTGAATCAAAGTGCAAATTCTCAGTAAAATCCAACCTTGCCCTTCCTCCTATGAGACACTACCAAAGCTCTGTCAGGGTGGTGGTCATCCTTACTGTGGTAAGGAATAAATTCAACTCTTTCTTACCAACAGGTTGTATTGGTAATACTCAGGGAGCCAGCATTCCACGTATGGAAGAAATAGACATGTGAATCTAAAGCATGTTACAAAGAGATAAGCGTGGTGTCAAGAGGTGGATTAGGAGACTTCAGCCCCTTTATTGGCTATCTCAAATAAGTATACAATTTAAGAATAATCAGTAACGTTTTTCTCTGCAAACCTGTTTTCACAACAAATCCACTAGGTCCCTCTCATCTCCTCACCCAGGCATTTTGATGGCATCGCTGGTACCACCACTGACTATGATAAGGTATGTGATAGGTTCATGCCCCAATACTACAATGGAAGCACATGAGAGTGACACTAACCCAGACTATGGGACAAGGGGAAATCTTTTGGCAGATGCCATGCCTGTGCTAAGACTTGAAGGAGGCAGGTCCACAATTGGGGAAAATCCAGCACCCAGACAGATATTGCCAGATTGTGGAATTTTCAGAAAGATACACAATTGGAACAAACACCCATCTGGGGGCAATAGTGAGGCTCGGGATCCAATCATAAAAGAACACTCTATCATGTCATGTTACCTGGCTTATGCCAAGGCTACTCAGAGTATGGTTTGCATACCAGCATCACTGTTATAACCTAGGTACCTGTTAGAAATGCAGAATCTCAGGTCCTACCCCAGACCTACTGAGTCAGAGTCTGTTTATTAATAGGATCCCCAGGTGACTTTTTATACACATCAAAGTTTGAGAAGCACTGCTCAAAATAATATTCTGGAGGCTATGGGAAGCCACTGAATGATTTTAAGGAAGTGACATGATTTGAATTTCCATTTCAGAAAAAAATTACTCTGTGTCCATTCATTCCTTCATTATCATATGGCAGGCATTGACCCAGCAGCTGGGAATTCAGCACTACTTAGGGTAGGTTAGATGAATCTCCCCATTCAATATTCATTCAACAAACATTTATTGCATGCCGACTTTGATTTGACTTCTCAAGCTTGATTTAGAAACAACCCTACACTGATGGCTATGTTCTTAATACAGTCAAGTTTTGTTGGCCAGGACAAATAATTGTTACGAATCTCCTAGCATGCTTTACTCAGAATTGCTTCACACTATCAGGTTGGTGAATCAAACGTGAAAGGTTTTGTTAATGTAGTTTTATAGAATTTTTATTGCAATGATATTTGCTGTATTGGAACTTGACCCACAGTGCAAGTTGTAGCACAAGATACCAATCAATATCAGTTTTCAAAATGAACAATATGAGATGTACAGCTGGCAAATTTAAACTTTAATATTAGAGATGATAAGATTAGTACCATTGTTTTGCTAACATATGCAGAGGATCGTCCTTTGTTGACTGAAAAGGAATACAATACATTCTAAGTATGTGGAGTTTCTGCTTTTTCATAATGGTTAATGCCTCATCAGAACTCATACAGACTTGATGTTAGGAGCCCTGGAAATCTAGCTAGCCTGTTTCATGCATGTTTTATTCTTGCTTCGTATGTGCAAGCGTAGTAAAAATTGGTGGGCAATGAGTTCTCAGTTTTACTTTAGCTATTCTGGGTTGCTTTGATTGCTTATGATCTACTGGGCTGGAATCATTATAGGAAAAGTGACCACTGTATCTAAATATAAAGCCATCATGTTCCTGACTCAATTCCTTTGTGGCTGCAGGAATACTGAATTTAGTCCCTGGGTGCTAATGGCTGGCTGTTACTCGAAAGCTCTTTAATTGCATTCTCATAGTCTCACATAGCTGGGGAAGGCCCTATACCATGCACTCTGGCAGATTCCCTGAGGGAACAGAGATTTAGGAAGACTTCCCCAGGAGAAGCCAGCCTGGTACTGGAGTGAAACTAGGCTGCGATGTTCAGCCTTCTTGCTGATATGTGACTCCTTCCACCACAGACCACTGTGTTTAGAATTCCCACATTACTCATTTTCAATGAGAGGATATTTTAATAGGAAACTTGTGGCTCTGTAGGCAACCAGACCAAGGTTCAAATCCTGCCATCAATACTCATCAGCTGTGGAACTTGTACAAGATCTTGGGTTTCTTTCACAATTGAGTCTTTTATTTATATACCAGCAATAATAATAATAATAATGTCTGCCTTGCAGAGTTGTTTGGATAATTAAATACAATAAAATGCATACAGTACCTGGAACTTAATGGACTGTCAATAAATATTAGTTTTTTGGGGGTTATTAAAGACACTTATAAAGTGCAAGTCACAGTAGTCATTAATATTTTTGAACAGATGAGTTAATTGAATTGGGAAACCAGTCATAAAGAATAAATGCTGAGGAAAGAGACTGTCCTATTATATTCTCTGAAGTGTGTGAAAGGCAGAACAAAAACGGGAGGGTTGTAGAGATAAGATAATATCCAAGAAGACAGTGGACCCCAGTTCTTAGAATATTGAATATTGAATATTAGGACTTAGAATATTGAATATTGAATATTAGGACTGAAGATATCATCAAACTGTCCATTTTACAGATGAGGACACTGAGGCCAAGTGAAGTGAAATAACTTGCCTAGGACCTAGAGTTAGAACGTTACCAAGTCAGGACTGAAAGGCCAGTTGAATGAGAGGCTTCAGAAAGGAAGAGAAAGTGTGAAAAGAAAGATCAGCAAGGGGAACAGAGACCTTTAGCCGAGGGTGTGGGGTTATAATCCCACTGCCCCATCCTCCCTACGTGAGATATTCCTCAGTGTAAATCACTGATATTCTTCAACCTCCCATATGAAAGTATCGAATTGTGACCAGGGTTTCTGCCATTAAACACTCAAGATCCCCTACAACCATGAACATGGAAGAATAACGGTGCATCCTAATATTCTTGCTGTATCAAGGACTCTCAGAGACGTGCCTTTTCCATTATTTATCAAAGAAGATGAAGCAGCTGAAACAGCACAGTCAAGTGACAGCCTTTGTACTGCTGCCCCAAAGCATTTTAAAGACTGTCATGGATATGAAGCAACAGGCACTGTTATGACAGTGCCTGCCCCAATAGTCGTGTACTCCAAGGGAGCACACCTTTGAATAGTATCTCCACACAGAAGACTCTTAAACATACACCTCTAACCCATACTTCTTCCCTGAATCCCAGACTTGTATCCAACTACACTCTCTTTTACTTTACTGTGATGTCTAACAAGCTTCCAAACAAGGGCAAAAACAAACTCTTATTTCCACCTCTACCCCTCTACTATCTAACCTGATCCTTCTGTCGTCTTCTCCACTCTATTCACCTTGTAGTCATCCTGGACTCCTCTCTTTCTTTCACATCCCACACCGCAACTATCAGAAAATCCTGGCAGTGCTACCTTGCAAAGATATCCAGAATTTGTCTACTTCTCATTATCTACACTGCAAATATCCTGGTTTAGAACCACCATTATTTCTCAGTTGAATTATTACAATGGCCCCCCTGCTTCCTCATTAGCTACTCTATTGTCTGTTCTCCACTCAGCAGCTAGAATCACCTATCAAAGCCTGAGTCAATTCATCTTACTTACAAAATTAGAGAGATGGAGAACAGATTACTGGTTGCCAGGGATTACGGATGGGGATGAAGGGTCTGGATGGAAGTGACTATAAAGGAGTAGCTCAAGATAGTTCCTTTGTGAAGATGGAACCATTCTACATCTTGAGAGTGGTGGTGGTTACATGCCTCTATATATGATATAAAGTTACACAGAACCCACACACACAAATGAGTACATGTGAAAACTGGTGAGATTTGAATAAGGTCTGTAGATTGTACCAATGTCAATTTCCTGGTTTTGATATTATGTATAGTTGTTGTATGTATATAAGGTGCTAACCATTAAGGGAAGTTGGGTGAAGGGTACTACAGACCTCTCCAAACTATTTTTGTGACTTCCTGTATTTATTTCAAATAAAAAATTTTTTATTTTAAAATACCACACCCATGTGCCATTCCTCAAGACTGTGCATTTGCTCTTTCCTCTACCTGAAATGTTCTTCCCTCATATATGTGAATGGCTAATTCTCTCACTTCCTTGAGATTTCTGTTCAAAGACCAGCTCAAAGAGGGCTTCACAGTCTGCCATATACAAAACATCAATTTCCTGGTACTTTTTCTCTATCCCCCTTACCCGTAGTTTTCTTCTCAACACTATCACTTGGCATATTACCTATTTATTTGTTTATTTCATACTTTTGCTAAATTCCCCACTAGTATACGAGCCCCTTAAATAGAGGCTCTGTTTTTTATGTTATCTCTTTACTTAAAGCAGTGCCTGGCACATAGTAGACATTCAAAAAATATTTGATGAATGAATAAATGAACAAACAGGTAAAGCTGCCAGAAGGAAAAGTCAGGCAGAATGGCTTAATGGGAAAGTCTTGGTCTTCACTTTCCACTCTGACAAAATTACATTACTTGACACTATTAAAAAAATACCTGGGAAAAGAGAAAGAAAACTTGTTCTTACTGCTTACATGATACAAACAAAAACAAACAGCATTATTAGCAGCAGCTGTTTTTCTTTTCATAATGCACTTGAGTGTTACCATGTCGAACTGTATTATGGATAGAACACAGCACACGTGTATAAAAATAAGTAACTTCCCTGGGAAGAATCAATACAGGCAGTCCCCAGGTTACAAATGGGTTGTGTTCTGCACATTTGAAAAGCAGTTGTTTAATGATCTGCTAAATGCTTTCTAACCTTTCTGGCTGGGTTCACTTCACCCCCTACCTGTGCAGCTAGGCATACCATCTTCCATAGAATCAAGCCTGTTCCTAACCAGAGGAATCCAGCATAGTTAGAGATCATAGGTTAGTAAACAAAAATGGTATTTCATCTATAAATGAGCTGAAATGTTGTATAAATAATGCTGGTCTGGGGGCTTGCCTGGTGGCGCAGTGGATGGGAGTCTGCCTGCCGATGCAGGGGACACGGGGTCGTGCCCCGGTCCGGGAGGATCCCACATGCCGCAGAGAGGCTGGGCCCGTGAGCCATGGCCGCTGAGCCTGCGCGTCCAGAGCCTGTGCTCTGCAGCGGGAGAGGCCACAACAGTGAGAGGCCCGCATACAGCAATAAATAAATAAATAAATAATGCTGGTCTGATTCTGCATGCTGGGTGTAGGAGTTCAAGAACAGATTTGAAAGGAGTTTAATGATACATTTACATGAGAAAGGCAATGCCATGTGCGGTTGGCAATGTGGGCTTTGAAATCTGGCAGACCATGGAATCGAACTCTCACTCTTAAACTTACTGCCTTTGCAATCTTGGTTCAGTTTCTTAACCTCTTGAAGCCTTAGTTTCCTCAACTGTAACTTGGAAATAATAATTAAGGTGACCTTCTGGGATTCTTTTGAGAATTAAAGGAGAGAAGCATTTAGCACATAGCCAGAGTTCCATAACATTATGTCCTCTTATATCTGTCTCTTTTGATTAGTCTGAGCTCTGTAAGTCATGAATGATGTTTTATACATCTTGATAACTCAACAGGCTAATAAAGTCTCTAGTATGTTGTTAGTCCTCAATATATGTCTGGTAGTGAATATGAAACAAATATATCATTCCACATATTGGAGAGGGATGTATTTAAAGGATTGGCAAGAGACCTTTAATGCCTGAGAGTCTATACCTCTAAGATGTTTTGCTTTCACCTTCTTCCCTTTCCCTTCTCATTCTGCAGTCACAGAATTGCTGAAAGATTGCTCTTTTCCCACCTCTCCTCACTTTCCAGTGGGAGGAGCATTAGGGGATTTTAAAAATAAATATAATTTACCTTGCATATTTTTTCTTTTGGTTGGAATCTTTGGGTCAATATTTCATAAAAGACATTTTATTAAATAGACATATTCATTAAAAGGGAAAAACAACTCATTTATACAAGGTAAGCATGCTGCCCACTGCCACATTTTTTACTTTAGTATGTGGGTACTACCAGCAGGATGGAGCCTGCACCATCACTGAAGAACCTCCTGGCCCAATAATGAGGATATGAAATGCCCTACAAAACTTGTTCATTGGCATGATCTTTTGGTTTGCTCTGATGATCTCTCTCTTTCTCGCTCTCGCTCTCGCTCTCTCTCTCTCTCGGGAAGCCATCAGTCCACTGGTCCATTCCTGGGCCAGATTTCTTATTTGATTCTTAGACTTCCAAGCTAGATTACAAACACCAGCAATAAGTCCTCCCCAATCCCAGATTAACACCTATTATTTTGATCTCTGGTCCTCTGGGCAATGATCTTACTTAGTTGTGCCCTACCTCTTTATGGCCCCAACATACTGATATCTTGCTTTCAGCCTTACCATTGGACTCCTATCCTCTTCCTCTAGAAATGAATGTTAATAATCACTAATCTTAAAAAAAAATCACCAATCTTCTCTTTGAAAGAGTTCAAGCAATTTTAATAATCCCCCAAAATAACAGACTGACATTAAATCAAGCCTTGACCAATCACAGCTAAAAAAAATAATCTAAATCTCCTGAGGGAATGTAGGAAAGCATAGAAGTGGCTTGAAGAAAACACTTTGGATATATAACAAATTTCGCTTAATATTTAACCTAAATTTTCCCTGCTGAGCTCAAGCAGATAATTTTCCTGCCTTTGATGGCTAATGCAAATAATTAGTCCCTCTCCTCTTTATCACCTCCTTGAGCTGAAGTCTTCCCTTGATGTTTTCTCATGTGTGAACATGACAGTACCACTTACCCTGATCTTGTAAATAACTTCCAAAAATTAGCTGGTCCAGAAAAACTACACAAAATGTATTCAATCCTTGCCAAATATCTGCAAGCCATAGCTCTCCTGTCCATATGACTCTACTTTCTTTTTTCTCTCTGCTTTACCTTGCTGGTGACTCAAATAGACTGCCTGTGTAACTCGTGCCTACTTTGAGTTGATTGGTTGATCTGGCCTTGCTTACACTGAGCGGATCTGTCCTCTTTTAGTCCCAAGACAGGAATCGTGCAGGAAGAAATACAATTCTATTCTAAAATGCAATAGATTCATGGATAAATTCATAACTGGCCATAACCAAGAATTATAGAATCGTCCTCTATCAAGGCAGTGCAGCCAATGAGATGGCCAAGTCCCTGAAGGAGACATGGATGTGTCAAAAATGGATGGTATGAATGGGCTCCATTACAGTTAATGATTTTAGGGCCTTGTTTAGAAATGACTGCCTAGGCAAGGGCAATTAATTCATCTATATAAGCTTTTATTATAGACAGTGCTCATTACCACATATACTTTGTATCATGGATTTGTCCCTTGAGAGCCTGAAGAACAAAGAGTTATAGTCTCCCAACAAGCCACTTACTATGAAAACCAAAGAAAGCCAATAAAAGGGGGTATTTTTTTTATTCACCACCTATTCACATTATTTCTTTTTTGATGGTTTAACACCCTAAGTGCATCTCTTTTATGGCATCATGAGGTCAACTGATTTCTTTAGTAAATATTTCTTGTTAATCTTGGCTTACCTTCCATCTGTTAATAACAATGGGGTGTATGTTAGTGAAACCCCGGGATTCCCCAGGTAACTTTGCTAAGTAACAACCATTAATTCTTTTTTTTTAACTAAGATGAGTTTTTAAAATTCAGTTTAATTTAATTTTTTTTTTTTTTTTTTTTTGCTGTACGCGGGCCTCTCACTGCTGTGGCCTCTCCCGTTGCGGAGCACAGGCTCCGGACACACAGGCTCCGCGGCCATGGCTCGCGGGCCCAGCCGCTCCGCGGCATGTGGGATCTTCCGGGATCGGGGCACGAACCCGTGTCCCCTGCATCGGCAGGCGGACTCTCAACCACTGCGCCACCAGGGAAGCCCTAATTTAATTTTTATCATTCTTTATTTTTTATACAATTTTAAAGGTTACTTTCCATTTACAGTTATTAAAAAAATAGTGGCTATATTCCCCATGTTGTAAATATATCCTTGAGTCTATCTGACATGCAATAGTTTGTACCTCCCACTCCTCCAACCTGATAGTGCCCCTCCCCCTCTCCCTACTGGTAACCACTAGTTTGTTCTCTGTATCTGTGAGTCTGCTTCTTTTCTTGTTATATTCACTAGTTTGTTGTATTTTTTAGATTCCACATATAAGTGACATCATATAGTATTTGTCTTTCTCTGTCTGACTTAATTTTACTTAGCATAATACCCTCCAAGTCCATCCATGTTGCTGCAAATTTAAGAAAAAAAATAAGCATTGGACTGCTAGCAACAGAATAAGCACACTGCATTGTTTAACTATTAGGTGTGATAATTTTCTCTGAACCATTCTCTTGTCATTGATTTCTGCAAGACAAACTAGGATCAGGGACATGGACTGTGTTTGCCACATGATGATTCATATAGAGTTAAAGTCTTAACCTTGGCTTATCTATTAGTATTTTGCTCTAACCAAGCTGGATTCCATCACCTTGGTTCAGTCAAACATCTACAATAGTTTCCTAAAATAACGAGTGAGAAATGTAAATTCATAACAAGAGGTTTCTATGTGTCCATATATAAGATGATGCTGGTGAACCAAGAGAATATTGACAATCTGAAAATGAAATGTTGTAGAAGGTTTGGGTGAAACTGGAAGTAAAATTTTAACAATAACTATAAATGTGGCCTCTCCATGGGTCCATCTGTCCACAATCTCATGCCATCTGCCCCTTCTCTAGAGTTGCCATGGAGGAGAAAGTTCCACTACTCCAGCTATCTAATTTCTATTTGGAGAAAAGATGGGTGTCGTTTTTGGTTTTAATTGAGTAAGAGTGTTGTAATATTTATTTATTCCATCAAGTTTCTTTTCTTTTTGTTTCCACTCATCTTTTTCCCTTAGAATGTGTACATTATTTTTGACATCAATATAATGACAACAAAGGGAAAATTGCACATATTATCTTCTCAGTTTTGAAAGAAAGGAAGGAAAAATCATCAACCAAAGAATTTAATTTCAATACATGTGATAAAAGTAATTTTTTCCTTAATGGTTTCCCATAATCTCTGCTTTAGCAAATACCTTCTCTTTTCCTAGTTTTCTTCTGAAAATTGATAGTGGACTATATCCATTGGTATGCATGCTGTAACTCTACTACACCTGCTACTTTTGATATATTTTCATACTTCTCAAAGAGAAAAAAAATAAGGGTGTGAGAACACCATGGGTGCTGGAATAATAAAATTGAAAATTTTTATGTCTCCTATTTCTTCTGCTGATAATTTTCCCGTTTGCTCTCAGATCCGTTCCTCTCATGTTCATTGCAACCGACATTTCCCACAAACCCTCGCCAATTGGCTTCCCACTCGTTTTGGTCAATGGGAAACGCTGATAAGAGACTGTCAGGTGGGAGGAAGAGATAAACAAGGATATTTCTTTCCAATTGTCTCTGCTGGTAGTGACTCCAGCAGGGGTTTCATTTTCCCTAGGGTTCCAGTGTGCACTGGAAAGACTCTCCTTCCTTGGCTCCAACTCCCAACAAGCAGCATCCATCCTGAATCCAGCTCTAGCCCACTCAGTATGGCTCTTAAACCCTGTTAATATCCCTAAAACCCTAGAGGAGGTAACTGCATCCCATAAATGCTAAACTCTGGGCTGCCTCACTATCCCTTATTGGGCTTTTTAACTGTCTTGATACTTATGTAAATAGTTCCTCATATTAAATTTACCTGAACAGGGTTTCTCAAACTTTTTTTCAAGTTCCACAGCCAGAATTATTTCTGTTGCCTGTGTTCCCCCTCTTTATCCTCTATTATATAGTGTTTTCATTTTGGATTTATAATCTATAGTAAACTGTAACTTTGTCTGTATACCTCTGTCACCCATGAGTTCACTGAAGTCAGAGACCATAGTTATTCAATTTAATCTATAGTAAACTGTAACTTTGTCTGTATACCTCTGTCACCCGTGAGTTCACTGAAGTCAGAGACCATAGTTACTCAATTTTCTATTCATGGGGCCAATTCTTTATAACCTCCCTGGTATATAGAGGCCATTTGAAATATGTTTATGAAATTGGATCAAATTGAATATTTTAAATTCACTTGAATTGAGAAAATGGGTAAAACTTGAAGGTTTTGCATAATAATTGCAAAACTGTGGATCAAAGTAAAAATCACAACGTATCTCAAATATGCTAGCATTTGGAGGCATCAGAATGATCTGGACAAGTATTTATTAGCGTATGGGATTTTGTTTCAAGGATATTAAATGTCCAACAATATGTATTTTTTTTAATTCGGACCTAATTCCTTTTGCAGGATAAGACACCTGACAGTGTGAGACACACGCACATATATACATATATCTATGTGCATATATATATATATATATATATATACACACACACACACACATATATACATATACCCATATATATCAGATACTTTCACAGTTTCAGCAACATATGTATTTTTGGATACACTATTCTTATGACCTATTGACAATAAAAAAAGGGGAATCACTGGAGAAAAAAGACACTCCTCATGAACATAATTGTATCCCAGAAGAGGCAGGTCATGTTCACACATTAAATAATAATCAAGTAAGCCTGAAAAATCATAGAGGTGTTTTTAGTAAAGCAAGTGTTACTAAGCAAATAATCTTCTGCCCATATATTTCTGATGCTTCCTGAAAAATCATTTTATACACTAATCAGTTAAAATATTTTCATTCTAAAGACATTTTTCCTTCTAACTACAATTCTGAATGTTTACATGCATACTTTAGGAAATTGAGTTTTTAAAAGAAAGATTGAAGACTTTTCTTCTCCTGTTATTTGATCAATGTGCACTCAACCTGTTGCCAGACAATTTTCTTCCTTTTTTTTTTTTTTTTTTTTTTTTTTTTGTGGTACGCGGGCCTCTCACTGTTGTGGCCTCTCCCGTTGTGGAGCACAGGCTCCGGACGCGCGCAGGCTCAGCGGCCATGGCTCATGGGCCCAGCCGCTCCGCGGCATGTGGGATCTTCCCGGACCGGGGCACGAACCCGCGTCCCCTGCATCGGCAGGCGGACTCTCAACTACTGCGCCACAAGGGAAGCCCTATTCCATTTTTTTATGGAGTACGATAAGTCGTTATGTGTGAATAAGGTAAAATACAAGTTACAGCACTGCTTTGTATTCCACTTTCCAAGGTGAATAGAAATAAAAACAAATGGTGCAAAGCTAAATAAATTCATCATTAATGGTTACAGAAAAAGTGGACAGGAGAAAAGGCTGCAAGAGTCTACATTTAGATAAAAGATCTTACTTTATACAAATGAGAAAACTGGTGAGTGAGTTGATTAAGTACCATCAAGGTCATGAACAAAAGGTGACCCCACATCATTTTAATTTAT
Organism: Mesoplodon mirus; assembly: GCF_964341445.2. Classification (NCBI taxonomy): domain Eukaryota; kingdom Metazoa; phylum Chordata; class Mammalia; order Artiodactyla; family Ziphiidae; genus Mesoplodon; species Mesoplodon mirus. The sequence continues at coordinate 30,782,251 of NC_138981.1, forward strand.
AATACCCTTGCCAGAAAAAAGACAGAACAAACATGGGAACTGATTCTGTGAAGGTGAAGTTGCCAGAGACTAAATACGACTGACCAACAGGCTGCCAACTGTGTTTCTAACCACGTAATTGCACTGATAGCACTTTCTCATCAACTGCATTTCTAGCCCTTACCTTTCATAACCAGAAGAGAGGAAAAGGAAGAGATAAATCTTTTAGGTGTTATAGTCCCTAATTACAGGTTTCCCAAAACAGTTAACACCTGTTGACAAATTGTTAGCTCTAAAGCAAGAGTCTGCAAACTACAGCCCTCAAGCCAAATGTGGCCCCTGCCTCTTTCTGTAAATAAACTTGTATTAGAATACCACCATACACCTTTGTTTACATATTGTTTATAACTCTTTCCATATTACAATAGAAGAATGGAATAGTTGCAACAGACACCTTATAGCCCACAAAACCTAAAATATTTACTATCTGACCCTTTACAGAAAAGTCTGCTGACCCCTGCTCTAAAGCAGTGGTGCCCTTTTGGAGCTATGGTAAATTAAAAACAAAGCAGAGCTATGGCTCACATATATCTTATTTTAAATGTGAAGTTACATTTCCTTTTCCATAGGTCCTCCCCTCCACCCCTGGAAGGAACTTAGTTTCCAATTTCAAGAAGCAACCAAAGCAGAAGCACGCCAGTAAGTGTGCATGGTTACATGAATAACTTGTGAAGGTTTGAATATACTTCCTGGCAACAGGCAGTATGTTAAGAACTGAAAAATATGTCTGCCTGGTACTTTTAAGGGGAATATATGGAGATCCTCTTTTGAAACGTTGAAAAGATTTATTTTCTATTCTGGAGGTACTTTAGTATGAGAAGTTGAAGGTTGCATAAAAATATAGCGACTGGCATAGTCAGAGTGCTTACTCACTAGGGAATCATTTGGCCCTAAGATAAGACATGTTGGAAACAAATAAACAAGCAAATAAAACTGGCCAATATAAACTTAAACGCATATACGCTCATGAAGATATATGCTTAAACCTATCACCTCAAGCAAATCTATCTTCATGGATCCTAGGCTATTTTCTAGCCTTTAAATCTTCCTTAGAGGTTACTCTCAGGTGCTTTGGAATTTGAAGTTGCTATGACCACTTGTACAGCCCTTACCTTTCATAAACGAAATTCACTTCTTTAATCCCAGGTGTGCTTCCATTGGATGGTATATGATGGGAACAAATGTCTCCTTTAGGTAAATCTTTGTGACACTTGGGCATTACTATACAGAGTATCTCGTTAATTAAGACATTTACCTTAAATATCACACCCAGGAGATGAGGCTAAGAATAAAGTCACTTGAGGTGTGACTTGATGTGCTTCAAAACCAAGGGGAATATATAAAACTCATCATCTTTCCCTAACAACCTTATAAGGCATCCTAGTTCTCTTGACGTTCCTTCAACTTACAAAGCTAGCTCATTTTTAGGACCTTTGCACTAGCTATTCCCTATGCCTGGAATGATTTGCCCCCAGATCAATACCTAGCTCTTTTTTGTCAATCTGATATTCTTAAAAATCACCACCTCAGGGGCTTCCATGGTGGCGCAGTGGTTAAGAATCCACCTGCCAATGCAGGGGACACAGGTTCGAGCCCTGGTCCGGGAAGATCCCACGTGACGCGGAGCAACTAAGCCCATGTGCCACAACTACGGAGCCTGTGCTCTAGAGCCTGCGAGCTACAACCACTGAGCCTGAGTGCCACAACTACTGAAGCCCGCACGCCTAGAGCCCATGCTCTCCAACAATAGAAGCCACCCAGTGAGAAACCTGCACACCGCAACGAAGAGTAGCCCCCACTCGCCACAACTAAATAAAAGCCCAAGCGCAGCAACAAAGACCCAACGCAGCCAAAAAGAAAAAAAAAAAAGTTACTGTAGTATAAGTGCCTGACCGTAAGCTTATTTAAAAAAAAATAAAAAATAAAAAAATAAAAAAATTACCACCTCAGAGAGGTCTTAAAACAACTTTCAAACCTTTCTAACTCTTAATTCTCTGCATACTTCTCTCACTTTCTGATATATTTTTTTCCCCCTCTCTCAGTTTGTCTCCTATTTCAGCTTACTAGAATCTGGGATTATGAGAACATGGACCTATTCTCTCTTGTATATGGTGTGCAGAACATTGCTTGGAATGTAGTGGCCATTCGATAGGTTAATGAATATATTCATCTTAGAAAGCTAGATCCACACTGGTCCAGATGTAGTGCTAAGTATGGACATAAAAGAGGAAAACACTTTTTCTGCCCTCAAGGTGCTCCTAATCTAGTTGGGGAAACAATCACAAACAAATTACACAATTTTACTACTTGAGGAACTATTTGTTAGGTTAATAAAACAAGTATTTGGGGGAACATAGAAAGTAATCATATCAGCAAATTAGAGGATGGTGGAAACAAAGAAGAGTTATTGTAGGGGACATTTTAGCTGAGTACAGAAAAGCAGGTGAGGGATGAAGTCTCCAGGCAAATGTTTGTGACAAGTAGACTGACATGAGGCAGTGTGACATGTGTAGGAGAAGACATCTAGTTCATGGTGTCCACCTCTCTTCCGGACATCCACATGCACTTCTCTGTCTACTCAACCCTTTACTTAGAAGCTTCACAGAGATATCAAATTAACATATCCAAAACAAACTCACCCCCTCTTTCCCTCCAAATCTCTTCCTTTCCCCTTGTTATGCATTTACTCATTCATTATTTCATCCAACATAGCACTTATTATTTTAGCATTTCCACTAATGGTAGTGTCATCTCCCTAGAAAAATCAAGTCAGAAACTAGGAATCACACATGACTGTTTCCTCAGACTCTACCCCATATTCATTCAATCTAACACCAACCTGGGTCAATTCTACCTCCTGCGTTTTCCTCAGATTTGCCCACTTCCTTGCACCCTCACTAGAACCATCTTAGTCAAGATCACTGTCACTTCTTGCCAAGATTACAGCATTAGCCTCTTTTTTTTTCTCCTTCAGACTTGCTTCTCTCTGAACCATTCTTCACTCTTCAGCAAAAGAAGTCTTGAATCTCAACTCTCATCACGACTCTTTGCTGCTGATCACCCTTCAATAACTTTCCAAAGCCCAGAGGGCAATGAAAAACCTCTCCAACAGGATGCAATGACTCTCTAGGGTCTGGCCTCACTTCCTTCTGAGCTTGGTTTCTTGGTACTCTCCCTTTCAAACATACTTTTGTCCCATTCTTTCAGTCCCTTTATTGGGTGACACTCTCTCTCTTAGATCTTTCCATGTGGTACACCCTCTGTGTGGAAAATTCTCCCCCACACCACAACATTCTTGTGTGGTCAATTTGTAACTATCTTTCAATTCCCTGTTCAAATATCATTTCTTCAGAGAAGCTTCCTTTGACCCAGAAACTAATTCAGATTTCTAACTCTACCCCAAATGGCTCTCTCCTCTTTCCCTCTCATGCTTGCCTCGTGAGACTCATCATAGTTGATTACTTGTGTAAAGTCTGACATCCCTGCCGGGATCATGTCTGTCATATTCACTTTTATATCCTCAGCATCTAGTTATAATTAATAATAATGATGATAATTATTGACGAAGCTAAATAAATATTTGTTGGATGAATAATAGTGGTAAAAATGAAAAGGAAATGATGTAAAATAGTGGACTGACAAAAGACAGTACTGAAAATGGACAGGAGAGCCAGATTATAAATGCCTTGAGAAACATTGCAGAGGTCAAACTGACAGCACTTGGGTACAGATTTGAGTGAGAAATAGGCAGAATGAATAGAAATCTAGGATGACTGTAGTGTCTTTTCGGCTCGGGTGACTAAGGGAATAATGAAACCATCAGCTAATAGAAATACAGAAAGAAAAACAAGTTTGGGGGTTGTTGAAAGGATTGAGCTATTTTGAATCAGTGGGACATTCAGGACATCCAAGTCAAGAGATGTAGTAGACATGTAGAAATCTTTCTTATGGGCAGAACACCCTCCAAACCAATAGTCTCAAGACAATTTTAAAAAATAATTAATGTCAATAAATTACTTTAATGTGCACTAGAAATATAGTGTGAAATATATTAATGAGGTTAACTATTGTTAAAAATCAGAATGTGTTCCTGTATAATGTAATGACTACATATCCGTTAGCCATCCCACACCAATGAATATCTAATACAATGCAAATTCCCTATCTCTCTGTCCTAAAGCGACTCTAAAATATAATTCTGAATGGCCTCATTTTGGCTGGTGCCAGGCTGTTTGGGCACCATCCACAAAATGGCTTTAACTATATTCATTTGATCCTCCATGAAAGCCAACCACTAACAGTTGTACAAGAGATTTTTAAAGTTCTTTTATAATCTTGGAGGTGGTGGTATGAGGAAAAAATAAATCAAGCAGCAATGTCCTCCTAGGTATCAGAGTTCTTTCGGAGAGATTGTTTTCATTCCTTTGGTAGAAGAAATAAAGACCATGGTAATGATCTGAGTTCTGATGAGTGTGTTTAGGCACAAAATGTCCCATGAAACAAAGGTAAATTTAACATGTATTAAGTTAACATAACTCAGCCAGAAGATCATTCAGATTTATTAAATCTATTACCCCAAGCAAGATTCAAGAGTTAAACTGATGACAGATGGCCCCTTCAGTGCCTCCGTTTAGGGAGTAAATACCCTTATAAGAAATAATAAACCCTATCTTTCATAAGACACAACTTTTTGTCTTAGTGTTAAATCCTAAATAGTATGTGCCTCATGCGAGCATCCTCTGATAATACTGACCATATGAAGTGATCAGATTATTGAGAAATACACATCAAATATAAAAATATATATTTTTAATGATCTTCTTGATTGATCTTTGATGGAGCCTGAGTACGTAATATTAAAATAAAACTCACAGTATTTTATTCTGGGGAAGGCAAGGTGGCGTGGCCCGGTAGCTTTCTGGTATAAGGAAAGATCCTAGACTTTCCAAAGGGAACAATGGATAGCAAGTCCTTGGAGTTACAGAATAACAAAGCTGTAGGGTCAGGAGCTACTTAGAAGTGACCACTGGGTTGTAGTATCATCCTTAAATATCACCTCCTGCCAGGTTTTTTGATAGGAGTAAGACAGCAGAACTTTTGAAACTGTATAATAAAAGCATGGTGAGCTCTAATTGGGAAAGACAGATAAGCTTTGGATACTGAATGAGTGGCTGCTTATTAATATACTGTTAGGAAAATTGAGAATCCTGACATGTGTTAGTGCCCAGATGAAGACCCTCCGAGTCTCACAGAGAAGTGGGCTGTGAGGCTACCTTCAGACTGAGCCGGAACCTTCATGAAGAAGCTCTGGATCTGTTCAACATCACTGAGACTTTTGAGGGTCACATATCAGGATGATAGTTCTCCATCACCACAATGTGTACAATATGTCATAAGTCTTTGGTTACTCATAATAGCTAAAGTACAGATCATTGCAAATGGATTCATCTTCTGTAAACGAGAACAGATTCAAACAATGATATCAGTCTCATGTGCATTATGCTTTTATGAGAGTAAGCCGTGCGCTGGAAATTGCCTCTGACCTATAGTACCATTTCATGTAAGCTATAGTCCATGTTGCATACTCATACTCAAGGAAGTTTACCTTGTATGTGAAGAGTATACATTTTATGTGCTGGGAGGAAAAAATGGCCAAGTAAAGCTGCTATCTAGTAAGAAAGAGCTCTTCCTTATCTGGACCATTTTCCTAGTAGGCATTAAGAGTTACCCAATGAGGCCACAAGAAAATTATAGCAGAGCTTCTGTGGACATTTTGATTGGATGTAGCCTTGCCTCCGGCTCAGCCTGCTAAGATAATTAACTTGAAAACAGAAAATCCTATTGTCTGGAGTTGGCATTTTAAAAACCAAATTTTAAATGTGTTTCTTGAGTTGCTTAAGTGCACAGATTTATTATTAAGTATAGTTTTCTTCTAAAAACAACCTGGAATATTACTGACATTAAAAGGTCAATAGTTTCATATTTAAACCTAAAAATAATTGCTTTGAGATCTGTAGAATATTGTGTAGCCTATTATTTCTTGATAACTTTAGAAGAGCTAATACAATATGAGTCAGATCTTAAATGGAATGAGGAATTCAGAATTTATATTATAACAGAAAAGGAGACAGTAAAATGACAAGGAAATTACTAAAATATAGTATGTTTTCAATGTAAAAATAGATTCCCACACCCATTTCAAATGAATGATACCTTAGGTTCTTCTCTCCACCAGTAAATCACCCCCCAACTTGTATATTTCACCTTTCCCAGAATTACTTCTTCCATGAAGAATTTTCCAGAATTGCAATTATATAATTCTTTTAACCTTTTACTTTTCAAAAATCAAGGGAATTTAAATGGGGAATTAAGTCGCATTTAATTTCCAGTTTAGCATTTTAATCTTTGAAAATAACCCAGCCAGGGGCAAGGTGCATCTGAAGATTTCAACAGCAAACCAAAATGGGGAAACCTGTGACCTTTGAAATATAAAATGGTGGTTTGGCTTCCAGTAAAGCTTTGTCCATTATACTCTTACTCTTGTTCTTCTTTCTCTCTAGCTTTTGCCTCTGTCAGAGTCTAAAATGCTAATTAATACTACATCATGGAATATATTTCACATCATTTCTATAAAATTAAAGGAAAAGCTTTAAGGCTATATAGTATCATAGAAGCTACCTTTTACTTATATAAAATTTTATTTGATATATAATTTTCTATACATATTACATTATGTGTATGTGTGTGTGTGTATATATATATATATATATATACACACATACACACATTACTCTAGACATGTTTTATAGCTTCATTGTGTGCAAGATAAATCTAATATATTCTCAAGCCAAACTGTAGTTTGTAGTGTTATTTGCATGATGTATCATTAATGAACTTCAAAAGGAGAGGTGAATGTGAGCAGATTCCTCTGGTCTGGTGAGACTCTACATCCCATACAAGGTCCTATGAAGAACGTATATTCATATAAACATATTCTTAAATACCACACACATATGGCATCGATTGTGATAACACAAAGTTGAAACTTTATATATTTATAAAATTTATAAATTATATATATATATATAAAATTGTACTTATAAGATTAATCTCCAAAATTTACAAGCAGCTCATACAGCTCAATAACAAAAAAAACAAACAACCCAATCCAAAAGTGGGCAGAAGACCTAAATACACATTTCTCCAAAGAAGATATACAGATTGCCAACAAACACATGAAAGAATGTTCAACATCACTAATCATTAGAGAAATGCAAATCAAAACTACAATGAGGTATCACCTCACACCAGTCAGAATGGCCATCATCAAAAAGTCTACAAAGAACACACGCTGGAGAGGGTGTGGAGAAAAGGGAACCCTCTTTCACTGTTGGTGGGAATGTAAATTGATACAGCCACTATGGAGAACGGTATGGAGGTTCCTTAAAAAACTAAAAATAGAACTACCATACAACACAGCAATGCCACTACTGGGCATATACCCTGAGAGAACCATAATTCAAAAAGAGTCATGTACCACAATGTTCACTGCAGCTCTATTTACAATAGCCAGCACATGGAAGCAACCTAAGTGTCCACTGACAGATGAATGGATAAAGAAGCTGTGGCACATATATACAATGGACTATTACTTAGCCATAAAAAGAAACGAAATTGAGTTATTTGTAGTGAGGTGGATGGACCTAGAGTCTGTCATATAGAATGAAGTATATCAGAAAGAGAAAAACAAGTATCATATGGAATCTAAAAAAAAGAATGGTTTCGAAGAACCTAGGAGCAGGAGAGGAATAAAGATGCAGACGTAGAGAATGGACTTGAGGACACGGGGAGGGGGAACGGTAAGCTGGGACAAAATGAGAGAGTGGCATAGACATATATACACTACGAAATGTAAGATAGATAGCTAGTTGGAAGTAGCCTTATGGCACAGGGAGATCGGCTCGGTGCTTTGTGTCCACCTAGAGGGTGGGATAGGGAGGATGGGAGGGAGATGCAAGAGGGAGGGGATATGGGGATATATGTATATGTATAGCTGATTCACTTTGTTGTACAGCAGAAACTAACACAACACTGGAAAGCAATTATACTCAAATAAAGATGTTAAAAAGAAGAAAAAAAGGAAGCTCATATAATAGCACTTCATAATGGTAAAACTTATTTTTCCTTTGATATTTCATTGCTGTCCTTCGTAATCCTCTATACTTATATTTTGTATTTAAAATCATTATTCTGAGGAGTTCATAGGCTTGACCACACTGCTAAAGGAGTATATAGCATATGCAGTAAAGAATCCCCATGCTTGTCACTACCTATTGTTGATTCCCTGACATTAACCTCGCACATAGCAAGGGCTCCATAAATCTTGGATGAACTAAACTGATAGTGAGATGACTCAAGTTCCTTGGAGCTGTACAATGCCATAAATCTACAGAGATTCTTCCTAAGTAAAAATTTAATTTTAAACTACTGTTAAAGAAACTTCCTGGCATTTGTATGTTAACCAGGCAACCCCTATTTTACACGACAGATCTATGAGTTCTGACTTTTGAATCCAAACATACGGTACATATATCCATATGTTTCTTTTTCTTTTTTTTAAAATAAATTTATTTATTTATTTATGGCTGCATTGGGTCTTCATTGTGGTGTGCGGGCTTCTCATTGTGGTGGCTTCTCTTTGCTGTGGAGCACAGGCTCTAGGCACGCGGGCTCAGTAGTTGTGGCACACGGGCTTAGTTGCTCCCTGGCATGTGGGATCTTCCCGGACCAGGGCTGGAACCCATGTCCCCTGCATTGGCAGGCGGATTCCCAACGACTGTGCCACCAGGGAAGTCCCTATCCATATGTTTCTAATTCTCTATATTCTTCCTGCCCTATACTTAAAATCCTATTGTAAAAGTTTTCTTTATATTTTTTCATGTGGATCATAGTAAGCCAGTAGACTTTTAGAGTAATAGGTATTATTGCTCTCATACTGCTTCCTAGATTAGACACCTGTGTAATTTGTATATTTAAACCCTAAGCCTTATTCCTGCAATTTATTTAGCTGAACTATGTAATTTTTTCCCCTTATACCCAAAGGTACCTTTTCCCAAAGAGTTTTGTAATGATAAGGAGTGATAAAAATTCTACAGAAATAAATTTCAGAGGCACCAAATCAACTGCTTTCCATTTATAATCATGGTAGTAAAACAAAAAAGAGTAGAATCAACTTGATTTACCTTTTAGAGAGGTAGACATATTAGTTCCTATTGACAAACACAGGTTTTTTTGTGATTGGAATCATGGAAGTCTTTTTATGTGGTTACTAGAAGTACCCAACTGTCACAATTTTTACACTAAAAATGCAGTATTTAACTTTAAGTGTCAAGATTTTTCATAATACCATGTCCTGAAAGTGTGAAACTGTCTTGCTGATGTATTTTCTTTAACACTTAAGGAGTTGTGAACATTTGGGATATATTAATTGATGATCTTAAGCTTTTCCAGTAGAATTGTAAATGGATGATAAATATACAGCACATTTCAATTATATGCTGAAAATGCATAGAAAAAAAGACTAGGAGGAGAAACATTTAAAAAGTTAACAGTAGTTATTTTTAGTTTAAGAAAAAATTATCCAAAACTTGGAAATTAAGCCAAAGGATGGTTCTGTATGTTCAAGTAACACAGTAGGGTGTTATCTAAATGTCCCCCATACCCTCAAAAGGGCTTCTACATTTTCAGAGAAATGCAAATCTGTTTGACTTACTGTTTACTATTAGTATGAATCCAGACATTTTACAACTCAGTAAAGTTAAATGCTAACTTGTAGAAAACTGAGATGATACAAATGACTTTTTATCCAGTAGAGAATATAACCTTAGAGGCTGCAGGATATTAACCTGTTTTGAATCGAATTTACCAATCTTATTCCAGAATTCTTCACTGATTATAGAAGCATTTGCATCTTGTATCTCCTTTCGAGCCTGTTTTGTCTTACTACTGGCTCCCTCATAAATGTGTTAAATAAAATCTAACATGTAATCATCATGACTTACATGAAAAGTATGTTTCTTAACAAAATTTCACTTTCACACTAGCTGGTATGATTATGGATTTCCTTTATACTTTATTATCCAAAATGTCCCCAATTGATCCATAACACATTTATGATCTGAAAACATAAACGTTTACTTGAAAAAAATACATGGTATATGAAAATCTATTCAGTTTCATGGTGCCATATGCATGCAAGATCTTGAATAACATACAAAGGAATCTAATTGGTTGAAGATGAAACAGTTTTTCAATCGATAGTGTTTTTTTTCCTTTCCCATCAGTAGCAAAGCTATGTAAGAAATAAAGTTTAGAAACATGAAAAGTGTATGAGTACTGACATGTGCTTATTGTGAATGTGATGAGAGAGGTACGTCAGGACAGTGAGAGTTAGGTTCATTACACTCCTTTCTCATACTGTAAATGAAAGAATAACAAATACTGGCTAAAATTCAATAACTTCCATGGCCAAGATACATACTATAATTTGGACATTGATTCCCTTTGATAACCTTTCTCCTCAGGCACCGTCAAGACAGATAATAATTAGTAGTTCAGCTAGGAGCTGGACCACAAATTTCATTTGGGTAAACTATAGGAGACACTCCACATTCATCAGAGCTTTTTCAGTTGCAAATATTCCCTGTGGCCAACACTGCTTGTTTTCCCCTTTGGAATGAGTCTGTTTTCACTGAGCCTTCTAGGATGTTGAGCCGCTAACAGAAGTGAGGACTTTGCAGGCTGAGTGCTCACAGTTGCAAGATACTAAATAATACTGATTCCAGACATTTTATTCCTGTGTGAACTTTTGGTAAGAGGGAGGGGTGCTAGCAGCTGCATATCAGAAGTATCTGCAGTTCCTATCTCAAACCACTCCCTCGCCACCTATTCTACAAATTATACAGTTACCTTGATCTTGAACTTCTTCCTTTTTAAGTATAAAAGCCTGGAGGAGAGTTAGGACTGTTTACACTTCTAAGTCTGTTCCTAAGTCAGAACACTAATTGTGAATTCTGCAGTGTTGACTTGGGATGAAAAAGGGAAAGAAAAAGGCTGGGAAATGGGTGATGCTGGGAAAGTGGGGCAGTCCCTAACCCTTTCTCCTCCCATCCCCACCCCAATCAGCTTTTCCCATCAGTCTTTATAATGAGCATCACTTATTTATTCCCCTACGAAATGTCCCAAAGTTTCCAGACTATTAAAAAAAACTGGGGACTTTAATAAATAGGACTTCACTCTAAACTAAGTAAATGAGACTCTGCATTGACTAACAGAATGCATACCACATGTGAAATTTCCAATTTTCAAATAGCCACATTAAAAAAAGCAAAAAGAAACAGGTCAATTTACTTTTAATAATATATTTGGTTTACTCCAGAATGACAAAATAGTATAATTTTAACCTGGAATGAGATAGTTTACTTCCTTTCAAGATCTTATTAAGTCTTCAAAACTCTGTATGTTTTACCCTCACAATCCATATCAATGACTAGCTGCATTTCAAGAGTTCAGTACTCCATGTGGTTAGTGGCTACTGAATTGGACATTGCAGCACTAGAGACAGACTTAATATTGTGATTCTTATGATCAGGCAACTTTGGAAAACACTTCTCTATTTGGAGGAGACCCAAGAACTCATCCAATGAATATACTTTTCTCACTAGCAAAACTTGGATTAGCTCAGTATTGATGTGATGCTGTTAGACCTTAGAAGATACACAAGAACTTTAGGATTCACACAAATGGGACACTTCAAAGTGAGGCAGAGCATAGGAATTTGGACAAATATTGCTCATGGTAAACTTCTTTATTCCATTATTGTGCAGATGGACAATTAATGACTACATCACTGCCTCAGTCTGGGGTTTCCTTTTAAGAATGAAGCTATTTCTATGCCAACTGTAGAACCCCTGACCCAGGAAGGGATAGCTGGGTTATCTCCTGGAAAGTTCCTTAACTTTCCAGAATTCTGATTTAAATAAAAAGAATAATTCTTATTTCATTTGGTTATTTGAGAAATAAATGAGTGAAATATTGATCATGCAAACAAAGCTAAAGATTGTGTAGGGAAGAGGCTAAGGGTAACTTTCCAACTCCTGTTATAGCTTTAATTTCTTACCTTAGGTGATGACCCTTCATCTCTCAAACCCTTCATTCTTCCCTCCTCTCTCTCCACCTTCTTGATGGGTGGCTCTACCTCCTAGGCCCTGGCAACTTGCTTATGGCCCTTTCTGATTGTGAGGTGATAGCCAACAAGATAGCGGAGAAGTCACTCACTTCTCTACTTCATCAACAGTTCTGTGCAATGAGAGGTTGGGGCTTCCAAGTTCCCATCAGCCAAAAGGTAGAAATCACTGAGAACTGCTAAATGTTTATTGCAGTGTTGACAGTTATAGCTTATGAGGGACCATATTTCTCAAAGAGGAATATTTATATTTAAAGAAGAAATTAAAGTTGGGGATATCACTATACAGACCTTCCTTTATTTTTCCTTTGAGAACTCTATGAGAATGAACACATGCTGTGTTTCACTACTGGATCTCTATTTCCTGGAATAGTATTTAGCACACAGTAGGTTCTCTACAAATATCTGTTTAATTACATATTGAGAGAGCTGCCTGGCGAATCTCAACCAGCTAGGAGCCCATGCTGGTAACCATTCTACAGTACTGTCACTTTTAGCAATGAGGGCTTAATATCTGATTTGAGGAAAGCTGACAATGATATGCAAAATAACCAGTTTCCTCACTATATTTTTAATTAGTAATGCTGTCTTTTACTGTAAGATTCTTAAGTACTTTATGACCACAGTGAGTCCATCTTAATCACATTTGCTGCTTTATTTTCAAGCAGAAAACACACACACAACACCTTCAGATGGATACTGAAGTAGAAATAAGCCATTTAAAATTTGTTTACATGTGGAATGTCTAGAAAGAAAATAAGCGTAACAGGATCACAAAATCTGTCACATATGTTCCTCTAATAATGAGTTGAGGCTGCACTTTTTCAAGTATGCTAAGCTACAGTTCGCCTTTCAAAGTTCTCATCAAAATTATAATGTAAAAAACTAGGAAGTATACAAGAAACCATAAGTATCCTACACAAGCTTATTTTCAAAACTTCAAATCTTGTCCAGACACTCTTCTGCTTAAGTACATTCAGTAACTGTTATTGATAGGCTAAAACACAGACTTGTACGTGTATCTCATAATGTCCCTCACTTAGTATTCCAAATCCGCCTGTCCAGCCTGAGCAATCAGCCTCCACCTGGGAACCTGAGCTCCCTAAGCTTTTGCCACTTAAAGTCATTTCCATTCTCCTAACAACCTACAATTCATATGGCTACCTGGCCTTTGAACATGTGTTCTCATGGTCAAGGACATTCTTTCTTGTTTCTCCCTGATAAACCTACCTGCTCGTGGTAAAGACTTCCCAAGTTCACCATCTCCTCTTCCCTATTGTCACAGGACTTTGTAAACACAGTGAGGAAAGAATTTCTTTTTTTTTAATTAAAAAAAAAGTTTTTTGGCCACAACGCGCAGCTTGTGGGATCTTAGTTCCCGGACCAGGGATGGAACCCGTGCCCCCTGCAGTGGAAGCGCAGAGTTTTAACCACTGGACCGCCAGGGAACTCCAGGGCAGAATTTGAGAACTGTATTCTACCAACTCTGAGGTCTATATATCTATTGCTCTCTGCACTAGACCAACTTCCTTGAGTGATAGATTCCTCATCCCCTCACATGGAGACAGACGTCTGCCTCCCCCACTGATGTAAGGCCACTGTGCATTGTTTGGTTCAACATTGAAACTTTTGGTACGCAGCACCATCCTGACCCTTGACAAAAACATGTTGAATAAGCAAAGAATGCCGACATCCATAGCTGTGCAATGTTAAGGGAAAACAATTTTGCCTTGAAGGAACCATATGTGTCATGGTGGATTTTATCCTGAGAGTATTCTGAAAGGGAGGCCACTACTAACCACTAGGCTGTGACCTTCAAAGGGCTTCTGCCCTGTGGTAACCAAGAGCCTTTCACTGTCAAGGTTGTCTTAGAGAACACCAGCCATCGCTACACAGACCAATGCCTAAGTCTTCCATATACGACCGCTGCTTACCAAATCCTGGTCTCCTACCAAAACTCTACTTTTATTTCAAATCATGGAGAAATAAATGAATGTCTCTGTATCTTCTGTTCCCTCGATAACCTACATCTTATAAAGGATCCCCCAAATCTATATCTCAACAGGAGATTAATATGACAATGTAATTGAAAGTGCTTCATAAATTAGAAAGTGCCTTATTATGTTATGACTAATGTTATTGCCATCATTAACAAGCCTAACATCATCTCTAATAATAAAAATAACCCTTCGGAATACTCTGATTTTGATGTACTATGGGTCAAATTATAACCCATAGCAATAAAGATGTTATGTCTCACCCTTACTGATAATGACATAAGATGGGTTTAATTAGGATTATACTTATCACGAAATAGCATTTTTATGGATGGAAGAAGTTTCATTTTTATTACTTAATATCCTTAAGGCCTCTTAAGAGGGCCTGGTCCTATAATGAGTGGTGGATATTATTCTCTTTATTCGTTTCCTCAATGCTTATTAGGCAGAGCTGAGATTTAATTTTTTCTCAACATCTCAAACTTCTAGCTGATGCTCAGTAAGCCATATGATATTCAGATCCCAAGGCCTTCACTTATTTGCCTTGTGATTTGGGGTAAAATATTTACAGTTCTGAGTCTTGTAAAAAGTTATAAGAATAACTTTTCTACTTATCTGGTTGCGTTTTTTTTTTTTAGAATCACATCAAAAATATTTCTTATAATCTTTAAATATAAAGGCACTAAAAGCAACTTTACTACTGCAATTAAATAAATATTGTGTTACATCTTTCTGGGCCCGTTTCTTTTTTTTTAACATCTTTATTGGAGTATAATTGCTTTACAATTGTGTGTTAGTTTCTGCTTTATAACAAAGTGAATCAGCTATACATATACATATATCTCCATATCTCCTCCCTCTTGTGTCTCCCTCCCTCCCATCCTCCCTATCCCACCCCTCTAGGTGGACACAAAGCACCGAGCTGATCTCCCTGTGCTATGTGGCTGCTTCCCACTAGCTATCTATTTTACATTTGATAGTGTATATATGTCCATGCCACTCTCTCACTTCATCCCAGCTTACCCTTCCCCCCTCCCCGTGTCCTCAAGTCCATTCTCTATGTCTGTGTCTTTATTCCTGTCTAGCCCCTAGGTTCTTCAGAACCTTTTTTTTTTTTTTTTTTAGATTCCATATATATGTGTTAGCATACGGTATTTGTTTTTCGTCTTTGACTTACTTCACTCTGTATGACAGACTCTAGGTCCATCCAGCTCACTATAAATAACTCAATTTTGTTTCTTTTTATGGTTGAGTAATATGCCATTGTATATATGTACCACATCTTCTTTATCCATTCATCGGTCAATGGACACTTAGATTGCTTCCATGTGGTGGCTACTGTAAATAGAGCTGCAGTGAACATTGTGGTACATGACTCTTTTTGAATTATGGTTTTCTCAGGGTATATGCTGGGCCTGTTTTTGTAAAAGTGATTTAATATCATCTTCCCAAATTAAGCATTTCCTACACTGGCTTCTTAATTTTTTAAAAATTAAATTCTTCCCTTATACTCATCATATTACTACCTTGTGACACTCAATCAGAAATAACCCAACACACATACACACACATACACACACAGAGACACACGATTAAAACAAAAAAAGATCTAGGAAATAATACTTTCCTATGTGTGATGAACCTTGACATGTTCTATTTTGTTTCACTAAACACAAACATTTGTGGTGAGCCACAAATTGATTTTATGACTCACGGTTTAGAAAATACTAGCCCACTAGATTAAAAGAAAAATAGAAAAAATAAACCAAAATGTAACCAACAGGAAAGGAAATGAGTCCTAAGCATCACCTTTTGCCATTTCTTTCCATGTATCTGTAATCGGTCCAAGAGGACCTCATCGTGCCCTAATCAAATCACAGTTTTTCATAATACCAATGTTTCCCCCTTTTTCTGGATGTAGGCTTCCCTCACTTATTTCCCACATCACCTCTCCTGTGAAGCACTTCCAAATCTTCTAGCCAGTTAGTTACTCCTTTTCTTGCCTTTCCCCCAATGTCCCGGTTATATACATACCTCTATTATACCTCATACATGTTATTTTAGTTGCTTAAATATCCATCTACTGAATATACCATTCATGTTTCAATTGTTAAAATGTCCATCAACTTCAGTGAACCTTGATACCTCTGTGAGTAGATTGGGATTCTGTTAATTTTTATGTCCTGAGCACCTAGCATAGAGTCTGACATAGAGTAGCTCCAAAGTAAAAGTTTGCTGAATAAATGTATTGATTTTAAAGGTTAATTGAAATATAAGGAATTGCTAGGGCTAAATGTTCAAATGCAGTGGTGGTATGCAGGTTCTTTAAAATATGGGTAATCTTATGGGCAGATCCATCCCTTGGGTGGCACAACTAACTGGTAGCCTCCTAAGCCCAGTGTACTGGAGTGGTTGGTGTCATGTGCTCCTCTTATTTGAACATCATTACAATTCTATTTCAAAATTTCTGTTCTTAATGATATCCCAAGGAGACTATGAAAGATTTCAACAGTTTAGCCTCCTTAGATTACATTATCTTGGGTGGTTATGTAGTGGTTGAATTGCCCTGAACACTCTTTTAGGGATAGCCCTGATTATGAGATAAAATTGGCAAATTCCTATGAACTATGGATTGGTAGAGTTTGCTTATTACAGCATACAGATCTTAAACAACTGTTTATAAGCCGCTGTTAAACCATGCTGCATAGCTTATTATTTTTTTTAAATAATTGTGTTGTTTTAAAGTTAAGGTTGTTTCAGCAATCCATTATTAATATTTAAAAATACATATACTGCCCTTTTGTAAGCACATACAAGTATCATCTATTATTTAAATACAAATAGAAATTGAAAGGTAACATGTTCGAAAATGTATTATTTAAAAATAGCAGTAAAATGGGATTTTCAAAATAAAATCATATTAACTAGGATTTACAATACAATATAAGCCTGTATTATTATTGTCATGCCAGGATTTGGAGAACTATGCTGGAACATTAAATTTATTCATTTTCACAGCCAGCAGATATTTTGATGTCTGAGTAGCAACACGAACAAATTACCTAAAAACTTTTAATAGTGTATAATAAATTAAGACTGAATCGTAATGCAAAAGTGGGTATAACAGGACAAAATTATGAATCTCATATAATGATCCAACAACACTTAAAGTGTGGAAACATTTGTATTCTGGAATATACGACCACGGTTGATCCTAATTGTTTCTCTCTTGTCAAACAGAAATTGCACATTAATCTCAAAGTATTGCAAACTGTTCATTACATGCAAATGGTTATGTTGTACAGGCTCTCCAAGGGGACGCAAACTTCTTTACAAAAGGAATCAGGCTAGAAGAAGAGTTTCTCTGATTACGCTAGGATTCTGTTTAGAGTTCTTCATTTATAAGCAACAGAAACTGCCTCTGCCAATAAGGAAATCCATGATAAGGAAATGGAGAGGTTCACAGGACAGAAAGGAAAATCAAAGAATCAGGCTTGGAACAAACAGGACTCCAGAGGGTCCCCACAGCAAACGTAGCTTGTTGGTCTTGACCAGGCATTCTCCTTAGAATGAATGAAGCCCAACCATATCTCTTATCTCAAGTTTAAAAGTCTCAAGAAAGAATATGATTGGGCAAGCTTAGGACCTATGCTTAGGACCACTGAGATGGTGGGAGAAAGGCTCTGGCAGAACAACTTCGAGAACTCTCTTGGGCAGAATACTTGATTTATTGTCCCATGAAGACTGCTCAAGTAATCAAGAGGACCTGGCGGTACTATCAGTAAGGAGAACAGTTCCTATATACTCTTCAAAATGTCTAAGTCCACCACACACTATTTAAGTGACTTTAAAACCTCTTTTTATTTTTAATCATACCCCTTCTCCTAATGCATGGAGTTAAAAGTTGACTCAAATAACAAGTCTATTTGGAGTTACTTTTTTGTTACCATGACTTTCAGTGTGTTTGACGAGCATGGCTGAAGTCTATTTCTCTGTTATGTCAAGTAACAAAGAATATTTAAAGAGAGGGTAAGAAGGACCCTTGAATTTTTATTGCAACTTTTTATGACTCTATCTTCTAAAGCAAGAGTTAACAAACTTTTTCTGTAAAGAGCTACATAGTTAATCCTTTGGCCTTTGTGGGCCAGGCGGTCTCCATGGCAACTACTTATCTCCCCCTTTGTAGCCAGAAAGCAGCCATAGACAGTAAATAAATGTGGTTGAGTCCCAGTAAAACTTATTTGCAAAAACAGGTGGCTGGCAGGATTTGGTCCCATAAAATTCCTCTTCTGAAGAATTTAGTATTTATAGGGTCAATAATATTTAGTGTAGTATGTATTATATCAAATTCATTTAATTGCTTGACATCTGAGGGATGTCACAGGTGAGATACTTACTCCTAATAATGACCAGTTCAATGTTCCACATGGAGCCCTAGATTCTATGGTGGTATATTATTTTGTTTCAGGTTGAAGTTATAAAAACTAAAATTATATATTGACAAAAATAATAATGTGCCAATAAAACCTCAAGGGGAAATATGCTACCACACAGTCTGATACGTACTCATATCAGACTTATCTACTATTTTTCAGTTACCTATGCCCCTGACTCTTTCCTCCTTAAAAAAAAATTACTGTCAATTATAGCTTCACAAAAGAGCAAGAATTAAAAAATTTCTTAACTATGATGCTTGCAAACAATCCTGGTCTCTGGCTTGTACCTATATTTGGTTATCTAGGAGGAAGATTTACCATTCTTATGACTAAATACTTGCTATTCAGCTTAATGAACAGTTCATCCTGAACCAACTCATCTATGAACAGGCCTCTTGTACTATAATTTGTCAACTTTATCATCGTTCAAAATTTAAAATTCACGTCAGAACATTTTCTCACTCTCTTTGTATGACTTGTTCATAACTAGCTCTTTCCTTATGCTGCCTTTCACAATATTGCTCTTTTCTGTTTCCCGAAATCTCGTTCTCGCAATTGAGTTTGGGAATCCCAGAGGTGTAATGGAGGAGTGGCAAGAAAGACTAAAGGGACACAAATAACTGCTGTAGAAAGAAGACCCATTTGCCTAGGCTGGCTCCAGGACTTTCTAGAGTGTTTACATATGGCCATGTGTTTCTAACTTGGCCTTCATATGCTGAACACATGTGGCTGTGAGCTTATTAAGGGAAAGGTGGCTCTTTGCCAAGTCTGTATCCCTAGTAGCAAGCAAAGTGCCTGCCTTGCACACACTAGGCTTACACTAAATATTTGTTGAATGGATTTTGATATTTATGATACACTCAAAGGGTCAGAGAATGAAGCCATCATACTGCTAAAAACTTTCAGCAAATATGAGAGTTTCAAGTGTTCTGTACAAAGAAGAGGAGAGGGCAGCTCCTTGGAAGGAAGAATTTCTTGGATATGAGATGGGGTAAAAATGGAAGAAAGGACAAGCTTAGGGATAGTTTGCCTTAGGGAATAATATGATGAAAATATAATCCTTTCATTTATCCAATTATTCATCATAGTGAGTATTATATATTTTATATATGAAGAGATTGTTCTATGTACTGAAGACCTATTAGTGACCAAGAAAGACAAGGTCCCTGCAAGATTTACATTCTAGTGGGAAAGATAAAAAATAAACATGCAAACATATATTAAAATTTCAGCAATTGACAATGTTATGAAGAAAGCAAAGCAGGGTAATTTGGAGAGAAATTAATCCTCTCTCCGTGTGTGTGTGTGTGTGTGTGTGTGTGTGTGTGTGTGTGATCTTTTTTTTTTTTTTTTTTTTTTTTTTTTCTTTTTGCGGTATGCGGGCCTCTCACCGTTGTGGCCTCTCCCGCTGCGGAGCACAGGCTCCGGACGCACAGGCCCAGCGGCCATGGCTCACGGGCCCAGCCGCTCCGCGGCACATGGGATCCTCCCAGACCGGGGCACGAACCCGCATCCCCTGCATCGGCAGGCGGACTCCCAACCACTGCGCCACCAGGGAGGCCCTGTGTGATCTTTTTAAAATAGGAGAATTTACAAAAAGCATATCTGAGAAGATAACATCAGAACATGGACATATGTAAGTAAAGAGAAGTGTACAAAAGTCCTGAGAGGGAGGGGATTAAGACATAGAGAATAAAGACTGAGGATAGGGTAGAACCCTCTAGCAAAGAGAAAAGCAAGTTTAATGGTAGGAACTAGCACTAGAAGGAATAGTAAGAAGGTATGAGAGAAGAAACAGCAATGAGATCAGAGTGGCTGGAACATCCTCTTTGCAAAGTAGTGTACTTCATAAAAATTACTTATATTAGCATTAATCTTATTTTTCATTAAATAATTTCTGCTTCACATTGCTTCCATGTTGATGTGAGCAGGGTTTTTTCCAATTTGGAATTTGCAATTAGCATGCTTCACTTTTTTTTTTTTTTGGTAGATTCTTACTCTCCTAATAATTTCTTACTCTAAGACTGGGGATCCCTTAGGGATGATATGTTTTCTCATGCATTTTAAGCAGTTCTTTACAGTTGTGGCTATTACAGTAAGTTATAGTTTTGGTTATTGCTTCTTTTCCATTATGTAGAGCAATTTTTCATCTTCTTAAACATATCATGCTAGACAACAGAACTTAAAGAACTAGCCATTGAGATTATCCAATTATTTTAATATACTTATCTTATGAAAGACACATTTGACAGGCAACAATTTAGAGCCCCTCTCTGAATTTCTGCACTCTGCCAAACTCCCAATAAATCTGTTATTACTACTTCTGAAAAGACGCATAAGAGCCAAGAAGTTATAGAGGAGTTTCTAAGCAGCAATAAAAAGCTAACGGTATTTACATAAGAATGAAGTACCCAACTGTTTAGCTGTATTAAGAGACTGACTTCTCATGCCATTACCAGCTAATAACATTGGAAAGCTTACTTTAAGATGTATTCCCATACTTACACATCACTGTAACCCTAAAGTAAGTGACGAGAGACAAATTCTCTTCGCAGTAAATTTTCATGTTGATTCTCTTATGTTAGTGTATATCCTCTAGCTACAGAAACCAGGGTAGCTTTGTGACCACCAAACAAAATCTTATGAAATTTTATTACTGCTGGGGAAATATAAAGGGCCAGCAGTAGTATGAATTATTCTTAACATTGGGGTCCCAATGAAGGGCAACAGATGGCAGAAATTTTTACTCAAATGATTGTTCTATCAAAGTTTCTATTAGCATTTGAGCCCCAGCAGTGCAGCTGTTAAGAAGCCTTCAAACTCACCAGCCAGCTGGTAAAATCAGCACTGTAAAAACTGACTACACAGAAAACATACTTGTATGCAATTTGGTCTTTTACACCATATGCCTTTTTCTAGATAGCCTTTGATTTACTCCATATTAATTCAAAGTCAGTTATCTCCTACAGAATCCTTTGGGGGAGTAGATTACCAATTAGGTATTAAAGTATATCCAAATAAAAATACAAACACTCACTATAGCAGATAGTGTCAGTGATCTATGTACATCCATTCAGCACTCTTTGTTTCTGAGAAAGCCAATGGTTTTTCAATGATGGGACCTACCACTTGAGGCTTTCTACGCTGCAAGCTCAGAAATCAGGGTGAGAATAATTAGAAAGTCTGGGTATTTCCAGTAAGAGGAAGACAGCTTTTTTATGGACTCACTTTGTCTCAAGCTTTTGGGTAGGAGTTACCCAGCTCCAATGTGTTATTGGAATCTAAACTTGTAAGAATTGGGTACTTTACAAAGTGCTCTAGAATTTTCTTCCATCACAAATAGCCAAGGTAAGGCAGAGCTGAAGAGCAGCTAAAATTGTCTTTGACACTTAGATGCTTCTTTCTTTGTCTTCTCTCCCTCAACTGCAAGAAACTAGTGCCTTTTTTCCTTGATTTATTTCCTCATCTGAGAGATCACAGAAATGTTCTCATGTTACAACCATACAGTTTATATGTAATTTTCCATTCTCCATGCAAATTTCCAATTTGAGAAAAGAAAAAGCATATTTTGCTTAACTAGAACATGAATTTAAACTATTTTTTTGAGATTTGATGATGAACATAAACATTATGATATGACATACTTAATCCATGCTGTCTTAAGTACCCACAATCACAATGAATTAAAATTTATCATTATGTTACAAAGTAAACAGTTTTTAATTGAATTTATTTACAGCAATACACAAAAATATATTATACTTCTACCATACAATGGAGTAAAACACAGTAACATTGAAAGATATGCCGGAAGACTAACTTTAAGAAGATGCTATTTTGCCTAAAAACAGCAGTTAACTAATGTCACAATAACACATTGCTGTTTCACTCCCTATGTTTGCTTACCATTCACTGATTTAAAGCCTTAAAAGTTTCATCTAAATAATCCTACTTCTGTTTACTTCTTTAGGTTAATTTCAAATGAAATTTCTTACGATTTCAAGGTCTCATGCTTGCCCAAGGCAATGCTCTTTAGAAGGTGCTGTTAATTTTTAATACGGTTCACTAAGCAGCACTGTCCCATAAAATAAACAGGTTCCATTTCCATTAATAGCAAGGTTATTCTACTCTTTTAAATATTCAATCTAATTTTTTTTTTTTTCGGTACGCGGGCCTCTCACTGTTGTGGCCGCTTCCGTTGCGGAGCACGTGCAGGCTCAGCGGCCATGGCTCACGCGCCCAGCCGCTCCACGGCATGTGGGATCTTCCCGGACCGGGGCACGAACCCGCGTCCCCTGCATCGGCAGGCGGACTCTCAACCACTGCGCCACCAGGGAAGCCCTCAATCTAATTTTGATTTTTATTGTTTCTACTGTCAACTTCAAGAATTTTCAACTCCATTAAAATAACAGCCCGTGCTTTAAAAATTATTTCTTTCTACTCTAGAAGAACATGTAGAGCTAAATGTTAGGACATGTTATGATTTCCACTTTTCTGTTTTCACTCAAGGTACTTGTTGGCACACCAATTCACTCTGTCACTAGATGAGTTAACATTATTTTCATAACTTTCCTTCATGGTGCTCAGCTTTCCCTTTGAAAACTCCCGTTAACATTTATTCTTGTTAGTTCTAAAAAGAGGCAGATGTGTCAGCTTTCTGAGGAAGATTTGTTTGGTTGAACTGGAATGTTCCTCACTTTCCAATCCAAGAGCAATACTTTGAGAAAACATCATAAGTCATAAAAGTAAGCATTATTGAAAATGCCTGGTTATTCAATCTGTATTTCAGATGTTTGGGGACAGCAATTCAGTAAATGCACTTTTGTTTTTATAGATACGGGCTAATCACTTAGGAAGTGTGATTAGTTATAAGGTCTCACGTTTAATGAGTATTTTGTGGAGAATGCAATTCTAAGTACTTTATGCACATCTCATTTTTACTATTTAAGAGAAGAGAAAACAGAGACATAGAGATTTAAGACACTTCACAAGATTCTGCAGCTATTAAAGGAGCTAAAGGAGCTGGGATTTGAACCCACACTTTGTGAATGTGGCTTCCAACTTTTTAGCCAATTTTCTTTTTTTTTTTTTTTTTTTTTATTAGTTTCTGCTTTATAACAAAGTGAATCAGTCATACTAGCCAATTTTCTAAACTTCTACTAGAGCCTAATGTGGCATGTCAATATTTTTTGTGGGTGATAAAATTTTCCATATGTACTCAATTACTGCTTGTTGAATGAATATTTAAGAGACACATAAATAATTGAATGAGCTTATTAACAGACCAATTTTAGTGGCATGAAACATGATTGATATTTTCTCATGTAAAAAAATATGATATTTTTAAAAGATTCCCCATGGTGCCATGACATATTTTTGGAATACCTTGAAAAATATTAATTAATATATTTAATTCTATCATTCATTTGTGATGGCTGAGTTGCATTCATTCAATAGCTGAGTTGCATGGAACCAGACAATCTTTTTGGCATTGGCAGCAACTTTATTTTGAATAGTAACACCAAGTGTCAGTAGGACAATGATTTGTCTTTTTTAAAGTTAAAAAGATAAATAAAATGCAGTTTGATAGAAGTCTATATACATAAACTTACAACATGTACCTGTTTATTATTTTATTTCATATCTAGACATGATATCTTTGCTGAAAATTATTCTTATGAGGCTTTAAACTCCAGTGTACCCCTGTAAATATTTGTTTAGTACATGGGCTGCTTAGTTGATTTTCCTTAAAGTAACCATTACTGGTTCATGGCAACAAATCTGTCTGCTGCTAACAGGCAGCATCTACATTCTGTTTCCTAAAATAATTTCTCATCAAAAATTTAAACTCTCGGGGCTTCCCTGGTGGTGCAGTGCTTGGGAGTCCGCCTGCCGATGCAGGGGACACGGGTTCGTGTCCCAGTCCGGGAGGATCCTGCGTGCTGCGGAGAGGCTGGGCCCGTGAGCCGTGGCCACTGAGCCTGCGCCTCCAGAGCCTGTGCTCCGCAACCAGAGAGGCCGCGATAGTGAGAGGCCCGCGTACCACACACACAAAAAAAATTTAAACTCTCTTATTCATTATTAGTCAGTCAACAATGATAATGACCAAGACAGCTGAAATTACCATAGTTTCCATTTCTCTTATCAATGGAGGTGACTTATAATGCCTTTCTGTACCCTTTTCTGAGACTTAGCAGAACAGAAAGATAACTCCAGATGTCTTATGTTTATGTGTGTCTATGCAGGTATGCACATGTGTATGTGCATGATTTTGGACCTTCCTAATCACCGGGGAAAAGAAACCGTAACTGTTTAGAATATTTGTGATATCATTCACAGTTCCATAACTAGAAAAACTTTTCCCTGGACATCCAGAATTCCCTTTTTTATTTCATTGAGTAAAAAACAGACTAAATATGGGCTTCCCTGGTGGCGCAGTGGTTGAGAGTCTGCCTGCGGATGCAGGGCACACGGGTTCGAGCCCTGGTCTGGGAAGATCCCACATGCCGTGGAGCAGTTAGGCCCGTGAGCCATGGCCGCTGAGTCTGCGCGTCCGGAGCCTGTGCTCCGCAACGGGAGAGGCCACAACAGTGAGAGGCCCACATACCAAAAAAAAAAAAAAAAAAAAAAAAAACAGACTAAATAAAATAGTCTTTTAAGAAATTCTCCAATTAACGGAAAAAAAGTTTTGATAAAATGTTCATCAATTACAACTAAACCCCAGTGTCAAGAAGTGGAGACCTTTAGTCATTCTCAAGGCAATTAAAATTATCATATAGTTTTAAGATTGTATAGAAGTAAACACACTAAAATATCAAATGACATAAAAATTGTTTGTTTTGGACTTCTGCTTCTGTCCAAGTTGGAGTAACAGGGACCAAATTTAACTTCTTGGTTAAAAAATTTTTTAAATGAACAAAACGTATGAAACAATGTTTTTGAAGACATTTATACACTGGGTAATTTTTAAAAAGTGATCTCTAAGAAATTAGAAACAAATGAGGTGAGCCCTACCATTGCCCCAGCTTACTATCTGGGCAGAGTTCCAAGCTATGACAAAGGATGAAGGCACTCTCACAAAGCCACAGAGTCTCCTTGAGTTGAGGAGATGGAGCTGGGAACCCAAGGAGACCAAAGTGGCTAGAGTAACAGGGCAGAGCATCAGAGAGGAGACAGATACACAGAGAATAAACATTGGAGATGTGCAGAGAACACCCTTCCAGTCTTCAGCTCAGTCCCAATCAGTTCCCATATGAGAAGAAACTACCACTGTCTAGGGAAAGAACTACACGAAATGACTAAAGGGAACAATCACCAGAGTTCACATATGGCTGGGAATAGTATCTGTTCCTGCCAGCCACAGTGGAAAATATCATTCACAGAGCATCAGAGTGAATACTGAGATGGGTTTTGCTTCAGTAGTGGGGAAAAATTAGTCCTAGACTTAGGTTGTTCTGCTCAAAACTCAAAAAGTATAAGAGGAAGACACTCAAAAGATCGAAGTGTTTCCAAGCAAACTAACTGTGTTCCAGCACAAAGGTCATTAATATTTACCTGCACAAATATATCAAGCACTCAACAAGTTAAAATTCACATTTGGCACCCAATCAAAAATTACCAGTCATCCAAAGAAGCAGGAGAATAACATCCATGACAAGGAGAAAAAAATAATTGAAATTGACCCAAAATAGACACAGATGATAGAACTGGTAGACAAGTACATTATAACTGTTATTATAACTGTATTCCATATTTTCAAGAAGGTAAAGATTGACATGTTGAGTAGAGACAAGAAAGATGTTAAAACTCTCAAGTCACACTTCAGCAATGTACTGAATCACACAAAACAACGTCTGAGGTTAAAATTATACACTAGATGAGATTAACCACAGATTAGATATGGTAAAAGATCAGATTAGTCCATTTGACAATAGAAATTATGTAAAATGAATTACAGTGAAAAAAAGACTGAAAATAAAAAGAACAAAACATCAGTGAGTGGCCTAATATATGTTATCAGAGTCCCTGAAAAGGGGAACGGGGCAGAAAAATATTATTTTTCAATAACACCTTTAAAATTTCTGAATTTGATGAAAACTAAGGACACACAGATCCAAGAAGCTTAACAGACCTCAAGAAGAAGAAACACAAAGAAAACTATACCAAGGAACATCATAAACCAATTGCTCAATTCCCAAAAGCACTCCCTAATAAACCTTCTGTATCCATTTCCGAGTGAGATGCCAACCCGAAATATATACCAATATCCACATCAAGACAACCACCCTCTGTGGAGTAGAAGGTATATATATATTTACCTTCAATATACTTCTACATTGCTTTATTTTTTCATAATGAGTATATAGTATTTTTACAACAAAAACAGATTAATATACGTAACTACCTTGTGATGGATATCTTTGAAAATGGCAAGAGGTTTATAAATCTCCCCAAGAACACCTTATATCTCTTATAATTCTGCCTTTAAGTCAGAAACCTAGTGATGCTGTATTAGCTCAAAATTCACTTTAGTGCTGTTACAAAATGTATTTTCTGTATGATGGCAGATTGGAAATCCACAAATTTCCTGTACCTGCAATGCCGATGCTGATGTGTATAAAAATTTGATTGATATACACATAATTACACAAGATTCCAAAATTATTCATTTTCTATGTTTACATAGCTTACACACACATAGGTGTTTAAATGCTAACTTTCTTAATATCAAAAGGCCTATTTGCTATGCAAAAAATATTTGAGAATGGAGAACTGTAAGGTTGAAAATGATATTGCTTTTATGAATCCAGCATTTTGAAATGTCTGGACTATTTAATACATTACCCTTTTCTTTGCTTTCATCTGTCTTAATCAGTGTTTGCTGGCATTCAAAAACTGGCCATAGTTCAAATCTACTTGACTGAAAATTGCTACCTGAACAACTTTAAAAAATGTTGCAAAAATACTTAAGATCTGGTATAATAAACACAATAGTTCTTATACCTAAGCCATATACTTTATAACATAAATTACAACCTCTACAATGTACTTTATCTGCATAATCAAAAGATACAGCAAGTTGAAATTAAACTGTACGCTGGTTGTAATCCATATGTTGCATTTCCATTAACAAAAACCATGCAACAGTCAATAAGTACTGCCAATGAACTCTGCATTGTTTTGGCCTCTGGACTATCTCAGAAGGCATTTTGTCAATAGAATATATAGAAATATTGCTATATCACCACAAATTGTCTTTAGGGAAACAGAACTGTAATTTCATCATGATGGATATTTCTAGCAACTACATGATTGCTAAGTATACCACAAGTTCTCCTCCTGGACAAAATCCAACATAAGGCAAAAACACACACTGCCCTAAAGCCACAGGACACCCTGCTGTAAGATGCTTCCCTGTATCAAAGATTCAATTACACTTTGCAGTTCATCAGGTAAACCAGTTACGTCTAGACCCCCATCCTGACACAAAACGTCCACTGCATAGTCTTCCAGATCATCATGACAAGTTCTAATAGGTGCAGTGCTGACAACAAAAGTCAAAAATTATAAATTTCCATCATCCTTCACAACCTCTACTTAAAGAAGTTAAGTAGTCGTGATGCTGTGGTGAAGATAAAAACAATTTGAAAAAAAGAGATCTCAAAAACTTACCTTAAGATACCATTTGTATTTGGCATGTTTCCAACTCTCAGGAACTTGTGTCTTTTTGAGAAAGTGTTCAGCTTCTGTTAGCCATTGACTAAATATCTTCATATCATAATGAAACCGCCGCCATTTTTCAACAGATCTGTCAAATTGCCTGGAATTAAACAATATGGATCAAGGAAAATAAATGGATTATATGGACCTAACATATATTTTATTACATTAACAAGGATACTATTTTGATAGTTTCTCACATTTGTATATTTCAATTTCAATTAACATAAATAATTAGTATAGAATACAGGATGAATTAAAATAAAAGGTTGTAATTTTCCCTTTAAAACTTAATACATTTTGTGATTGAAACAAAGATGGAAACAACTATCATGGAGTATTAGTGTTTTCTTCCCTATGAGAATATTTAATTTTTAATAAAATTTCAGGAATTAAAAAAATACATTAACATCTAATAAATTAAGTATTTTGAAGCTAGATACTAAAAGTCAAAATATTTTTTGGATCAAAACAAAATTATTTCATTAAACTCTATCAATTTCAGTCATATCTTGACCTAAAAGCGTCTATTAAGATCCTCGAGCACTCAGGATGATAGATGTAATAACTTATACGTAGGCTTACATGTGAAAAATCTACCAACTAACTGATATAGTAGTCTAAAACAGATGATGAGTGTTGTCTTCCTTTATCCTTCCGGTTTCATTGTATCCACTAAAATTTAAATTGGAATGCTGAAGGAATTTAGTGCAAGGTAATATCTTAACATCTCATATGAAAAGAATATTAAGAAGGAAGCATTTGGTCATATTCCGGTCACAGAAGAGACTGAGGCAGAAATTATATGAGTCAAGGCTTTATGTTTACCCTAAGACAGATGCACATAACAATCACTTGTGGCATTTAAAAAAAAAACAGCAATAAAACACTGATTTTGGGTCTCCAGTCTAGACCAGTTAAATCAGTATCTTTGGAGGTGGGATCCTTACACTGGTATTTTTAAAAGCACCCAGATGATTCTAATGTACGGTTAAGGTGAAAAATACTGTATATTGTTAAGTTTTAAAGTTTTATGGGGTTCACAATCTACTGGGTCTCCCAATGCCCATCCAAACAGGCATTTGCCAGCACGAAAAAAAAAGCCATCCTGCAGATTCCTGGCTGAAGAGCTGCCTCACAATACAGAAGTCTGTCAAACTTCTCTGAGTTCTACTCTTAAGATGCAATGGATTATAGATTTGAATATCTTGAGGATCTTCTCAGATCTCTACCTCCATTTAGGAACTTTAAATAATTTTAGAACCCAAATAATGCCACAATTCCCTACTGTTTTACTGGGAAAGGAATGGAATTCACATTTATTAAACATTTACTATGAACCAGGCCCTGGGCTCTGTGCTTTCACGTATCCCATTCCACTGACTCCTACAAAACACCCTGCAGCATAACAATTATTACTTCCATTTCCCACTGGAGAAAACTGAGATGCTGAGTAAATTACCAAAAGATAAATAGATACTAAATGGAAGAGAGGGAACTCTAACTCAGATCTCTCTGGTTTCAGTGGTGTCTTTTACCACCTTACGTTAAATTTGCTGGGATTTCCTTTTTTCAAGATGAATTTTCACCAAGTTAAACAATTCAATGTGATAGTTGTAGGCCTCTTTTTCCTATTTTTTCTTCTTTATTTTCTTCCAATATTTAATTATACATCTACATGTACATTGCATTCTATCAGATATTGTATTTAATGATTAACTGTATTTTCACCTTAAAAATATCTAAAACAGACAGTATTTTGGTAGCATAAAAAAGGCAGCCAATGATAGCCAAAAGAGGCAGTCTCTATAGCTAGCTTATAAAAAAGAATTCTACCTTTAATAAATAATGGCATTCTAGAGTTGATCAAATATGATATATCCATGAGCCACAAAATTATCTTGGAAATGTTTGCATATTTAACAATAATTTTGTTTTCATATGTTTTCAGTGCTAATACACGAAACATGACTTAAGAATACATCATAAGAATTTATTTCCTTTAAAAAAGAATTGTACATTTTATATGTCTTACAGGCACTTGAATCACAAAGAGTTGTTAAATGAGAATCTAAAACACAATGAATCATAGTTGGCATTGTTCCATCTTAGTGAGACTAGTTGATTTTAGTTTTCATTATATTTATTTTTATGTTGTCAAGTTTTTCTGCAATGTGCATATCATACTTTGAATATTCAGAAAAATACAGTTATTAAATTTTGTTTATTTATTTTAGATAGAACTATAGTTGATTTACAATATTATATTAGTTTCAGGTGTACAGCCCAGTGATTCAATATTTTTGCAGACTATACTCCATTCAAAGTTATGGCTGTATTTTAAATAATGGCCATATTCCCTGTACTGTACAATATATCCTGCTGCTTATTTATTTTATACATAGTAGTGTCTCCTAATCCCATACTCTTATTTTGCCCCTCCCTTTTCCTTTCCCCACTGGTAACAACTAGTTTATTCTCTGAATCTGTGATTCTTTTTCTGTTTCATTATATACATTCTTTTATTTTTTTAGATTCCACATATAAGAGATAACAGAGTGATAACATAGATAACATCTTTCTCTGTCTGACTTATTTCACTAAGCATAATACTTTTTTTTTTTTGCGGTACACGTTCCTCTCACTGTTGTGGCCTCTCCCATTGCGGAGCACAGGCTCCGGATGGGCAGGCTCAGCGGCCATGGCTCACGGGCCTAGCTGCTCCGCGGCATGTGGGATCTTCCCGGAGCGGAGCACGAACCCGTGTCCCCTGCATTGGCAGGCGGACT
This sequence comes from Mesoplodon mirus, assembly GCF_964341445.2. NCBI lineage: Eukaryota > Metazoa > Chordata > Mammalia > Artiodactyla > Ziphiidae > Mesoplodon > Mesoplodon mirus. Next base: position 30,813,476 of record NC_138981.1, read on the forward strand.
CTCAACCACTGCGCCACCAGGGAGGCCCAGCATAATACTTTTTAAAAGGCAGTCTCACACACAAACAACTAACATCTCCAACTATCCTCCTGCCACCATAGTTTGGGAAACAGGCAGAGGCTGACCAGACCACAGAGAAGTTGTCATTTGGTCATAATTTACCATCCCACCTTTGTAGCAGTCATCAGTCCCCTTCTTACTTTTCTTTTTTCCCAACCTAATCACCAGATTTACCCTCTTGCCAACGCTTTTAGCTACTGGGAGGTGACTGTTTCTCCAACATCTGTGCTATACTCTTCATTCCAGTCTGCTGCAGATGTGTCCCTCCACCACTCACTGCACTGGCAATTACCATCTTCCACCAGATTCCACAAAGCCTCCTCCCATCCAATCCCTCTTCTTCTTCACAGTTTACCTGTCCTCTAAATTCTCCAGGAGATGAAAACCATCAGCACCCATACAATTGATCATGGTACCCCTTAGTTCTGCAAGACAAAGCTGGAGATAGGAAGAGAAGGGAAACAGTCTGAGAGCTCAGGCTTCTCTACTTACATCTGTGTTCCAGGCCCACAAAAATGAGACAGGATGGAGTTACCAGCCAGAAAGGACTCTCTGCAGTCCCCCATGCCCTGCTACTGTCTCAGGATTTCGTGACTTTGAACATTAGTCCAATATTCCTGAAATGTCCTCCTTCCCTTTGCTCCCTTTTCCCCAGCTCCTGCAATCTGAACCTTTTCATACTTAAAGACTTGATCTGAACTACTTATACTGTCACTTTATAAATATCTAAATATAGAATATTCCCTAGAGTCTGCAACTGCTAAAACTTCGAAAACTGTAAAGCTGATTTAATTTTATTATTAAAATTAATGTTAAAATAAGGAACTCTATTCAAACAAAATATTAAATAAAAGCATGCGGAAGCTATTCAGGCTGGAAAAGCATTAGGCACGAGGGAGCAGGAGGGGAAGATGGCGGAAGAGCAAGACGCGGAAATCACCTTCCTCCCCACAGATACACCAGAAATACATCTACACGTGGAACAACTCCTATAGAACACCTACTGAACGCTGACAGAAGACCTCAGACCTCCCCAAAGGCAAGAAACTCCCCACGTACCTGGGTAGGGAAAAAGAAAAAAGAAAAAACAGAGACAAAAGGATAGGGACGGGACCTGCACCAGTGGGAGGCAGCCGTGAAGGAGGAAAGGTTTCCACACACTAGGGAACCCCTTCATGGCGGAGAGGGAGGATGGCGGGGGTGGGGGGGAAGCTTCGGAGCCACAGAGGAGAGCGCAGCAATAGGGGCAGAGAGGGCAAAGTGGAGAGATTCCCGCACAGAGGATCGGTGCCGACCAGCACTCACCAGCCCGGGAGGCTTGTCTGCTCGGCTGCCGGGGCGGGCGGGGCTGGGAGCTGAGGCTCGGGGTTCGGTCGGACCGCAGGGAGAGGACTGGCGGCGTCAACACAGCCTGAAGGGGTTAGTGCGCCACGGCTAGCCGGGAGGGAGTGCGGGAAAAAGTCTTGACCTGCCGAAGAGGCAAGAGACTTTTGCTTCCCTCTTTGTTTCCTGCTGCGCGAGGAGAGGGGATTGAGAGCGCTGCTTAAAGGAGCTCCAGAGACGGGCGCGAGCCGGGCTAAAAGCGTGGACCCCAGAGACGGGCGTGGGACGCTGGGGCTGTTGCTGCTGCTGCCGCCAAGAGGCCTGTGTGCGAGCGCAGGTCACTGTCCACGCCCCCCTTCCGGGGGGCTGCACGGGGAGCCTGTGAAGCCCGCCACTGCCGGGGTCCCGGGATCCAGGGACGGCTTCCCCGGGAGAGCACACGGTGCGCCTAGGGCTGGTGCAACGTCATGACGTCCTCTGCCGCCGCAGGCTCGCCCCGCCTCCGTACCCCTCCCTCCCCCCGGCCCGAGGGAGCCAGAGTCCCCGAAGCGGCTGCTCCTTTAACCCTGTCCTGTCTGAGCAAAGAACAGACGCCCTCTGGAGACCTACACGCACAGGCGGGGCCCAATCCAAAGCTGAGCCCCGGGAGCTATGAGAAAAAAGAAGAGAAAGGGAAATCTCTCCCAGCAGCCTGAGAAGCAGCGGATTAAAGCTTCACAATCAACTTGATGTACCCTGCATCTGTGGAATACATGAATAGACAAACGAATCAACCCAAATTAATGAGATGGACTTTGAGAGCAAGATTTATGATTTTTTCCCCTTTTCCTCTTTTTGTGACTGTGTATGTGTATGCTTCTGTGTGAGATTTTGTCTGTATAGCTTTGCTTCCGCCATTTGTCCTAGGGTTCTATCCGTCCGTTTTTTTGTGTGTTTGTTTTGGTTTAAAAAAATTTTTTTTTCTTAATAATTGTTTATTTTAATAACTTTATTATATTTTATCTTACTTTATTTTATTTTACTTTATCTTCTTTCTTCCTTCCTTCCCTCCTTCCTTCCCTCCTCCATCCCTCCCTCCCTTCTTTCTTTCCTTCTTTCTTTCTTTCTTTCTTTCTTTCTTTCTTTCTTTCTTTCTTTTTCTTCTTCTACTAATTCTTTCTTTCTACTTTTTCTCCTTTTTATTCTGAGTCCTGTGGATGAAAGGCTCTTGGTGCTGCAGCAAGGAGTCAGTGCTGTGCCTCTGAGGTGGGAGAGCCAACTTCAGGACACTGGTCCACAAGAGACCTCCCAGCTCCACATAATATCAAACAGTGAAAACCTCCCAGAGATCTCCATCTCAACAGCAACACCCAGCTTCACTCAAAGACCAGCAAGCTACAGTACTGGACACCCTATGCCAAACAACTAGCAAGACAGGAACACAACCCCACCCATTAGCAGAGAGGCTGCCTAAAATCATAATAAGTCCACAGGCACCCCAAAACACACCACCAGACGTGGGCCTGCCCACCAGAAAGACAAGATCCAGCCTCATCCACCAGAACACAGGCACTAGTCCCCTCCACCAGGAAGCCTACACAACCCACTGAACCAACCTTAGCCACTGGGAACAGACACCAAAAACAACAGGAACTACAAACCTGCAGCCTGCAAAAAGGAAACCCCAAACACAGTAAGATAAGCAAAATGAGAAGACAGAAAAACACACAGCAGATGAAGGAGCAAGATAAAAACCCACCAGACCTACAAATGAAGATGAAATAGGCAGTCTACCTGAAAAAGAATTCAGAATAATGATAGTAAAGATGATCCAACATCTTGGAAATAGAATAGACAAAATGCAAGAAACATTTAATAAAGGACCTAGAAGAACTAAAGAGGAAATAAGCAACAATTAACACCACAATAAATGAAATTAAAAATACTCTAGATGGGGGGGCTTCCCTGGTGGCGCAGTGGTTGAGAGTCTGCCTGCCGATGCAGGGGACACGGGTTCGTGCCCCAGACCAGGAAGATACCACATGCCGCGGAGCGGCTGGGCCCGTGAGCCATGGCTGCTGAGCCTGTGCGTCCGGAGCCTGTGCTCCGCAACGGGAGAGGCCACAACAGTGAGAGGCCCCTGTACCACACACACACAAAAAATACTCTAGATGGGATCAATAGCAGAACAACTGAGGCAGAAGAACGGATAAGTGATGTGGAAGATAAAATAGTGGAAATAGGGCTTCCGTGGTGGCGCAGTGGTTGAGAGTCTGCCTGCCGATGCAGGGGAAATGGGTTCGTGCCCCGGTCTGGGAAGATCCCACATGCCGCGGAGCGGCTGGGCCCGTGAGCCATGGCCGCTGGGCCTGTGCGTCCAGAGCCTGTGCTCCGCAACGGGAGAGGCCACAACAGTGAGAGGCCCACATACCGCAAAAAAAAAAAAAAAAAAAAAAGTGGAAATAACTACTGCAGAGCAGAATAAAGAAAAAGAATGAAAAGAACTGAGGACAGTCTCAGAGACCTCTGGGACAACATTAAACACACCAACATTCAAAGTATATGGGTCCCAGAAGAAGAAGAGAAAAAAAAGGGACTGAGAAAATATTTGAAGACATTTTAGTCAAAAACTTCCCTAATATGGGAAAGGAAATACTTAATCAAGTCCAGGAGGCACAGAGAGTCCCATACAGAATAAATCCAAGGAGAAATATGCCAAGACACATATTAATCAAACTGTCAAAAATTAAATACAAAGAAAACATATTAAAAGCAGCAAGGGAAAAACAACAAATAATACACAAGGGAATCCCCATAAAGTTAACAGCTGAACTTTCAGCAGAAACTCTGCAAGCCAGAAGGGACTGGCAGGTCATATTTAAAGTGATGAAGGAGAAAAACCTGCAACCAAGATTACTCTACCCAGCAAGGATCTCATTCAGATTTGATGGAGAAATTAAAACGTTTACAGACAAGCAAAACCTGAGAGAGTTCAGCACCACCAAACCAGCTTTACAACAAATGCTAAAGGAACTTCTCTAGGCAAGAAACACAACAGAAGGAAAAGACCTACAATAATGAACCCAAAACAATTAAGAAAATGGTAATAGGAACATACATATCGATAATTACCTTAAATGTAAATGGACTAAATGCTCCCACCAAAAGACACAGATTGGCTGAATGGATACAAAAACAAGACCCATATATATGCTGTATACAAGAGACCCACTTCAGACCTAGGGACACATACAGACTGAAAGTAAGGGGATGGAAAAAGATATTCCATGCAAATGGAAACCAAAAGAAAGCTGGAGTAGCAATTCTCATATCAGACAAAATAGACTTTAAAGTAAAGACTATTAAAATAGACAAAGAAGGACACTACATAATGATCAAGGGATCGATCCAAGAAGAAGATATAACAATTGTAAATTATTATGCACCCAACACAGGAGCACCTCAATACATAAGGCAAGTACTAACAGCCATAAAAGGGGAAATCGACAGTAACACATTCATAGTAGGGGACTTTAACACCCCACTTTCACCAATGGACAGATCATCCAAAATGAAAATAAATAAGGAAACACAAGCTTTAAATGATACATTAAACAAGATGGACTTAATTGATATTTATAGGACATTCCATCCATAAACAACAGAATACACATTTTTCACAAGTGCTCATGGAACATTCTCCAGGATAGATCATATCTTGGGTCACAAATCAAGCCTTGGTAAATTTAAGAAAATTGAAATTGTATCAAGTATCTTTTCCGACCACAACGCTATGAGACTAGATATCAATTACAGGAAAAGATGTGTAAAAAATACAAACACATGGAGGCTAAACAATACACTACTTAATAATGAAGTGATCACTGAAGAAATCAAAGAGATAATCAAAAAATACCTAGAAACAAATGACAATGGAGATACGACGACCCAAAACCTATGGGATGCAGCAAAAGCAGTTCTAAGAGGGAAGTTTATAGCAATACAATCCTACCTTAAGAAACAGGAAACATCTCGAATAAACAACCTAACCTTGCACCTAAAGCAATTAGAGAAAGAAGAACAAAAAAAACCCAAAGTTAGCAGAAGGAAAGAAATCATAAAAATCAGATCAGAAATAAATGAAAAAGAAATGAAGGAAATGACGGCAAAGATAATAAAACTAAAAGCTGGTTCCTTGAGAAGATAAACAAAATTGATGAACCATTAACCAGACTCATCAAGAAAAAAAGGGAGAAGACTCAAATCAATAGAATTAGAAATGAAAAAGGAGAAGTAACAACTGACACTGCAGAAATACAAAAGATCATGAGAGATTACTACAAGCAACTCTATGCCAATAAAATGGACAACCTGGAAGAAATGGACAAATTCTTAGAAATGCACAACCTGCCAAGACTGAATCGGGAAGAAATAGAAAATATGAACAGACCAATCACAAGCACTGAAATTGAAACTGTGATTAAAAATCTTCCAACAAACAAAAGCCCAGGACCAGATGGCTTCACAGGAGAATTCTATCAAACATTTAGAGAAGAACTAACACCTATCCTGCTCAAACTCTTCCAAAATATAGCAGGAGGAGGAACACTCCCAAACTCATTCTACGAGGCCACCATCACCTTGATACCAAAACCAGGCAAGGATGTCACAAAGAAAGAAAACTACAGACCAATATCACTGATGAACATAGATGCAAAAATCCTCAAGAAAATACTAGCAAACAGAATCCAACAGCACATTAAAAGGATCATACACCACGATCAAGTGGGGTTTATTCCAGGAATGCAAGGATTCTTCAATATACACAAATAAATCAACGTGATACACCATATTAACAAACTGAAGGAGAAAAAACATATGATCATCTCAATAGATGCAGAGAAAGCTTTCGAGAAAATTCAACACCCATTTACGATAAAAACCCTGCAGAAAGTAGGAATAGAGGGAACTTTCCTCGACATAATAAAGGCCATATATGACAAACCCACAGCCAACATCTTCCTCAATGGTGAAAAACTGAAAGCATTTCCACTAAGATCAGGAACAAGACAAGGCTGCCCACTGTCACCACTCTTATTCAACATAGTTTTGGAAATTTTAGCCACAGTAATCAGAGAAGAAAAGGAAATAAAAGGAATCCAAATTGGAAAAGAAGAAGTAAAGCTGACACTGTTTGCAGATGACATGATACTCTACATAGAGAATCCTAAAGATGCTACCAGAAAACTACTAGAGCTAATCAATGAATTAAAGTAGCAGGATACAAAATTAATGCACAGAAATCTCTTGCATTCCTATACACTAATGATGAAAAATCTGAAAGTGAAATCAAGAAAACATTCCCATTTACCATTTCAACAAAAAGAATAAAATATCTAGGAATAAACCTACCTAAGGAGACAAAAGACCTGTATGCAGAAAATTATAAGACAACGATGAAAAAAATTGAAGATAATACAAATAGATGGAGAGATGTACCATGTTCTTGGATTGGAAGAATCAACATTGTGAAAATGACTCTACTACCCAAAGCAATCTACAGATTCAATGCAGTCCCTATCAAACTACCACTGGCATTTTTCACAGAACTAGAACAAAAAATTTCACAATTTGTATGGAAACACAAAAGACCCCGAATAGCCAAAGCCATCTTGAGAATGAAAAACGGAGCTGGAAGAATCAGACTCCCTGACTTCAGACTATACTACAAAGCTACAGTAATCAAGACAGTATGGTACTGGCACAAAAACAGAAAGATAGATCAATGGAACAGGATAGAAAGCCCAGAGATAAACCCACGCACATATGGTCACCTTATCTTTGATAAAGGAGGCAGGAATGTACACTGGAGAAAGGACAGCCTCTTCAATAAGTGGTGCTGGGAAAACTGGACACGTACATGTAAAAGTATGAGATTAGATCACTCCCTAACACCATACACAAAAATAAGCTCAAAATGGATTAAAGACCTAAATGTAAGGCCAGACACTATCAAACTCTTAGAGGAAAACATAGGCAGAACACTCTATGACATAAATCACAGCAAGATCCTTTTTGACCCACCGCCTAGAGAAATGGAAATAAAAACAAAAATAAACAAATGGGACCTAATGAAACTTAAAAGCTTTTGCACAGCAAAGGAAACCATAAACAAGACCAAAAGCAACCCTAAGAATGGGAGAAAATATTTGCAAATGAAGCAACTGATAAAGGATTAATCTCCAAACTTTATAAGCAGCTTATGCAGCTCAATAACAAAAAAACAAACAACGCAATCCAAAAATGGGCAGATGACCTAAATACACATTTCTCCAAAGAAGATATACAGACTGCCAACAAACACATGAAAGAATGCTCAACGTCATTAATTATTAGAGAAATGCAAATCAAAACTACAATGAGATGTCATCTCACTCCCGTCAGAATGGCCATCATCAAAAAATCTAAAAACAGTAAATGCTGGAAAGGGTGTGGAGAAAAGGGAACACTCTTGCACTGCTGGTGGGAATGTGAATTGGTACAGCCACTATGGAGAACAGTATGGAGGTTCCTTAAAAAACTACAAATAGAACTACCATATGACCCAGCAATCCCACTACTGGGCATATACCCTGAGAAAACCATAATTCAAAAAGAGACATGTACCAAAATGTTCAATGCAGCTCTATTTACAATAGCCCGGAGATGGAAACAACCTAAGTGTCCATCATCGGATGAATGGATAAAGAAGATGTGGCACATATATACAATGGAATATTACTCAGCCATAAAAAGAAACGAAATTGAGCTATCTGTAATGAGGTGGATAGACCTAGAGTCTGTCATACAGAGTGAAGTAAGTCAGGAAGAGAAAGACAAATACCGTATGCTAACACATATATATGGAATTTAAGAAAAAAAATGTCATGAAGAACCTAGGGGTAAAACAGGAATAAACACACAGACCTACTTGAGAATGGACTTGAGGATATCGGGAGGGGGAAGGGTAAGTTGTGACAAAGCGAGAGAGAGGCATGGACATATATACACTACCAAATGTAAGGTAGATAGCTAGTGGGAAGCAGCCGCATAGCACAGGGAGATCAGATCAGTGATTTGTGACCACCTGGAGTGGTGGGATAGGGAGGGTGGGAGGGAGGGAGATGCAAGAGGGAAGGGATATGGAAACAGATGTATATGTATAACTGATTCACTTTGTTATAAAGCAGAAACTAACACACCATTGTAAAGCAATTATACTCCAATAAAGTTTTAAAAATAAATAAATAAATAAATAAATAAATAAATAAAAGCATGCACTTTACATGTGATGACATTTAATGTGAGTAATAATATTTTAAATTCCATTTCAAGCACCACATAAATATCTTAAATATACTTCCCAGCATTTCAATATGCATTGTTAACAGCCAAGTCTAAATCTATTCTTGAATTTACTATGTAAAGTTTGTTTTTTATCATGACTACTTATAAACTTAAACTCTTTCCCACCAAGTAACATTCCAAATGAATAGATATAAATTTTGCTAGTTTTCCCATGTTACATTTATAAATTTAATCTCTAATCACTCACTATGCTTCCTAAATTCCTCTCATTCCATTAAGTGGATGGTCCATGACTGAGGAAAAAGGCAGCAACAACCAGAAACACATAGAGATGTTAAAAATAGCATTCATGGAAAGAAATATTAGTTTTACTCTCTGTATTATTACAAGGGGAAAAAAATGTTACTGCTTTTTTTCCTGGCAGTAAGAGGAAATGTAGACCCAACTAAATAAAAAACAAAAAAAAATGTCAGTATAAACATATGGCTAATAAATCAAGTGATTTTAAAATTTTGCAAATATTAAAATCCTCATTCACTATGCAAGCAGTATTTAAAATTACACTGTTGCTTCATTTATGTGCAGCATAACTTATTTCCTGCTGTTCTAAATCAAGTTAGTCAGATTATTCTCGAGCATAAATTACATTTAGGGAATAATTTAGGTACTTTGGGACATACTTTAACACTTTTGGGCCATTAAGGTGATGCTCAATTCCATGAAATAAATTTAAACAAATAACACCCTAGTAGCCTTCTGACGTAACCATTGTGGCTTTATACTTAAGGTCTGCAAACTCAGCACTGGGCTGCTGAGTATTTCCTTCTACTTATTTCATCTTTGATTGGGTGAGTGGGAGGGCTCTTGGCAGAAGTCTCATGGTCCAAACTATAGCAGCTGATAAATAAAAGTTAAATTAGTCATTTGCCTCAAGTCATAGTACCTAACTCACCTTCCCACACCCACACTCCCCGATCCCTGTTTCCCCAGTAATCAAATTATTTAATAAAACCTAAGTATACTAGCAGTACTGAAGTATTTCCTACAGAACATGGCTCACTCTGGGGAACTCTTCCATGGCTTCAACTTTCCTCACCCCTCTCATACCCCTTTTAAATCTTACTCCTAACATTTCTAGACAAAAGTCAGTTCTCTCATGCCTAATTTATATACTGAGCCTAGATCCATGCGTGTATAATTAGACTCCACTCCAGTTGGCTGTCTCACTGCAACCACTCACTGGACACAGGCTTATACCCGAACCCATGACCTTGCCTCCTCACACAGGTAGAGCACAGTGGTCAGATTGCCTAGGGTGGAATCATGGCTCCACCGTCTACTTTGTGGCCTTGGGCAAGTAAGTGACCTCTCTGAAAAGTTATTATAAAAGTAGTATCTCCCTTCTAAGGCTAATTTTGAGGGTTACATCTATGAATGTATTTAAATTTCTTAGAACAGTAATTGGTAGGGTTCAACAAATATGAGTAGTAGTTTTTGTTATTATTATTCTGTCTATATTTGCTTAGGTTTTCAAATGCAAATCAAATCAGCAGTATAGAATCCAAGCCATGTCATTGTCTCTCTGGTGGGGAATCAGATGTATAAGAAACAAGTTCATTTTCAGGATTTAAATTAATTAAATAGATGATGGAATTAGCTTGTTTACAGAAGCTGAATCACTACTCCAGCATAGAATCCATGGTTGACCATGCTTGGCTCTGACCACCCTATATATATATTTGTTTTTTAAACACCTTTTATTGTGAAATATAACTAATAAACAGAAGAATCTATACAATACCATGTTACCATAACCCAAGACAAAAAAATTTTTAAAAATCTCCTGCAGTCAGAAATCCCTCTTGAACCCCCTCCCAATCATTATCCCCTCTTTCTCCCACAATATAACCTCCATCCTAACTTTCATGGTAATCATTTCCTTAGAAGTTTGTAATTTAAATATGCATTTCTAACAGTAGAGTTTGGCTGTTGTATGTTTTTGAACTTCTTATATATGGAACCATATAATATGTATTTTTTGGTAAGATGGTTCATTTGCTCAATACTAGACATTTAAGATTAATCCATCTTTTTGCTTATACATTGCTGTATAATATTCCATTGTGTGATTTTCTTTTTTAACTGTTAATAAATATCTAGGTTGTTTCTAGTTTGGGGCTACTATGATGCCGCTATAGGCATTCCTGTACCTGTCTCCTGGAATGTGTACACAAGCATTTCTGTAGAGTGTATACCTAGGAGTGAAACTGATGGGCCAGCAGTCATGCATGCACATCTCTAATATTACCAATTAATACCAAATCATTTTTACCCCTAGTTGTAGTAGTGAATGAAAGTTTATACTCTTATTTACAATTTATAGTCCAAGTAGCAGTGTATGAGAATTCCAGTTGTTCCATATTCTCACCACCATGTGGTACTATCAGACTTTTAAATTTCAACTATTCTGGGTGGTATATAGTGATATGATACTTTAGTTTTAATTTGCAAGTTCCTGACTACTAATGGGGCTGACAAAATCTTTCCATGTTTATTGGCCATTTGTATTTCTTATTTTGTGAAGATGACAAAAGTCTTGGTGTTATTGTGAAACATAAAACACAGTTGTTATTTACTACAAAGTGATCATTCTATGAATACCATCCAGATCAAGATAGAAAACATTGTCAGCAGCCCAGAAGCCCTCTTTGTGCCCCTTCTCACATTTCAAGAACTTCTCCCAATTTTCTACCAGATAGTCTGCTCTTAAAGATTTACAGGAATTCCTCATGATTATGGATATACACATTATATTATTTATATGTGTGTTCCAAATATTTTATCCCACCCTGTGACTTTCATTTTCACTCTCTCAATGTTGTCTTTTGATGTACAGAAGTTATTAACATACGATATAGTCCAGTTTATTATTTTATGATTAGTGCTTTATACATCTCTTTAAGAAATCTTCCATTACCCAATATTCATTTACAAATACGCCTTTACTTTGTTATAAAAGTTTTATTAATTTGCTTTTGCCCATTCATATCTATAGTCCTCCAGTATTATATTTTTGTGTATAGTGTGCAATAGAATGTATATATATTTTTTTGCAGCAAGACATTCTGTTTTAATTTTTAAGGCAAGGCATAGAAACAGAACAAAATAATGCTGTACAGTGGAAAAATAAAAGTGTGTGCTGAGAAAAATAAGCCTCTGTCCCACTTCAGACACCCCCCAACTCTGCTAGTTATTCTCTCATTGTAACTAAAACTTTTATAATTTGTAATATTTATAGAGCTGGGCAAAGAAATAAACAAATACAGTGTTTTAAAGTGAGCTTTCTCATTCAGTTTTATTATTTTCAGTATATCCATTGCTAGCATTTTTACAGCTCTGGATTGACATTTTATTTTGTAACACCTTGTTTATTTCATCTTTATTCCTCTCTAGGTTGTGAGTCTGATTCTCAGGCTTCACCAGTTTGGAGTGGTTCTTTGATTTTGTTTCTCACAGTGGTTATGATACTGGAGTTTAGGAACTCATTCTCAGGCCTCTATTCCCTCTCTCCACTGCTAAATTCTACACATTTTGTTTCCCCTGTATCTCATAAGTTTCCATTTATTGCCACATGAACAAACAGAAAAGACAGACCTTATTTGAACTGTATTACAGACTTACAGACATCAACACTTAATGTGACCCCTTTCCAATTACAGGGGACTCTTTTGCCATGTTTAAAGGAGACAGGAATATTTTTCCCTCAAAAAACAAAACAAAAAAACCTAGTTCACCTAGTTATTGCAGGTGAACCTTTTGGGCTTGGATTTCCTCTCTGGACATTTCCCTATACAATCTCATTCACTCTTAAAGGTTCAAGTAACATCTACAGCAGGGGTTGGCAAACTGTATCTATAAAGTGCTTGAAAAAAATATTTTAGGCCTTGTTGGCCATGCAATCTTTGTAACAACTACTCAGCTTTGCCATTGTAGCTCAACATCACCCATAGACTGAATAAAAGCAAATGGGTTTGGCTAGATCCCAATAAAACTCTACAAAAACAGGTGTTGGGCCAGATTTGGCCCACGGGCTGTACTTTACCTACCCATCATCTGTAAACTGATTACCACATAGCCCCAGGTTCTAGCCCTCACCTGAGCTCTATATCTAGCTGTTTTTTGGTACTATCCTCACCAGAACTTTCTATGTGAACCTCAAACATGACATGTTTACAATTCCTTATTTTCTCCTCTAAGTCTTATAATTTTAGTTAAGGATTACCAAGCTCGAAATCTTGAGGTCATTCTTTACTCCTCCCTTTCTTTCTCACCATGCTTGCCTCTATATCTATCTCATCAATTCTAAACCAGAAATGAATCTTCAATTTGGCTTCTTCCCTCCAGCCCCACTTCCATAGCCTTTCTTGAAATCCCCTAATAACTTTTTCTTGTAATATCCTAACTAATTTCTCCCTATAGTCAGTTTCTGACCACTCTCTAAGCTATGTCTACACCGCCATCCCTTCTTCCTCTTTGGTTCCAACATGGACGTTCAGACATTCACATAGCCCACAATGTATATATTACACTTTCAAACACCGAATATCTCAAAAACTTCCATAATAACCCCCCCCCTTTTACTCTGGGCCTTTTGCTATATCTTCGAATGCCACACCTCTGCAATGTCACTTTATTCTGTGAGGCCTGTCTCCCCTGAAATTAGTTACTTCCCCAAACTCCTCTCACTGTGCAAAAACCTCTATTAACATACTACTTCATGTTCTAACTATGTATTTACAGAGCTGTCTTTCCCAGCAGACTATGACCTTTTAGAGAAAGGAATAAACTTCATTCACCTTTGAATTCCTAGTACTAAGCAAAGTTCCTGGCACAGGATAAGTGTTTAATACATTTTTAAAATGAATGAATGAATGAATAGAAGAGTTCATGAGTAATTTCCATGGGCTCCTTATATGTTCCATTTAGGAGCCATGAAGGCTTAGGTATATCACTTTACCTCTTTGAATCCAGGTGTCTCATAAATAAAGCCAGGATAATACTGCCTACATTACGTAGCATTTTCATGAGGATGAATGTATGCTGTAAGCTATAGATAGCAATAACATTTTAGTGCTATTGTTGTTAATAAAAACCTTTAGTAATCTGCACATTTTATAACATTGACACAGAATTTAGAATTTAAAAATATCTTAGCCTATATCAGAAATCATTTTCCAAATAGGTAAATATGTTTTCAGTGAATTGTAGATCTTAATAGAAAATAGAAAATAACATTTAAATATAAATAATTTAGCTCAACACCATCCTAAAAAAAATAATACACTTTATACAAACTTGCCGACATCTACTTTAAGTATGAGGATGAATACTTACTTAAGAACTATGACTCTTTAATGGGAATGTTTCAAATAAAATAATATTGATAAAATTCACCTTACATCAAAGAACTCAATAATGTTACCTTAAAAAAAATAATAAAGTTAGATCAATGCTGAGGACATTATTTGTAAAGGCTCACAAACACTTTACACCTAAAAATATATAAAGAAATTCTAAAGTGTTGGGTTTTTTTTAAAAATTTTGCTGGTCTCTAATTGGGCACACATATCTGGATAGGATCTAAAATCGGTATTGTAGTAGTTTCTTTTTCCTACAAGTAGGCAGATTTGTGGAAAAGGAGGTTAAAATAGAAAAGTCTCATGGAAAACCTTGAGTCATCTTAAATAAGGACTATGTGAATTGTAAGTACACACAATATCACACATACACACTCATATATATATATGAAGTGAGAGAGTGGCATGGACATATATGCACTACCAAATGTAAAATAGATAGCTAGTGGGAAGCAGCCGCATGGCAAAGGGAGATCAGCTCGGTGCTTTGTGACCACCTAGAGGGGTGGGATATGGAGGGTGGAAGGGAGCTGCAGGAGGGAGGGAATATGGTGATATATGTATATGTATAGCTGATTCACTTTGTTATACAGCAGAAACTAACACACCATTGTAAAGCAATTATACTCCAATAAAGATGTTAAAAAAAAGAAAAAGAAAAGCGTCTCTGATATTACTAATGTCTGTGGTATTCTACAAATCTCCTTTGTCTTTCTCTTTTACAAACATCTTTGCTATAGTCCAAAGTCCCAGCAGGCCAATGACTGTGTAAAGGCTGCAGTATTTGACAGTTCTGTCATTTTGGAAAAATATTCAGGGTATGCTATTCCTGCACTGCTTGTGAAAAAAACAATGTAGGATTATGCTAATATTAACCTAAAAATTATGCAATTTCAAGGTCTTGATTTGGCACAATTAGGACCCTGTAAAAATGCTCAAAGTAATAAAAATAGTTTGCTATTAGTGAGCTGTAATGCTACCTTTAACATTAGGATATTTTGGAAAAATTAACCACAGAAACTGATTCAGCAGTCTAAATAAAATAATCTAAATTTCTTTAAAAATTTAAGATAAAATTCTTTTTGAGGACCTGATATATTCATGGATCCCTTTACAAAATGTGAGCATTTAATTTAAATTTACACATCTTTAGAATATAGTCTCACATTTTGTATGAAGACATAGTTTCAATTTAAAACAGGCCATAGCATGGACGTATATACACTACTAAACATAAAATAGATAGCTAGTGGGAAGCAGCCACATAGCACAGGGAGATCAGCTCGGTGCCTTGTGACCACCTAGAGGGGTGGGATAGGGAAGGTGGGAGGAAGACACAAGAGGGAAGAGATATGGGGACATATGTATATGTATAGCTGATTCACTTTGTTGTACAGCAGAAACTAACACACCATTGTAAAGCAATTATACCCCCAATAAAAATTTAAAAAACAAAACAAAAAAAACCCAAACAAAATAAATAAATAAAACAGGCCATAGGGGACTTCCCTGGTGACCCAGTGGTTAAGATTCTGTGCTTCCACTGCACAGGGTGCAGGTTCAATCCCTGGTTAGGGAACTAAGATCCTGCATGCCCACGTGGCGTGGCCAGAAATAAAATAATAATAATAATAATAAAACAAGGAAGCTGTGAAGCTTAAGAAGTTTGAAGACAGGTAAACATGGGTTTGATATTCTGCTTTATTGCTTAATAGTGCTTTGTAAACTTCAGCAGGTGATTTAATTTGCTAGTTTTATAATCCTCATTTGTGAAATAGGCATGATAATATCTACTTCACAAAACTGTTATGAGGATTAGGAATACTATAGTAAAGTTTGTTAAGCACATAGTAAGTGCTCACTCAATGTTGGCAATAACAATAATCATAATATCCAGATGTATATAAATATGAATATATAAATATTATATATATAAATAACCATGTGATATAAATGTAATTGCCATGCTCATAAAATATTATTAAAATTTCAAATATATATATGATCATTTTCTTTTCAATATGTAACTATAAATGAAGAAAATATGTATGACTACTTCTGTACATTTCCTCATTCACACAGAAAAGGAGAATGATATCTTCAGGTAGATCTAGTATTCTTGTCGTTTCAGACTCAGACATTTCACTATGTGTAAAATGATTTTATTGCTATTATAATTGAGCAAACCTAAACTACTATAGCAAATGGAGTCATCTGTCTTTCCTGGTTTCTTTCTAAATGAGGGAGGGACAGTGCCCTTGATTTGGCTACAAAATTAACTTCAATTGTTTTCTGCTAAGGGAGAATGAGAGGGGGGAAAAAAGGTGAATATATTTTGATCTTCAGGGCAAATAATACATTTAGGTGTCATCATCTTCTCAAAAGTATTAAAACACAAATTCCAAATATGCAGGGCAAGATCAAAAAATAGAAAAGTATGACATTTTCCTTCTTAGGCTACCAAAATGTTCATTTCCTCCATAGGCTGTTATAGCAAATCAAAATATACCACTTGAGATCAGCTTATAAAAATGTCTCTTTTTTACACGGGCACTCATTTCTTTCAACCATTATTAAAAATAAAGATTAAGATTACTGTGTATCTTAGAATGTATTTGGCATGAGAGCACAATAACACAAATATAAAAACAAATTGAAACAATTAACTTTTCACTTAGCTTGATTCTACATGGGCTTATACAGTTTCGCTGGGACTATTACCTTCCACAAGGCTGCTTTTCCTATTAAGGTAGTTATAATTAACAAGAGCCCACACACACATAATGGTTATCATCTACCACATTAATGAACATATACAAGCTATTATTTTTCCTAATGTTTACTACATTTCATTTTTAACATCTTTATTGGAGTATAATTGCTTTACAATGGTGTGTTAGCTTCTGCTGTATAACAAAGTGAATCAGCTATACATATACATATATCCCCATGTCTCTTCCCTCTTGCGTCTCCCTCCCTCCCACCCTCCCTATCCTACCCCTCTAGGTGGACACAAAGCACTGAGCTGATCTCCCTGTGCTATGCGTCTGCTTCCCACTAGCTATCTATTTTACATTTGGTAGTATATATATGTCCATGCCACTCTCTCACTTTGCCCCAGCTTACCCTTCCCCCTTCCCGTGTCCTCAAGTCCATTCTCTATGTCTGCATCTTTACCATACGTTAACACATATATACGGAATACATTTCATTTTATTAGAACCAATCTCAAAGTTTACATAATTTAAAAAATTAATAGTGGCATTTATAATTGTCAGTTCATTCTAAAATAATTCTCCAGGGCTTCCCTGGTGGCGCAGTGGTTAAGAATCTGCCTGCCAATGCAGGGGACACGGGTTCGAGCCCTGGTCTGGGAAGATCCCACATGCCGCGGAGCGGCTAAGCCCGTGCGCCACAACTACTGAGCCTGCACTCTGGAGCACATGAGCCACAACTATTGAAGCCTGCGCGTGTAGAGCTGGTGCTCAGGAACAAGAGAAGCCACCGCAATGAAAAGTCTGCACACTGCAATGAAGAGTAGCCCCCACTCACCGCAACTAGAGAAAGCCCATGCGCAGCAACTAAGACCCAACACAACCAAAAATAAATAAAATAAAATAAAATAAATTTATAAAAAATAAAATAAGTTTCCAAACAAAGAAAAAAATTCTCATTTTACTACTGTAAGTTGGGCTTCAAACATGCAGAAATAGTACAATAGAAAAAGAACAAATTTAGAAGAGCCAAGTGGAGTTAACAGAGAATTAGTGTTAAAATTACACCAGACTAACATTTCAATTAGAAATAGCAAGGAGAAAATATCTAGGTTATCAGAGGTTGTAAGCAGTAAAGAAAATAAGAACCATGACCTATTTTGCTGGGAGTTGTATCCATAAGTCAAAGGGAAAGTGTCCAAAGGACTTTCTTATAAAGTTAGATAAACAGTAATTAATTTCAAGGCAGATTTCTGGTTATGTATGTGTGTGTATATACATACATATATAACATACATATATATATATACATTTTATATAGACAAACATATGACAAATAAATATGCCAGGGGTACCTTATTAGGAATATGACTGTGATGCTCATTTTAGTTGAGTCTGCTGATCCCATGAACATGTGGTGGATTCCCCCACTCCTACTCCCCAGGATGGAGGTCCTATGGGAGCAGACCAGTTCCAGCACAGCATCATGTAGGTAGGACACCTTTGCTTCAAATTCACTGAACTAAAACCTGACCCAACCCTAGCAAGTATAACTCAAGGAAACTTTCATCATATCTGACTTACTAAGTTATGAGTAAATATCATCATAAAAATCAAGCTCCTTTTGCTATTTCACATTCCATCTTATTAAAATCACAAGTATATGAGGAAAATATTCTTGGCATAAAACTACTATATTCATTAAATTTTTTCTTTCCTACACCTGAAGGCATATGTCTAAACCTGTAGGGGTTACCTTATTATTTAATTAGAGCAGATTCTTTTCTATCATTTTAGGTGTTTCATCTGAAGTTTGATTAACATCAGTATATGCTGTGCTCTCAAGTGAGTAAATGTAGTTTGTGCAGAAAGAGGAAAGAGTAGAAGCAAAATATTTTTTTAAAAATTTAATATGTGGGGCCTCCCTGGTGGCGCAGTGGTTGAGAGTCCGCCTGCCGATGCAGGGGATACGGGTTCGTGCCCCGGTCTGGGAGGATCCCATATGCCGCGGAGCGGCTGGGCCCATGAGCCATGGCCGCTGGGCCTGCGCATCCGGAGCCTGTGCTCCGCAACGGGAGAGGCCACAACAGTGAGAGGCCCGCATACCGCAAAAAAAAAAAAAAAAAAAAAAAAAAAAAAAATTTAATATGTGTAAAGAAACAGAACTTCTAAGAAATAAAATATCCATGTTCACAGCCCACAGCCCATAAATGCACATGATGTATAGTATTTGCCTGTTTTATTTAACCATTAATTCATTCCTTTAATAAACATTTATTGAATGCTTAGTATTGGAGCTGTCAGAATGTTCAATTCAGGGGGTATTAAAGATGAAAAAAGATACTATCCCTGCCAATGAGAAACTCCCAGTTTAACGTGTGTATTAACTATTTTAATGAGGACATGTGCTAAAATTGTAACATATAAAGTACTTGCTCAGTGCACATCTCCTTGCCTTTCCATTTCAAAGTACACTGGCTCAACTTTGAAATGCCAACACTTAGATTTCTCTGCCTGAGGACTCCCTCTGGCTGCAGAAGTCTGCTTTGCCTACTTATATGGCAAGACAAAACTGCTCAGGAATTAACACCCCTGGAAGCAGCTCCCCAACAATAATTGATGGGAATTGATGTATAAATATCCCCAGCTCATCTGGCACCCTCAAGTGGGATAACTCTGAGGTATATCTTTTACACTGTCTCTCAAAGTTTCCTCATGGGGATTAAGCTCCAGAAACCCAAAGTGTTAACTGAGTTGAAAACACACCTTTTACTGGCTTCCTTCCAGTTCCTGTCTCACTTCCCTGAGATGTTCCCTGTACCTCCCAAATAACCTACTTGGACTGGAGTTCCTTCCTCAGCATCAGCTTTTGGGGGAATCCAAATGAAGAGAAAAGACAATGCCAGCATAAAGGAGAATTCTATCCTAAAGGATTATGAGAGTAAAAGGGAGAAAGTTGTTAGGGGAGGCATCACAGTAGACTAGAAGGGTGAGCAGAGGTATCTCAGAGAAAGAAGGAAGGACATTATATGAAGCAGAGCCTGCATGTGTGAAGGCTTAGACTAGTGCTTCTAAAATTAACATCAACGGCCTAGAGGGCTTCTTAAAACACAGATTGCTGAGCCTTACCTTCAGAGTTTCTAATATCAAAGGCCTAAGAATTTTTATTTCTAACAAGTTCCCAGGTGATGCTGATGCTGCTAGTTTGGGAACCACTCGCATGAAGGGAATGGCCAAATGATAGGTGGGCAAGAGGGACTGGATTAAGATTATGAAGACTCATGAATGTACTGTGACCTAAACTTTTTTTGGGGGGGGTTCATTATGGCTAAAATTTTTATTGCAAAGAAAAGCATATGAAACAAAACTACTAAATAATTGTAGATTTGTGTAATACAATAAATGACAAAATCCTTGGAGAGAGAACATACAGAATATTTTTTATATAGATCCTGACAGGATTTCTCAGGCTGTATTTTCTGCCCAAATTTCACATATATGTAAAATATAATCCCTATTTCCCACTAACGCTATGACTATTAGTTTGGCAGCTTCATGTTTCTCACAGGCTATGGGCATGGGCCACAGCATAACTGGCTGGTCCAACAATCAGCCAGCAGGGCCAGCAGCACGAAAGACATACATGACCACAGGAAGCAGAAGGCATTAATTGTCTATAGCTGCCCTCCACTGTGAGAGAGTACTGCATTTTTTCCCTGAAAGAGAGGATTAATTACGTTGGGTCAAGAAAAGAAAGATGGGTTATTACTAGCTGTCTTTCTGTCTTAAACCCATACAAATGGATCATAAAGAGAATGAGATCATAGCAGAAGCTTGAATTCCAATCAGAGTTTTTGTTTGTTTGTTCCTTGGAAAAGGATTCCCTCCATCCACTTAATTAACACATCTATAACTTTACATATTTAATATATTTTATGGGGATTTTTGGCTGAGAACATTTACATTTTACTCTCTTAGCAAATTTCAATCATACAATATGCTGTTAACAACTATAGTCACCATGTTATACATTAGATCCTCGGACCTTATTCATCTTACAGCTTAAACTTTGTACCTTTTTTCTAACCTCTCTGTATTTCCATTCCTCAGCTCCAGGCAATCACTTTTCAACACACTGTTTCTATGACTTTGACTTTTTTCTTTAGATTACATACATAAGTGATACCATGCAGCATTTTTCTTTCTCTGTCTGGCTTATTTCACTTAGTATAACGACCTCAAGGTCTATCTATGTTGTCACAAATGGCAGTATTCCCTTTTTCTCATTGATGAATAATATTCCTCTGTGTGTGTGTGTGTGTGTGTGTGTGTGTGTGTATTACATCCTCTTTATCTATGCATCCACTGAGGGGCATTTAGGTTGTTTCAATATCTTGGCTATTGTAAATAATGCTGCAGTGGAACATAGGAGTACAGCTATGTCTCCGATATCCTGTTTTCATTTCTTTGGATTTATATCCTGAAGTTGGAATGGTGGATCATACAGTAGTTCTATTTTTTAACTTTTTGAGGAACCTCCATACTATTCTCCATAGTGTCTACACCAATTTACATTCCCACCAACACTGAACAAAGTTTCCTTTGTCTCCATATCCTAACACTTGTTATTGCTTGTCTTTTTGATGATGGTCATTCTAACAGGTGTGAGGTAATAGGTTATTATCATTTTGATGTGCATTTCCCTGATGCTCAGTGATGCTGAACATCTTTACATGTACATGTTGGCCATTTGTATGTCTGCTTTGGAAAAATGTCTATTCAGTTTCCCTGTCCACTTTTTAACTGGATTGTTTGCTTGCTATTGAGTTGTATAGGTTCTTTATATATTTTGGATATTAACCCCTTATCAGTTATACGATTTGCAAATATTTTCTCCCATTCCATAGGTTACCTTTCTATTTTGTTGATGGTTTCCTTTGCTGTGCAGAAGCTTTTTAGTTCGATGTAGTCCCATTTTTTAATTTTTGCTTTTGTCGCCTTTGTTTTTGGTGTCAAGTCCAAAAAATCATCACCAAATCAATTTCAAGGAGCTTACCCCTTATATTTTCTTCTAGAAGTTTTTTATTAGTTTCTGCTTTATAACAAAGTGAATCAGTTATACATATACCTCTGTTCCCATATCCCTTCCCTCTTGCGTCTCCCTCCCTCCCACCCTCCCTATCCCACCCCTCCAGGCGGTCACAAAGCACCAAGCTGATCTCCCTGTGCTATGCGGCTGCTTCCCACTAGCTATCTACCTTACGTTTGGTAGTGTATATATGTCCATGCCTCTCTCTCGCTTTGTCACAACTTACCCTTCCCCCTCCCCATATCCTCAAGTCCACTCTCAAGTAGGTCTGTGTCTTTATTCCTGTTTTACCCCAGGTTGTTCATGACATTGTTTTTTCTTAAATTCCATATATATGTGTTAGCATACGGTATTTGTCTTTCTCTTTCTGACTTACTTCACTCTGTATGACAGACTCTAGGTCTATCCACCTCATTACAAATAGCTCAATGTCGTTTCTTTTTATGGCTGAGTCATATTCCATTGTATATATGTGCGACATCTTCTTTATCCATTCATCTGTTGATGGGCACTTAGGTTGCTTCCATGTCCTGGCTATTGTAAATAGAGCTGCAATGAACATTTTGGTACATGACTCTTTTTGAATTATGGTTTTCTCAGGGTATATGCCTAGTAGTGGGATTGCTGGGTCATATGGTAGTTCTATTTGTAGTTTTTTAAGGAACCTCTATACTGTTCTCCATAGTGGCTGTACCAATTCACATTCCCACCAGCAGTTCAAGAGTGTTCCCTTTTCTCCACACCCTCTCCAGCATTTATTGTTTCTAGATTTTTTGATGATGGCCATTCTAACTGCTGTGAGGTGATACCTCATTGTAGTTTTTATTTGCATTTCTCTAATGATCAGTGATGTTGAGCATCCTTTCATGCGTTTGTTGGCAATGTGTATATCTTCTTTGGAGAAATGTCTATTTCAATCTTCTGCCCATTTTTGGATTGGGTTGTTTGTTTTTTTGATATTGAGCTGCATAAGCTGCTGTATATTTTGGAGATTAATCTTTTGTCAGTTGCTTCATTTGCAAATATTTTCTCCCATTCTGAGGGTTGTCTTTTGGTCTTGTTTATGGTTTCCTTTGTTGTGCAAAAGCTTTGAAGTTTCATTAGGTCCCATTTGTTTTTGTTTTTATTTCCATTTCTCTAGGAGATGGGTCAAAAAGGACCTTGCTGTGATTTATGTCATAGAGTGTTCTGCCTATGTTTTCCTCTAAGAGTTTGATAGTGTCTGGCCTTACATTTAGGTCTTTAATCCATCTGGAGTTTATTTTTCTGCATGGTGTTAGGGAGTGTTCTAATTTCATTCTTTTACATGTACCTGTCCAGTTTTCCCAGCACCACTTATTGAAGAGACTGTCTTTTCTCCATTGTATATTGTTGCCTCCTTTGTCAAAGATAAGGTGACCATATGTGCATGGGTTTATCTCTGGGCTTTCTATCCTGTTCCATTGATCTGTATTTCTGTTTTTGTGCCAGTATCATACTGTCTTGATTACTGTAGCTTTGTAGTATAGTCTAAAGTCAGGGAGTCTTATTCCTCCAGCTCTGTTTTTCTTTCTCAAGATTACTTTGGCTGTTTGGGGTCTTTTGGGATGCCTTTTATTTCTCTTTCTTGCCTAATTGCTCTGACTAGCACTTCCAGTACTATGTTGAATAAAAGTGGTGAGAGTAGGAATCCTCATCTTGCTCCTTATTTTAGAGGAAATGGTTTTTGCTTTTCACAATTGAGCATGATGTTAGCTATGGGCTCGTCATGCATACACTTTATTATGTTGAGGTATATTACCTCTATAACCATTGTCCATGAACAGACAATGGATTTTGTCAAATTATTTTTCTGCCTCTATTGAGATGATATTTTTATCCTTCATGTTGTTAAAGTGGTGTACACATGGATTGATTTGGTGGATGTTGACTCATCCTTGTATCCTTGGAATAAATTCCACATGATCATGGCATATGACCCACTCAAGGTACTGTTGAATTTTGTTTGCTAATATTTTGTTGAAGATTTTTGCATCTATATTCATGAAGGACATTGGCCTGTAATCTTCTTTTCTTGTCATGTCCTGGTCTGGTTTTGGTATCAGTCTAATGCTGGTCTTGTAAAATGAGTTTGGAAGTGTTCCCTCCTGTTACATTTTTTGGAAGAGTTTGAAAAGGATTGGTATTGACTCTTTAAACTTTTAATGGAATTCACCAGTGAAGCCATCTGGTCATGAACTTTTGTTCTTTAGGAAGTATTTAATTACTGATTTAGTCTCCTTGTTAGTAATTGGTCTGTTCAGATTTTCTATTCCTTCATAATTCAGTCTTGGTAGGTTGTATGCTTCTAGGAATTTATCCGTTTCTCTAGGTTGTTCAATTTGTTGGCATATAAATGTTCTTAGGAGTCTCTTATGATTCTTTATTTTTATATGGTATCAGTTATAATGTCTCATGTTTCATCCCTAACTGTATTTATTTGAGTCCTATTCCTTGTTTTTCTTTGTAAGTTCAGCTAAAGGTTTGTCTATTATGTTTATCTTTCAGAAAACTAGCTCTTAGTTTCACTGATCTTTTCTATTGTCTTTTTAGTCCCTACTTCACATTATTTCCTTTCTTCTAATAAACCTGGGTTTAGTATGTTCTTCTTCTTCTTAGTTCTTTGAGGTGAAAAGTGAGGTTGTTTATTTGAGATGTTTCTTTTTTCTTAATGTAGGCATTTATTGCTATAAACTTCCCTCTTAGAACTGCTTTTGCTGAATCCCATAAGTTTTGGTATGTTGCATTTCCATTTTCACTTGTTTCAAGATATGCTTTGATTTCTCTTTCGATTTCTTCTTTCATCCATTAGTTACTTTCAGAAGCATGTTGTTTAATTTCCCCGTACTTGGGAATTTCCTAGTTTTCTTCCTGTAACTGATTTCTAGTTTCATACCATTCTGGTTGGAAAAAAAGGCTTTGGTTTGTATGATTTCAATCTTCTTAAATTCATTAATATTTGTTTTGTGGCCTAACATACGATCTATCCTGGAGAATGTTCCGTGTGTACTTACAAAGAATGTATATCCTGTTACTTTTGGATGGAATATTCTATAAATCTATGTTAAGTCCATCTGGTCTAACCTGTAGTTTAAGTCCAATGTTTCTGTATTGATTTTCTCTTAGGATGACCTATCCATTTTTGAAAATGAGATATTAAAATCCCCTATTCTTATAGTCTATTTCTCCCTCTGGATCTGTGAACATTTGCTTTATATATTTAGGTGCTTTGATATTGGGTGCATAAATATTCACAATTGTTATATGCTTTTGTTGGAAAGACCCTTTAATTATTATGTAATGATCTTCTTTGTCACTTATTATAGTCTTACACTTAAAGTCTATTTTGTCTTATGTAAGTGTACCTATCCCTTCTTTCTTTTGAGTTCCATTCACATGGAAAATCTTTTTTCATCCCTTTACTTTCAGTGTCTGTGTGTGTCCTTAAATCTGAAGTGTATCTCTTGTAGGCAGCATAGAGTTGGGTTTTTTTTTTTTTTAATCCATTCAGCCACTCTATCTCTTGATTGGAGAATTTAGTCCAGCTACATTTAAAATAATTATTGATAGGTGTAGACTTATTGTCATCATTTTGTTCATTGTTTTCTAGCTGTTTTGTAATTCCATTGTTTCTTTTTTCTTTTCTTGCTCTCCTGCTTTCTGATTTGATGATTTTCTGTAGTGGTATGCTTAGATTCCTTTTTCTTTATCTTCTATGTATCTACTATAGGTTTTTGCTATGGTAGCAAATCTATGACTCTTAATCAGAGTTCTTGAAGTAGAAAAATGAAATGGTCAGATTTGAAATTTAAAAATACAATTTTGTAAACTGTAGAGAAGATTTATGAGCTGCTGAGAAGTTAAAATAGTTGTTTAACCTTGCTACATATTGAAGTCAGTTCAGAATCTTTAAAAAAAATTACCAGAGTTTGACTTAATTGATCTGGGATGTGGTCAGAGCATCAGGATTTTTACCCAACATTTTATTATAAAAATTTGCAAATGTACAACAAAATTGAAAAAAAAATACAGAGAAAACCGGTATGCTCAATTACTTAGAGCCTAGCAAGAACATTTAACTATACTGTTTTATCACGTATCTATCCATCTATCCATCCTATTATCCATCCATGTATTTTGATGCACTTCCAAGTAATTACAGTTATCAATATAATTCACGCTAAGTACATAAGTGTGCATATCATCAAGTACAGTTCCATGTTTGTTTAGAGATTTTGGTTTTCTTTGTGAGCAATGGGATTTTTACAAACTCTTCCAAATGATTCCAACATGTCACAAAGACTATATATAGATCACTGGATTAAAAAAGGTAAGAAACATAAGAATTATTTATTATTTTTGTTATTATTATTCATTGTATTTGCACTTTCTTTACATTATGGCTAATTTAAGTAACTATGTAAGGGAGTTATTAGAGAGAAGGAAATAAGATTCAGAGATAGTATTTAATTTTCCAGTGTTCACATAGCAAGTGAAAGAGTTAGCAATCAAATCCAGTTTTGACTGTTCTCATAGAAGGCCTCCCGTTTTTCCATTTTTCCACATGCATCTAAAGCTATATGGGTGAAAATGGGAAGGAGTTTAATTAGATATTTAACGTGAAGGATACCCATGAAAATTTTGGAAGAGGAAATGAAAAATTAAGGCAGCATCTTACAATTTTTCCAAGATTTTCTAACATGGCAACTGGGTAAAAATGATTATTCTGTACAAAAGGCAAATAAAATCGATTTTAACTTTCTTTTTGTTTTGAGTATTCACCCTTCTTAGAATGCCTTAACATGAATTTTTAGTTTAAAAATATCCTCCTGGGCTTCCCTGGTGGCGCAGTGGTTGAGAGTCCGCCTGCCGATGCAGGGGACACGGGTTCGTGCCCCGGTCTGGGAAGATCCCACATGCCGCGGAGCTGCTGGGCCCGTGAGCCATGGCCGCTGAGGCTGCACGTCCAGAGCTTGTGCTCCACAACGGGAGAGGCCACAGCAGTGAGAGGCCCGCGTACCGCAAAAAAAAAAAAATAATAAAAATAAAAATATCCTCCTTCAAATTTCCATTAAGTGGCTATTGTTTTTGTTTTGTGGTTTTTAATTTTTATTTATTTATTTATTTTTTTGCAGTACGTGGGCCTCTCACTGTTGTGGCCTCTCCCATTGCGGAGCATAGGCTCCGGACGTGTAGGCTCAGCAGCCATGCCTCACGGGCCTAGCCGCTCCGCGGCATGTGGGATCTTCCCGGACCAGGGCACGATCCCGTGTCCCCTGCATCGGCAGGTGGACTCTCAACCACTGTGCCACCATGGAAGCCCTGTTTTGTGGTTTTTAATAACACTCTTTTACTTATAAAAATAGTGTCACTGCATAAAAACAGAATAGTAGAGAGAAAAGAAATCTAGCATAATATTCCACCCTGACTCAACAAGTGTTGGGATAATGGAATACTTTTTCACTTTATCATTAATTTACCTCTCTAACCTAAATTTGGTGGTATTATTTAATTTCAGGATGAAATAAAATGAATATGTAACTATTGAGAAAATATTTGTGTTGATGGAATTTCCTCATATAAAATGAAAACCATATATAGTCACTGAAAGACTGATAACTGCTGAAAATCAAAGACAAACTTACAATGTTAAAAGTGGTGAGAGAAAAGGAACATATTGTCTTCAAAGGAAAAAGAATTAAACCTTCAACTTACATCTCAAAAGAAACTATGGAAGCCTGAGGGCAGTTGAATGTTATTTCCATCTTTTAATCGGAATACTGATGTACAGGGCATGCCATCTTCTGGCTTACTAATTTATTGCTAAATTACACTCCAACTTGCTTGTACCAGCTTAAATTTCCAACAAAATTATGAGAGCTTATGACTTAGATTATTTTTATTGATAGGTTAGAATTTTTCATAAATTCTGATATGAATCATTTGTTTATAGTATTGGAAATATCTTCTTTGTTCCTAGGTCTGTTCTTTGTTTTTAATTTGCATTGTAGAGGAGTTTTCAATGAAAATAGTCAAATGTATTAATCTTTTTTCTTTATGATTTTTGCTTTGTGTTCTTGTTTTAGAAATCCTTTCTCCTAGGTCATAAAAATATTACCATATATATACATATTTAATGCTTTGCTCTTTGTGTTTAGGCAATCAATCAATTTTTCATTTTTTATCTATTTTTATGTATGGTATGAAAAAGGGATCTAATTCTTATGCTTAGTACAAATTTTTAAATCTGTCAAATTTTAAATATTTCACATATCATACTCTCACACAATGGAAAAACACATTCAAACAAATCAGATTTTGTTAGTTTTATTTCTTTTTTCTTGGTGACAAATTTCCTGGAGTACCATTTCGTACTTCAATCTGTACTGGCTTCTCTCTAGACCTGTTATATAGCTCTCATCACAGGATCTTCACTATCTTTCTGGCACCTCCTTCCATCTCCGTCCTACATTAGATTCCTCTATTTCTGGATCCTATACTTGTTAGATAACACTAGTGCTCAACTATATTTCTAATTCTCTTCCCTCTATTGGACATATTGATGATTATAATTCCTTGTCCCCTTATAGTTAGGTGTGGTCTTGTGACTTACTTTGGACAATGAAATGTAATGGAAATGACACATTTAACTTCTGGGTAAAAGCATTTTAAGAGTAAGGGTGACATTTTCCATACACTTGTACCATTATGGTGAACCCTAAAGCTTCTTGTTGTGATGAAGAAATGATAGAACACAAGAGCCTCAATTAGCTGAGGTCCTTGAGTGTAATGATCAGAACCCTTGGTTGACCTATGCTGGGTATGTAGCAAGGATAAGAAATGAAACTTTGCTATTCCTAGCCAATGATATGTTGGGGTTTTTGGTTAGGGTAGCATAACACAGCCAATCATGTCTAATACACTGTCTTCCTCTTGGTTTCCTTTCTCATTTAATGAAGTACTTTCTCTTATATATTTCTGAAAAATAAAAAGGCTTAAGGGAGGTAACTTTTAGAAACATTGTCTGAACATGACTTTAATCTCTCCTTACACCTAATTTTTAGTATGTCAGAATGTATAATTTATTTATTGCTAAGTAGCAAACTACCCCAAAATTTAGCATCTTAAAAGCAAAAACTTTTATTATCTAACAGTTTCTGGGTGTCAAGAATTCAGGAGCAGCTTAGAAGGGTGGGATTGACATAGGGTATCTCATGAGTTCGCCATCAAGCTGCTTGCTATGGCTTTAGCTTCTCCAGACTTGACTGGAGCTGAATGATTCACATCTAAGCTTATTCTCAGAGCTCTTTGCAGAAGGCTTCAGTTTCTCACCAAATGTGCTTCTCCAAAGGGCTGCTCATGATATGGCTTCACACAGCACAAGGAGAGAGAGAGAGAGGTAGAGAGAGGGACTCAAGACAGAAACCACAGTTTTTCTGTAATTTAAACTTGGAAGTGACATATCATTAAGGAGAGGGGAATCGAGCTTCAACTCTGAAAGAGAGGACTATCAACAAATGTGTAGACATGATTTTAAAACTATCACAGAAGCTAGGATAAAAAATCACTTGTACCTAGCAGCTTAAAGACAATACTCCAGGGCAGAAGACCCAATAAATATTTCTCCAAAAAAGACATACAGATGGCCAACAGGCATGTGAAAAGATGTTCAACATTGCTAATTAGAGAAATGCAAATCAAAACTACAATGAGGTATCACCTTACACTGGTCAGAATGACCATCATCAAAAAGTCTACAAATAATAAATGCTGGAGAGGGTGTGGAGAAAAGAGAACCCTCTTACACTGTTGGTGGGAATGTAAATTGGTACAGCCACTATGGAAAAGAGTATGGAGATTCCTTAAAAAACTAAAAATAGACCTACCATATGATCCAGCAATGCTACTCCTGGTCATATATCCAGAGAAAACTCTAATTTGAAAAGATACATGCACTCCAATACTTATAGCAGCACTATTTATGATAGCCAAGACATGGAAGCGATCTAAATGTCCATCAACAGATGAATGGATAAAGAAGATGTGGTACATATATATAATGGAATATTACTCAGCCATAAAAAATAATAAAATAATGCCATTTGCATATCATATTAAGTGAAGTAAGCCAGACAGAGACAAATACCATATGATATCACTTATATGTGGAATCTAAAAAAAATGATATAAATAAACTTAATTACAAAACAGATAAAGACTCACAGACATAGAAAGAAAATTTATGGTTACTAAAGGGGAAAGGGGGGAGGGATAAATTTGGAATTTGGGATTAACAGATATAAATTACTATATATAAAGTAGATAAACAACAAGGACCTACTGTATAATGTGCGGAATTATATTCAATATCTTATAATAACCTATAATGTAAAAGATTCTGAAAAAGAATGTACATATATATAAATATATATATATATATATGTTCTGAATCACTTTGCTGTACACCTGAAACATTGTAAGTCAACTATTCCACAATTAAAAATTTTTTAAAAGACAATACTCCATTTTCTCCTAGTTACCATTGTTATTGTTGAAAAGTCCAAGCCATTCTGATTTTTGACCCTTGAAGTTCTCTATCCTTGTTGTTTTGAAATTCCATGATGATGAGCATTGTTGTGGACTTTTCTTTTAATCCTGGGCATTCAGTAGGCCCTTTAAATCTGGAGATTCATTTTCTTCAGTTCTAACAAAATTTATCTTGTCATGTCTTTGATAATTTCCTCTCTATAGTTTCCATTCTTCTTTTGTCTGTGACTTCTAATATTTGGCTGTTGGACTACCTAGATTAAGGTTTCTCAACATCAACACTATTGATATTTTGGGCTGGATAACTATTTGTTTTTTGTTGCTGTACTGTGCATGCCAGGAGATCCAGTATCCTTCCTGTTCACTCTTCATAAGATGCAAGTAGCACCCCCTCCCTGATTTGTGATAACCAATATTAGCTCCAGACATTGACAAATTTTCTCCAGAGAGCAAAATCACCTCCAATTGAGAACCACTGACCTAATATTGTCCTCTAAGGTTCTTATATTTTCTTTCTCATTTTACATTTCTTTATGTGTTTATATTATTTTATGGAAGATGTCTTCAAATTTACCTTCTACCTCTTTTGTTGAACTTTTATTTCTGCTATTCATTTTTTTTATTAGACTTTATTTCTTAGGCAGTTTTAGATTCATGGCAAAATTGAGCAGAAAGTATAGCGAGTTGACATATACCCTCCACCTCCCCCTGCCAACACAGAGTCTCTCCCATTATCAAGATCCAGTATCAGAGTGTTATATTTATTACAATTGATGAACTTACATTGACAAATAATAATCACCCATAGTCCATAGTTTACATTAGTGTTCACTGTTTGTGTGGTATATTCTATGGCTTTGGACAAATATATAATACATGTACCCACCATTACAGTATCATACAAAATATTTTCATTGCTTTAAAACTGCTATTAAAATTTTAATTTAAATAACCCTTCTCTTTCTCTGAAATATGATTTTCTATATTCTGTTGTACTTTGTTGTATTATAAATGCAGTAGCTAGTCTCACTCTGAGGTAATAATTGTAGCTATGTTTAACAAGTTTTCTTAAGACCTATGTCTTATCTCTATTTCTTCAGAGTTTCTTGATTTATTTATGTTGTTATTGTTCTGTTTTTGCTAATATGACTGCTTGTTCGTTTTTTATATTGGTTTCTTTCTTTTTTTGCTGGAGACTTTTTTCAATAGCTGTAAATCCTTGGTTGCCTCTTAAAATTGAGGTATTTAAATGCTTATTGGAAGCTCTCTGGGAATATGTGGGGCTTATCAGTTGGCAGGCTTCAATACAGGGTCACCAGGTGAGGATCTTGTTATTTCATTGGTGGATCATAATATATTCCTACTTGTAGATATTTTCTCATATGACTATCAGGTTCTCTGGAGAAAAACATACAATCTTCTGTTCAGAGCATAGAAACCTAAGAGCCAAGAGGGAGAGGAGGGACTGGTGGTCTTACCATTAAATATACTGACCTTAACTTAATGCCCTATGTTCAGTGTGATGGCTCACTCCTTCTATCAACTGATCCTACTGTCTACATGTTGAGAGTTTTTCTCTTTTAGCCTCACCAGAAAGCAAACTACTCACTCATATCTGCTGGGATGGGACAGGAGTAGTATCTAACTACTCTTGAGCTGGAGACCTGGCATCTACTTACTTGCTCCTTTTAGGGGCTTCAAAACAAGCCTTTATTTCTAGCCCCACTCAAGACTACCACCCTATGAGATACCTAATGCCTTCAATTCAGGAGTCTTTCTGTGGTCCTGTAGAACAAAATGGTTTCCTTGTCTTAATTTCTTTCTTTACAGACTTGATGTACCTTTGCAGATGTCTCCTCTTTCATGTTCTTTGCCATTTTGCAACTTCATCTTTTTTTTTTATTTCTTTAGGGTAATCTCAGAATAATTTGAGATAGTAGACAAATATGTGTTTTCAATTGCCCCTCTTTTTTTGCAGTTTTACATCTTTTATTTAATCTATTTAAAAATATGTTTGTAAATGGACAGTGTGATTCATCACAGGGCAAATCACTATACCCTATTTTGTAAACCTCAAGCAAACCAAGGTAAAACTGTAAGTATTGAAAGCGATCCTGTACCTTAAGCAGCACAGATTGAACCACTGTGATAATCACATTCACATGTAACTCAGCAAATAGGTGGAGCAAAAATAATAATGGTGCATATTATTCACGTCAACTATCACTTTTAATGGGAGTTCCATGGTGAAGTTTTATTCTCTTTCCTCATATATTGCCATATAGTATTTTGTAGTTGCCTCTACCTTGCTGTCTGTGCTCCATGAAGCCCTTTCAGGTTGTAAGTTCCTGCACTGCAATGTCACTGGGGCTAATTCCAATCCATTCATCAAGCAAGAGAATAGCCTTGACACAGTTCCTAGTTACAAGCCCATGGCATAATTGTTAGGCCTCCATAGACCCATAGCTTTTTGTAAGCTATAGCCCCAGGCTGTACCCTGAAGCAGCACATTTTCCCCCAGGTTTCTTTCATGAAAAAAACCAGAGTCTGGAGCCACAAACCAGACGCTGGTTTTGAACACTGAACATGTCTCCAGTTCTACACCTTGCTCGAAGCAATTTTAGTCCCACTTACCCCACAATATCCAAATTCCTGGTTGCCACTGTTGCTTTGTGGTTCAAAGATAAGCCTGGCACTGACTTTTGCCCCATTCCCTGATTTACATTTCTGTTCCTGTAGAAGTGTGCATTCTATGTGTGTGTGATTGTATAAAATATATTCTTTTTATTTTATATTTTTCATTGTTATATTCTGGAGCAGATGAGAATACCACTTAAATCAGAAATCTCTAGTTATAATTTTGCATTGTTTCAATAGACTCCAGCATAATGTGTACTTTTTCATAAGGTATTTGCCCCATATGGGGACCACTATATTATGGCTTTAAGTAGAAGCTCTGTTGTGAGATATATGTGTCTCAACAGAGCCTGTTTTATACAGTCCACTAGGAGTAGATATGTCATCATGCCCTTTCAGAAAGACCCAAGATCATTTGGTTCAAGTTATTTTCCAATCCATAAAATGGACTTCCTTTCATGACCTGAATCGTAACCAAACATCTTTAGTAACTATACTTACTTAGACTGGCTACATATTGCTCCAATTCCACCTTAAATCCAGTTCTCTAGGGAACAGTGTCTGGTATGTGATCTGTGTGACATTCCACAGCACTCTGGGGATTCCACGGTTCTGCAGGTCTGATAGCCAAAGTTCCATGATAATCAACTCACAAGGAGCAGTCTCGCCCATCAAAGTTCTTTTACAGAGGGCGAGGTAAGGACCCGGCTCATTTCTCCCCTCCCTCAAACTTCCGTGGCCTTGCTATCCACAACACTCATGCTGGATATAAGGCCGATGTGATCATCTTACACATGCTGTATATCCTGAGATATCACCTTTAACATTAGTCTTATGATCTTTTAACATTTAACTTCCCAACAAGTTGCTATAGATCTTTTAATCTTTTTTCAACAAATGGAAGCTCTAGAAGCGAAATAGCACCATTTTTCTAATACAGAATTATATACATAGAGTATGTTACCTATTTTATTTGGTACTACTTTTGCTATTTTTTTCCCAAATAAGTAAGGGTAAAATATGCACTTATGCACCCTGCAACGTCTCGTGAAACATCTTGGCTAAATTTGCCTCAGGATGCTGATATCTTATTCTTTACTTCATTTATTGGGGGTCAGATTATCTCATATCAAAAAAGAGCAATCTTATTTAGTTACAATATTGGGGTATGTATATATGTGTATACACACACACACATACATATATATAATCATTATATTATGTGTCCCTGAAGTGAGGATGTAGTTGCAAACAAAGAATTTTTGTAGTGATATTCATTTTTGGTATGGAATAGATAAAAACACAGATATTCCTGAAAACAAAGTGGTCTAGTAGAAATGAAATTAGAAGAGGAGTCACAATACTTGGATGATAATCTTGGCATTGCTGCCAACTAACAATGGGATCTTGGGCAAACTTTTACCTTTTTATCTTTAAGCCTAATTTTCTACATTTTAAAACTCATAAAATAGATACAGATCAACATTTTGAGATGCTATGATGCCATACTATATAATTTTTTTTCAAAATTTCTTTATGCTAATCTGTAACCTTGAAACTATTGCTAGAAAACAACAGGGATTTTAAATTGTTGAATTTAGCCACATGGGGATATGTATTTTATGAAAGCTAGCTAAGTAAGACTTTAGTTAACCAAAGAAACACACATGAGATGAAATTATATGATCTTTAGGTTAGAATGAAAATAAAGAGTAAAAAATCCCCCAAATCTTTCTCTCTCTTTATAGTGTGAATATGAAACCCTCAAAATACTTGGGTGGATGAAACCCTGGCAAGCATTTGCTTGGTTAAATGCCAATGAAAGACAATTAGTCCAGAAGCTGGTTTCACATATGATACTACCAACTGGTAAATAAAGCAAGTATTAAAAACATAAGGTATGTATCTACTGGTCAATATCTTACAGATAGGGCAAAATCATAAGATGTTAAGTCAGGGGTGTGCTGGTAAATATCTAACAATCAGCTCTCCTGGAAGCAGGTAGGGTCTTATTTGAATACTCCCATTTTTTATATATATATATATATATATATATATATATATATATATATATATATACACACACACATACATATATATGTATATGTGTATATATATATATATAATTTTTATTGGAGTATAGCTGATTTACAATGTTGCATTAGTTTCAGGTGTACAGCAAAGTGAATCAGTTATACATATGCATATATCCACTCTTTTTTTTTTAGATTCTTTCCCCATATAGGCCATTACAGAGTATTGAGTAGAGCTATCCATTATATTTAATTTCAAGCTATCATCATGGGATCACTAAACATGGAGTTGGTAGAGTACCATTATATACTCATTCCACTCTTCAGATACAATAGAGATAAATGCTACTTAAATCACAGATTAAAGTGAAAGGTACTAAAATAATTAGGCAATGGTGAGATGTGAGTATCTACTACCTTTGTTTACAATATAATTTGTTATTATTTAATATAATTTAATGTATGTTAATATAATTTAATTTTCAATAATAGTTATGTTTGACAACTGGCCCAAAAATCCCTGAAAGTTTAACAACTGGTGTAAGCAAGCCACTATGAGCCATCTCTAGCACACCACTGAGTCAATTTAAACATTAGTGTAGCTCAGTGTGTAAGAGAAAGAAGGTTCTTACCAGTGCCTACACCTTAATTCATTAATTTTGCTTATTCTTTGAAAACATTAGTTTATATTTTGTTTTTTGAAAATGAGTCCTGTGTTCATAGAAAATCATAACACGAGGGATCTAATTCTGTTAATACTCTACAAGTCAAATCATGGCTCAGAGCTAACACCACCTAACGGCAGGTGTTGGAATTGCAGATGCAGTACTCAACTTTTTCCATACACTAGAGAATCACCTGGGGAACTAATTTCACACAAAACACACACACACACACACACACACACACACAATTCAGTTATAGTCAGGCCTCACCCCAGACCAACTAAATAAGAGTATCTGATTTATTTTCTGTAAATCCCCTCAGCTAACTTAAATTCAATTGTTGAGCCAAGTTTAAAAACCACTGGCAAAGAAAAAAATAAGTTGTATCCTGTAGTTTTGTTTTATTTTATTTTATATCATGGACATTTTCAAAGATATGTAAAAGTAAAGTAACAAGATGATGAACTCCATGTATCTGTCACCCAGCTTCAACAATTATCAATATTTTGCCAATCTTGTTTCACCTTCTACTATGCTCTTTTTTTTAAAAAAAAAAAACGTTGTTTGTAGGTTTGTCAAAGAAAAATTCACACATCATATGATTTCACCTGAAAATACTTCAGCATGTGCTTGGAACTGCTCTCTGAAAACACAGTATAGAATAGTGACAGTGAATGCAAAGAAATTTAGTCATTAAGTATTTCACTTATTAAATGTTGGTCCAGATATGATGGTAGATGCTGGGGATGTGAAAAATCTTAGTGGCAATTTAATGCCCTCTTCTTAACATGAAGCCAATAAGATAATGGGATAAGTTTGGTCATGATTTGTCCTTAACATATAAACAGTACTTTTTTCCTAATCTTTCTGTTAACTGATTAATCCCTGTTTGTGTTTTAGAATTCAGTTCAAGGATCACCTCATTCAGTTCTTTCCTGACTATGGCCCTCATTGGATTAGGTGACTCCCCCCATTGTTTGCCCAGTGCTCCCAGTGCAGACTCCACCTCAAGTGCTCCTCACTCTGCATTAAAATTGAGTTGATAATTCTTCCTTCTCTAAAATTTTTGAGATCAGGGTTCATATTCTATTCAGCTTTATGTTTCTAGTCTTTAAACACTGTATCACAATCATAGCAGGGTCACAATAATATTTGTTGAATGAGTGATGAGTCTATGAATGATCAGTTCTGGCAGGTTTTCAGTGTGGATGTCAAAGATAGAAGAAGAAAACTGCCAAATTTGCAGATATGAAGATATTAATTTAAGGGCAAAGATTTTATAATCTTCCACTTCTATAATCATCACCACAATGATCTGAAGACTTTATGACAAGAAAGATGCCATACTAATTATTTTAACTGCTTCATTGCAGGAACGATTACGACAAGGAAAATGAAACAATTAGGCTTTGAAGAAGTAAGAGAAGGATATTACTGGTATAAAATAACCCCAAATCTGCAGGTCCTTTATGGCTTCCCTACAAATGCTCATGCACAGGCAGTATTTATATATTAATTTTTGTTAATACTTAACAAAATAATACTTTTCTTAAACTGGTCTTACATTTTGTGGTAAAGAAGATTCACAAAAATGTAATACTAATATTAGTTAAAACATTTTTACAACTTTTGTTAAATAAAACTTTTGAAGTCATACAGTGATTTAAATTATTTAGTCTTATAAACTGTATTATATCCTTTTATTGAATTGTTCATTTATCTATTTTAATTTCTGGACTGAGAAATTAAAATTTTATTTGACAACAATTAGCAACTCATATTATAATTAAAGTATCACTTGCTACACATTTAGGCAAACAAGCACCCAGATGCCCACTTTAGAGCCTGTTTCTATTAGGATACTAATTAATTGTGGCACTATTCCAAAATATGTAAGAGCAGAAATTAAGAGCTCATTACACATATAAGACTAATAATTTCAAATTCTTGGGTTCTCAATAAAATGTGAGTTAGTAACCACCTAATTAATTACTAATTAAACTGTTCAATGTACTCTACTACGCCAAATAAATTATCAAGAATAGTTCAGTGTGACTTTTATTATGAATGAGCATATAACTTTGTTACTCTGGAGTTGTCAGACTGGATTTTAAACATGAAAATAATAATAAAGCTAAAGAAACAGGTATTGCTCTAAAATATGCTGACATGCTAATCACTATGAAAATAGTGAGATCTTTATTTTCATAACAGCACAATTCTCATGTATAGGGACCAAGACTGTAGGGTAGAAAAAGTACAAAATTTAAAAAATAAGTTCAAAATATATTTTTGAAATAAGGGGTCAATTCTTATTTGGAGATTATTTTTATTCCAGCCCCGGAGAATTTCCAATTATTCTCATGCCCACATACCAGAAAAATTACAGATATCAAAGAGTGTGTGTATATATATATATGTAAAACTTTACAAATCCTGTTTCTGGATATGTTTTGTTGTCATCAGTTTGATTTTAAGGACTAAGTCCAAAGTGTTCAATTCAATGAAACAGAGCTTTGTAACATAGTTTTATAGTGCCTTAAAACAAAATCTACTCTTATTATTTAATTTTTTTTTTGCGGTACGCGGGCCTCTCACTGTTGCGGCCTCTCCCGCTGCGGAGCACAGGCTCCGGACGTGCAGGCTCAGTGGCCATGGCTCACGGGCCCAGCCGCTCCGCGGCATGTGGGATCCTCCCGGACCGGAGCACAAACCCGTGTCCCCTGAATCGGCAGGCGGACTCTCAACCACTGTGCCACCAGGGAAGCCCTACTCTTATTTTTAAACCATAAAAAAATATCGGAAGCTTATCAAATATCCTACTAAAATGTTCCCTTGAGTCAATGGTTCTCCATATTCTTTGGTGAATATGAGCTGCTGTTAATAATTTCAAAGAACCTTGAAATGACCAAAGAGGAAAGATTCTTGAAGGAGACCAGAATATACTGACGAGAATCTCGGAATGTTGCTAGCCAGGGTCAGATTCATACCTTTATTATCCCCACTTGACTAATGAGAGAACTGAGGCTCAGATAAAACTTGCCAAAAAACTCACACAGTCAGGGATTGGTGGAACTAAGATTCAAACTCAGGTCAATCTAATTCCAAAGCTAAGCTCTTAACTGTGTCTGACACTCACTTATTCCTGGACAAACTATAAATCTGGCTTCATCCTGTTAATATTCCATAAAAACTGAAGGCTACTTTTAGACAAGATGCTTTTGCGTTTTTGTTCTTGTCTTTGGTCCATGGATTAAACACCTGAATATTTTGGAATGGGAGCTAGGATATGTGGATAAGGTCCTTAGTCAGATATGCTGACATAGCTGCTATTACCTAGCCATTAGTACTCTCTTCTTAAAGCTTGCAATTCTGGAGCAATGCCAAGCTTCTTTAGTTCTCTTCATAAACTATTCTGTAAACAGTGTATCACTTTTTTGCATGAAAAGTGTTTTGAACCATTCAGTGCCCAAGCATTTTCCTAGAATGATGCATTCAGCTCCTCATCTTGTTCTTAGAAAACACGTATTTATTTTTCTGATAACAGCAATGATAATTATATTTTTATAGTTCTATAGAACCTTTTATCTGGAGGACTTACAGGAACTTCACATATATATTACTCATTGTAGAGTGTTTTTATTGAATATATCTCAGTGGAAGTATTGGAAGCGGTATTTTTAACATTTAAATATATGTTATTTTTTAAATTCTACTTTCTCTTCTGCTCACAATCTATTATCCCTCTTCAAAATGATTATATGTTTTATGTCTACTCTATAAACATATAATAAAAATAGTAAATGTTGCTTTTCCTCACTCTCTTTTGAGCTAATATTGTTGTAAATTTCTTCTTACTTCCCTTAGTAAGCAATATTATCTTTCGTTCCTATTAAACTTTACATGTCTATTTTAACCAGTTTTATTTTCCTCCTGCTTATTGTATTTCCATCCATAGAGGTCAAAAGGAATTTCTTAAATTCTTGCTTCCTCTGACACAGAATGTTTCTCTTAAGTACCTAATTCTAACTCTCTTACATTGTAATTATGGACATGATTATAATTAAACATTAATTGTATTTAAACATTAAACAAATTAGGAGACATGAGAGGGCATTGCATTCATAATCAACATATGGTCACCTACTTCCAGTGGGTCCTCAACACTGATGAGCAATATCACTAATGCCTTAAACTTATACAGTGGACCACTGTTGCCCACTGGCTTCTCTGTGAAACTCTATCTCCTGGTTTTCTTCCTTTCTCAATGGCTATTTGTTTTCATGTTGCAGTTCCTCATGACTTTGTCCTGATCCATCTCCTCTTCTGTCCATACTCTCTCCTTAGGTTATTGTATCCATTCACATAATTTTAAATTTTAGCATTTCTATGTCTATGACTCCAACATGTATAGGTTGATCACAGATATTTCTTCCATGTTCCATGTGGATGTTCCATAAGTATCTCAAACAATTACAAATCTGGAAATACCTCCATCTCCAAAGAAGGTGGCAGAAAAGGATCCTCCTTTTCTGTTCTCCATTTCTGTATTATGTAATATGATCAGGGGTCAACCTTGACACTTCCTTCTCTACCACTGAATCCATCACCTCTAATTCTTTATCTTCAGCAAAAAGAATGATTATGTCACTGCCCTGCTTAAAACCATTAATGGTTTTCAACTACATTTGGATAAAAATCTATAATCCCTCTGTGACATACAAAGGCATACACAATCTAATCCTTGCCACACACTGGTTTTCTTTCATGTCTTTGAACATTCAAAGCTGTCTCCTGATATCTCAAGACTTTGTTCATATGATTCCCTCACACCCTTCTCGCAATTGCAGGTCTCTACTCAAATATCTTTCCTTGTTGATATCTCTTCTCATCCCCTACACTACAGCATGTCTTTTTGTTAAAATCTCTCATAGCTTCTTCTAATTTTCAATAATAGCAACTCCCAAAACTTGTAAATACACATTCATGTGTATGACTATTGCCTTAAAATTTCTCCCACACTAAACTACAAACTCCAAGAAGGCAGAAGCAGTGTGTGCTCTGCTAGTTTCTGTAGAGTCTTGGGAAAGAATCAGAAGTTAATTACAATTTGTTGGATAAATAAATGAATAGATGAATAAAAAGTAAGAATGTGATGATTCCTTACTTAGTGATTAATATTACAGTGCCTAGCACATGCCTAAAAATGTACATGATTTATAAAAATTTCTTGGTACATTTATTACTGATGAAGAGTCAGGAAGTGAGAGGAAACAGTTGTATCTACAATCTTCCAGACACCATGGTGAATTTTGAGGATGCAGAGATGAAATACATTGTCCAGGTCTTTAAGGTGCTTACAGATAAATTTAATAGATTATGTATTACTCCAAAAAAAGGCAGATAAAGAAAAGAAAATGATTAACCCCTAATTCTGACCTTCATTTATCAATAAATGGAAAATTGAAGAGGCTAAGGTTTTCTTTATGAATTTGACTACTCTAGGTACCTCATGTAAGTGAAGTCATACAATATTTTTCTTTTTGTTTTTGTCTTATTTCACTGAGCATAATGTCTTCACACTTCATCCACATGGTAGCATGTATCAAAATGTCATTCCTTTTTAAAGCTGAATAATATTACATTGTATGGATATACCACACTTTGTTTATGCATTCAGCTATCAATGGACATTTGTGTTGTTTCCACCTTTTGGCTACTGTGAATAATGTTGCTATAAACATGGGTGTACAAATACCTGTTCGAGTTCCTGCTTTCAATTATTTTGGGGATACAGCCAGAAGTAGAATAACTGGATAATATGGTAATTCTATGTTTGTTTCAAGAGCTGGGCAAATTTTTAAAAATAAAGTTTTATTAGAATACAATCACACCTATTAATTTATGTATTATCTATGGTAGTGTTTGCACAAATAAGGTATACTTGAATAGTTGTGATAGAGACCATATGACCGACAAAGCCTAAAATATTTGCTATTTGGCTCTTCATAGAAAAAATGTGTTGACTCATGTTGCAGAAAACTGTGCTACCAATTCCTTGGTTTCACATATGTTTTTTAAAGAGTTAAAAGATCTTTTACAGGGCTTCCCTGGTGGTGCAGTGGTTGAGAGTCCGTCTGCCGATGCGGGGGACACGGGTTCGTGCCCCGGTCCGGGAGGATCCCACGTGCCGCAGAGCAGCCGGGCCTGTGAGCCATGGCCACTGAGCCTGCGCGTCCAGAGCCTGTGCTCCGGAGCGGGAGAGGCCACAACGGTGAGAGGCCGGCGTAACGCAAAAAAAAAAAAAAAGATCTTTTACATAGGGAGACAGAAAGAGGATGTTAGTCTCAGCCTATAGATGAGAAGCCAAGGGCAGAATGTCATACAGAAGTCACATTCTCAAATGAAGTTAATCCAATATTAATATTCAGACTCAATTGTTCCAGCTAAATCTTGCTTTCTCATCACAGAATTACCAAGTTATATCACTATATATTAGATGGAAAAATCAGATTTCAATTTTACATATCAATGCAATATTTTACATTGTCTTCTTTTATTGAAGATGAGAGTAGGAATATTGCTTCAAGTGAGAAAGTACCTGAGTTTGGGAGAGGCTTACCTGTGTAATTGTGAAATAATTTGGCCTCCAAATGCTTAGCTATAAAATATATCAGATCCATGTGCTATGTATGACTGAAAAATACACTTCCCTTGGAATGCTAAAGACTAGGGTAAAATATCCCTTTCCACTGTTTCTAACAGAGCCATAGGTAAGATCATAAAAGAGTACAACTTATATAAATAGAAAAATAAATGATTCATAAACAGGTCTCAGGTACCAAAGAGGCAAAATAATTCAATGGAATTATTTCACTGTACTACAAATTGTGTACTTACATAGTATTATGTTAGATAAAAATAAGACTTTATTTTAAATTAGTATAGGCAGAAGTGCCTGGAAACTAAAAGGATATATATCTTATCCACAATATTAAAGAGGATTTAGAACACACTTAAGATAACATAGTAAATCTTGTTTGTTTTGCCAATATAGCTTCTGCTTAGCTTTAAAATCTCTATTACTTAATAGAAAGATTTAATTTGGGCCTCAAAATGTCACAGGAAATTCTTCATTAAAATTATACCTATTCAAATTCTACCCATCCATATCATACAATGACTGATATTTTCAGATCTCACTCAAGAGTGTGAAATATTTTTATTTTGAGGATTTTTTTATATTCAGTACGTATCCATGCTAACTTTTCAAATTTAAAACACCTTCTATAGAATGCACTCTAATGTGAAATTCCCATTTTGTGTTATTTATTGCAATGCTGTTGGTCTTCTATGACTACGTGTATCAAACACAAATAATATAAAATATGTAATTTTCTTTAAATATATATAATATTGTTATATTTTATTTACTTTAAAGTAATTTTAACAGGATTTTATAATATTGTATTAAATTTATATTTATGAGGAATACAAGGTAAATAAAACCTAGAGTAACATGGAATGTTGTAAGAAATTTGCTATATGCTTGAAAAACTAATCAACATGTTTTTAGTGAACATCCATCATGTACTTTGTGTTGGACACAGTTTTAATGAAAATACTACTATTCTTGTCTCAAAGATTGTATATATTAAAACTCTACTATGCTTTTGATGCTATGGGGAGACAAAATAAATTAATACTCTTGATCATTTCCCCATAAGAGCATACGATATAATTTACATAATAAAGAGTAGCTACAAATTATTATGATAAGAGCCAATATAAATAAGTGGAATGTAATGCTCCAAATGGGTAGAGGAATTGGAGATCATCTCCTGATCGGTTGATCCATGATGCCTTGATGGAAAGGGTAGCACCTGAGCAAGTCACTGAAGCATCATTTAATGAATATATATATATACATATATTTAAATATCTAATATCCCTTCTTTGGTGGAGAAAATTAGTGCTCACCGAATTTTCCAGTATTCCCTTATGTTTCCCACACTCCTTTGAGGTTGCATTGGGACCAATTTGATTGAATACTGAGAAGTGGGAATGTGGGGGAAGTGATACATTATTTCTTATGTGAGGCACTTAATAATCAGTGTCCATTCTTCAGTTCCCCTTTGGCAATGCCCCTGAAGTTTACATAGTGAGGTGGCAGAACCAGAGATGGAAGCATTCTAGGTCCCTGAGTCACTGTATGGAGAAGAGTTGCCTGTTTTAAATCAGAC
This sequence comes from Mesoplodon mirus, assembly GCF_964341445.2. NCBI lineage: Eukaryota > Metazoa > Chordata > Mammalia > Artiodactyla > Ziphiidae > Mesoplodon > Mesoplodon mirus. The sequence goes on from NC_138981.1 coordinate 30,857,548, forward strand.
ATATGAGCAAAAAGAAATTAAGCATTCATGTCATTGAGACTTAAGGGTAGTTTTTGTGGCAGCTATTATTAATTGTTCTAAACATCTCACCTTTTTGGTTAGTGGTATCCTGCTTTTCCTTTGGGGGAGAGGACTCTTTCCTCATTCCACATGATCTCGGGGGGTCTTTTAATCATAGCGCTCTGCAAATTCCATAAAAGGGTGGGACAAGGACCCAATCTAGGCCAATTAGATTCGGGAATTTGAATCTAGAGTTGAGAGAAACAGGGACAGGAGAGTTTATAGCTAAGCCATTTTGATGACAGGACCCATAAAAGTAATTTTCCTTGAGCTCTGAGTTCTCAGTGCTGTCCTACCTGGGCCGTGGCTGCCTTTTTTTCTTTCATTTCCATGAACTACCTGATATCTTCCCAATAGATTCCATTTCTCTTTAGGTAAATGGATTCTTTCAGGTTCTTATAACCAAGCTTCCTAGTGGTATAAGTGAAGAGGATTTGTATATGTGAAATTATATTCCAAAGAAGTGTCTTCAGAATAAGTACATTTTAGATAAAATAAGTCCAGTTTGCTGTAGAGTTGTGTGGAATTGCAAGTCAGAGAAACTAAGTTAGGGTTATGAATGCCAGGCTATGAATTTTAAATGTTAGCCTCTGGGCTAGGGGGGTTATAAAATCAAATGCCTTCAGGGGACATTTGGGACACATAAAATTGTAAAGCTGTACAAGGTATAAGGCAATAAGTGCCAAACTGACTGTGTTGACCAGTTCAACCCCTGACCTGTTTTAGTGCCTTTTGAAGCTCCCTGCAGGCCAAAGAAAACAACCAAGCAAAGCACATCCTCCAGCTCTTTTGTCTCCAGGGGCTACCAGTTTGAAACTAAGACTATCAATAGAGAACAATAGAAGGTTTCTGTGCTGGGGAGTGTGAGGCAAGATGTGCTGCTTTAGAAAGATTAACCTGTCAAAATATAGACAGGGGTTGGGTGGAGAGAGATCTCTTACAAGGAATCTATTGACTTGAGATTGATGTCAAAAAGAATGAAAAGAAAGTGAGGACATAAAAACAGTTGTAAAGGAAGACTCTGCAGAACTGGGTAAACGCTGAAATGTGGAATTAAAGTGCAGGGAGGAATAAAGAGAGGACAATAAATGTTTTTGCCTGAGGGCTTCATAAGAAATAATGGTGGTATGTTCATGGAATTGGGAAGCCTAATTAAGGTACAGGTTTTGTGGATTAAAGCGGTGGTGCTACTGATCTGGTCAATTTAAGATGATTTTACAAAATTTGTGAGTTCGTAATTCTTTATCTTATACTTAATAGCACTAACACCTCAATACAACAACCAACAAACATCTCCCTATGGGAACTAGAAAGACAGATAGATAGATAGATAGATAGACAGACAGACAGATATATAGGCAGACAGATTTTTTTTTAATTGAATGACTGACCAAGGAAAACTACTGAGCTCAAGAAAGCCAGTTTGTGATTCATCTGGAAGGCTCTTACGTGGTGTGGGCAGTAGAGCAGAATACTGGTGGAGTACTACTTAATTCCAGGACTAAATATTTTAAACAATTATAAATAATGTTATAAAATTTGAACATTGTAATTTTTGGAGGAAATATGTTCCATTTCTATACCTGAATATTAGATCATTTTTTAGGTATTTGATGGAAATTGAGCTTATAAAAAATGATTGATTATAAATAAAGTAATAACTCCCTACACATCCAGAATCATTTGAAACCGAGGACTTATCCTAACAATGGCATAGTTCAAATGTATCATGCAGGTCCATGAACTAGTATCAGAATCAGACTGGAATGCTTTTATTGCCTTATTTAATGTGTGCACTCACATAGCAATCATATTAGCCACAAATGCAAGTTAGTAGCTTGTGAGTGAAGACCAAAAAAAATAAAGGTACATATTTTATGATTCTACTTTTCTAACATTCCAGAAAATGCAAACTAATCTATAGTGTCAGACAGCAGATCGATGATTTCCTGGAGTGGAAGTAGGGCAGGAGGGAGGGATTACTAAGAGGACACTTATGAGGGTGATGGTTACGTTCATTACCTTGATTGTGGTAATGCTTTCACTGGTGTAGACACATATCAAAACTTATCAAACTGTATTATTTAAACGTGAGGTTTATCGTATGTCAATTACACCCCAATAAAACTATTAAAATGGTTAGTAGCTGGGCTCTAACACTACTTAAATGCATTAGTAGGTATAAAATATTTACTTAAAAACAATTTATGCTTCCTCAATGAGAGTAATTGACTACTATAGTGGATGCTGTGGTGTGTCACTGCAATTTACCAATTACAAATGAAGCATGCATTCTCCGACTGCTGTAAGTGTTACCTTCTAACAAATCACCATTTAGCCCTTCTCAGAAATTTCCCTCAGAAGACAGGAGCTTCCTTGCTCAAGATTATACTGCCTGGAAGTGGGTAGGTGGAAGACTCATATCCAATGACAGATGGATTTAGAGCCACGAAACTCCAACCCCTTTGCCTCACTCAGGAATACTCTGAATGACCATCCCAACTCCACATGGGACTGGCTGAGATCTCTCTTGTAACCACAACACAATTTCAATGCCTCCCTATGTCCAACCCTGTCCGCTTTATTCTCTTGCAGGTGTTGTTTTTAGAGCACTCCCTAATAAACCTTCTGCATGGAAATATCTGCCTCAGAGTCTGTTTCTCGAGGAACCTAATCTAAGACAACAACCTATATGGTGAAAATGTAAAGTGCAGAATACAGAACTACATACCTGAAGATGTCACCTAGATAACATCATGAAAATTTCTATCAGTATTCATAAAGATTCATTATATACAATGATAGCCATCTTTGTTCATTGCTCATTCACCTGTTACTAGATTTCTGGAATAGGATATAGAAGTCTTTAAAGAAAAATGAAGAAAGAGATATGGTGAACACTTGGCATGTGATAACAGAGAATCTTTTGAAGAATGTCAGCTATTAGGGACATTTTCATGCTTGGCAGAATAACTGTCATTAAATTTTAGTACATGAAGGTACAACATTTTGTTATCAATCTTACTAGATCCATTTACCATGTCAAAATAATATGAACACATGCCAATAGAAATTACATTTCACTACTGTTATTGCCAGAAACTTGGCAAAATGGTCTCTTATTTTGTAAATTTATTAAAATAATACCATTAAGAAAAATGGAATTAACTAGATGCTAACTTTCCAAGATCACTTTTCACTAAATGAAATTGCCATTAGAATTCTTTCCTTAGAATGAAGAGAGCAGTTTCCATGAAAACCTCAATTGATTTTCACCACCTAGCAACGTGAAACACATATCTTAGCCCTGGGAGACAAATGAAAGAAAAGAAAAATTTCTTTTACTAGAAGTCCATCCAGGATATTGAGTGGTAACAGACATCTTCCATCTAATGACAGACATGAGGAGGGAAACAAGGCTTTAATAACTGAAACAATTCTTCCTTCCCCTTCTACCCACTCTCATCTATCCCATAGGTACTGATTTCAAAACTCATTTCAAAGGTTTGGCATCCAAATGAAGAAATGTAAATGAAGCTAACTTCCAAACTACCTTCATAGAGTCCAAGAGACTTGCTTTCAGCAGAATTAAAAAAAAATGTCTATAGGTTTCCTTAATGTAGAAAAACAACCTATGTATATAAAAAGGCAGTATAATCAGTACATTTTACTTTCTGCGTTTACTTACTAAAGCTAAATGACATTTTTATTTTGACTTTTTGTCTTCAAAGTCCATTATCTTATTAATAATAGAACATCTGTGAGATAAGTATTTTAAGTTCTGTCCATTGGCAGTCTTTGATATAAAGATTTAGGCCTCATGGGAAGAAATGTTATCATGAAAATCATTTAGAGAGCTAGTTCATAGAAAACATTTCATGTTTATATTATATTTTCTAATATTCACAAAGTTACTCCCTATGAAACAGTTCTTGGAAAATATCATTGATAAAAGACATATCTTATGACTAAGATACTTCAAAGCAAAAGCAGAAATACTGAAGTGTTATACAGATAAGGGATCTGATTTTATGGCTATTGATGAGACTGATAGAGTAGTCTTCATACAAGGTATATTTCGTAGTACCTTTTCTTTATTTATAACTTCAAGAAGACACATGGTCCAGTCCAGTCAATAAATGGCTATTTAGTAATGATTATTAAATTATTATAATAATAATTGTCTATGTCTTTCATGATTGATATGTCACCACCCCCAAAGGGACCGTGAGGCAGTCTGTACTGAGGCTAGTGAAAACCTAATGCTCCCCTTTAGCTAGGTTGTGATCTATTTTCTTGCTATATACAGAGTCCTGAAAAAAAGGGAGTGAAAGTAATTCCAGTGCTTTTAAACCCAATCTACAATTTAATTTCCTTTGTGACCTTTGAAACATCACAGTTATAAAAGTCTAGCTTTCCTATTTCCCCCGATTTTCCATAGGTATTTCCTTATTAAGAAACAAAGCAAAACAACCTTCACACAATTTGAAGCCCTCTTTCTTTCAATAAAAAAAGGATTTTCACTTAACTTCACTTATTTCATTTTCCTGTGTTCTTCAACCTTAAAAAACTTCAAGCCTTGCTCATGTCTCCCTTAAACTTTATACGTAACAAAAGCCTCACTCTTTTTCTGCCATCTAGTCAAGTCTTCTAGATCTCTAATCCTTAGTATTACTCTTTTTTTTTTTTTTTTTTTTTTTTTCTTTTTGCGGTACGCGGGCCTCTCACTGTTGTGGCCTCTCCCGTTGCGGAGCACAGGCTCCGGATGCGCAGGCCCAGCGGCCATGGCTCACGGGCCCAGCCGCTCCGCGGCATATGGGATCCTCCCAGACCGGGGCACGAACCCGTATCCCCTGCATCGGCAGGCGGACTCTCAACCACTGCGCCACCAGGGAGGCCCCTTAGTATTACTCTTCATGTTACCACTCATAAACCAAATGATTTTTATGTGGCAAAAATTTTTGATCATGAGGTAGAATTAACTAATGAGCAAAATTTGTCTTCATTCATTTCTAATGAGAACTAATTTATTCTTAGATTCTCTAGGGATATCCAAAGAATTGTGTTTTGATCTTCCAAGACTTTAACTTCGAAAATGCTAGAATGAGTAATGACTGTCGAACCAACACCATGCATGTTGGTCCAAACAAGAAATAGAGGTCTTCTGGGACTCTGCAACCATATAAAAGTAATCATAATTTTAACTTGTCCTTTGACACCAGAAACAAGCCTTTTGGATAATTTGTAGACCACTCGGAATAAATTTGGCATACAAATAAAATCTTCTTAAGTTAATCCTCTGAGAAATCTCCCAAATACTTATTGGTGATAGAAAACACAAATTCAAGCCTTTTATGCCATTCAAGAATTTCACTTAAGCAGGACTGTGTCTACAATTTTCAATTTCTAGTTCTAATTGTGTCACTAACTAGTGTGAATCCCACTTAAAAAAATAAAACTATGTCTAAATCCTTTTTACAACTGTAAAGCAAAACTCAATAATTCAAAGACCTAACAACAGTTAAGTATATGCAAACAACAAAGGTAAACATCAGTAAAAGAGTAAACAAACAAGTCAATGAGGAATAATGGGAAAGAAAGTCGCACAAACATCAGAATGCAAATGCTTAGGATAAGGCAGGATATAGAGAGCTGCAGGAATCAGAAAAGTAGCCCCAATATGCAAAAGAATGAACAGGTGGATAAGGAAGTTCAGTAGCTTTATTTAGTGGAAAAATCCCCCCCACCCCACCGCTTCACACTGTAGCAGATCCAGTTGGAACCTCACACATTCTCTTGGCTCTTGATGCTCCAGTGTGCCCTGGCTGATGTCCAACAGCCCTCAACTATATGTCTTAGTCTGAGGGCTTTCTTTTTGTAGCAGAGAACACACTACAGCCAAGTGCATGACAGGCTGGAAGTGCTTGCAAAAGACACACGAACACCCTGATCAGCCCTTAAAAATGATGAGTAAGGGTTGGAGTATAAACATCACAGCTCTGTTGCTCCTTGCCTAAAGTAACTGCATAATACCTGTTTTTTGGTTTCCTAGACCTTCTCCATGGAATTAAGCTCCAGTCCCCTACAGCAGTGGCTGACTTGATAAACTCTTTACAGGTTACTTTTCTCACCACCTCACTACCCTACCACAATTTTCTGAGGTCACCTCCCAATTAAACAACCTAAACTCAAATCCTTGTCTCAGGATTTGCTTTTGGAGGAAGCCAAACCAAGACGCTTTTAACCCCAAAATGTTTATTAAGGCCCAAATCAATCCTTAACCAAAGCTAGCCTGACCCTGTAGATAGAGTTAAGGAAAAGCACAGAACTGGATTGGAAAATCCATTCATGCTTTTTAAACAATGTAGCATGTGCTCTTTGAGACAAAGTAAGTGTAATGGGATACACAGAGACCTAGTAGAAGGAAAGAGAGCATAGTCAATAAATTATTAAATACCAACTAATGATAGGGTTTCAAAGGATAGGTCTTTAAGAAATTTGAATTATGATATAAGTAAAAATATAACAATTTCCAAGCACTGGATTCTACATAAGCATACAAAAGTTAGTTATTACAAGAAGGTTGTACCTCATCAAAAATAAGCTTTGTTTTGTTTATTTTTCTCATACTATTAAGCTGCTGAAATATAAATTTGATGAAGTCCCTTCCTTGTCATTGAATTCTGTGGAGTTTTATTTATGAGAAAAGAAAATTTCCCTTTAGAAGTGTTGGCTTGGATTAGAAAATGCTTTATTATGTGCATTGCAAACCTACTTATTTACCACAGCTAGACAGAGACTCCTTCTTACTCTGTCATGCAGCTGCTTGTTTTTAAACAAATTTTGCCAAGAGACATAAACCAGATGGTCTTCTTCAGGGTATATTGTGAGCTGTGATAGTCAGCTTATGGTAGTTTCAAGCAGCCGACAGCTGGGTATGGAAAGTCATGATGCTATTCAGAAATCCAACTTCCAAGTATGCCAAAGCACAAGGAGACTCTCAAGTTGGTAAATAAAATTCTGATTTCAAGTTGGTTTTAATATCCTATTTTTTCAGGGGTCTTTAAACTTCTGCTTCATAATATTAAAGTTTTTATTTTGTAAAACAGAAATACCCCCAACACATTATATTAGAGATAAAACTTGTGGAAAAAAAATGATTCAGGGTACATTTTCCAGTGGAATCAACAAGCTGTAGGTTGGACTTTCTCAAATAGTTAGAAATGTGCCATCAATAAAGTTTACTGATGCTGTAACATTCTACTGTGGTAGTGTAATATATTAAATTGTCATTTTGAATTCCATTCTGTAGTATTGTTATGTATCCCCATTCTTGACATGGTTTTTTGGAGAACAGAGTGTATTACTCTGCTACTGGACTTTGGTCTTGCCATGTGACTTGCTTTGACCACTGGATGTGGACAAAAGAGGCAGTTTGTTAGTTCCAAGGCAAGGTCTTCAGAAGCATTATGTGTTTCTGCTTGCCCTTCTGAGAGCTTCTGAACTCTGCCATGGAAGAACATGCCCTAAGTATCTGCTGCCCTTGCAGCCTGGACCCCAGGGTGAAACACACACATCAGGCCTATTCATTCAACCTACAGTCCCACAGGCTAAAATAGATTTCATTTAGAGTAGCCCTCTAATCACGAGAATAATTACTTATTGTTATTTTGGGGTATGTTTATTGCACAGAATTACTGGGGCAGCATCTAACCAATAGTGTTAGACTTTGTTAAGAGCCCAATGGAAAGCTACCTTGGGTCACTCATATTACTGGGTGACAGGGAAAAAGGGATAAGACAAATATGAGAGTTGACATCAATGTCTTAATCATGGTGCTATTACTTTATAGAAGGTACCCATAAAGATTACAGAATTGTACCTCTGATTATCTCAGAATTCCTTCAAAACAAAGGGCATTAGAATGACAATCCTTAGTTTCCAACATTATTTCTGAATATTAGAAGAAGACAAATGAAAGGAAGAAAGAAAAAAATAAAGCATTTCAAGAGAAGCTACACAGACAGAATTTACCTTTTGTGAAAAAAATATACAGCTTAAATGTATTCAAACATAAACATTATTCAAATGGTAAGGATTTTTTAAATGTCCATCTAAGCTATTATTTATTTTTCTAAGTATCTAACCATTCTAGGAAATCACACAGAATATTTTAAAATGTGATGTTTCAAGCAGAAATCTCTCAAAAACCACATCTTTAGCTTGTAATGGGCAGTTTTCCCTTGAGGAAACTGATGTTTTTCAAGAGGAATCTGAGACTATCTGTGGATAAACTAAAACTAATAAGAAAATAATTCTTGTGAAAATTGCCTTACAGTCAAGAATTTGCAATTCTCACAGCATAAACAGATTTTTTAAAGTGTTAGAATTTTGTAATGGCAACAAATCACGCCCCTGCCCACAGAATAGTAGAAGTTAAAATAAGCAAGCAAGTAAGCAAACAAACAAAAAGTTTGTTGACTTCCACCACAAAGTTATGTTGCCTTTAGTGGCTAATGGGTATATTTTCTTTAGGGGAGTCTGCTTACTCCTCTCAAATACCATAATTATAGGAACATATCAAGATCTCAGATTATTCATATATTGCTATATCCATACTTCAAAGTCATAATTCAGTTTTATTACAAAAAAATGAAAGTAAATATGAGAAAATTTACCCTCCATAAATATTTTGTTGAATGAACTATAATGGAAATGAAGTTCTTGTTAATCAAAGAAACAAGAAGCTTATTCATTCCAAAATATTACAACTTTTGAGTCAGCAGTTATCATTTACATGTAAGGATTCATCAATTTAAAAATTAATATGTACTGAGCAACTACAATGGAATTATACTGTGTTTGGCTTAGGGGGTGACAGAAGGTATATGGCATAGTTTTTGCCCTATAGGAACAAAAACTCTCCTGGATGGTACAGAGTTGCACACAGTTATGTAAGACATACAAATTTATGATAAGCACCTGTAAGAGCAGTACATGAAGAGAGGGTTCTAGGAACACAGAAAATGAAATAATTGATTGAGACCAGAAAATGATTCCAAATAGTGATATTTGCATTGGGTCCTGAATGATGAGTAGGACTTTGACTACTACCAAAGAACAAGGCAGGGTTCCTCAAGCACTTGAGGAGATCCTTTACCACTTGGTTTTGCAAAGCATCTTATAGAATCACAGTCTGTTTTTCTATAGATATTGAATGTGAAGATACCACCTTCTAAATACATCTCTGTGAAACACTGTGGTTTCAGATAAAATAGTTTAAAAACTTTTTATATGTACCTCTGCTTCTGCTACTGAAGACTGATGGCTGAAACAGAGAACATAATCCGTGAGCATGAGAAATCCTATATGAAATATATAGGAGACAAGGGACGCAGAGACAAGAGTTCATAACTTGGGTCAAAATATGGGCTCTGGCATATACTTCCTATGCGAGCTTGGGACAATTTATTTGTTCTCTCCAAATCTCAAGTTCCTCATCTGAAAATAAGGTTCTCCTGAGGCTGAAATCATATACGTAAAGCGCTGAATACTTGCCTGGCCTGTAGCTGTTGCTAAAACAGAAGCTCTTTACTCTTATGCAACGCCCATCTTACATGTCCAGAAAAGGGGATGTCCTGAAATTACAGTACACTGTCATAATTTTACCTTTAGTCTTAGATCCTTATTTTATAGTGGATATTCTTGGAGTCAGTGATCTAAACTGCTACAGCTTACGAATGACCCAACTTAAGTCAAAGTAAGTAAGCAGGGAACATATAACCTAGGAGCACTGTGAAAACCGAGTCATCCATCGCTTTCCTTAGCTAAGCAGGGGCTTTGCTGGAAAGAGGGGCAAGAGTCAGGCAAAAATTAATTAATAAAAATTTGTTTCGAGGGCATGGAGAGATAGAACAAGTGGGTACTGGGCAATGATGAAAAACTTCTACTTTTATATTGGCAGAATTCAGGAAGCCAGAGTAACATGTTTTCTCAATCAGAGTTCATAAAATTATGAAAGAAAGTAGGGGAAGGAAATAATACTCAAAAAAGCTATACTTATTACATATTTCTGAGGGTTGTTTAAAAAACAGAACAAAATATTACTTTCTCTATATATACATTGAAGACTGTTAGTTCTCTTCCAATATCCATTCTCCCACTTTTCTATAACTGTACACTTTTTGGCAGAGCACAGAGCATTCAGGAATAAATGCAACATTTCTCAGCCTCCCTTGCAGCTTAGGTGTGGTCATGTGACTGACTTTGACCAATGAAGTGTAAGTGTAAGTAAAATGTGGTAGTTGCCAGGAAACTTCCCTAAAAGACTACTGGTGTGAATCCTTTGCCCCTTTTCCCCACCTCCTCCCATCCTGCTTCTTGGAATGTGAATGTGGTGGGACTCCATCTTGCAATGTGTAGATGAGGGTCTACCATATAAAAATAGCAGGGTAGAAAGCAGGAATGAGTAGAGCCATCATACCTGCTTTGACTGCATACTCCTAGGGTTTTAAGGAGAGAAAAATATGCTTCTGTCTTAGTGAAGGCATTACTGCCTGGAGCTTCTGTTACTCTCAGCCAAAACAAATTCTAATTGATAGAGCTAAGAGAATTTCTATAAAAGCGACATTTAGTACAATTTTGTTTTCTTCCAAAACTCATATGTCCCGTGTAGACAGAAAAAGATATATATATATATATTTAGAGAAGGGAAATTTTTGACATGACAAAGCCAAGAAACATACAATGAGTAAAGCTAAATAGTGGCATTATTTCCAAAATGAGGCTAGTCTTATAGGTTTCAAGTTGCTTTCTATACTAGAGCCTTTTTCCCTTTGGCAATGATGAAAGTACAAATTTATTTAGATAAGAAACAAGCAAATTATAGCCCCCTGTACACTGAAGAAGTAGAATAGTCTATGGTAAAGAATGGAAATGTGTGTACACAGCTATCCTGGAAAACAAAAATGTTCAATTACTTTGAGAAAAAGATTCAGGATATTGATCTATGCTTAACTTTGAGATTATGTGAATTTTATATCAAGTCTATTTCTTATCTGAAGCAAGTTTTAAACTAACCTCTATGTGAACTGTAAAGATTTATAAGAATCTGAAAATGTTAAAGATATAAGGCAAATGATCCTGTATGAAATGGCTATCATAAAAAGCAAATCACTCTGCAACACTTGAGTGCTTTGAACTAGCAGTAGGAACATACAGAAGGTAAGCTGGCGGGTAGAAACAAACTTATATTTAATGCATTTCAAAATGCAAATCAAAACTACAATGAGGTATCACCTCACACCAGTCACAGTCAGAATGGCCATCATCAAAAATATCTACAAACAATAAATGCTGGAGAGGGTGTGGAGAAAAGGGAATCCTCTTGCACTGTTGGTGGGAATGTACACTGATACAGCCACTATGGAGAACAGTATGGAGGTTCCTTAAAAAACTACAAATAGAACTACCATATGACCCAGCAATCCCACAACTGGGCACATACCCTGAGAAAACCATAATTCAAAAAGAGTCATGTACCACAATGTTCAATGCAGCACTATTTACAATAGCCAAGACATGGAAGCAACCTAAGTGTCCATCAACAGATGAATGGATAAAGAAGATGTGGCACATATATACAATGGAATGTTACTCAGCCATATAAAGAAACAAAATTGAGTTATTTGTAGTGAGGTGGATGGACCTAGAGTCTGTCATACAGAGCGAAGTGAGTCAGAAAGAGAAAAAAAAATACCGTATGCTAACACATATATATGGAATCTAAAAAGAAAAAAAATGGTCTGACGAACCTAGGGGCAGGACAGGAATAAAGACACAGATGTAGAGAATGGACTTGAGGATACTGGGAGGGGGAAGGGTAAGCTGGGATGAAGTGAGACAGTGGCACTGATACATATACACTACTAAACGTGAAATAGAGAGCTAGTGAGAAGCAGCTGCATCGCACAGGGAGATCAGCTCGGTGCTTTGTGACCACGTAGAGGGGTGGGACAGGGAGGGTGGGAGGGAGGGAGACGCAAGAGGGAGGTGATATGGGGATATATGTATACATATAGCTGATTCACTTTGTTATACAGCAGAAACTAACACAACATTGGAAAGCAATTATACTCCAATAAAGATGTTAAAAAAAACGCCTATTATTAAATAAATACAACAGATCCCCTTCATTCTATTCCTTCACCAAATGTTCTCAACAACTAAACATTCACAGAAATTATATGTAAACAAAGAAATATAAACCAAAGGCTAGTTTAGGTATCTAATTAAAATGATATACTGTATCATGAATGGCTCACATGTTAAATAGAGTTTTCACATGTTAAATAGAGTTTCAGAAAAAGAGAATTGTGGAATAATTGTTTGTTGACAATTGACAGTCACTATATTAACATTAAATACCTCCTAACACCAACTATATGGGATTAATCTTTTGTAGTTTAAAGCTTTGCCTCTGGTAGTAAAACCTCCATGTAACTGGCATCAGCAGTCAAACCAGAGACTTCATTTTGGGCTGCTGGGTGGAAACAAAAGATTTCTCTATTTGGCTCACAATTGCTCTCTCAGTGGTGTGCAACGTGCAACAACTGGCCAATGAAAGATATTCACAATAGCTAGGGGTTAATTTAGAGTATACAGAACCCCAGCAGAAATATAAACATGTGAACAGAGCAGCCTGACATAGAAGGCAGTGTGCAGGAGGGGTGATCCCTAAATTGAAATACACAAGAGGAAATAGGGCAGAGAAGGTAGTGTAGAGGCTAAGCTTGGTGAAAGGAGATTATAGCAAATGACAGGTTGGTAAAAGATTCGCCCTTCCTAAAGTTCTGATGATTTATTTTTGGCATATATGATATGTCAACACTGTCAAATTATAGTTTTCATCATCATCATTATCATCAAATAGTATTTATTAACCAAATGCGCTGTACTGGACATTGTACAAGGAAGCAAAATTGATATGGTTTCTGATATCCAGTAACGAATAAAATAAAACTGACCAATCAATGTAGACAAATGTAGGGGAGCAGATAGTGAACAAGATGCTTACCTGGGGAACACTTGAAGGTTAACAATAAACTTTTAAATATTTCCAATGTTTAGGTGAATTGGGGAGTGTATGGGTGTGTCTATGTATGTTTCCTGATAGATCTGTGGAGATAAAAGTGTATTATTTTCTTTATATAGATAACTAAGTTCTAAAAATGAATTCTATCGAATCAATTATTTAATAAATAATGATTTTCAAAAACATATCTTGATTTTTTTTTCTTTTTTTGTGGTACGCGGGCCTCTCACTGTTGTGGCCTCTCCCGTCGCGGAGCACAGGCTCCGGACGCGCAGGCCCAGCGGCCACTGCCCACGGGCCCAGCCGCTCCGCGGCATGTGGGATCCTCCTGGACCGGGGCACGAACCCACTTCCCCTGCATCGGCAGGTGGACTCTCAACCACTGCACCACCAGGGGAGCCCCCATATCTTGATTTTGAGAACCAAATCAGAAGCCTTCCTCATACACCATGGTCTCAGCAGCATGAAAAAGTGGGACATAAAGAGAAAATGTCACTTCTTCCTCAATTTAACACATCTTCCTCTGCAGTGTCCCCATGAATGAATGCATGAGAATACTTTCCCCTGGTCAGTACAACAATGATTCTGAAATGAGATGTAAAAAAATTTCCCATATTCAGGGTATTTTTTTTTTACCTCTTACTTCTTAATTCTACCAAGTTCAAAAAAACAACAGTAGAATTATGTATTGGCACTTACACATATACCTGGGAGGGGAAACAAAGATCCAATCTGGCATAAAAATCTTTACATTTAGTAGAGACTAATTCTAAGACTGCAGTGTTAATCTTTCCTGAGTTGTCAGGATCCTGTGTGTGCTTCTCATGTATCTTCCCAAATACATATGGCACTGTGACAAACAGAAGAGGCTGCTAATGCTGCTATAGCTGAATGTCTCATTTAGGAACAAACAATTCTGGAAAAGCTCCCAGATTATGCATCTGTTCCTCTAGCTTCCACTTTAGAGGATAAAATTGTATGGTGATGCCATAAGGATTAATATATTATTACTTTCCTCTGTGGGTAGTGTGTGGTTATTTCCCTCACCTTGACATAAGAGAAAAATATTTATTGAATGCTCCAGTAGAAAAATTACAACTGAGATAGCAAATGCTTATGAGAAAGTTGCATTTGGAGTGGGCTTGCAGAATTAAATGCTTGTCCCCCAGAATCTGAATACAGAGATGATTAAGGCACTCTCTCTTCAAGTCAGATTTCTTTGGTTTCTATTCCTGTTTTCTCTCGTTTCATTTCTTTCATTGTCTCACAGCAGCAAGAGTCTGTAAGCGCATTAATACTGTGGGCTTGAGGCTAAGGGAGCCAAACAAAGGAGAAATCCCTGGGGAAGCGGTTTCCAGCTCTCCCATCCCCAGCATCCTGTTGACATGTGGCACTGTAGTCCCAGCATGATGGTGGGAAATTCAGGAAAGCTTTCTCTACAGTGGTGGTGCTCACAAACTTATCCCAGAGTCTGTACTGGCTTATTATAAAGTGTTTGGAGGTCCAGGGTGAAAGGCCAAAAGTAGAACAATGTACCGTGCTTTTCTTAAAACTACATAATTTTTTTTTTTTTAATTCTGAGATCGGGGCCTTCCTGTACTTAAAAATGTATGTAGTTATGGTTTTTTAAATTTTAAGTGTAAATTTCATTCACGTACAGCATACACACAGAAAAGTATACAAATCACAAGTGCACAGTTCCATACATTTTCTTAAGGGAAATGTACCAATGCAACCAGCATCCAAATGAATAAATAAAACGTTACTCAGAACACCAGGACTTGCTCCTGCCCTTGTTAATTACTATTCCCAACAAAGGTCACCATATCTGACCTTTAACCCCTGATATGCCTGTTTTGGAGTTTTACATAACTGGAATCATACAACATATATCCTTCTGTGCCTGGCTTGTTTTATGCAACATGGTTTTCCTATTTCTTATTTTATGAAATATCATTGGTAATAGAATTTGATTTTTTAAATGCCCTCACACTGTCAGACCAGAATCTTGTTGTTACACAATAATGCCATCTTATGGCTACAGAGCAATTTGTAGTTTAGAAACTGCTTTCACTTTTTAAATCTTATTTGATTTGTGCTATTCTCTAAGACTTGAGGAGTAATTTCCTGAAAATGGGGCAAATTTATTAATGGTTTGAGGGATAGGAAAGGTGGTAACAGAAAGAAAGGAAAGACAGCAAAGTATCTGGCACTTGAAAGGCCCTCCTTAAATACTTATTGAAAGAAGGAATGCACACTGTTTCTCTAATACTAGGTAGATATTATGTTAATTCTTTATTTTCATGTGTTTCCTGTAGGTATCTTTTATAAACAGTGAGCAATCCACAAAGAAATAGATGAAAATAGCATTTAGCAACAATGTTAATTTCTCATAAAGTTAAATATTTATCTTACGTTTATATATACGGATATCTATCCATATACATGGATATGTATATGCGCACATAGGATTCATGGATTTAATATTTACTGTGTTCACCATTTGTGTTTCCATGGAAAGGAGCTACTTTTAATACTTCGAGGATTTGTAAGTTTACTGAGGCACATGTTGAAATTCTACTTGCTGGAAGACAACGTATGGAAGCTGGTCTCCTAGATAATGAGTGAGCAGTCACAAGTTAATCTGGATTTTAATCCTCTACTTGCCTTGACTTAGACAGTTATGTCTGTTTTACTTTATAACATTTAATAGAGGTGAATTCTGCCATTATGGCATTCATGAATCTGTTGATTAAGGATGGTCTCAGCAACTATGCCTTAGGAATGCCAAGAGGCTAATGCATTTTCTCATATCTGTAACTTATTTGTGAGTAAAGTATGTAGATCTATTAGAGCTAAATATTTTGGTGAAATAGAAATATGCAGATGTGTCACATAGCATGTGTTTGGCAAGTCACTTAACATCTTTGTTATTTAGTCTCCCGTATAAAATAATGAAGCAGGATAAAATCACTAAGGTATTTTGTAGCTGTAAAAAAATCCTGTGTTATTAACTATCTATAATAGTTGTGATTATTATTCAGCAAATATTCATTCTTCTTTCCCTTCCACCGTAGGAAGAGACTACTTCCCCATTCTACTGATGTCAGGCTTGCTTTGGCCAATGGAATGTGAGTGGCTTAATATGACCACAGGTCATAAGTGCTCTTAGGAGATTAGGCTTGGTTCATGCTCTGGTGACCTGTCATGAGCAGAGTGTGCCACTGATCCTTCATCTTAAGCCCAGAATAAATGTATATGTAACAGACCTTAACCCAGCACACATCCTAGAGCCTAGACCAGTTAACCATAACTTGAAACAGCTGCCCAGCCACACTCAGCCTAAGTCAGCCAAAACACAGACAACCTAAAGATCCATAAGCATGAGAATAAAGGCTTGTTTTAAGCCATCGAGTTTTTGGGGTGATTTGTATCACCATATTATGGTAATAGCTGACTAATACACTATCATACCTGGATCATACGTGAAAATATACTAATACCTTCTTACTGGCTCAAAGGTATTTTGTTTTAACCTCAAGTTGACTTATTTAAAAAAAATCAGTAGATTTTTGTTGAAAACCCAACATGAAGGTATTTAAAAATGTACAGCTTCTATTCATGAGAAAAATGCAAATCAAAACTACGGTGAGGTATCACCTCACACCAGTCAGAATGGCCATCATTAAAAAGTCTACAAATAACAAAACCTGGAGAGGGTGTGGAGCAAAGGGAACCCTCCTACACTGTTTGTGGGAATGTAAACTGGTGCAGCCACTATGGAAAACAGTATGGAGGTTCCTTATAAAACCAAAAATAGAATTACCATATGTTCCAGCAATCCCACGCCCAGGGCATATATCCAGAGAACACTCTAATCCAAAAAGATACATGCACCCGAATGTTCACAGCAGCACTATTTACAATAGCCAAGATATGGAAGCAACCTAAATGTCCATCGACAGATGAACAGATAAAGATGATGTGGTATATACATACAATGGAATACTACTCAGCCTTAAAAAATAATGAAAAATGCCATTTGCACCAACATGGATGGACCTAGAAATTATGATACTAAGTGAAGTAAGTCAGAGGAAGACAAATATCATATGACATCACTTATATGTGGAATCTAAAATATGTCAGAAATGAACTTACTTACAAAACAAAAATAGACTCAGATATAGAAAACAAACTTATGGTTACTAAAGGGGAAAGGGGGTGGGGGAAGGATAAATTAGGAGTTTGGGATTAGCAGATACAAACTACTACATATAAAATAGATAAACAACAAGGTCCTACTGTATGGCACAAGGAACTATATTCGATATCCTGTAATAAACCATAATGGAAAAGAATATGTATATATATGCATAACAATCACTTTGCTGTACACCAGAAACTAACACAACATTGTAAATCAATTATACTTCAATTTAAAAAAAAGAATCTATAGCTTCTAGTCTCTCTAAGGATTCAAAAATCTACCATTGTATGGGCTTGGTGGGAGATAAATTCCTGACTATCACCGCAATGGATCCCAAATTCCAGCTATTTATTTTCCCTAACCCCTGGCAGTTAGAACCTAGTTATATGACTGAAGCATGCCTTATTACAGGAGTTGGCAATTTATGGCCCACCAGCAAAATCTAGCCTACCACCTGTCTTTATAAATAAAGTTTTATTAGAACAAGCCATCCCCATTCATTTGTGTATTGTCTATGGTTTCTTTCACCCTGCAACAGCAGAGCTGAGTAGTTACAGCAGAGATCATATGACCTGCAACCACTAAAATATTTACTAATTGGCCTTTCAGAGAAAAAATATCCAACTCCTGCTTTACCAAATAATTCTGTCAGAAACCTTAATTCTAAAATTAGTGACACAAAAAGAAATAATAATTTTGATACTTTTTGGCAGGATAGTAGCAACCAATATCCAGTGGCAATGGTACCTCTTGTGGACCAGTGGACCACGGCAGTGACAGAAGTTTATAATTCAGATTCATCTTATAGCTTGATGCTGGGTGTGTTTCTGGGTGCATATCCTGGTCTTCCTTGACAATTTCTGCCCATATTTAAACCTGACTCGCAGGCCTTTCCATTGATTCCATGATTTACCTGATATCCTTCCAATTATATTATCCTACCTAAGGTAACTGGAGTTACTTTCTGTTAGTTGTAACTCAACCTTGAACAGTCCATTGACCTTGCTTTATTCCTGACTCTGAGTAAGATGTTCCTATTCCACTCCCCAAGGATCTTGTTCTCGCCCTCTAGCATTGCTCACATCTGTCAACCTGTAATGTATTGGCTGTTTGTCCATTTTCTCTCTAGGACTGGGAGGTTCTTCAAATCAGGGACTGAATTTAAATCAACTCTCCATAGTGCTCAGGAAAATGTGAAAGCATATAAGAAAGAATTAGCAGGCATGAAGACTATCAGAGCCAGAAGACAATTATTTTTATCGTCAAAATTGCCAAGCCTGATCGAGTCATTATCATGTATAAGCAATCTGCTAAGCACTCTACATACATCGTGTCATTTAATCCTCATAACAACCCTATGACTTAGAAAATATTTTTATCCCATTTTATAGGTAAGGGAATTGTGGAGCATAAAGGTTAGGGAACTTGTTCAAGGACATAAAGCCAGTCAGCAGGAAAGCCAGGATTCCAAAACAAGTTGAACTCTAGTGTCTGTGCTCACAAGCAATAACTTAAAACCGTTTTACTCGAGACTAGACTAAAAGTCACAGGAAATTTAGCAGCTCCTGACCAATTCCTAGAGGAACCCAGTTAGAGAAAAATTAGGATACTTTTCCAGAATCTGGATAAGAAAAGAGTGGGTCTACTGGCGTTAGTGACACACTATCTCTTGCCAGATATAGGAAAGACCCCACCCAGACATGGGGTGAGAATTCAGGAAAGACCCCCACCCAGATGTGGGGTGAGAATTCAGGAAAGACCCCCACCCAGATGTGGGGTGAGAATTCAGGAAAGACTCCCACCCAGATGTGGGGTGAGAATTCAGCTTACTCTCTCTGTGGAATGGCATTAGTCTTCTGCTTCTTTTAAAGACTATGGTTGAAGGTGAACTGAAAGGGAAAGAGTTGTATGACTGTCAGAAGGGAATACCTAGCTCACTGACCAAAGATGACATAAAGTGGGGGAGAAGTCTCAGAAAGCAGAAAGTTTCACCTCTGTTTTCGTGCAAGGATGGGAGGTGTCTATAGAAGCACAGTAACCACTGGCTACCCAAGAACCCTGCAAGGTTCTTAAGAGATAGTGTTGGTGGCCTTGGATGGCTGGAAGAAAACACTGAGAGAAGACAACAAAGACAAAAACATCCCCAAAGTGGAATGAGCACCCCAAAAGACAGTGGTGAAACTGACCTCATTGGAGCAACTTGTAAAAGCTCATTTTGACTCAAGGTGGGCTACTGAGAGGTGTACCATGATGGCAATATGAGTTTGTCTTTTGCAGTATATACATAGGGTTGCTGAGTTTCTTTCCCTTTATCAAGAATGACTTTGGATACCCTAGGGCCCACTGTTTTCCAGTAAGTTGAGATAGAACTATTGGACCATCCAGGGAAAAATATTCTCAGGCTTCTTGCAGGAGGCTTCAGTCCATACACACCAAACATCCACTTCGTGCTCAA
Source organism: Mesoplodon mirus (assembly GCF_964341445.2). Classification (NCBI taxonomy): domain Eukaryota; kingdom Metazoa; phylum Chordata; class Mammalia; order Artiodactyla; family Ziphiidae; genus Mesoplodon; species Mesoplodon mirus. The sequence continues at coordinate 30,877,366 of NC_138981.1, forward strand.
GACTACCTTAATCCTGACCATACCACACAAAATAAAACGCAGCTTTTGTCTCTCAGGAGCTTGTGCAGGAGGCATAAAAGGAACAAATAAATAAATAAATAAAATCGATTGCTATGTAGTAAATTCTAGGAATAGGTCACTTTGGAGCAGGTACTCTACAGAGTAGCCACCAAGTCCGGTGACATCTGCAAATACATAAATAATATGTTGATATTATACTCCATTAATGTTAAAATAATAACTAACTTTCTATGATCAACTAATATTTTTAGGATTTTAAGAAGGAAATAACATCTCACATGAGACTTGAAGGGCAGGTAGGCCAGAGAGGGCAGAAAACATTTGCGAATCTTTAAATCAATTTAATATTGATAGAGCAGAATTTGGAGGGGTTGTAGGGCAGGCAGGAATTGATAAACAGTGAGGCTGACCAGAGGAGCAGGGGTCATGTGAAAGCCTTATATCCCCAATTAATAAGTTTTCACTTTATTCTAAAGGGAATGTAAGTTTTCTTACACTTCAGAAAAACAATTCTGGATGAAAGATAATTGGGAACAAAGTAGGGATGATCACTGGCACCAACTGAGATTTCTGCTGGAAGTATTGATTTAGGAATCTAATGCAGTAAATGAAGAACAAAAATAGAAGTAAAGATGGCAAGAAATGAACAGATTTGAGAGATATTAAGGAGGTTCTTTGTAATTATTAAAAATGATTTGATTTCCTCTGAGAATAATGAAGAAGATGGTCTTGAACAAATCTTTGAAACAAATTGTTTTAAGCCATTACAACTTTATTCCTTTTAACCTAAAACTGGAAGAGAAAACAATACCTTCTTGTAGTACGAGGCTAAGAAATGTATGTGAATTTTAAAAATCTGGTCAACAGTTGGATATTTTAATTAAGGGAGGCACTAAAAATTAATTATTTTAAACCAACAAATTCCTTGTAGCAAAAAAGTGGGGGGACTTCAAAATGTAAAGAATCACCTTCAAAACAGAAACAACACACAAAAATCAACTTTGTGTTGCCAGCTTATATTTCCAATATATTAATCTAAGTATATCAAACAGTTATAAATCTACAGGATACAGATTTGACCAAAGGTATACAATTTATATTGTACAATTATTTAAACCACCTCAATTAAATGACCAGATGGGTTTTGACATTACCTGAAATTTTAGAGGATATTATAGTGCTCCAACGTAATACTAACTTCAGTACAGAAAAATTTGTTGAATTCAGCTCATTAGTCTGAACTGTTCATCATTATTTGTTCTTACTCCACTTACCTTTTTCCAGTGAAGGTGATACTTCTCCCTCTCTTCCTCCCTACCTCTCTTTTTTCCATGGAGAACACTGAAATGAACTCTAGAATTCCTGGGAGACAGGTATAATCATTTAGTAAAAGGAAAAGTGGTACCTACCCTTGTCGGTCCTTGCACATTCTGTTAACTCTTTCCCATTGGAAATCGAGCTGTGAGAGAGCTTCCTGTAGCCTCGCCTTTTCCACCGGTGTGGCACTTTGCAATGCTGCTGCCTTCTTATTGTGAATAACGTCAATCTGACCTGAGATTTGTTGCAGGCTGTCTTTTATATTCTGTAATATTGAAATTTTAAAGCAAGTCAAAAATGATTCAGCTGTCTATGGAAAGAGAAGAAAGGAAATTTATCAACCCCCAAAGTAACTAATGGCCTTGCATTTTTAATCTATTTACTTTTAAAAGTCATTAGCCTTGAAGCCCAGTGATTTCAACATGCCCAACTTCAATGGGTAATCCACAGTCCTCATCTTGATACAGATGATCACTCACTCCCTCCATCTTAAAACTCTATCTTCATTTGACTTCTGTAACCTGAATTTTTCTGGTTTTTCCTCCACCTTCTTGTCCACTGTTTCTCAGTCTGCTTTACAGAATCCTTCCCATCTTACTCATCTCTTAATATTGGAGTGCTCTAGCTTAGTTCTGACACTTCTTTCCTTGTCTATCTATATTACCTCTTATTTGGTCCCATGACTGTAAATAATCTCTATATGACAATGACTCTCAAACTTACATCTCCAGCCCTGACCTCAACTCTGAAATCCAGACTCACAAATCTAGGTACTTTCTTGATACTTGAATGTCTCATGAGCATCTTAACCTTAGCATAACCACATTCTGAACTGCATCCCCATATCCTTCTCTTCCCATGGTTTTCTCTCCTTTGGTAAATGACATATCAATTGATAGTTATTCAGGCTGACAATCTTGGAATCATCCTTGATCTTTCTTTTTTAATCTCCAGTATTCAAATTGTTGGACAATCTTGTTGGCTCTACTTCTAGAACATGTCCAAAATTTGACCACTTCTCGTTATCTCCCTTGCTATTGCTCTGATGATATAAGTTATCCTTATAGTTCACCTAGATTATCACAATAGCTACCTAAATGATCCTCCTGCTTCCAGTCTTGCCCCTCTCCCAGTCAATTCTCCACACAACAGCCAAAGAAATTCTTATAAAACATAAATCAAATCATGTTACTTCTCTTCTCAAAACCCTCCAATGGCTCCTCATCAAACCCATAGTCTTTTTTTTTTTTTTTTTTTTTGGCCCAGATGCCCGGCTTGTGGGATCTTAGTTCCCCGACTAGGGATTGAACCTGCGCTCAGCAGTGGAAGCGACAAGTCCTAACCACTGGACCGCCAGGGAATTCCCAACCCATAGTCTTTATCATGGCCTACAAATCTCTACATAACTTGGCTGTACACTGCCTGATATTATAATCTTATTTTTTCCTTATTCTGCATTTGCTGTTCTCTCTGCCAAAAATACTCTTTCCCTCCAAGACACTTATATGGCTGTTTTCCTCACTTCTTTCTCATCTCAGAAGAGCTTTACCTACTGTTCCATTTTAAGTAGCAGCCCCAACTGCTCTGTATTCCCTGTATTGTTAATTTTTCTTCATGGCACTTATGACTAACATGAAATTATACAACTACTGGTTTCTCTACATCACTAGACTAGATCCTATGAGTGCAGGGATGTTATCTGTCTTGCTCTATATTGGGTTTCCAGAGCTCAAACCTGTGCCTGGCACATGGTAGGTATCCAGTGCATTTGTGTTGAATAAGTGAAAGTATCTCAAAATTTAACTCCATAATTTAAAAATCTAGATTATATTTAAGGGGACAATACACAATGCCATTAAGTAATAAAAATCTTTTAAAATATTAATGTTCAAAAAATGCTAAAAACTTACATATTTGTCTAGTCTTACAAATGTGAATTTGGTTACTTTGCTCATCTGAATTGTCAAAGACAAGTCAATTGAGTAAACATTTATTGAGCTCTTTCATGTACAAGGACCAATACAGAGAAAGCAAAGGTAGGTGAAGGACAGTTTTATTTGTTTCTAAGAAGTTTTAAGTTGATCTCATTGAGGTAGTAAGGGAGGATGTGGTTTGAAAACTGAAGGAAACAATTACAGTTTAGAAGTTCCAGTTAAATGATGAGAAATTATTTGATGAGTGGTCTAAGTGGTACCAAATCTTTTCTCACAGTTCAGAAAAGGAATGAATCATATATCATATATGGTCACAAGCCAACGAAAGGGCTCATAAAGGAAGTGCAATTTGGGGTAGACACAGCTGAGTAGTTGAAGTGGAAAGGACATCATACTTAGTAGGTAATACACATGCAAAGACAGGAAACATGAGTAGTCGTATATGACTGACTTTTCAGAAATGTACAGGATCAGGGAAGATGGGTCAGGAAACAGAGGCTGGAGATGATTACTAATGTACTTTAAAATACTGCATGTAATTCAGTAGACAGTGGGGAACCATGACTTGTGTGCGTGTGTGTGTGTGTGTGTGTGTATGAATTTCAAATATATACAAAAGCAGAAAAGGAAAAAAGGAAAATAGTACAAACAGCCCCCATGAGCCCATTACCCAGTGTCAACACTTATGAAACCATGGACAATTTTGTTTCATTATATTTCCACCCATTCACCTCCTCAACTGGATTATTTTGAAACAAATTGATATATTATCCATAAATACTTCAGCATGTTTCCAATATACATGAATTGTTTTCAAGGAAAGTGCACATAATACCATATCCTACATCTAAAAACTTTAAAGTGTTATTAATATAATCAAATATCTAGTTGTCCTTCATAATTGAGTTGAATTGAGAAAGTTGTTTAGGAAGGAAATGTGGCAGAACTCAGTGACTGTTTGTTTGCTGAAGAAGAGGAAAGACTTGAATAACTCCCAGGTTTCTGGCCTGAGCATCCAGATGAATACTGATATCTGAGTAAAAGGATTTCAGATGGATGAACAGGTTCTGTGTGCGCATGCATTTGTGTGTGTGTGTGTGTGTGTATGCATGTGTGTGTGTGTAAGTGATGATTTCCTTCTGGACACAATCATATTATGAAGCCTTTGGGTTGTCAGACATTAGACATTCAATAGGCAGTTGGCAACAGACTTTGAGAATATGAATGAGATGGCAAATATCGTTGGGCCATACATATTCTCACATTTCCACATGGTCTGGCCTTTCTGAGCAAAGAACATTGGCATCTGGGTTAGAGGATAATTGAATAGCAAACATACCTTGGTGTTTAGATTAGTGCCTTTTTCCAGGGAGACTCAGAAGCTTATGGTTCTTGGATCCCTTTGCTTACATTCCAACTTACATTCTGAGGATAACAGACCTAGAACTTCCCCTCTCTGGAGAGGATGTGTTTACATTCCAGAGCAAAGGTCTCTCTCTGTTTGTCTCTCTCTTCCCGCCTCTCTCTCCCCTCATCCACCCAAGTCCCTCCATGTCTGTCTTTCTGTCTGTCTGTCTCTATCAGATGTGCCAAATCCTTTATATAAGCTCTGATGTTTATAATGTTGGGGTTGCTCTCTTGTACATCTGGCCCTCACTGCATGTCTCATGGGGATTTGAGTAATTAGTGAGATATTCTCTGACCCAGGGATCACATGCTTCCTGTCAGGATAAATAAATACAGTTGACCCTTGAATAAAATGAGGGTTAATCTGTATATAATTTACAGTTGGCCCTCCACATCTGTGGTTCCTCCGCATCCGTGGATTCACCCAACCATGGATTGTATAGCACTATAGCATTTACTGTGGAAAAATATCCACATGTAAGTGGATCCATGAAGTTCAAACCCATGTTGTTCAAGGGTGAACTGTATAAATATAAAAACTTAACAGGTATCAATAAAATGAACATATTTGCTGACTTGCAGGCAAAATTGGGGAGGTTCAACCATGTGTGAGATGGAGACTAGGGGGGTGCCTGTTGCTAAGCCTGCAGCTTCCCAGAAGGCTGGCTCTGAAGCAAACTCCATTGGGCAGCAGGAGAGAAGTCATGGGTAGATCTTAGGGAGATTTCCTGCCTCATTCTAAGACTTCATGACTGTGGTGCATGAGGACTTGTCTTGGGGGAAGATTAATCTATAGAATCTTGTGAGGATATAATGTCAGTTGTAAGGGGCAAAAATCAGTGCTTACAATGGGATCCTGAGGAAAGCAGCTGTGTTCCCAGGTCTGCAAATCAGCTAGACACAATGGTTACGGGTGATGTGAATGAATTTCAGAGAGAGAGAGAGAGAGAGAGAGATTGTTTATAAAATTCCAAGGTGTTGTCTTCAAGTCCATGAACACCTTGTGATTAGAAGGTTTCATTATTTTTTTGCTAAGCAACTCAATTTAACTCTGTGGTCAGAATATGTATCTAACAAGTATTACCATGTGAGGGAAAGGAAGGCATGACAACACAGAAATATCCTGTGAGATTCCTTATCTGGAGAAATGCAGGTTAAAATTGTCTTCGGCCAGTGTTATAGAACTGCTAGTCAGTGGAATATAGTAGGTGTTGTTTCATTACAGGAGAGATGGTCAAATTGCTCAGAAACTTTTGTTAGAGTGAAAGCGTGAGAAGAAAATTTGCCTAAGGATGACCCTTTGTGGAAAGCAGAGGTCGAGGATGGAGATGAATATGTCTGAAGAGTAGATCTCATCAGACCTTGGAGAAGAAGCAGAAGAGTAAAATATTTTAAAACTAAAGGGAGAACGAATATCAGGAAGGAGGGAGGGAGGGAGCCACCAACAAGTCAAATGCATCTAGGAACAGGAGTAAAAAGTCAACTGTGGATATTTAGGAGGTGACTGGTGATCTTAAGAGCAATCTCAGCATATTGAAAGTATGGAAATGTAAATCTGGACAGAGAAGACTGTCTTCCACTGTCAACCTCTTTCACTACAAAACTGAAACTAGCTTAGTACTACACTATGGTTTGCTTTATTTGACGTAAGACACTTCTTTATGGAGGAAAAGTTTACTACTAATAAAAACAAAACTGAGAATATAACAAACATTTTTAAAAAGACAGAATGGATCTGGTATATGTTATCAATTTCCTAGAAGTCCCTTCACTCAAGCAAACCTCTTATATTTGTTCTTTCTTTTACCCACCTGGCAAAATTTCATTACCATGTCCTGATGGCTCTGAGCCCAGAGTCTTGGGTGGAATATTTAGGGCTACCCCACTAGCTGGATTAGGTCAGGTGCACCAACATGACTTCTTTTCTGCTTCTGTTAACTCTGCTGACCTGGACAGCCTGACAAAATGACCTTTGCCAGTGCTTGCAATGGCTCAACTCCTGTTGATGTGAGTCATGGACTCCATGTTAACGTGGCTGCCAGCCCAAGGGCAAAATTCCAGAACTCTGACAAGTGCTCCACTTGATACCAAGCATCCAGCTGACGGACATGCTGATTACTGAAATTCACACTGGGGCAACCAGCTCCATTTGTCCATGTGTTGGGAGCCCAAACACTTAAAATGAATAGCTGTAATTTCCTAAAGGGGTAAAATTCAAGAGAAGGGAAGGAGGATCTTCCCCACTGGTCTAAAAGTAATCCATTCATGGCTTTCATGCAGGGTGTGTGTGAGAGAATATATAGTCTCTCTCTGATGATTTGAGTTTGCAAAGCTTTCTGATTTTACTCCAAATCTCTGAAGAGTTCCCAGTTCTCTGGAGAGTGATGGAATTGCTCAGAATCAAGTTATGAACAGTTTTAGCAATGCTGGGCAGCATGTTGCAAAGGCAAGAAAACTTTCTATCTTAAATGAGAAAAGCAAAAAGCAAAACTGGGGCAGGAGATGTCATACTCCCTGGATATCTAGATAATAGCTCCTTGGTGCATTCTCAGAGAATGCTGTCAAACTTGGCTGGAGTCCAGGAAATCCTTTTTAAAGTCCCTACACATACTCTTGTCCCTGAGGCACTGCACACAGAAAAATGGTATACGCACCAAAGAAAATTCTGTAGCAGTTTCCATAGTTTAAAGTCAGAGATGAGATCTTTTATAGCTTTTTACTATTTTAGTTTGTCTAGAAATAAGTGATCTTTATAGTTTCTGACCCTCTGAAAATGAAACCATAGTCATTGTAGTTGCTATGGTGATAGAAAAATCCCTAGGATCACTACAGAGTATATTATTTCCATTTCTCTCCCTGAAATAGTTTCTTACCTTACCTGAAAATATGATGGCAAAATGAGGAAGCACACACTTTTTACTCAACTTCCTTCTTGATGTTCACATGCACCTATGAAATGACCTCCCCACCCCCCATTTCAATTCTGTGAGATGTTTATTTGTCAGTCACTCTTCCTGGAAGTGGAAATTTCAATATCTGGAAGGCACGCATACATGAGTCTATATAATTTAAGTCCTTGATATTTTAAAATAGCATCCTTTCCACTCTGGTTCACAGAATCAAATAAGTTAAATGAGACCCTTATTTATACACTTTTTTTTTGCGGTATACGGGCCTCTCACTGCTGTGGCCTCTCCCGTTGTGGAGCACAGGCTCCGGACGCGCAGGCTCAGCAGCCATGGCTCACGGGCCCGGCCACTCCGTGGCATGTGGGATCCTCCCGGACCAGGGCACGAACCCGTGTCCCCTGCATCGGCAGGCAGACTCTCAACCACTGCGCCACCAGGGAAGCCCTATTAACTTTAAATTGAGAAAATTTTGATAGTGAAGCAACTTTCACAACTGAAAGATGAAGTCCAGATATGTACAATAAGGGAAAACAGAAGACTATGAACTATACTGCTTTAACTCACATTTCGAGGTGAAAAGCCTGTTGTTTAAAGAAGAGCTCACTGATAACACAGTCATAGTAATATAGGCCTTAGCTTTGAGATAAATAATATTTAGAAATGTGGGTTTCCCTTTAAGAACAGAGTCAGTTTTTTAACGGGATTCATAACACAAACAATTTGAACCTATAAGTACTTTGTTGATTCAAGTATTATGTAATAAGTGTCTTTAATGAGCTAAAAAAGAGAAACTAAAACTACAGACAATTGATCTAGGGAACCAGACAAAGCACCTGTTTGCCAACTTATCAGGCTGAGATAAAGGTCTCAAGTAACTCTTAACTAGGCTCTGTTCTCTATCATAAGGGGCATATTTCTGCTGCTCAGTTTTTCTTCCTTTTAATATAAAGCAATAACTACTCCCTTGCTGTCAGAATGTTTCACTACAGAGCATGCCTTTACCCACCTAAATGGTAAATCTATTTATATGAATGTCAAACTAGATACTGTAGAAAGTGAACAGGGCTGGAGTAGGAGACAGTGATATCTGATAAATTCAATGTATTATTAATCACTTCTGATGAAAATAAACTTAAACAAGAACTTAGTGAATATAAGCAGCTCATGCAGCTCAATAGCAAAAAAACAAACAACCCAATCCAAAAATGGGCAGAAGACCTAAACAGACATTTCTCCAAAGAAGATATACAGACTGCCAACAAACACATGAAAGAATGCTCAACATCATTAATCATTAGAGAAATGCAAATCAAAACTACAATGAGATATCATCTCACACCAGTCAGAATGGCCATCATCAAAAAATCTAAAAACAATAAATGCTGGAGAGGGTGTGGAGAAAAGGGAACACTCTTGCACTGCTGGTGGGCATGTGAATTGGTACAGCCACTATGGAGAACAGTATAGAGGTTACTTAAAAAACTAAAAATAGAACTACCATATGACCCAGCAATCCCACTACTGGGCATATACCCTGAGAAAACCATAATTCAAAAGGAGACATGTACCAAAATGTTCATTGCAGCTCTATTTGCAATAGCCTGGAGACGGAAACAACCTAAGTGTCCATCATCGGATGAATGGATAAAGAAGATGTGGCACATATATACAATGGAATATTACTCAGCCATAAAAAGAAACGAAACTGAGCTATTTGTAATGAGGTGGATAGACCTAGAGTCTGTCATACAGAGTGAAGTAAGTCAGAAAGAGAAAGACAAATACAGTATGCTAACACATACATATGGAATTTAAGAAAAAAAAATGTCACGAAGAACCGAGGGGTAAAACAGGAATAAAGATACAGACCTACTTGAGAATGGACTTGAGGATATGGGGAGGGGAAGGATAAGCTGTGACAAAGCGCCAGAGAGGCATGAACATATATACACTACCAAACGTAAAATAGATAGCTAGTGGGAAGCAGCCGCATAGCACAGGGAGATCAGCTTGGTGCTTTGTGACCGCCTGGAGGGGTGGGATAGGGAGGGAGACGCAAGAGGGAAGGGATATGGGAACGGATGTATATGTATAACTGAGTCACTTTGTTATAAAGCAGAAACTAATAAAAGAACTTAGTGAATTTTTAATGTCTTTTCTTACTTATTGCAAGTTGTTTTATAATTACTCTGGAAAGTGCCTATATGATTTCTGTTTCTAAAAGTGCTATTTAAAATAGCATATTGCTGTTGTGCCTTCTCTGTAATCTATAACTTATAGGTATCCTTAATCCTGTTTTATACCAAGAAGCAAGCTCAAACACAGGTTCCTGAGTTTAAAACTCTTACTGAGGTAAGATTTGAAATAATAGGTCGATCATAGGATGTGTGTACAAACTTTAATCTGAAATTCTGTCTTCTATTTTAAAGTTTGTAACAAAATATTTACAAAGTATTTATAAAATATTTACTTCAAATTTTGCAAGTGTTCCCTTAGTAAAAGTGTTTCCATAAGAAAAGAAAAGCTATCTTAAAATTGAAACAATATAGTTTCAGATATATAACAAAATAAGCTAAAATATAAAATAATATGAAATTGATTGTCTAAGTGTATTTTCCCCAAAAACTGACTTCCATATTTCAATTATATTCTGGCTTGAAGTATATTGAATTTCATTTAAAAACTGTAAAATTGCTTTCTAGTGATTCTTCAGCTTTTATGTCCTAAAATGACTCATGTGAGCAGATGGCTATAAACACCTATAATTCACTTTTTTTTTTTTTACCATATTTACTTCTTGAAGAAAATTTCTATTTGGCTCACTAAAAGCTTCTTCATCACATCTTCTCCCACCTCTGCACCATTCAGTACTGTTAAGCATAGCCTTCACCACACAGCCCTGGTCTCTAGTCCTACCTAGTTCTGCTAGGCCTCAGGTTTCTCTCCACTTCTCTGAGAGCTATAGCTCTGTCTTCATTCATTAACTCAACAAATATCTGTTGAAAACCTACCATGTGCCAGATACGGTCTAGGTACTGGGGATACGACAGTGAGCCGGAAAGACAAAGTCCTCCTTTTTCTGTTAGCCCACAAGCACTTTGCTGTAGCTTTTAGCAGAGTCGATCATTCTATGGCTGATTCCCTACATCTGCTGATGCCCACTATTGGACACTATTAGTGAATCTATAGAACCATCTTGATATCTTGCCTATCCCGTTTTCCACCTCCACCAATAAGATCCAGTTGTATCAAGGTGATATTTAGATTGTGGGAGTGGCTGAGATTGTCCACAGAGGAGGGGTTAGAGGAAAGAGGGCTGGGAAAGGAACATCAGAAAAACCCATATTTTGCGAGCAAGTGTGGAAGAAGAACTAACGAATGATTCCTAAATTTATATCTCTAATTGAGATGATCTCCTGAACTATGACTTATATATATATATCCAGTATATCCAATATGTCTCTTGATATCCAATGGATGTGTAATAAACATCTTAGACTTAACACATCAAAACTAAACTTACACTCAACCTTGCACCCTAACCTGATACTCCTGCCGTTTTCTGCATGATACAGTTAATGGCAGCTCCATTGTCCCAGGTGTTCATGACAAAATTCTTAGTGTTATCCTTGAATCCTCTCTCTACCAACCCACATGCAACTGGCCACCAAATCCTATGGGCTCTACCTTGAGAATGTATTCAGAACTTAACCCCCCCGCCACTCTGATCCTAACCATCATCTCCAGCTTGGATAGTTCTGAATATGGGTATAATAACAGTGCTTTCCTAATAGGGTTGCTGTGGTGACCATACAAGCTACCACAAGTAAAGAATTTAGAATGGGTCCTGGCACATAATAAATCAGTAGTAGCCAAATGCCACTTATAGTCAAAGCATGAATATTTCAAAGGCTTTATCTTCTATAAAATTATTCTCAGTTTCTGCTTTCTACATTGCTTTCTCCTCTTCACAAATTCAGTTACACTCATGCCTTACACTATGTATTTTGGCTATATTATGTCTCTCCTACTTTTATTACTTTCTAACTTGTTTGTGTAACTCTGACATGTGTATTCAATTAATGTTACAAATTACCAGAGCACAGGGATCACATCTTCTATTTCTTTTAGAGAGTTAAACACAGTATTCGAGGCTCAATACATATGTGTTAATTTGAAGTGAAAAGTTGAGTTGAAGCTCTGAATCTTAACTTGCTTATGAAAATCAATTTGAATGGAACCACTGAACCTTTAAGGTTTGTTACATTGTTCTTGAACTGTTGCAGACGTCCATTCAGGCCTGAACAGATGTTGTGCGTGCTTCAGTCATCTCCTTGTTTATTCTATTTTACTTTTACTGGTTATTTAGCTGTTAGAGTAAATAGTGGAATAACAGTCCATCTGTATTTCCTAGCCAAGTTTCTCCATGGTTACCTCACAGTTCCTCAGATACCTAACAACAGACAAAGTCCTTCATTTAGAATTATGCCTAGTTCCCCAGATGTCACAGAACACCAATGAGAACAAGAAGAAAACTGCAAAACCTGCACTTCACTGTTCCAACTGTTCCCCAAAGACAACAATCCTAGCCATCAGCACCAATGAAAAATGATTTCATGAATCCTTTTGTGATAGGTACATTTTGCATTACGTTGTGCACATCGTCGAAATCATTTTACAAAAAAAATCTTGATAGAAAAATCAGCTCTTGCACACAGCAAAGGAGAACTGTGTAGAAGCAAAGGCTTCTCTCATCATTCAAAATTAGATATATGGTATTCTATGTTTCCAAATATTTTAGAACCAGGACATGCTTTTAAGTCTTGTGTAACTGAGCAAAGGAGGGGCAGATAGATTTTATGGAGAAAAATTCTACGGCAATACAGTAATCCAGGGAAACCTGAAAAACTGATTACCGCTGAGGAATGGGATTGAAAAATGTGGACAGGATGCTTTTCTTTCTTCTTTTCGCTTTATAGTATTTTATCCTATTTAAATATACAATCATGAGCATCTTATTATTCTGATAAAGAATGGAAAATCTAGTATGTGTGATCAAGCAAGTTTACAGATAACTCCTATACACAACTGAATGTAATTAAGTCTGTACAAATTAATACAAATGACAGTACACTATTTTGGGAAAAAAAGGAAACATATTTGGTAATATTTTGCCCATTTTATAAATGATTAACGCTGTTGACACTGGGAGAACATGCTTTCTATCACAGTGTTTTACATTTCGGATAGAAAAGCAAAACCGCTGTTTCATGTAATTGTTCTGAACCTAAACGCACAAATTTAAGAAAACCAACAAACGACAAAACAAACCATGTTAACAACATGTTTTGTTAGGAGAGGGATCTTAACACTCTTCCTCCTTCCTTTAACTTTTTGGAAACCCCAGAGATTTCCCTAATGGTGAGAATATCCTTTTGCCTCAGGTTTGGAAAACGCAATTTGGGAATTTGTAGTAGTTGGTATCCATTAATTAAAGTGATGTACAATACATAGTTCTTGATTTTTTCCTTGACTGCTTAATTACATGCATTAGGATTCAGAAACAAGCAGACGGGTAAAAGTCGTTGTATTAGACTGAACTATATGAAATTGCCAATGTTTGAACATTTTGACCCACATAATGCCAATTCATAAGGTTCAACTGAATGTTATTAAAGTATCAACATGCTCATGACTACCATTTTAAGCAAGAAAATTGATACAGATCAGCTTTTTTAAATGGCAAAAGAAAAACAACAACAAAATAAATAAAAATAAGTCTCATAATTCCAAGGAAAAAAAAACCCACTACTGATTAAAGTATCCTTCACTTACAGCTTCAATGCTTTTAAATAGTTTAAGTCATGGTTCTGAACTCAGAACAAAGGATTCTAAATTACTGACATAGAACTAGGAAAAAAATGAATTCAACATATTTCAATGAAAAATACAACTCCACATAAAACAAAAATGAAAACAACAAACTAAAAAATAGCATCCTATTCTTGGTAAAAGCCATGGAGCATGGAAACGTGGAACGATTTAGAGCCTGCATCCTCAAGAGAAATATTTAAAAAATGAGCTATTCATTTGGCACCTAAAATTAATAGAAGAGTGAAAAATTTTACCCCTGAATAAGTAATCCTTAGCTTTGGAAATATAGTAAATATGATTGAAAGTAAGTAAGATTCTCTAACAAAAGTTTTTGTCAAAAGCAAATGTTTTTTAGCCTATGTGCATTCTCTTACTTTTTTTTTAACTTTAAACTTTTTTCTAACCTTTAGGCTACTTGCCAAATCTGGAAATAACTTTATGTATATTTTATGCTATTATTAACATTTTACTTAAAGTTTTTTTACACTTAAGTATGCAATTTTATGTTTCACCACATTTTTTAAAATTTATTTATTTTATTTATTTATTTTTGGCCGTGTTGGGTCTTTGTTGCTGCACGTGGGCTTTCTCTAGTTGCGGCGAGTGCACTTCTCATTGCAGTGGCTTCTCTTGTTGCGGAGCACGGGCTCTAGGCATGCGGGCTTCAGTAGTTGTGGCATGTGGGCTCAGTAGTTGTGGCTCGCGGGCTCTAGAGCGCAGGGTCAGTAGTTGTGGCACACGGGTTTAGTTGCTCCGCAGCATGTGGGATCTTCCCAGACCAGGGCTCGAACCCATGTCCCCTGCATTGGCAGGCAGATTCTTAACCACTGTGCCACCAGGGAAGCCCTCACCACATTCTTAAAGGCAATTTGTTTGCAGGATTACTTACATGGAAATTTAATTTACAATAATTTTTAAGACTTTGGATATATGATGAAGTAATACAGGTTTTGCAAAATTGGAAATTTATATAATTATACATTTTTTACAAGAATTTTTCTATATAATCCTACATGATTTCACTTTATCTTCACAATATTACTGCTGAGTAGGCTGGGACAGGTATCATCACTGATCTAATTTCAAAGTTAAAAACACTGAGACATAGAAATTTTATGGGGCTTGCCCAGGACACAACTATTAAGAGTCAGGGGCTTCCCTGGTGGTGCAGTGGTTGGGAGTCCGCCTGCCGATGCAGGGGACACGGGTTCGTGCCCCGGTGCGGGAGGATCCCACATGCCGTGGAGCGGCTGGGCCCGTGAGCCATGGCCGCTGAGCCTGCGCATCTGGAGCCTGTGCTCCGCAACGGGAGAGGCCACAGCAGTGAGAGGCCCGCGTACCGCAAAAAAAAAAGAAAAAAAAAAGTCAGATTCGGTGTCTAAATTTAAGTCTTTCATGTTCAAATCCAGTGCCTTGCCAACCACTCTAGCCTACTGTTTGCCATAACCATATAATGCAAGCCAAGTGATTGGGAAAAATATTACTAATATTTTAATTATTTGTGGGTTTCTTGCCACACACTTTCATAAATGATTGGTTTAAAATTCACTGTGTACAAACCTAGAGCAAATTTCTCCATGCTGGTATATATGCTTAGTTTGTTAGAATTCACACATCTGGATGATTTAACTCAATGAGTTTGGATATAATGTAAAAGAGGCTAATTTTGTTTCTTTTTTTAAATTAAAAAATCGGTTTTTATTCTTGGAAATAGTAGATTAACATTGTTCTGTCCTCTTCAATCACAGACTTCATACCTGGATTTACCAGACTGTCATCCATTCATTCAACAGATGTCCATTGAGTGTCTATTAGTGGTAGGTACCGTCCTAGGAGTTGGAGATATAGTGGTGAACAACACAAACAAGATATTTTTTCTTCCTAGTGGTTATGTGTATGATGGATGTTAGTCACCAGAGGGAAAAAGTCAGAAGGAGTAGATGGCTCATTTGCAAACCACTGCAAATGGTAAAAATTGTATCTTTTGCTGTTGCTGACTCAGTATCACCATCTTAATAAATATAGCTCTGCAGCTAAATGGATACACATATACTTAAATGCATGTATATGTGTTTTAAGAGTTATAAAATCCTGCATGATTGCTTTCACATTTTAAGAAGGCGAAAATAATAGCTTTAGGCAGTTTTAGTTAACAAAAATGCCTTGAGACCCTTTGTAACTTGGCTAACAGAGGAGCACACAACGTTCATTTCTAAGAAAAAAAGGATTAGAGAAACCCATTAGTAGCTGTTGTGACAGCAGCCATTGGGGAGTAGATCTATCTTAAAACTGAGAAAGAGAAACTTGAGCACCAAAGACTCAAACTCCAGTTCATTTTCACTCTCTGGAATTTGTCTTTATCTGACAGATGAAGGTAACATCCTATATAAATCTAATTCTTATCCACTTTATGCCTCAACTAGTTACCAGGCACTACATTAATGACATATCAAATTGGGAAGAGTGTTCAACCAAAAAGCATTAAAGTACTTATTAATTAATTTTTTCTGAGCTTCTAAAGAAATTTTTTAAAAGTTATATTTAGTGGCTCTATGGTAAGGTGTCCTTTCGATTTTTTTCCCCCTGCATTGTTTATGGCCACATGTCAAAATTATTTCCTAAATACAACTATATACTTTGGTGGAAACATTCTCCATAGGATGATGCACTGTCCTTACATAAGTAACAAACCAGTAATTATATATCACAGATCAAAAAAGATGACATCATAATTGGTCAAAGAACAGCTTGAATAGTTCATGAATAAAAGGAAAACCTCCACACAACTTAACTGCAACCACAAAATTTCAACCAGCATCATGAATTGTAAGTTTTAACGTGGAAGTTTCTGACTTCCAGAATTTATAGGATGCGAATTATCAAAATAGTCTTGCTAGGAGAATGGAAGGAGGCGGAGTGAGTCCTTAAAGTACATTTTAGCAAAGATGGGAGTAAACTGCAGCATGGGTGGGGGTCAAAGTAGGAAAACTGATGGGCCTGATAAAATAAAGGCTGGGAGAAAAGAATGAATAATTTCCTATAAAAGAGAGACATGTAGAAAACATAAAGGGAAACTACCAAAGTACATATAAATATGAATTATAATGCAGTAAATATCTATAATCTCTTCACTATAAGAGAAGTGAAAATTGAGGTACTATATTAATGATTTAAGTATGATTTCAATTATAGCAAATAGATTAATATTTGTAAAGTACTTCACAAATATAAATAGCAGATCAATCAAATAAAATAAATAGCAAATCAAATAAATCCCAAATCATAAAAGCAATCGAAAAAAGCAAATATATTTATAGCTGAATAAATGTGCTAGTTGAAAAGCTTAAACGTTGTTCAACACCATACACAAAAATAAACTCAAAATGGATTAAAGACCTAAACGTAAGACTAGATACTACAAAATTCTTAGAAGAAAACATATGCAGAACACTCTTTGGTATAAATTGCAGCAATATCTTTTTGGATCCACCTCCTAGAGTAATGAAAACTAACAAATTGTAACAAATGGGACCTAATTAAACTTAAAAGCTTTTGCACAGCAAAGGAAACCATAAACAAAACGAAAAGACAATCCACAGAATGGGAGAAAATATTTGCAAACGAAGCAACTGACAAGGGATTAATCTCCAAAATATACAAACAGCTCATGCAGCTCAATATAAAAACAAACAAACAAACAACCCAATCAAAAAAATGGGCAGAAGATCTAAATAGACATTTCTCCAAAGAAGACATACAGATGGAGAAAAAGCACATGAAAAGATGCTCAACATCACTAATTATTAGAGAAATGCAAATCAAAACTACAATGAGGTATCACCTCACACCAGTCAGAATAGCCATCATCAAAAATCTAGAAGCAATAAATGCTGGAGAAGGTGTGGAGAAAAGGGAACCCTCTTACACTGTTGGTGGGAACGTAAATTGTTACAACCACTATGGAGAACAGTATGAAGGTTCCTTAAAAAACTAAAAATAGTACTACCATATGATCTAGCAATCCCACTCCAGGGCATATATCTGGAGAAAACCATAATCTGAAAAGATACATGCACCCCAATGTTTATTGCAGCACTATTTAAATAGCTAAAACGTGGAAGCAACCTAAATGTCCATCGAGAGAGGAACAGATAAAGAAGATGTGGTACATACATACAATGGAATATTACTCAGCCATGAAAAAGAATGAAATAATGCCATTTGCAGCAACATGGATGGACCTAGAGATTATCACACTAAGTGAAGTAAGTCGGACAAAGACAAATATCATATGATATCGCTTATATGTGGAAACTAAAAAAATGATACAAATGAACTTATTTACAAAACAGAAACAGACTCACCCGCTTCGAGTCACAGACTTTCACAATTACCAAAGAGGAAAGGTTGGGGGGAGGGATAAATTAGGAGTTTGGGATGAACATATACACACTACTATATATAAAATAGGGATAAATTAGGAGTTTGGGATGAACATATACATGCTACTATATATAAAATAGGTAATCAACAAGGACCTACGGTATAGCATAGGGAACTCTACTCAATATTCTCTAATAACCTGTGTGGAAACAGAACCTGAAAAAGAATAGATATATGTATATGTATAACTGAATCACTCTGCTGTATACCTGAAACTAACACAACATTATAAATCAACTATACTCTAATATAAAATAAAAATTAAATTAAAATTTAAAAAGAAAAAGAAAAAAAAGAAAAACTTGATTTTTCTCAGAGAAATCATGAAATGATTACATTATTCCACATGTTATAGTCCAAAATATCAGTTCTTACAATGTGGTAATACATTAATAAAAGTCTTATTTTTCCATGCACCAAACTACTCGATTATAAAGTTTAAGTAGAATTCAAAAAGCATTTGTAAACAAATTTTGCTTTGACACTTTATATGCTCCATGATTATTTAATTTAGAATAATTACAATATTCTTTTTTTGGAATAGTATTAAACTGGTGAAAAATCTAACGCTTTATCTAGCATGGCCCTGTATTACAATGTACACAGAACATTAATTATTTTATTTACCTTCAGATATTTTGTTCAGATTTGTATATACAGTACCTCCTTCTATTATCTAACTTTCCTAATACCAGAATAGAAAACCAGTCGGCTTGCTCACAGCATTAGTTTTGTCTTCATTCAAGTGACTGACATTATTAAATTTGTGCTTAAATGTGATGAAATAGATTCCAAAGGAGAAAGATTTTGACCAGAGTGATAAGATCTCCGTCGCCAGCACTTTTGCCCGTGCTTCACAGCAAGAGTGAAGTACCGAAGGCAAAGTTATCAATGAGAAGAAAGAAATCTTACATTTCTCAAGTGATCTTCTACCAAGTTCACAGGACACCTAAATTCTCCTGAGCCCCAAATCTGCTGAGAATGGGCTTTTATACACCCATGCTGAACTTTCTGGTGAACACAGAAATAAACCTTCTATCTTCTCTCTGAAAACATTTCCAAAATCTGAAAATCTCTCCTTACCACCCTAGCCCAAGCCACTGGCATCCGTTCTTCAACTGTCCTCCTTGTTTTTACCCTTGATCCCCTACAGTTCTACTCTCAGTGGGGCAGCCAGTGTGATCTTTTTAAAGCATAAATCCGATCACATCAGTCATCTTCTCAAAAACCTACAACGGCTCCTATCTCACTCAGAATGAATGGTAGTCTTTATGACAGTCCACCATTTGTTTGCTTATATTCTGTCTCCCTCTGCTATAACAAAAGCTGTATGAGGGCAGAGTCCATCGGTTTTGTTTACTGCTTTTTAAGCACTTAGAGCAATTCCTGGTATATAGGAAGTGCTTAATAAAGATGTTTGAATGAACGAATCCTCATTCCTTATATTATTGCCTTGTCCTAATAATTCCTTTTAGGTCTCAAGGGTCCTGCATAAAAGCTGAACCAGTCAAAGAAGACTGAACGACTTTTGCTTTACGATCTTTGGCTTTTTCAGCTACAACAAGCTCTCCCCAGTGCTGTTGAGGTTGAACAAGGGCTGCCTTTACTTCTTGATCTTATCTAAGCTCTACATTGGGCCCAACTGTCCTGTCAACATCTGTGAGCTTTCTCCATTTGTCCACACTTCTTGTCGCCCACCCTGGCTGCTAAAGACACAAAACATTTTATCCACCTCAACCAGAGCATCTTTAATATCATCAGTTTAGATGAGACAACTGAAATGATGCGTGTCTGACTTCTTTCTTTTCTTCCCTTTCTTTTCCTCTTCCTACCTTCCTTTTCTCCTTCTTTATTTCCTTCCCTCCTTTCTCCCTCCCTCTCTTTTTCTCTTGCTAAAGTATAGTTGATTTACAATATTATAATAGTTTCAGATGTATAACATAGTGATTCAATATTTTTATAGATTATATTTCATTTAAAATTATTATAAAATATTGGCTATATTTCCTGTACTGTACAATATATCCTTGTAGCTTATTTATACATAGTAGTTTGTACCCTTTAATCCCCTACCCCTATCTTGTCCCCCACCTTCCCTCTCCTCACTGGTAACCACTAGTTTGTTCTCTATATCTGTGAGTCTGCTTCTGTTTTGTTACATTCATTTGTTTTGTTTTTTAGATTGCACATATAAGCAATAACATACAATATTTGTCTTTTTCTGTGTGACTAATTTCACTAAGGATAATGCCAACAAGCACATGAAAGATGCTTGCTTCCTCTTATGGAATCTTTTTGAACTGGCATAGATTCAGTGAGAATTAGAACTCAGGACATTTTTCCTATGAACTGGCCACGCCAGTCCTCAGTATTCTACCATGTTTTACCTGAATTCACCCTTGCTATGCTCAACATAGTACCCTTGAAACCACTGCATGAAAGGTGGTACAGTATAGGTGTTAACAGCTCAGAGATTAAATCTACTTGGCTTGGGTTCAAATCCTTGCTCAACCAATACTAGCTGTGTCAACTTTGTCAAGTTATTTTACTTAATATTTCTTCAGTTTCTTCATCTATAAAATGGGGATAATAATTTTAAATATTTCATAGAGTTATGGGGAGGATCAATTAGTTAATACAAGTTATCGAGTACCTAAGCCCTATATACAAATTGATCCTCCTTATTGCAAAAGATAAAGCATAGTTGTCATCCTTATTCTAACCCATGCTCTTATTTTTGTCCTAATAATTCACCTTTATCCATGCCAATCCCTAACTGAGCAACTAAGGCCTAATTAAGCAACTAATTGATAATATTGGCTTTGATATAAGGATAAATATTACTTTTGTGTGTGTTTCTCATTCATCACTAGGTATGCCTTAGCTAATGTATTAGCTATTAAATGCAGATTTACAATGTAAATAGGTGTTTATATGGTTAGTTCTTGTCAAAATGATTAGGTAGCTTTCTAATTCAATACATCTATGGAAATCATATGTGCTGTATTATTTATATTTTGTTCAGAAAGTAATTATTTTAACTTATTGCACATTATTTGTGTTGTACTGTACTTAAAAAAATATGTATGTTAAACCACAGCAATACCTACTACAGTTCTGTAATTTGATTCATGCAAATCTGTCAGGAATAAAATCAACCACAATTTAATTTCAAACCTTCTCAACCAGCAGCTGTACAATTTATGCACTGCTTTTCTATTTTTACTACTAGATAATGACGATGAATGCCTTTAAGAGGAAGTACATATTCATTGAAAAGACTGAAATCAAAACTATCTCCCTTCAAAAAACTCATAGAGGTAGGAAGCCCGTTTGCTTGCTGCAGGAGATTTGCTGGGAGTAAGATGGAATTATGCCCCAAACTACATCTAATGAGGACTCAATAACCAATTAAATTAAAACTGCGATAATACTTTTTTACAAACCACAGTAATCAATACCATTGTAATTGGTGTCAGCTTTAATACTATTAAATATATCTGAAAGAACAAAATTATTAGCTATGAGTGCAGCCAGGGGCCCATCATTCTGAGTGTGCCAGGTTAAGAGGTATGAAGACAAAGATATTCAACTGGCAACTTAATAAGTTTAGGGTTACTGCTCTCCTGACCTATACGTCCATGAACATGGAAAGGAATGAATATTAGCTCATTAGCAGTGATTTACATATTGAATGACAATGATGAACTTACAAACTGTGCTGTCATGAGAAATTAGTTAATGTGAATTATGACAGGCATGCTGGCATGTCTCCTTTATCAATTGATTTTCTTTTCTTCACTGTACCCATGAGTGATTTGACTTTTACTTCAAAGAGAATAAGAAATAGCACCATACCAAAATGATGGAGTAGTTCCAGAGATCCATGCATCCCTTACTCTATTTTAGTGTATAATTTTGTAGCTTATTTGATATAATGTAAGACATTAAACTCAAGTCACTCGAGATATTGCTACTCCGATTTCTAAGACAAACAAATATCTTTATCTATTTGTATAGTTATGCAAATATGTGACATGGAATGAGATCCCAAGAGATCATTTAGAGTATAAAATACTTTAGCTAATAGGTGCTGCTGAGAGCAAACTTATCTTCTGTCTATAATCTTATGCTATTTGCTTCGGCAAATACCAAGCTCTGGCTATACTATTATCTTTCATTTTGAGTGTGAAATGTATGATCACTAAAATTATCTTGAGACACACATTATTATGTACATTTTCTTGATGCTACATTTATTTATCTTCAGACACTTCCCTCTAAAATTCAAACCCTACTTCTTCATCATGTTTTGTCTTAGTTCGGAATTCATAAACTTATAGTTGGTGATTTGAAAAGAAGCTGGATTTGGTTGGAGGCTTTTGCCTGGTGATTTTAAGTAAAGTATTTTATTGCTTTCTATTCAATTAGATACCATATGTTGTGGTATTGATACTGACACTAATTTGAAATTGAATGTGAATATTATAAGTGGAAATAGAAAACTAAAACTGTATACAAAAGATATAATTTAAAACCTCATTTAATTTCCCCTTTTACGGGAAAAGAAAGACAAGTAATGTATCAGTTGGGAGTAAACTGTTTGTCTAGCAAAGCTTGTTTTTTGGAGAGTCCTTTCTGCCCTGAATGTATAAGAAACTATTATTTTAGTGCGTTCCTTTGTTTTAGGAAGTCTCTTAACATTAAATATTATAAAATACCTATTCCATTTTATGTTTCTCTTTCTACACTAGATTTCTAAAGCTAACCATCTTGTAAAGTATTTTAAGATTTCCATGTGTTAAGTCAGAATGCCTTCACGGTATACGTTTAAGTCAAATGTTCTGGTACAGTAAATGATCAATGTGATGATCTTGTAAAATCTGAATGAAAGTGCTTTGCTTTTACCTTCAGAGACTCCTCTTGTTTGAAGAGATCTTCAAAATCTTTAGCACAGAGGTCAGGAGCATTGAGAAGTTGTTCCACTTCAGATAGGGCTTGTGAGACATGAGTAATCTCAGTCAGATAAGTAGAAGGCACATAAGAAATTTCCAAAGGCATTTCTTCAGTCATCACCATCACTGATTCTTCATGGACAGTGTGCTGGTATAGATATACAAAAGAACAATTCTTTTAGCTTCCTAATATTGAAAAGACCTCTATTGAATTCATATAGATTCCAGATTATAGCTGACAGAGGGCTGGAAAGTGGATCAAAAATGCATGATGATAAGTCTAGTAAAAAGGTTATTTATTAGTTATATATCCTCTCTTCTGAAACGTGTTAGAAGCATTTTATAATAAGAGATACACACACATTAGCACCATGAATATAAGATTGAAAGACCAAGAGCCGTAAGGTCATGAGAGGGGTAGTTTTACTCTAAGAAAAGAATACTTTTTACAACTGGATTTAAAAATGTAATTCTAAGCTTCCTGGAAAACTAAGTATGGGGTGGGATGTGAGGGGTCTACATCTATGATATTCATACCAAATGGAACCCTTCCTATACTTTTTTTCCCCTAATCTTAACTGAGGTACAGGAGGGACAAAGTGGTTTTGGTTGGTAGCTAGCTTTCTATTAAGCACCCTTCTCCTCCAAATTCCTGACATCAGCTTGTCTCTTTGTTTTTTTTTTTTAACATCTTTATTGGAGTATAATTGCTTTACAATGGTGTGTTAGTTTCTGCTTTATAACAAAGTCAATCAGCTATTCTTATACATATATCCCCATATCTCCTCCTTCTTGTGTCTCCCTCCCACCTTCCCTATCCCACCCCTCTAGGTGGTCACAAAGCACGGAGCTGATCTCCCTGTCAGCTCCTCTCTTTGATGCTAGATTCTTGCTAAGTTAAACTGTTTATTAAGGTACTAGATAAGTAGGACTGAGGATGAAATTTACACTTTAATAAGAGCTCCTGAAAGCCTGAAGATCTAAGGGAGCACCAGCTCCTCCTCCTGCATCTACACTTTCCTACCTGCCATTCAAGTGTTAGGACTGATGGGCATCTGGGGCTCAGAGTCTGTTTGGACTTGATCAGGGGTGCCTCTTTCCCTACTCCTTATAAGAACAAGGAATAAATACTATTTGGAGTGCAAATTCAGAAAGATAGATGACCTCTGCTCTCTTCTGTCTATACTATAAGCAGCAAAACTCTTATAATTGAAATTAGTTTTCCAGTAACTTTGTTTTGAATTGATGAACTGCCATATGCCTGGTGATGGGGTCAGCTGAGGGTTTCAGTGGCAGGGTCTCTTGGGGAGTTCTGATGATAAGCATGCTAACACAGCCATTTATTACTGCACAGCCTTTAAGATGAGACCATCCTCATTTTTGCAGTAATGTAATTAAATGGTGTTTAGGATCCCAGACTGAAGCTACACAAAGATGAGTTAAAATATAAGCTGGTCCATTTATGCTTTCATTTTGGTCATTCAGGTCCACGATTCTTGTACTCATTTCTTAGATAATATAAAAACAAAATAATTTTAATTTAGATGTCTCATCTACTTATGACACTACAAATTCATAGAATTACACAGATTAACTTATATCACACAATTATACCTTTTAACAAAGTTTCGTTTAGTGCGTATACCTTGACCAAATACGACACCTATTCCTTCATGATCAATGGAATGGTAATCTACATGTACTTCTAATTTACATTTAAAATAATATTAGAATTTTGGGTTAGAGTTGGAGGATTTCATTCCTTCTATTCTCTTAATACATAGTATCTAGTCATCATAGATAGGAGAAGTGGTGCATACCAGGTGAATAAGGCAAGCTAAGGGATGATCCCGTGAACTTTTATGAGAAATGGAATATTTCAAAATAAGTCTTTGACACCATTGGGAAACTGTCAACTCATTTTCTAGAAAGTTCAGCTTTATAAATTTTGAATATTTTCATTTATTATAAAGTTCTAAAAGATACACTAATTTTTAATACAGAGAAATGTATCATAATTTTCATATATTATAATAAGCTGTCAAAAAGTAAACTGAGACACTCAGGTATTTGGAGATCTAGGTTACTATATACCCCTTAAAATATATCATTCCTTTTGACACAGTCATGCAGGTCTATAATGAATAAGCTATATCTACTGAATGCCTTTCAGTTTGGTTTAATAAAAATTTCAGACAGTTATTAAAAAATCAGTTTAATTGGAAGTATCATGTTCATTTTCTCTTCTTTATGCAAAATCCATGCACTCATATTCAGATTTTGCCTTTTCATTTGAATTTCATTAACTCTTCCTTGAATAATTATATCCTTCTGAATCCTGATGTGTACAAATCCTGTCTAACCTTTTGAAAATCAACTTGCTTTTGTTAATGTTCTTTACCACCTTATATCATTAGAGATATTCATGCATCATTAGCATGGAAGTGCTGTAGCCATACTATTTCATTTTATTCCTCTCTGTTCATATTCATTTCTAATGATATATACCCAAAAGAATACACTATCCTCATTTTCTGGGAATTAAAATCAAGAGATGTGGGAGAAAGCCCCAAATACCTATTTTTATTAACAAATTGAAAGCTCAGTTGAAGTTTAGAAAGGATTATTATGGGACAAAACTATGATATGTAACACCTAAAGTTGAGATGAAAACTGGCTTCAAATTTTGAGCTCTGTAAGTAGGCATAGGTATCACTCATAAAGTTTTTAATAAACTTCTGTTTCTTTAAAACTTCAGTAATCACTTTCTTTCTATTACTTAAAATTAGATTCTTGAAGGGCCACATAACTGCATGAAATAAAGGCAATCCTGTTTTGAAACAAATGATGCATTATATCTAAGTTTTTAAAACAAAATGTTTTCCTCCATGATTTAAAAGACTCCTCTCTCCTCAATATAAAAGTTTCAAATGAGTTGTGGTTACTGCCTCATTTATGAGTTATGAGGTCAAAAAAACTCAAGAAGAAAAATGCACTATATGCCATATCATTATGAGATATTCTTTTTCAAAATACCTATGTATCTAACATAAACGTGGTATATAGAAAATAGGTCAACACATTCAAAGACTAACTAACAAAAATTAGCCTAATACCTGGACAAAAAAAGTAATGCAGTGATGGAACAATTTTTTTTATTTCATTAGTGTTAATAAACAGAAAGATAATGTCAAATCTTCAAAATAATACAAGATTATTTATCAATAATTTAAAGTGAGCTATCATATGAAAATCTGTTAATTTATATCTTATCTTTCTTCAAAATGGCATTCTTAATTATTACAAATTATTTAAAAATAATAATACAATGGTATATAAATCCCAAATAGGATTACAGGCTTTTATATGGGTTCTGATGGGTCAAAAATAATATGGTAATGGGAAAGACTTAAGTTATCTAAGACAGGTAGCTTTCTCTCCTAGTCTCAAAAGCCTTCAGAGAAAAAAATTAAGTTTCCTTCTAATAAGATGGACAGTTGAGCTATTTGTATGTATTTCTCTTTGATCATTTATAGAAATTATAACCTAAAAAGTCAAATCAAATAATAAAATTTGGCAAAAAGAATACTGCATTAATCCATAGACAGAAAAAAGACTCAAATTATATGACATACGAAAAACAAAAATATGACACAGCTGAGATAGGTAGGGGTTGAGTCTTTCCTGTTCACAGTTTTGGATACACATAAATGGCATGGCAATACTAGCGTTCGGACAGTACTTGGCTTTGCGTGCTTTTAATTAAGTCACTGTGCAGAATGACCTTAAATAATCAGCCTAATGAGATCATATGAATTGGTTATGATCTTAGATGAAGAAAACAGTGACGAGAGCATTTTCTCTCAGGAATTTCCATCCCTCTTCACTGCATCATCTAGAAAACTGCCTATGTGAAGTTATGTAACCAAAAAAAAGGGGAGGATCAATCCTAGAATGATCATGAAGTAGTTCATCAACAAACTGTATTAAGCTTATAATTTACCCCTTTGGTTCAAAAAGAATAAAACACAATAAATACATAAAATAATCAGTATAAAATATTGCAGAAAGTCATCCTTTATATCTATATTATTTATTTTCTAAAATTAGAATGAATTTTTGGTACCAGGCAAGCTGGCAGGGAAAGAGATGATCAGGTGGAGCTGGATGTATTAGTCTTTAAGAACAACCTACTTCCAGGAGGCCAGGTATGTGTAGTGTTCTGTATAAAGGGTATGGATGCACCTGTTCATTGATCTGCCTTATGCTGATTCTTCCCTTCCACATCATCCAATTTACTTAATTCCTCAGGGTCAAGCTAAATTACAATCTAATTAAACTGATAAACTGAATCTTGATAATATGTTAATGGCTTATAGTGGTTTAAAGTATTATCCTTCACAGAATAACATTTGCATTTTAATATGGATTTTCAATACATTAACATAAAGTAGTAACTTGGTAGAATTCTAGTCACTAAGTATGGCCTGTGAGAGAAACGAAAGGAAAAGCCTTTGATTCCCACCAAGGAAAGCACCAACACATCAGCACCAACATATATGGCCTACCTCATAAGAAATTACCAGTAAAATAACATGACAATTAAACAGATAAGGTTATATACCCTAGGTACCTTACAATGTAAAATAAATGCAGCAAAGACTCATGCATAGTACCTAGCCTATAGGAGGTATTCAAAAATATTTGTTGAATAAATGAAGAAACTATCAACTTAAAAGGATAATTTTTTTTTCAATCAAAAACAAAATTTAATGTTCAAAATTTCAAAACTCTCTACCCATTTATCAAGCTATCCTCAAAAAGGATAATTTTTTAAAATAAATATTTGGCTAGAACTCCTGGGATCTACAGCTATAACATAATTTCCATTTTGGAATTCAAACAAGAATATTTTCATTTCATAATGTAATCTTCATTGGTATAGATTTAAAAGGTATTTCTGATTTAATTATACAACATTTTCTCCAATTTAATGCACACAAGCTAAATGCTGTTACACATATGTGTCTGGCACTTCAACTGTCTCTCAGATATTAATGTAACTCATTATATGTGAACAAAAAAAAGCCATTATTTGAAGTGCTGTTATACAGATAATTTTAGCAGATATTAATTTTAGCCTCTTTACGAAGGTCCACAATGCTTATTAGCAAATTGAAGTGTCTGAGAAGGCTTGCAGTCAAGAAATTTTTTTATCCTTTCTAACTCTTCCCAAAGTGTCCACATAAAACTTTTAATTTATATATCCAGTATATATTCGTTTAATAGCAAGCTATCCTGATACCAGCTTGGGAATGCCTGGCATAGGAATTTTTTCAAATGTGCACATGTGAAAATGAACAAACATATAATGAATTTGATGAGAAAACAAAATTAACACAAGAAAAAATAAGTATGGAATTACTTTAACTACTGCAAATATATGTCACCCCACTATATCACTTAATTTCTATTGTCCTGTGGATCTTCCACTTTGAGTAGACTTTGCAGAATAGACTTACAATATTATTAATTTCTATGCTACATTCCTCAAGCATCTCAGAATATAAGGCCGGCATTTATGTCTATATTATTTAATGTGGCAACTAAGTAATTATATCTGAATGTGCATGTGCCATAATTCTGTTTCTGAATGAGGTTTTTTCTTTATTAGAAACGTGATACTGAAAAAGCCTGTAACTGTACTGTTCAATATGGTAGTCTTTGCCCACATGTGACTATTCAAATTTAAATCTAAATTATTTAAAAGGAAATACAAATAAAATTTTAGTTGCTGATGAGATTAAAAATATAACATGGTATTCATTTTTTTTCTTTTTTTTTTTCTTTTTGCGGTACGCGGGCCTCTCACTGCTGCGGCCTCTCCCATTGCGGAGCACAGGCTCTGGACGCGCAGGCTCAGCGGCCATGGCTCACGGGCCCAGCCGCTCCGCGGCATATGGGATCCTCCCAGACCGGGGCACGAACCTGTATCCCCTGCATTGGCAGGCGGACTCTCAACCACTGCGCCACCAGGGAGGCCCGGTATTCATTTTTTATAATAGAAAAAGCCAATAATGCAAAAGCTAAAATCTTTATTTATGAAGAAGTTTAACACTAGCATTATATTTATCAGAAAATATTCGTTGTAGCTTATCTATCAATAGATTGATAGTTTTCCTCATGAAGGTGATCTAGACTGGCTAGTAAATCCAACTTAAGATGTCAAACGCTTAAAATTCTGTCAATTTGTCATTATACTACAGCAGATTGATTTTACTGAACTGCTAACATATTTTGTTTTCATATACAATAGGCTCAATCTCTACCTAACCTCATCAACTCTGATGAAGTTACTTTATGAAAGCACCTATTACAAAGTATAGAAATTATATATGCATGATTAATCTGTTGAAAGCTATTAATTTATGCATGTATGTATATGTATGCATGTGTGTGTACATACAAACAAAATGGAAATGTTGAGATAGGAAAATCACCTCATACACACGTTTTCTGTCTCCCTCACTGTTAAGTAGACTCAATCTTCAAAATAACAGTGACTAACTACTAGAATCTAGAAGAATATGTGCATCAAGGACTCAAATAACAGAAAAAGAGGTGTAGGTGGAAAAAGATCATGAACTGGTAGTCTTTGAAAGATAGATGATCTCTGGCACAGTCTGGGATGAAAACTATGAATCTGGTGATTTCCAGATGTGTATATGGGGTAATTTGTAGGAGACAATTGATTTAAGAGGATCTATTGGGCCCAGGAAGGAGAAAGAACCTGCTGTTTTGCTTCATACAGGCACTACTGGACAGTGGCTGTACTAAATGGCTGAGGACAGCTTTAATCCCCACTTCTTATTCTTGAGATCAAGATGCTTTGTCACACATATTTACTCTGGGAGGTTCTGCCTTGTTAAGCCATTCTTCAACAGAAAAAAAATACTGCCATTATCTTTGTTACTTCTCAATCATCACTATATAGTATAACCCTCAAACCTGACTTACATTTATGCTAAGAGCTTTCACACCCTTTAATTTAAGCACAAGAAAAAGAACATAGGCCATTTCAGGAGATACAAGGGATTGAAGAAAGGAAACAAAGCTGAGTCCATGCAAGAAATATACTAGAAGAAACAGAAGAGAGATTTAATAAAAAACAAAATGAGAAGCATGAAAAAGATAACACTAAAATACAGAAAGCCTGATACCTGGTTTTAGAAAATTCAATAGATGATTTAGGAAAATACAATGGTAATTGCTTAAAAAAAAAAAATGTGGGTTCTAAATGATCAACCAGAGGAAGTATCCCACAACACAGAGAAGAATAAAAAGACACTGAAATCATAAATGAAAAGATAAGAGACCTGGAGGATAGAATTAGGACATCTAATATGTAAAGAATATAAATATCAGAATGAGAAAAGAGATGGAAGAGAATAATTAAAATAATTTTAAAACAAAACTCTCCTAAGCTAAAAATATTATTGATTTGCAAAAGTTAAAAATGTTACCCAGGTACCAAGAAGAGCTAAAGAATAAAGACACATATTTAGAAACATATTGAAAAATATCCTAGTGAAAATTTTGAATTCTGAGGAATGGGGTGGGGGTACCTTACAGAGTTTGAGACAAAGAGAACTATATATATATATATAGTTCTCTTTGTGTATATAAACTTGGACCACCATATATATATATATATGTATGTATATATATAAACTTGGAGCAACATCATACTTCTCACTGGCAACAATGGAAGCTCAAAGACAGTGAAATTTAAAAGACAATGGACACTAGAAGACAGTGGTCCACAACTTATATAGGCTATTAACAGAAGAGGAGAGAGATTCAAGAGTGCTATTATTATTCAAAGAATCCATTATGATAGCAAAAGAAAGACCATTTTGAAAATTGAAACATTAAAAGGGTATACATCCTTATGTAATTTTTTATGAGAAAATTTCTCAAGTATTCCAACAAAATGAAAAATAAAGTATAATAAAGATTTCTAAACAGAAGGAAATAAAGAATACAAAGAAACTGATGAACAATAAACTCTGTGAGGTTTTTCTGTTAAATTTAATACAACATGGTAGTTTAAGTGTAATTTGAGTGATAATATGACTTCTTGAACTAGATACTATGAGGGGAAACAACAGTAGTTAGGGACAAAAATCATATATTATTAGTTTTTAAAGGACTTTATCTTGGCTTGAAAAGAATGAGGAGTTGCTGAACAAATCATATTGGTGGGGAGAGCAATGTTCTCATTTAATTTTGGTGTAAAACTACAGAGATATAGGGTTAAAATTATTAAAAATAGGAAACTA
The DNA here is from genome assembly GCF_964341445.2 of Mesoplodon mirus. Taxonomy (NCBI): domain Eukaryota; kingdom Metazoa; phylum Chordata; class Mammalia; order Artiodactyla; family Ziphiidae; genus Mesoplodon; species Mesoplodon mirus. Next base: position 30,908,568 of record NC_138981.1, read on the forward strand.
AGTGCTAGTAAAATAGACACGCAGAGTGCAACTTCAAAAATATCAGCAGTATGGGGAGGGATGCAGTAGCATTCAATAAGGATGGTGAATTACAAAATTATGAACAAAGGACATGAGCAAATAACAACCATAAAATACGATAGAAGGAATTTATACAACTATACAGCTATAAGAGTTATCATAACAATAATGAAGTTGGTTAAATTTCCCCACTAAAAGATGAAATACTGTCAGATTGGTTTAAAATACACAGCCCATCTATAAGCTGCTCAGGAGAGTCATTAAAAAACAAGGACACGGGCTTCCCTGGTGGCGCAGTGGTTGAGAGTCCGCCTGCCAATGCAGGGGACACGGGTTCATGCCCTGGTCCGGGAAGATCCCACATGTCGCGGAGTGGCTGGGCCCGTGAGCCATGGCCGCTGAGCCTGTGCATCCGGAGCCTGTGTTCCGCAACGGGAGAGGCCACAGCAGTGAGAGGCCCGCGTACCACAAAAAAAAAAAAAACAAAAAACAAACAAGGACACAATGGCATATAATGTAATGATAGATGATGTTACATCATGAAAATAACTTGCAAAAAGTTAGAGTCAAAATAGTAATATCAAATGAAACATAATTCCAGGGCAAATGGGTCCAAGATAACCATTGTAATAACTCACATTTTTTACAAAAAAAATAAGTCATTAATTGTTATGCCCCAAACATTTGTCTGCATTTTACATAGGGTAAAAATTACTAGAAATAAAAGGAGACTATGATAAAATCACAGCTATAAATGGTAGCTTCCATACAGCTCTTCCAGAATTTTTGGATCAGAAAACCCCAAAATCAAACCAAAACAAGCAAAGGAAAACAAGAATAGAGGTTTTTTTTAAACAATAAACTAAGTTTAATCCATGTTTGTACAAAATGTAAAAGCATATTCTTCTTTTATATTACAGGGACGTTAAAAAAAAGATCATATATCCATAAAAACTTTAAAAGGATAAAAAATAGAGATTTTATAGATCACCTCTTTTTATAATGTAATAACCCAGAAATGTAGAGAAATGATGGAATAAATTTTGGTTTATCTCCTAAGGCTATTAAAAAGGATGCATCAGATATGTACATATTGTCTGGAAAAATGTCTGTGAAAGATTGTTATATTTAAAAATCATACACAGACTGAGGCAATATTTTTAAGAAGAGGCAAAGCATTATCTATCTATCTATCTATCTATCTATCTATCTATGTATAATATTATGGTTAAGAAGCATATAGTATGAAGGATAATGCTAACTTGTAAACATTTCTTATTTCAGAGGGAGTGAAATTGGCAGGAGGGAGAAATGAAGAGTACTCATTTTTTTAATATACTTTTGTATTGACTGAACTATTAAACTGATATTGTATTGATATTACATTTAAAATAACTACATAGAACTCTGAAGTAGTGTTAAATAGTAGAAGCAAAAAGGTAGAGTTTTCAGTGGTAAATAAAATTTTTATGTAACCTGTTTATTAGTAGTCATGGCCCCTTCTAATTGGCTTGACCATCACATTGTTTTCAATTCAATCAAAGCTGTAGAAAAGCATATACTATCAATTGACTGAACCGTACAGAAGCACAGACCAAGATAAAAAGCTTAAGAAAGCAGGATTAATGCATTTTGAAAGAATTTCACATTATCACCTAAGACAACATTGACGGCCTTCACTGCACACCTAATTGACTGAAGGGGTCTTGCATTGACTGGCGGCTGATTCTGCATGTGAACAGAACTATTTTTAGGCGCTTCAGGTTCCTGAAGGTGAGTGAGGAACCTTAACAGTAAATGGAAAACTCTGTTCTTATGTAGGATTTTTTTGACTGATCTTGAGTTCAATTTCAAATGACTAATTAAAATAAAAATAACTAATGAGAAAAACACTATAGACAAAGCAGATATTTAGTAACGTTAGAATTATGGCAGACTGTTTTTTTTTTTTTTTTTGCAATTTTGAAATGACTATGTCAATTCTTCCCATGCATTCTAAATTGCTTTTGATAAGCTGAAAAAGTTTACTATTTCTTTGGCCTGACATATGAGACTACCTTTATGTAAATGCCTGAATCTGAAAAGGCACTGATAACCTTGAGATATAATAATAATACTATTTACAAAATTATATGACCTGATTCCAAATTACATGAGCTTGACAATTACCCCATATTCTAGTCCCCTTTTTAATATTCACAATTACTTTATATGTCTGTAATAAAAAGTGGGGAGTTACAAAACAGAACTTTTGGAACTTGATTGAAAGATGGAGCGTGACCTATAAAAATTATCATCTTAATGAATTTAGTAGGCATTTTTTTTCAAAGGCAAATATTTTACAAAGAAAATTTATGTATGCAAATATTTATAATATATGCATGTAACTTCATACATATATACGGAAACATGTATAGTTATATGTATATATGCACATGCACACAGCATAGATAATAGATATAGATGTATAAATTAGCTGGCAGCAGTATTTTGTGATTTAGGAAGCTAATATGCCATATGCCATTATACGTTAAACAATTTCACATTCAGTTGTTGAGATATTAATAATTTTAACCTAATTTTATTTGGGAATAAACTGGTAAAATAATCAAATTGTCCAGGCTAAGTATAAATCAAATCAAATAAACCATAATAAACACAAATAATCTCTCTCATTCACTATTTCTCTCTCTCTCTCTCTCTCTCTCTCTCTCTCTCTCTCTCATTTCTGTTGCCCTGTACTAAACAGTTTTTCGAGGCCATATGTCCCTATATCCTTCTATACAGGCCCTTTTTTGACTCACTTCCAAGCTGTAGCTATTATTTAATATTTCTGTCATTTACTCCTTTTCCTTTTCTTTCTGGCTTCTACTAAGGGCAGAAAAACAAGATAATAAGTTTATTAGAATTATCTCTAAAATCAGTGAAATTAAAAAAAAACTTTCAAAAAAGAACCTGAATAGTCCTCTCATAAAGAAATTTAAGTAAGTTATGGACTTTATGAACTTTATCAAATCAACTTAGAGAATCCGGAGGCCTTTTGTTCTATACCTTTTCTGATTCTTGGCTGTGTTCCAGGTAATTCATAACGCTGTCCATCTGACCTCTGAATAAATTAGGTGCTGCTGTGAGTGTAGAAACTATTATGTTTAATGTTATTTTTCTAAAATAATATACTTTGCCAAGTTATAAAAAACTTTGTAAAAGATGATCGCCACTGAACAAAACCATTTTTTTCTTACCAAAGACTATGCTCAGTTCTTTCTTAGAGTTTTGTGAGTTTAATGATACCTTGGGCTTAATGTGCTCCACTTTACCATCAAGATAGTTTCGCCTGAAATAGCTTGTTCTCTGTCAGTGTTCTAGAAAATAATTATCATTGTACTTTCCCATGGCAAGAATTCCAACATAAAATTGAACAGTTCTTCCCAGCACATTTTCAACTTTTAACTCTAAGAAAGCATACTCACACAGTTTTAAATTTGTTTTAGATCATATACTCTAAAAGGATAATTCAATGAAATATTAACATACCTTCTATTTCCTAAAACCCTGTTTAAAAGCAACTGCAACAGAAATAAAGTGTTTTGCCAAATTTAAAAAAACTATACTAATTTTTCACTCCTCAAAACTTTTAAGAATACTGATTTGCTTACTTTTTGTATCCAAACCAATTATTTTAAGTATAAGAATTAACTAAAATCATGAATATAAAGCAGGCTGCAAATTACAAAAGTATTTGTCATGGCTATTTATTTGGAAATGAAGAATATGAGAGAAGTGTGTATATTGCCATAATTCAAAAAGTGTCATGTACCAATATGTTCATTGAAGCTCTATTTACAATAGCCAGGACATGGAAGCAACCTAAGTGTCCATCAACAGATGAATGCATAAATACAATGTGACACGTATATACAACGGAATATTACTCAGCCATAAAAAGAAACGAAACTGAGTTATTTGTAGTGAGGTGGATGGACCTAGAGTCTGTCATACAGAGTGAAGTAAGTCAGAAAGAGAAAAACAAATACCGTACGCTAACACATATATATGGAATCTAAGAAAAAAAAAGTCATGAAGAACCTAGGGGCAAGATGGGAATAAAGACACAGACCTACTAGAGAATGGACATGAGGATATGGGGAGGGGGAAGGGTAAGCTGTGACAAAGTGAGAGAGTGGCATGGACATATATATGCTACCAAACGTAAAATAGCTAGTGGAAAGCAGCCGCATAGCACAGGGAGATCAGCTAGGTGCTTTGTGACCACCTAGAGGGGTGGGATAGGGAGGGTGGGAGGGAGGGAGATGCAAGAGGGAAGAGATATGGGAACATATGTATATGTATAACTTATTCACTTTGCTATAAAGCAGAAACTAACATACCATTGTAAAGCAATTATACTCCAATAAAGATGTTAAAAAAAAAAAGCAGTGTATCTTTCCAATTTGGAATCTTCATGTTTTCAGTTTTAAATTTTGATGAAGCACAGGAAAGGTAACACTTCTGTGTTAAAGCAACTGGTGCTATTATGGGATCTACATATTTTTGAAACAAACAAAAGAAGGATTTAAATCCAGAGGATGAAAACATTTATAAGAAAACAAATAATGTACTGGTACATTTATTATATGTCAATGTATATTTTAAAAATATATTAAGCAGGTGTTGTAATACCCTAATTCCACTCTTTTTGCATATTTGTTCTTGTATTTGTTTTTCACACATGACAAAAATTCCAGAATTTCATTCCAGGAGATAATGCTTGTGGGCCAATATTCATTGCCTGGAGGGCCATAAAATGGGAGACAATCACCAATTTTTAGAGCTTTCCTTTCCTCATTCTCAAAACTTCAAGCAACCAACAAAGAAACTTTGCAGGAATGGTGCCCCTTTATGTGAGTAAGTTCCTCCAAATTGATGGTTCCCAGACTTTGCATTTCATGGGTCAATAAAACATTACCAAAAATGTCAGGGAACCTCATAAAGTTCCAACCTTTATTATTGTAGTAAAAGACATTGTAAGGAAAGAATAAAAAGGAAAAAAAGAAAGAGGAAAGAAAGGGCATTTTAATGCTGCCCACTCCAACAACAAACTGTAGAAAGCTATACTTTCAGAAGAAAGAAAGAATTTTTGAACAAATTTAGCTCTATGAAAACTGCAACACATTTGCTCTTATATTTTTTCCCTTTTCTATGGATCAGTGAAAACTTTCAGATACTGGTAGACAGGCACTGGGGCACCACTGGTGTAAGAATGCAAAACCAACAACTCTGAACTATATGGAATTACATAAGAAGATGCTATACATCCATCCATCCATTCATTTACTCACCATATTTTTATTGAGCACCTACTCTGTGGTAGCGTCTATGTATTAGGAAAACAGTATTTAGTAAGACAAAGTCCCTGCCCTCATGGAGCCTACATTCTAATGGTAGAAGACAGATTATAAACAAGAAAACAAACAAAATATTTTAAAATTGTGGTAAGTGCTATAAAGGAAACACCTGGCTAACGTTGGAGAGCATGATGGAGGGGATGAAGGGAATGTTATGAATAACATCACACAGGATGCTGAAGGATGCATTTGTTCGGCATCTTGAAACATGACAGGAGACAAGCAGACAAAGACCCAGAAAGAAAGTCACAAGAGACCAGAGGGCAGAGAGCAAAAGCAAGAACTACAATCCTGCAGGCTGTGGAACAAAAACGACATTCAGAGAAAGACAGACAAGATGAAAAGGCAGAGGGATATGTACCAGTTGAAGGAACAAGATAAAACCCCAGAAAAACAACTAAATGAAATGGATGGAGATAGGCAACCTTTCAGAAAAAGAATTCAGAATAATGATAGTGAAGATGATCCAGGACCTTGGGAAAAGAATGGAGGCAAATATCGAGAAGATGCAAGAAATGTTTAAAAAAGAAATAGAAGAATTAAAGAACAAACAAACAGAGATGAAAAATACAATAACTGAAATGAAAACTACACTAGAAGGAAACAATAGCAGAATAACTGAGGCAGAAGAATGGATAAGTGACCTGGAAGACAGAATGGTGGAATTCACTGCTGTGGAACAGAATAAAGAAAAAAGAATGAAAATAAATGAAGACAGCCAAAGAGACCTCTGGGATAACATTAAACGCAACAACATTTGCAAAATAGGGGTCCCAGAAGGAGAAGAGAGAGAGAAAGGACCAGAGGAAATATTTGAAGAGATTATGGACAAAAACTTCCCTAACATGGGAAAGGAAATAGCCACCCAAGTCCAGGAAGCACAGAGAGTCCCACACAGGATAAACCCAAGGAGAAACACACCAAGAAACATAGTAATCAAATTTGCAAAAATTAAAGACAAACTATTGAAAGCAACAAGGGAAAAAAGGCAAATAACATACAAGGGAACTCCCATAAGGTTAACAGCTGATTTCTCAGCAGAAACTCTACAAGCCAGAAGGGAGTGGCATGATATACTTAAAGTGATGAAAGGGAAGAACCTACAACCAAGATTATTCTACCCGGCAAGGATCTCATTCAGATTCGATGGAGAAATCAAAAGCTTTACAGACAAGCAAAAGCTAAGACAATTCAGCACTACCATACCAGCTCTACAACAAATGCTAAAGGAACTTCTCTAAGTGGGAAACACAAGAGAAGAAAAGGACCTACAAAAACAAACCCAAGGGCTTCCCTGGTGGCGCAGTGGTTGAGAGTCCGCCTGCCGATGCAGGGGACACGGGTTCATGCCCCGGTCCGGGAAGATCCCTCATGCCACGGAGCGGCTAGGCCCGTGAGCCATGGCCACTGAGCCTGCACGTCCGGAGCCTGTGCTCCACAACAGGAGAGGCCACGGCAGTGAGAGGCCCGCATACCGCAAACAAACAAACAAACAAACAAACCCAAAATAATTAAGAAAATGGTCATAGGAACACACATATCAATAATTACCTTAAATGTGAATGCATTAAATGCTCCAGCCAAAAGACACAGGCTTGCTGAATGGATACAAAAACAAGACCCAAATATATGCTGTCTACAAGAGACCCACTTCAGACCTAGGGACACATACAGACTGAAAGAGAGGGGATGGAAAAAGATATTCCATGCAAATGGAAATCAGAAGAAAGCTGGAGTAGCAGTACTCATATCAGATGAAATAGACTTTAAAATAAAGAATGTTACAAGAGACAAGGAAAGACACTACATAATGCTCCAGGGATCAATCCAAGAAGAAGATATAACAATTATAAATATATATGTACCCAACATAGGAGCACCTCAATACATAAGGCAACTGCTAACAGCCATAAAAGAGGAAATCGACAGTAACACAATAATAGTGGGGGACCTTAACATCTCACTTACACCAATAGATGGGTCATCCAAAAGGAAAATAAATAAGGAAACAGAAGCTTTAAATGACACAAAACACCAGATAGATTTAATTGATATTTACAGGACATTCCATGCAAAAACAGCAGATGACACTTTCTTCTCAAGTGTGCATGGAACATTTCCAGGATAGATCACATCTTGGGTCACAAATCAAGCCTCAGTAAATTAAGAAAACTGAAATCATATCAAGCATCTTTTCTGACCACAACGCTGTGAGATTAGAAATTAATTACAGGGAAAATAATGTAAAAAATACAAACACATGGAGGCTAAACAATTAATTAACAATTAATACCTTACTAAATAACCAAGAGATCACTGAAGAAATCAAAGAGGAAATCAAAAAATACCTAGAGACAAATGACAATGAAAACACGACAATCCAAAACCTATGGGATGCAGCAAAAGCAGTTCTAAGAGGGAAGATTATAGCTATATGAGCCTACCTCAAGAAACAAGAAAAATCTCAAATAAACAATCTAACCTTACACCTAAAGGAATTAGAGAAAGAAGAACAAACAAAACCCAAAGTTAGCAGAAGGAAAGAAATCATAAAGATCAGAGCAGAAATAAATGAAATAGAAACAAAGAAAACAATAGCAGAGATCAATAAAACTAAAAGCTGGTTCTTTGAGAAGATAAACAAAATTGATGAACCATTAGCCAGACTCATCAAGAAAAAGAGGGAGAGGACACAAATCAATAAAATTAAAAATGAAAAAGGAGAAGTTACAACAGACACTGCAGAGATACAAAGCATACAAATACATTAGTACAAGCAACTCTATGCCAATAACATAGAGAACCTGGAAGAAACAGACACATTCTTAGAAAGGTATAACCTTCCAAGACTGAACCAGGAAGAAATAGAAAATATGAACTGACCAATCACAACTAATGAAATTGAAACTGTGATTAAAAATCTTCCAACAGGGGGCTTCCCTGGTGGCGCTGTGGTTGAGAATCTGCTTGCCAATGCAGGGGACACAGGTTCGAGCCCTGGTCTGGGAAGATCCCACATGCCGCAGAGGAACTAGGCCTGTGAGCCACAACTACTGAGCCGGCGCGTCTGGAGTTTGTGCTCCACAACAAGAGAGGCCGCGACAGTAAGAGGCCCATGTACCACGATGAAGAGTGGCCCCCACTCACCGCAACTAGAGAAAGCCCACGCACAGAAACGAAGACCCAACACAGCCAAAAATAAATAAATAAATAAATAAAATAAAAAAATCTTCCAACAAAAGTCCAGGACTAGACGGCTTCACAGGTGAATTCTATCAAACATTTAGAGAAGAGCTAACACTCATCCTTCTCAAACTCTTCCAGAAAATTGCAGAGGAAGGGACACTCCCAAACTCATTCTATGAGGCCACCATCACCCTGATACCAAAACCAGACAAAGATACTACAAAAAAAGAAAATTACAGGGCTTCCCTGGTGGCGCAGTGGTTGAGAGTCCGCCTGCCGATGAAGGGGACACGGGTTCGTGTCCTGGTCCGGGAGGAGCCCACGTTCCGCGGAGCGGCTGGGCCCGTGGGCCATGGCCGCTGAGACTGTGCGTCCGGAGCCTGTGCTCCGCAACGGGAGAGGTCACAGCAGTGAGGCCCGCGTACCGCAAAAAAAAAAAAAAAAAAAGAAAATTACAGACCAATATCACTGATGAAGATAGATGCAAAAATCCTCAATAAAATACTAGGAAACAGAATCCAACAACACATTAAAGGATCATACACCATGATCAAGTGGGATTTATCCAGGGATGCAAGGATTCTTCAGTATATGCAAATCAATGAATGTGATACACCATATTAACAAATTGAAGAATAAACACCATATGATCATCTCAGTAGGTGCAGAAAAAGCTTTTGACAAAATTCAACACCCATCTATGATAAAAACTCTCCAGAAAGTGGGCATAGAGGGAATCTACCTCAACATAATAAAGGCCATATACAACAAACTCACAGCAAACATCATTCTCAATGGTGAAAAACTGAAAGCATTTCCTCTAAGATCAGGAACAAAACAAGGATGTCCACTCTCACCACTATTATTCAACATAGTTTTGGAAGTCCTAGCCACGGCAATCAGAGAAGAAAAAGAAATAAAAGGAATACAAATTGGAAAAGAAGTAAAACTGTCACTGTCTGCAGATGACATGATACTATACACAGAGAATCCTAAAGATGCCACCAGAAAATTACTAGAGCTAATCAATGAATTTGGTAAAGTTGCAGGATACAAAATTAATGCACAGAAATCTCTTGCATTTCTATACACTAATGATGAAAAATCTGAAAGAGAAATTAAGGAAACACTCCCATTTATCACTGCAACAAAAAGAATAGAATATCTAGGAATAAACCTAGCTAGGGAGACAAAAGATCTGTATGCAGAAAACTATAAGACAATGATGAACGAAATTAAAGATGATATCAGCAGATGGGGAGATATACCATGTTCTTCGATTGGAAGAATCAATATGGTGAAAATGACTATACTACCCAAAGCAATCAACAGATTCAATGCAATCCCTATCAAGTTACCAACGGCATTTTTTACAGAACTAGAACAAAAATTCTTAAAATTTGTATGGAGACACAAAAGACCCCAAATAGCCAAAGCAGTATTGAGGGGAAAAAAAAGAGGTGGAGGAATCAGACTCCCTGACTTCAGACTATACTACAAAGCTATAGTAATTAAGACAATATGGTACTGGCACAAAACAGAAACATAGATCAATTGAACAAGATAGAAAGCCCAGAGATAAACCCACACAGCTATGACAACTCATCTATGACAAAGGAGGCAAAGATATACAATGGAGAAAAGACAGTCTCTTCAATAAGTGGTGCTGGGAAAACTGGACAGCTACATGGGAAAGAATGAAATTAGAACACTCCCTAACACCATATACAAAAATAAACTCAAAATGGATTAGAGACCTACATGTAAGACCAGACACTATAAAACTCTTAAGAGGAAAACATAGGAAGAACACTCTTTGACATAAATCACAGCAACATCTTTTTTGATCCACCTCCTAGAGTAATGGAAATAAAAACAAAAATAAACAAATGGGACCTAATGAAACTTAAAAGCTTTTGAAAAGCAAAGGAAACTACAAACAAGACAAAAAGACAACCCTCAGAATGGGAGAAAATATTTGCAAATGAATCAACATACAAAGGATTAATCTCCAAAATATATAAACTGATCATGCAGCTCAATATTAAAAAAACAAAGAACCCAATCCAAAAATGGGCAGAAGACCTAAATAGACATTTCTCCAAAAAAGACATACAGATGGCCAAGAAGCACATGAAAAGCTGCTCAGCACCACTAATTATTAGAGGAATGCAAATCAAAACTACAATGAGGTATCATCTCACACCAGTTAGAATGGGCATGATTGGAAAATCTACAAACAACAAATGCTGGAGAGGGTGCGGAGAAAAGGGAACACTCTTGCCCTTTTGGTGGGAATGTAAATTGATATAGCCACTACGGAGAACAGTATGGAGGTTCCTGAAAAAACTAAAAGTAGAATTACCATATGACCCAGCAATCTCACTACTGGGCATATGCCCAGAGAAAACCATAATTCAAAAAGACACATCCACCCTAATGTTCACTTCAGCACTATTTACAATAGCCAGGTCATGGAAGTAACCTAAATGCCCATCGACAGACGACTGGATAAAGAAGATGTGGTACATATATGCAATGGAATATTACTCAGCCATAATAAAGAACAAAATTGGGTCATTTGTTGAGACGTGGATGGATCTACAGACTGTCATACAGAGTGAAGTAAGTCAGAAAGAGAAAAACAAATATCGTATATTAACGCATATATGTGGAACCTAGAAAAATGGTACAGATGAATCGGGTTGCCGGGCAGAAATTGAGACACAGATGTAGAGAACAAACATATTGACACCAAGGGGGGGAAAGCAGTGGTGGTGGTGGGGTGGTGGTGGGATGAATTGGGCGATTGGGATTGACACGTATACACTGATGTGAATAAAATTGATGACTAATAAGAACCTGCTGTATAAAAAAAAATAAAATTAAAAAATTAAAGAAAGAAAGTCACAAGAAAAGGGAAGTACGATTGCAAAGACTCTGAAGTGGAAAGCATTTTGACAAGTTTGAAGAAGAGGAGGTCTTTGTGGCAATACATTAACTAGGCTGTTGTCCATTAGGGAAGCCAATATATGAAAGGGTAGAGATCTCTCAAAATAATTTTCCCCACAGAAAACAGTGACATGTGTCTATATATGTGGCTAGCAACTAAAATACAGTGTGAATGATATTCATATGTTTCATGTATATTTATGATAGTGTAGATACTAATCGCAGTACAGAAATTGAATTTTGTATAGATCATAAAGGGAGTTGTAAACATTACAGATTACTGTATTTCTTAAGTAATTCATTTATTTATATTTTGCCACCCAGACATTCTATTAGATAAAAATGTAGTAACTATTATGGAAACTATTTGCATGGATCTCCTGGAAAACTTCTCAGTTGATTTATCTTGGCAAAAGTGCCCATGTATTGCTCTCCAGCTATCTAGCTAATAATGCCTCTAAGTTATGAATTAATTTAAACATCTTAAATTTGCACAGATATGGACTCTTGTTTTTCATTTTAGCCATGCACCTTTTATCCACGGATTAGTCACTACGACATGTACTACTATATTTAAAATGCTATATTTTAAATGGATAACCAACAAGGACCTACTGTATAGCACAGGGAGCTCTGCTCAGTATTATGTAACAACCTAAGTGGGAAAAGAATTTGAAAAAGAATAGATACATGTATATGCATAACTGAATCACTTTGCTGTACACCTGAAACTAACATAAGTATAGTTAATCAACTATACTCCAATATAAAATAAAATGTTAAAAAAATTGCTCATGATTATAGCATATGGTGTTAAGTTTGAGAATGCAATCAGCTTGGACTTTCATTTAGTTCTCTAGTAGATAGCTATTACTTATTGAGTATTACACTCAGAGATTAAAGAAATAAAAGGGTAGAAATTACAGAATTTTTAAGCAAAATTATGTTGTAAATGAAGTCTCTGTGAATAAATGCATTTGTATCAGTAAGAATAAAACTAAATTTCAAACACACTTTAAGGTTTCAAAAGCCATTGGCTCATAAAAAAGGGCAGAAGAAATATCTGATAACTTAGCAAACTTGAAAACATTGTAACCCTTTTTTTAATTTCATGAAAATCAAAGTTAGGAAAGCTATACACTTGAATTAATTTTATTCATGTGTTCTAAGAATATGTTCCATACAATGAGAGTCTTAAGTAATCACTGAAGAATCAGAATGATTCACAGATGGTGCGAGTGATTCAATTATTTCAACCAGTTGTTGTGGGCATGCTCAGAAGGATATTACCAACCCCACTGCAGAAGCCATCTGAGCTCCCTTCCAGCTGGTGTTCCATATTTTGAAAGCAAATTTAGATTGGAGAAAATTACACTTTTATTGTTATGTTGCAAACGGAGGTCAAATTGCTGTGTATAAATTCTTGTACTTTTTTTCCTTTTCATTGTATGAGTTATATTTATCAAATATCACGTCTTCTGTATGATTGCTATGGATTCACCAATGTTCTTTCACGTTTTGTGTTGTCTGGCACATGAGAGGCACTAGATAAATGTTTATTGAATGAAAGAAATACCAATTCAATGAATCCAAAATAAAACTTGTTTCTTTATTGACTCCCAGTATGTGTATGGAATTCTAATTTTCCTGAACCCTTGTCATTATTAGGGGGTTCTCATTAAAAACAAATTATAAAAAGAAACCAATATAATAAAACAATACCTCGCCTAAAAAGGACAACATCAACAGATCTCTTTGTTAATTTAATAATTATAACTATACCTTGATGTTGGAATCCTTGTTCTTAATTTTATGGGAACTCAGGGAAGTTGCTCGACAAATTTTAGTCTGTTTAGGTTGTTATAAGGACTAGAGATACTTTTTTGTAAAAATCTAGACTTGCATGCCTCAACTGGCCTCAGAAAATCTGTTATCATACAACAAAATAACTGATATTCATAATAATTTCCAATAGACTAAGAAAAGATAAGCTTTGCTTAATGTTTTTAATCACAATTGTAACAGATTGTTCCAAAATAGTTCTAGCAAATAAAATCATGTTTCAAATAGTGTCATTCCAAGAAAGAGAATATTAATTTTAGTGAAATAAGCTACTTTGTCTGATACCAAAAATGATGTATATTTATTCTAATTTTACTAATAAAATTACGTAATAAAACTGCACCTTCCAATAATGCATCAGACTCAATTTTGTGTTTGTATCTAACATTTACGGAAAATCTATCATTATTAATATATTTACCATCAATAATATCTCCAGAAGATTGTGTTAAATTTCCAATAGAAAAATTTAATACAGTATATTACTATAAGAAAGGTAATGTTATTTTAAAGTTTATATATTTGACATCAAATTGAATTGTGACTATAGTTCTTTACTGTAACTTTAATTCAGAAGATAAATAACATATAAAATTATGTACCTAACATAGACATAACCTAACTATACAATAACTGTGCATGTTAATATAAGCCATGAGTCTAATTTAACACATTTATATTAATATTTTTAATTTATTGTGCTATTAGAGTATCACTTGAGGTAATATTTCTGAGGTACTACATTGTATAACTCTTATTTATAAAATGGTGAATTTGTTTAAACTTACAAGAATATTAACTTGCAATTGACATCTTATTTCATACACAGTAATGGCTTTGGTCTGGAGAGATGCAGAAAAATCAAAGTCCTGTGTTAATGTAGTGGCTTACTCTCCTTGGCCAATTTAACTAGTATTCTTAAGCCTCAGTTTCCTGTTTGGATTATTTTATTTTGATAGTTTATATGTTTATTTTTTCTCTACTTCAAAAATTTTACACTCTTTATCAGGTTAATAGTTACTCTAAAATTATCAGCATGCACAATGAATTTTGCACGGTCTCCTGAGCATTAAGAGGATCTTACAATGATTTTATTCATCATTGATTGATTGATTGATTGATTCATTCATTCAACAAATATATACTATGTACCTACTACTTGCTAGTCACTTTTGGTTCTGAGGACACAGCAGCAAAAAAAAAAAAAAAAAAAAAAAAAAAAAGAAGAGAAAAGAAATGAAAAAAAGATGAAAATCCCTGCATTTTTGGAGCTTTCATCATAGGGAGGGAGATAGATAATAAAATAAAGAGTGAAAATATAACATTCCTGGTAATGCATTTTATGGAGAATAATAAATGGGGAAGGGGTCGATGAAGTGTGTCACCAAGAAGAACACTTTCGAATAAAGACTTGAAGGCAGACTGAAGGGGTCATATAGAGAACTGGGGGTACAGAGTTTTAGGTTTAGGACATACAGTGCAAAGGGGTTCTGCCTGATATGTTCAAGGAAGAGTGAAGAGGTCAATGTAGGTAGAGCAGAGGGGATAAGAGGTAAAGTACTAAGAGATAACTCCAGAGAGCTAATAGGGGCCAAAGTCATATATCCTTTAAAACTCATGTAAGGATTTTGGATTTTACTCTAAAATAGACTGGAATCCATCAGAGCATTTTCATCACATAAAGCACACCTGATTTATATTTTCAAATGATGTCTCTGTTTATTGTGTTGAGAATAGGTAAAGGAAAGCAAGGGTACCCCAAATTTTGAAAGGGCAGTGTTGCCACTATTGTTCAGGGGAGAACAGTGGTCTGTTTATAAAAATGTTGTGGTCATGGGGCTTCCCTGGTGGCGCAGTGGTTGAGAGTCCGCCTGCCGATGCAGGGGACATGGGTTCGTGCCCCGGTCTGGGAGGATCCCACATGCCGCGGAGCAGCTGGGCCCGTGAGCCATGGCTGCTGAGCCTGCGCATCCGGAGCCTGTGCTCCGCAACGGGAGAGGCCACAACAGTGAGAGGCCCATGTACTCAAAAAAAAAAAAAATGCTGTGGTCATGAACTTATAACCTGGTATTAAAGTCACGAGACTGGATGAAAAAAGCAAGGCAGGGAGTATAGATAGAAAGTGGAAAATGTCCAAGGACTGAGTGCTGAGGCATGTCCACATTACAGGAGAGGAGGCACCACCAATGGAGTCTGAGAAGGAACATCCAGAAAGGAGGTAAACGAGGTGAGGAAGTCCAACCAATTTCCTTCTATACTATATGACATTGATGTCCAGTATTTTAGTCCTATTTTGTACTTTAGTACATAATTTACACAAATTTATATATAGGAAATATTTCTTCAGGCTTTTGTCTTGGTTTAGCATTTTCTTTGCTCATCATTCTCCCTTGCATCTTAAATTATCCATCTAGGGTTATTCTCCTTCTGTTTACAAACCAACCCTGAGGTGCATACATGCCGTGGAATATTATGTAGGCTCTAAAAATGTTTCCAGAACTTCATTTTACTAACATAGAAAAAGACATATGATATAATATTTAGTGAAAGTCCAGGATATAAAATTATCTTAACACAACATGAAGATGTATAGACTGATAACTGAATATACATTAACAGTGGCTAATTCCAAAAACAAAACAAAACAAAAACCCCCAAAACAAAAAGCAAACCCAACCAACCAACCAACCAACCAATGAAAAAAACCCTGAGGATCCTTCAGTGAGACTTTCTCACTGGTTATCTCTCTCAGTTTTTGTTTGCCCGAAAAGATCTTTATTTCAATGTTACTCTTTTTTTTTTTTTTTTTGCGGTACACAGACCTCTCACTGCTGTGGCCTCTCCCGTTGTGGAGCACAGGCTCCGGACCTGCAGGCTCAGCAGCCATGGCTCACGGGCCCAGCCACTCCGTGGCATGTGAGATCTTCCCAGACCGGGACACGAACCCATGTCCCCTGCATTGGCAGGCGGACTCTCAACCACTGCACCACCAGGGAAGCCCCAATGTTACTCTTGAAAGAACAAGAGTTCCTATGAGTATACAATTCTAGAATCATAGCTGGTTTTTCTTTCATCATTTTTGAAGACTGGTTTTTCTTTCATCATTTTTGAAGACATTATTTTATCACTTTCTGGCTTTTATCATTGCTCTAAAAGCAGCTGTCATTATACATGTCATTACTTTCTAGGTAAGCTGTCTCTCTTTGGCTTTGGAATTTATCAGCTTCATTATGATGGTATATGGGTGTATTTCTTTCCTTATGAAAAAGGAAAACAGCTTGATATTTACTTATTTTCAACCTGACTACTGGAACTTTCACTAATTTTGGAAAACCCTAAGCAATTATCACTTCAAATAGTGCCTTTTGTACTTTTACTCCATGCTTTCCTTGTATATTTGACATTCTCTCTCTCTACCTTTCTTATCTTTTCTTTTGAATTTTTTATTTTTTTTAATATTTTGGTCTCTATGCATGTTAGGTAATTTATTTTATCTATCTTCCAATTTTCTAATTCTCATTTCTGTTATATCTAATTTGATGCTTAACTTGTCCGATGAATTATTAATTTCAATTATTATATTTTTCAATTTCTTGAAGTTCTATTTGATTCTTTTCAAAATTCCTTGGTCATTATCTTATTATCTCTGGTCCTTAATCCATACTTTTGATGCAAACTTTTACTACTCTAAAAAAGTTAAACATGCTTACTTTACATTTTGTACCTGATTAATTCATTATCTTCTGTCTTTAGGAGTTGGATTCTACTGCTTTTTTCCTCATTGGAACTGCCATTTTAATTCTACAAGCATGTTCTTAGAACTTTATCTGTGGGAATTATTTAAAGTCTGGATTTAAGCAGTGTCAAACTAGAATGTATTTGTATCTGCTTCTGTTAGGTACATGGGACACTACCAACTCAGAATACCTTAAGTTTCTGGCTTTCGGTTTCTCAGGACACTTAGCAGTGTGAACTCTGGACACCGAAACTTCTGCATGTTGTCCTTCAAACCAGTGACCTTAATAAAAAATATTTTAGAACTTCAACATTTTTGGTGGTTGATTATCTCTCTTAATTCTATAAGAAAGGAGTTATTAACTTTATCCAGAGGCTCAAATATTTAGTCCAATTTGCACAGGTAATGAGAGATGCAGGATATAATCCTAGGTTTTCTTATTCCAAGCATAAGAGGTATTACAAAATATCAGTTTTTCTAACATGAGTGGAATCCACTTTATAAACAGTGGCCTAGTCTTGATTTTGCAATAGCAATACAATAGAAATTTGGAGATTTTTTTACTGATTATCAGAACCTTCAGTTAAATAAGCCTCTCCTGCTCACATATGTACATGTCCTGTGTCTTTTATAAGGTATTTATATATCCTTTATGTTTTCATAGATTTATTTTAATTAATCTTGGTTGGGACACCAATGTGTTTATTCTGTTTGTGGGTTCATGCCTTTCTTATGATCTGGGAAATTTTTAGTCATTTTTCCTCAAATATTGTGTCCTGCATAATCTGTCATTTTCTTTTGCAATTATATTAGACATAAAACTTATTATTCTGTTCTCTCAATCTTTCATATTTTCATATTTTTTATGTTTATGTGGTATATTCTGATAATTTTATCATAATGACTTTCTAATTTTCTCATGTTTGTTTAATTAGGTGTTTAACACACACTCTTAGTTTTTTTTTTTTTATTTCTATGACTAGCTTTTGGTTTCCAGAAGTGTTATTCAATGTATTATCATCATAAATGTGTCAGTATTTTTATAAATTAAAGTTTATTTTATGCCTTGATCTCTATTTTATTTTCCACATATTTACTTTAGAGCGTGCAGTAGTTTTCTATTATTTTAAGTTCATGAAGCATTAATTCTCTTGATTGTTATGTTAGATAACTCTAAGTCAAAATATATTATTTCTTCATGTGGGTTCTAATAGTTTGTTGTGAACCAATCTTCAGTGTTCGTGTGCCTGTGGGACACTCCTAAAAGAGTGATTTATTGTATGATTCTGTGAGAAGACTCTAAGGATTTCACCAACCTGGGAACAATTTTATATTAATTTCTCAGTTCAGGAGTCTAGAGGCTTGTGGTCGGTGTCAAAATTCAGATTGCCCACAACTCAGAAATAACTTTCACAAATTTGTTTCTCCAGTCAGAATCCTTGCCAGGTGAACTGGCCTTGGGAGCTGGATTTATCTATTCCCCCTCTACTTGTCAAGGGAAGCCCTTGAAGATTCAACATTTAGACAGGGTTTCCATTTACATCTCTAGCAGATGTTTTATAACGCTACATATTTTCTACTGAAAGCCTTTAAACCTTTCTCCTAACCATGAGGCCCTCAATCCAGGCTCAGTATCACATGAGATGATGTGCTCATTTATGGCAACTAGGAAGAAGGGAGGTTCCATCACATATTTTAAGCTCAGCTAAATTGTTTTAAAATTATATTTTATCTAGAATTTCCATACATTTGAAATGAGGGGTGAGGAAATCAATCAGAGTGTTATCTTCCTGGAAGTTGATTCTAACTTAACATACTCTATTTACTAAACAACCATTAAACTGATTCTCTTACATAAACTAGAAACCAGAAAAAAAAATTACTATAGAAATGGCAGTAACTATTATGGTCACAACAGTCTAGAGAAACATAGAGTCTTGATTTATCTCTTTTTTCTTAACTCTTGTGATATGTTAATTACAAAATTGAAGCTCACAGGAGGAAAATTTTATAAGCAGCTACCTCCTGGTCCATTTCCCTAGCAACCATTATTAGTCTTTTATATTCACAACTCTGTTTACTAAAGAGCACTCTGTCTCTAAATAAGAAAATTATTTATGTTACCAAATTCTCTAAGGATCTTGCACTGGCAGCTGATGGTCTTTGTTGTTACTTCAAGGCAAAGAAAAATTCTATGTAGCAATTATTCAAAAAGTACGTTTCCCCTTTATTTTGGTGTCAACATTAAATGGTTATCATTATGTGATAGAAGCAAATGTACAAAAAATGAGTAGTGCAGAATCAAATCTAGGTTCAGACATTATTTTACATAAGGTGATGGCAAGCAGCTTTGTGATTACTTTTTTGTACATCTCTGCTTCATTTTAAGAAAATCCTAAATAACAAAAGCATAATGATAAAGTGATGTTTTTCCCAATTTTTTTTCTGAAGAACATTAGTTCTTCACAATCACTCAAACAGGAATACTATCATAAAACTGAAATGAAATTTCCCCCTTTGTACTGCAACTATCCAGATGTGAAAGTCTGCAGAATCCATTCCCCTCATAGAAATTCATAATCACATTTGCATATCAAAAGCCCTGTAAAATTCTAAACTAAGGAAACTTTGCTTAATCCAGTGTTTCTCAAACTTACTTGGACGCTAGATATCTTTTCTTTCTTTTGAATAGCTCTCACTGTAACTCGGGAAGCACTAAGTTCAAGTTAGGTGTCTTCCATTTCTTACATGTGCCCTTGGACAATCTCCTTAACTTTATTTAGATTAATTTTCCTTTCTGGAAAATGACAATGAAAATAATACTTACTCGAGAGGGTTATTGGTGGGAACAAACTAGATACATATGAAAACATTTTGTAAATGTAAAGTTCTATTCAAATTCAAACAATTTTTAAAAGTTAGTAGAGGAATGTTTACACTATAAAAGTGTTTTCATTTTACAAATTATTCACTTAAGGACTAACTTGTATAATGCATTTCTTGTGGCATTTAAATAAATCTAACAATTTTCTATCAACTTTTCAAGAAGTTCTATATTTTGGCAATGTGTACTTTTAATGTTAAAATACCTTACTACAATTTACTCTGATGTAGTAAAAGCTATCCTTTGCAATACATTGTTATAATCATCCTCATATTCCCTCTTTACTACCTCAGTGTTAAGTTTCAAGAACTTTGTCTTTTCTCAGTATACACACTTCCAGAAGTAACTGTACTAAAATCTGCCGTTCTGAAGAGGTGTCTTAAACTCCCAGTTGGCATGTATAATTATAAGGAGTATAAAATATTTTTAAAATAGAAAAAAATACCTATTAAGTATTACCTGTCTAGATTCTACATCAAAGTTCCACTAAACGTTCATTGTTTCTAAATGAAAAGATGGCTAAGTAAGTTATAGTACCCATGTAAAAGTCTATGTGGAAAATATTCCATGAAGAAACAATATGTACAAAGGTCCTGAGGTGGAAATGATGCTGTGTGTTTAAGTATGGAGGAGAAACTTTTATGCCTCTATGACAGGAGAATGGCAAAAAGGGAGATAAAGCTGGAGTTAATATAGGTATGAGAGGCAGGAATCAAACTACGTAGAAGCTCGTAAAATTTCATTAAAAGGGTAGTGAGCAGCAGGGGCTTGAGAGAATCTCACATAAGCTTTAGGAATTCTCTGGCTTCACTAAGGAGACTGTAGTGTAGGTGGGAAAATATTGGAAGCAAGGATTAGATGCTGCTGAAGTAATCAAGATGAAAGATAATACGCTAAGGTTTCTCCAATAAAGGTACTGAGGAGTGGTCCAATTAAAAATGTATTTTGCAGGTAGAGTCAACAGAATTTGAAGTGAATTCCATGCATGATATAAGAGCAAAGAGGAATCATGGATGGTGCCTAGGCTTTGGACCTAGGTGAAAGGGCAATTTACTAACACCTGGAGAGCTTGGTAGCAGCCAATTTATGTAGGAGAGAAAATTAATTATTCTCGAGTTGGCTATCTTATGTTTGAGATACGTGTTAGGCATCTAAAATAAGAAGTTGAATAAGAAGTTGTTGGATGTGAAATGTTGAATATCAGTATTATTTACTTGGTATTTGAAGCCATGGGATATCCAGGGTAAATGGAGTTGTCGTATTTAGAAAAGGGACATTGCTTTTCCTTCTTCCACTAAGATGTATTTTTGTATTTTGTATTTTTTTTTTTTGCTTTCCTTCCTGGGACAGGTCATGCATGTATGCCTATTCCAAAGGTTTACTGCATTTTTTTTTGCCTCCTAGAAACATGATAGTTGGCAATAATTCACATTGAACACATTAGGCACAAGCCTTATATTTGCTGCTACCTTCTAGAACAAGCTTTTTATTTATTGTATTCTCCTTGCTGTAAGATCAGATCACTTTTATATTCTCATAGCACTCAATGTTTTCCTTTGCAGAAATTGCCACAATTTTAGTAACTAATTACAAGATAATTTTTTCCCTTTTTTTATATATAGAAAATCATTTTATATACCTTTATATAGCTTGCTCCTTCTCTCCGGCTCCATTTTCCTTTTTACACTAGCACATCGTTTAGTACTTCTTTCTGCAAGAATCTTAGGTAATGTATTCTCTTAGTGTTCCTTTATCTGAAAATATTTGTATATCTGAAAATATCTTGTCTTCATTCTTGAATCACAGTTGGCAGAATTCTTTTGAACATTTGCCTTGCACATTGAAGATATTATTCCATTTTCTTCTAACATCTATTGTTGAGGAAAAGTCAGCCAGCCTGCAGCAGTTTCTGCCTTTAGTCCTTGGTAGCTTTTATGATGATCTTCCTGATCGTTGATGTTCTGGGTTTCATGCAGACCTTGCTAGGTGTGAACTTGTTTTTATTTATTACACACTGGTTGAGCTTTATTCAGTTTGAGGACTCATGTAAATTGAGCTTTATTAAATTTGAGGACTCATGTAAATGGAGACTTATTCGATTTTGTTAAATGTCTGTCATTTATATAAAATAATGTCTCTTCCTCAGGGTCTCCACTCTTTTTAGGCATATGTTTGAGCTTTTTATTCTATCCTCTCCATCTTTCAGTATTTTCAGCAAAGCAAAATTTTCCTCATCATCTTTCAAGTAATATATTCTTTTTTATTCTATAATGGATCCACCATTAAAAAGTTGTTTATTATTTCAATAATTATATGTTAATTTCTAGACTCTATTTTATCAAAGTTTCCTATTCACTCTTCAAAATGGCCTGTTCCTATTGTAAGAATTCCATTCCATCCTTATTTTCTAAATCTTTTTGAACATTAAAAAACACAATTTCATGTCCTTTACTGACTATCTTATCTCTAATTTCCTCAGGTGTGTATACTCCTTTTATTTTTTGTTGTGTTAACATCACTCACAAAAGGAATCTTTTTATATCCATTGTAATTTTAGTCTGTGAGCTTATTTTGCTCAGGAGTTTCACATAAGCTCCGGGTTGTTATATACCCTCACTGTGCAATTTTGTGGTTGTATTTTCTTGGGATTTCTGAGGTTAACTGTCTAATGCTAAAATTAAGCTTAATAAAATTATGCATAGTTTTCTATTAAGAAATTTTCAAAGCCTTTATGTTTTTTCCTCTTTTTCTTTACCTTGCTATAGAAAATAATTTAGATAATGCTCTATTGCCAAGTTCATGGAGAATTATGCCTTCATTGGTAGAATCACCAGCTTTGTATGAAATTTCCTGCAAATATTTTGTGACTCTAAGCAAAACTACTGGCCAAAGATTACGGAGTCTAATTTGTAATTTACATTGAACAAAATAGATCTATCTGTTGTTAATAACATTTTATTTTTTTATAAATTTATTTTATTTATTTATTTTTGGGTGCGTTGGGTCTTCGTTGCTGCGAGGGGGCTTTCTCTAGTTGCGGTGAGCAGGGGCTACTCTTCGTTACAGTGCACGGGGCTTCTCATTGCTGTGGCTTCTCCTGTTGCAGAGCACGGGCTCCAGGCGCATGGTCTTCAGCAGTTGTGGCTCACGGGTTCTAGAGCACAGGCTCAGTAGTTGTGGCGCACGGGCTTAGTTGCTCCGCGGCATGTGGGATCTTCCTGGACCAGGGCTCTAACCCATGTCCCCTGCATTGGCAGGTGGATTCTCAACCACTGCGCCTCCAGGGAAGCCCCAATAACATTTTAAATCTATGGTACCCACCGAGCCTAACTCTCTTAATGACCTACAAAGATATTATAAATTTTTAAAATAATGTGTCTCCTTTCCAATGTTAACTTATATACAGGAAGAGGAAGAAAAAAATTGATTCACTTAACCTCTATAATGTAGCGGGTATTTTACATATATTTCATTAACACAAACATCCTCATCCCCATGGTAGAGATGGAGGAAACCAGGCTGGGAGAGACTGACTGGTGATCATACAACCAGCAGATGGAATCAATGGGATTCACAATCAGGGCTGTTCATCCCAGGGAGTCGTCTATTTTACTAGACCACACTGCTGTTGTAAAACATCCTACAGAAAACATTCCTTATGTTCAGTTTACAGTCGTTGTTTGGTCTTCACTGAACAGCCAGGTCTCTAAGCCAACAGGAACTACATTAGAAATGTCTTGTATTCCTAACTAAGGTGGGGGCTTCAACATGCTCAATACCTGGAGAAAATCTTACCTGCTTTCTCCCAGTCTGTTTTCCCTTCTTTCTGCTCTCCAGGATTGTCCTGAGGACAATGATTTGCAGATATTCTCTTCTCTGATTTGGTCTGCACTCCTACCTGGCCTGGGGCTGCGCTTCATGGCTCCCTGAGACAAAGTTCTATGGCTTTTCTGAGCTTTACTATTGCCATATATAACTCTGACCTGGACATAGTCCCTGAAGTACACTAATTTTACACTGCTTAGTCCATTTCTGCGTCTTTATCTCTAAAGTAAAGACAATTGATTTCTCATTTTAAACTCAGTTCTCAAATGTTAAGCACTTCATAGTACTGCCTACCATCTTGAATTACTACTGCTAAGATATGAAAGATCAACTGAAAAATCCCTGAGTCCAAAGAAAGTCTAGAGTTTATATACAGAGAAAATAAAAAGGGACATTTGAGAAGAAGAAAGATGGAAGAAATAGAGAAGGGCAATGGAAGAGGAGGAAAGAAATTGTGAAGCTATGACTACCTGTGCTACATCAGAGCCATTGTAGGATTACCCCAAACATAACTTTTAGTTAAGCTGTTTCCTTGTGGCTATCTCAAATATCCTCACCTTAGATTAATTGGGAAAGATGACTCTAACCAGTGGACATGTGAAATCAGTTTTTTAATATGTATTAGTAATCAGTGGAATATAAAGATACATCTTAGATTTATCTGTCTATCCATCAGTCTGTCTGTCTATCTATCTATATCATCTTTCAGGTCTAATAAAAATCCAAAGCTAAATATAATTGTAATATTAAATGGATAATTCTTCATGCATATTGTTATTGCTTCTATTATCATGGAAAGTTAAAAGTTAACATAAAAATATTTTCCCCAAGCAAGGCACCTTCTGAATTTTGGATCCTTCAGATATAAAATCAAGAAGAAATGTTTTATGAAGAAAATATATTATAGTATCTTACTGTAATTTATTTTAAAAATTCTACACTGGTTCACTTATCCTTACTTTATTTCACCAATCATTATTACATTTTACAAATATTTGTTAGCACCTGTTATGTGCAAGGACACAATGGCATTTTAAGTGAGTCGTTTATGGAGATTTTTGATCCTGTGTCTATTTAACTATAAAGTGTTAATAACTTACCTTGACTAAGTTGTAAAAAAAATTAATCCTGGGTGTGTCAAGATATGGGGGAAATTGGAATGGAGAAAATAGTGAGTAGTAAGATAATTCAAAGCGGAGGACTTAAATGATGCATTAAATCGAGGCAAGAATATTTTACTTAAATTTTCTTTATGGTTGCCTTAATCTTTCAATTCATTCTGCATCCACAGACACAGGCTTTCTGTTAGTGTAAGCTTGAGTGATTTATGACATATTATGCTCATAATATCTACTATGAAGGATAATAGGCTGAAATGTGCAATGAGCTAGTATTGGACTTTAAATGTAATATAGTTTCAACATACCTTACATTACTACTTCCAATTTCTCAGAATATTCAGCTACTATTAAATCTTAAGGTACTGGATTTCTTAGAAAACAGTGTATTCATGGATTTTTCTAACACGTTAAAAGAAGTGACAATATGCAGTATTTTTTCCCTTGGTTAATAAGCAACATTAACAAAATTATATGCTTATAAAATAAAGTTATATTAATTGTTTAAGACATATTCAAACATTTACCCCGTATTAAATGGAATCAACAACATCACAGAAGAAATTCCCAAGAAAGTCTCACCTATGGGTCGAAACGAATGCAACTGTCATTAACATAGGTCAAAAAGGGTTGAATATCTGTTGTTTCATGTAAGTCGACCTAACATAATTACAAAGCCTCATTTTCCAGACTTTCAGACCCTGGTTTTGTGAGGAGCACTGTCTTTGCATAATGACAGAGTGGTGACCATTCTGCTTCACTTTACAATATCTCAGAATAGGAACAAAAACATACCTCTTAGAAAATCCCTATGGTTTATTCCCTACTACAGATAAAGAGCTAAAAAGACCAAGCTTACGATTATGAATTGTATTTTTAAAGAGAGAATCACAAAATTTCCATCCAGTTTTTTGAAAGAAAGAAGAGCAGTTGTTTCTTTTCCTTTTGGCTTATAATAGTTCAGTAGTAACAATATTTGATATTTTTCAACCTGCTACCAATTATTAACAATCTTACTAGGCATACAATCCTTCTAATAAGCCTTTTAACCCATTGAGCAGCTAAGCGAGGTATGAGGACTAAGCTATTATTCTATAAGTCAATGAGATAACAAGGCCTTGTGCAAGTTGGTATAAGAAGTTGTTTCACAAAAGATTTATTATTTACCATGTATACATTAAGAAAGTAAAATTAGCATGGGATGGTCTCAGGAAAGCAATACATATTTTTGGATTAGATGCTGAAATAAAGTAAATGTATGATAAATTGACAAATTCACATTTCTAGTGTTATGAAAAAATGATGTGGCAAAAGAAATTAAGATGTATTTTTCATTTTTGATAAGGGGGCTGTTTCCTATGATCTGTTAAGGGATTATGTTTTTAATCTGAAAAATTAACCACTAGTGTTGCAGAAGCCCAAAGTGAGGGGGAACTACTCACTTTCAGGTTGCATATTAGCACTTTGAAATTGCACCCAGATTTTTTTCTATTGGTTAGTAGGCCTCTGTTATTAGAGTAGTAGTTGCAAACACATATGTAGGTTTGCCAATAACAACTCACAATTTGTGCAAAGTTGAGTCTTCGAAACTGAGCAAATTTGCTCTCAATTTCCCGCCAGCGCTTGCTGAGCTGGATCTGAGTTGGCTCCACTGCCATTGCTGCCCCATCCTCAGACAAGCCCTCAGCTTGCCTATGCACTGCATTCAGCTCCTCTTTCTTCTTCTGCAACTCACGATCAATTTCCTATTGAGCAAAACCAATACAGGGCCCAGGGCAGTTAGCTAACCACATTAACCAACCTATAAGCAGCACATACCTGTCCCAGAAATTTCATAGGCTGTTGTCATTTTATTGTCACTTTTCATAATTTACAAGTATGGAAGCCATCACTGTCATCTTCACCCAAGAATCCAAATATTATTTCAGTTATCTTTTGAATGCTCAGTTTTAGATATTCTAATTGAGAAAATACTGAAATTGATCTAACAGTTTTCTTTCTTCTCAATTCCTCTAGTGTGTTGGGGCTGACCCAAATTGGAGTGATTACTCATTATTTCTTAGGGACCATCCATATAGAATATAATTTAGAGGGTAAGTGAATAAGTAATTTATTTCCTTTTTAGAGTTTTGAGGAACTCAACAGAGAATGAAGCAAAATAAAGAGTGTAAAATAATAACAGAAAAAACATCTTCAGACAATATGCAACAAATAAATCTATAGAGATTTGACACTGATGTGTGAAGATGCTCTGATGAAATGAATGTGCTAACATGAGATAGAAGTCGTCCATATACCGATAAGTCATTTGTTCATCTGGAACAAAGATACACAGAGTCAATTACAATTTTACCAGAAAACATATGACATTTCTTAATTCATTTTACATTGTCTAAGAATAAAACATTTTATTCATTCAACATTATGTCAATTGAAAAACACTTATACAATACATTTACTAAAACAAACAAAAAAATACAAAGAAATGCATCAAATTGGGGAGAACACTAATAGAGGAAACAACATCAACACTTCAAAAAATGATCCATACAGGTTAAGTTAAATAAATTAAACTGTAGCAACAAAATCTGGGATTGACATTCTAAAACAACATTACCTTTATTTTCCTTTCATCTCTGGGTTCAGGTAGGCTGGCTAATTTTTTTTCAAGGTCATCCAAGCATTTCAGGAGATCATCAGCCTGCCTCTTGTACTGATACCACTGGTGAGAAATTTCTAGAGCCTTTTTTCTTCTTTGAGACCTCAAATCCTGTTCATGGTGCAGATAT
Source organism: Mesoplodon mirus (assembly GCF_964341445.2). NCBI lineage: Eukaryota > Metazoa > Chordata > Mammalia > Artiodactyla > Ziphiidae > Mesoplodon > Mesoplodon mirus. The sequence continues at coordinate 30,936,326 of NC_138981.1, forward strand.
TATTAAAATATCAATATATAAGTATATTACACTTCTGGCTGTAGTCATTTAAAAATAATTTGGGTCCCTCATCTTCTTGTTCAGTTTCAGTTAAATTCACATTTAAATGCTAAACATACAAATAGATGATTAAATTATGTATTCATGTGACAGGACCCATGTACATGAAGCTAAGAAACCTGAACAACCCACTTCAAGTATTTTCTCTTAGCATGTTCAAACTTGTTTAGAAATTTTTTCACATTTAATTAACTCTTAATGAGTCAACTCAATTATCGTGTTGAGTATGTGAAATAATTTAATATGTGCATTCAACTGAGTTAACTACATACTTGTACAAACTTAATGGGTTTTTATTTGAATTTTAAAATCGGTAAAAATTCTAAAATTGATATCTTCAGCCCTAGGTTCAAATTTTTAAGTTTATATAGCCAAGCAACTTACACTCATGATCTTAAAACTCTCTATAAAATAGTTTCATAGGCCATTAATATTTTGTGATTAGAAATATAAAGTGTTCTTAGTTAGCATGTAAATTGCTTCAAGCTATATATATTCAAGTGTGAAAAATGTATACCTGTGAGTGTACATGAAAATGACAATTTAAATGTTACGGCAAACTTTTTCTCATCATAACAAATCCAAATGCAAAATGATAAAATTATTTAGAAAAGAAAAGGGAAAGTGCATGGTTTCCAGTCAACCTGATGAGATAAATAAGGGTGACTGCTTACTAAATCAACAAAGGGGGGGAAGTTTATCATCTTACTCCTTACAAAACCACCCAATGTCTTCCCTGATTAATAGAATTTGTTGTAATGCTATTTTACGATAACACAAGGGAATGTAAGAGCTCAGGATACAGCTTTCATTTCTTCAGAGCAGTAGCAATTAGGGTTTCATGTACAGATATAGCTGGAGCCAAAGAAAATAATGAATACCAAAGGACTGCTGAAATATTCATTGCATTGGAAAGTTTTTACCTTCTTTGAAATATTTCATAAGGACTAGAATTGAAGCCACTTGGCAGATTAACAATTGAATTTGGTAGATTGGTTTGGCAAGTGGAGTAGATTTTCATTAATCACTTTTAACATATATTTTCAAAAATGATCTCGATTTCATTCTGCATTTTGTTTAAAACTGAGGATGTAAAATTTACTCCAGTTTACATTTTTAGTTGAATTTCTAAAGCTCCTGTGGAGGTATTAAATGCCTGGGATGAGCCAGATGGAATGCTGCTTTTTTCAAAGGTACCAAGATACAGCCACGCGAATGAGAGTTGAGCCGTGCCTCACTGGTGACACAACTCACATCTTTGCCAAGAGAAAGGCCTTGTGGTCATAAAATCTGAAACTCCTTTTATTTCCTAAGCACAGGTGATGTGTAATGTGTAAAGGTATTAAGAGACATTATAGAGATTTCTTTACAGGTATGCCAGATAACCATTAAACACTGCTGTTCAGTAGGACACATATCATATGACCAGTGTAGATGCTTCTAAAAGCTTGGTCACAGTTGGAAGCATGTGAATTACACAGCTTTCTGATTTTCTGAGCACATTATGGCTTGCTCTTGCACTCCCTCGGGGAAGAAGCCTTTTCTAGTTACTATATTTATCAGCAGTTACCTTCAGAAAACCTGCTGGACAATTAGACTTTCCTTGTGGATTCCCTGCAGGCACAATACTGTGTAATTACATTCTCAGCAGTGTTTATTTGCTTGTCTGACTATATGGGGAAAGGTTTTATACTCTTATTTGCATACAGAAAGCAGACTCTATCCACCTACAAGGTGGATCCACCTTGTAGCCATGTATCCATGGCTACATAGCTCTAAAAGAGTGATTTACAATGAAAAGCTCAGCAATTAACAGTATTAGAAAAATCAGCCATGCATGCAAATAGTGAATATTGAAAAGTACATTAAAAAAATAAAAGGTTATTTCACAAAATTCTTCACATGTCCAGTCTCTTCTCAAGAACTTTCTAGATACTATTTCTAGATACTAGATAATATTCCATTTTGTCCTTCCTGCACAAATCCAGATGAGTCACATGGGTACTTGAAGCTATATGCTATCACTGGCTAACATGAGAGTACCAGTTCTTCTTCAAGGACATTAAGATTATTTTAGAGGACTCCTATATAAATGAAATTAGACTTATAAATGCTTAGTTAATTGCAAAGAGTGACTCTCTTAAAGGCAAAATGAAGTTAACTGAAAAAAATTAAGTATTAAACAAATACTAGCTTACCAAAAAAGTGGACCTACTCTAAATCAAATCAATAAAATATCGCAAGCAGAAAGCCTAAAAAATATACAGGTTGTTTATTCTGGCAGTTAAGTAGGTTTTCCAAGACAAATGTAAAAATAACTTACAAAAATAAATTATACTACAAAATTAAATATATGAACACTATGAATGATGCACGTTAATATCTTTCTATTACTACTCAGAAAAATTTGTCTAAGTAAAAAAAAAAAACCGAACTTCTAAGCAACACATCTTTCAAAATCAAAGACAGCACTCAAAAATGTTAAATAAAACACAGACATTGAACAGAAAAAAATGTGTTTCTGTTGACTAAGATTCTTAAGCAGATTTTATTTACGCACAGAGTTTTACCCTACACATGAAAAAATAAAAACATAGGCAAGGTATATTATAATTTTAGCTCTAATACCTTGAGAGCATTATGTTTTGTCTGTAACAGCTGCTGTTTTATCTTTATTTCCTCTCGCTTTCTCTCATCTGTGATTCTTTGTTGTAAGTTGTCTCCTCTTTGCAACAATTCTTTTACAGTACCCTCATTGTCTTCACTCTGATTAAAAACAACAAGTACAGTCTTCATTTTGGTTTTAAGAAAGCTGTACATCGTTAACAGAGATAATAAAACATGTTATTTAAACACACAAAAATCCAATTTAAAACTTTCAGTATCCTAAGATACTGCACTCATAGTTTTTCTTTTATATGTTGTACTTTAACTTTTAAAAGAAGTAAGTTTCCTCCTGCCTAGTTCAAAAGGACACGTGATTAGTCATATGTAGGAAGATGGGGGAATAAGGTACTTCAACATTTCAGACAAGTGAACTGCTATGAAAGCATTCTTTTGGCTTTGATTTTTAGTGCATTTCTAGAAATTAAAAAAGTTGATAGAAGCAAACTAAACTTGTCACTTATAATGCTAATTCACAGAGGAATACAGATGTTGCCGTGTGAGTGTGAGATGACAACAAAGCTTAACATTTTAACACACACTCCTTAGTGAAAATACATTATTTTAAATGGACACTGATTTCTAATGACCTCTGCTTTAAATAACCTAAATGCCCAAATTTAGAATATTAGGGCATTAGTAAAAAATGATGTGATCAATTGTTGCCAAATACTGCAGTTAATTAATTTCTAAAAAATGTCATATATGCATGTTATTTTTAAATAAATACAATTAAGTAAGTATTAAAATATGGATTAGAAAAATGACTTTAAGCATTTTCAATATGCATTTTGGTTTTTAGACTCTAAGAATATTATTTTATTTTATTTACTTTGAAATAAAATTATTTGAATAAGTGTTAGCTTAATAGAGTAGCATATGTGACCATGTGATTTTTCACCTCTATTTTCCTATCTTCCTTTCAACTCAATATATGAAAACTGTCTATCAAGGAGGTTCACATTGCTATGGTACCCAAGGTACTCTGATGAACTAAGAATAACAAATATTAGACAGTTTTTAAAAATTCACATGTATGTGTGTGAATAATCATCCATGGTATTCAATGTTACATATTTAATTCTGTAATGCATATGTAAACTTCTACACACAACTAAGGAACTATTCATTTCTTTAGAGGAAATGGGATTTTCATCTGAGATTTGCCAGTTACTAGTCTAATAAAATAATATAACATAGACATTTATGTTTATAGTCTGTGAAAGACCTTACTTTTAAAAAATATGTCTTTAAAAAGTCTGCAACATTTCCTGGGGCTGAGGACAAAAATAATAAACTAACAAAAGCTCCCACTTCATTTCTTTCCCCACACCAGCTGAGAGCTAGAGGGCAGAGTTGGTGAACAGCCCAAGAGGTAAGTAGCACTCTTTTCCACCTCGGTGCCCTCTGGTTTCTTCTTTGACATGAAGGAGAGGTAGCAGTAACTCAGCATCTTGGAAAGGCTCTTCTTGTTTTTCCAGGAGCTGAGTTGGCAAGGCCACCAAACCCCATACGTGGGGAGTACTGATTTAGGCAGCTCCAGGAAGTCAGAATTGATACCAATGAGAACTAAGATTGGTGGAAATGGTTCTCCTACTGCTTCACATACCTATTATTTACAATTTATAATTTGCCTTTTGATATCATTTTCAAGCACTGTCTGAGAAGTCGCTAGCATTGATACATGTCTGAGAAATCTCTAGCATGATATACGCAAAGGTTAAGATTGCCATATAGGTGATGGCTGTGAGAGGGGAAAGGAAACTGTGAAAATGGGGTGGAGGGAGAAAAAGAAGTCAGTGAAAAGGGATGTGATGCAGAAATATTCAAGCTAGAGAGAAATGTAAAAGACATGTTGAAATTAATCAGGGTTTAAGGAGAAAGTTATGAGTCTGGGAATAGCCCACATGGTTATATTTTTTTATTCCCATGAAATAAGCAGCATGAATTTATACATATTTTAGATATATACTACACTACTTATTCAACTTTTTTATAAAACCACCTTGTGGTAAGCTTTAATAAACAATGTTTATATCATGTGTAATTGCCCCTTCTCCAAAATAAATGTTATACTACCAAAAATGGCATTGACACAAAATATCAGTCATCTATGATGGTTGTGTTTTTTATTAAGTTTAGTTTATTTTCTGATTTGACTCTTTTCATCCATTACATTTTGTCCTTTGAGTACAGGTCAAAGCAAAATTGCTGGGCTATTTATTAGAATCTGTAAGTGCTCCTGTATGTCCATACCATAGTAATTTGGCATTCATAATGACAGTTCAACAAGAATACTTTGCTCTTGTAATAAATCATTAGAATCACAAAATGTGCAAGGTATGCTCTGAGCATTTAGTTGGAGACTTGTGTTATATAATTTCTTTCCAAATATTTATTCATTTTCATTCCTAGTTCATTCACAATTTTATCACAACCAATTTACCATATCTTTATTGAAGTCTTCCTCTTTCAGATTCACCCCCTGCTGAATTTCAGCCTCCAGTGGTTCAAGCAATTTTTGTATATCTGAGTTAAACTGCTCCAATTCCTTCAAAGGAATGGAGGCCTAAAAAAAAAGATAGTGCTAATTTAAATCAAAATTACTTTTTATTAGAAATATAAGACAAAAAATACATTTGTTCAACCTCTTGTTGCTAAAATAATGACATGCATTATGTTTCCATATTATATTTTATGAAAGTGTTGAATTACAACTGGGAAAGTACCTGGGGATGCAAATAAAGACACTTAACATCATCAGAGCCAAATATACATACAAGATAATGCAATTCATCATTCTGGTTTTTCAACAAAAGTCAATTTCCATATATTTGGCTGGTCTAATTGTTAATATCCTAAAGTTGAATTTGATCTTATTTTAAATATTCTGATATAAATACCATTTGGGTAAAAATCTCTTATCAGAAATTGCCTCATTCATCAAACAACAGTAACATCAGTTGGAAATGCAGAATTGTCTCCTTATCCTCAGAAAAACTACACTGCAATCTGCTTAGATATTTTAAATGACATTTTTAGCATGGCAGAATTGACAGGCATGCTCCCATAAGACAAAAAAAAATGTCATTAGTTTGCCTTAGGCATCCTTTATTTGGTAGCACAAAAAAATTCAAAAGAATGAACCCTGAATATCTCAAATGAAAAATCTGAATATGTGTTTTCCAAACTTATAAACATCACAGTTTCTTTGATTTTGAAATTCATAATGACCATAGTCTCAAAAAACTTTAAAATCCCTGTTTTTCTAAAGAAACCACTTCAAGAGGAGTGACTAATGAAAATACATTGAAAATCAAATATATATTCAAAAGAATAGGCAAGATTTAAAGTTTAAACAGTTAATAACATAAATGTTTATTCTATTATCTATACCCTGTATTCAATTTCTTTGCATTAAAACACTAGAAAATATTTTATATCTGATAGCTTTTGAAAACTCACAGGTGATAAATAGAAATCTTATTTTCTTACAGAGCTAAACATTTTCCACTTGTAAAACCAATTGAGAAACCACCCACTGTCTTAATGCCAGAATGACACGTTCATCAAGTTTGGTCCCCACCCACTCTTCCACAACACACTCCTAGTCATAGTCTTACTCTCTATTTATGAGACAGCATCTCCTAGAGGACAATAGGGATAAGTGTCAAGGAAAAACCAAATATCTGAAGGTATTTAGTTACTAATGAAGAAGTGAACCATCAAATGCTATCCATGAGAACATAATTTTCACAGGAAGAAACATGAATAAACACTTATCTTCTGGGTACTTCTACACATGCCAGAAAGGATTTATAGACTCTTTTTAAAGGGACTTATTTTCAATACTAGTTTTTAAATCCTAATGAACATTTGAAATTTGAAATATCATAATATGTTCTTGAATCAGTACAGATTGCTAATATTATAGATATGCACGTAAATGTTGTTTCAATCTCTGTATTCTTAACGTACTTCTATACTTTAAAATCATATATTGTACAATATATTATAAGAGTAGCAGCCTTTAGAATCATAATTACACAATATTAATTCGATGGTATTTATGTTACTGAATTGTTGTGCACATTTCCTAACATTTAATAAGAGCAACTGCATTGGTCTATATGATTTTGTGAACATATGAAGATAAATAATATTTTAAAAAATTACTTTTTGAGTACTTGGAGGTCAAAATAACATGGGTCCATTTGCAGGCAGATTTATCTGTTTTACTCCTACACTTGCTTCCTCTCTAGCTCATCTTTCCTCCACATACTCAAATACAGTAGTTTCAAAGGCTCAAAACTTGGGCATCCGTACCTCTCTCTCAATACTCCTTCCCTAATAAATTGTACTATCTCCCAAAACTTAACTATAACTTTCATAATATCTGTCAAATATTCCTCTTTAGCTGTGACCTCACTTTTGAATTTCAATCTAGACTCTCAGTAGCCACCTGATTTCTCACTTGAAGTTCAGCATGTCTAGAAATGAGCTTATTATCTTCCCCCAAACTGCTTGCAACATCAACTTTGCTAGCTCTGTAAATACAAGACCATTTTTTTTTCTGAGTCATCCATGCTTAAAACATGAGTCATGCTATTTTCCAGCACTTCACTCTAATGTCTAATAAATACCAAATACTTGCCAATTCATTCACCATGATTCACTTGCTTTCTTTTCCCAGACACACCATCTCTCCTAGTCCTCACACAAGAGCTAAGGCAATAGCCTCCTTACAGGGCTATAATCCTTCCCACCTCACCAGTTCTATCCTGTGCACTGTAATCAGGTCAGTATATTCCAAAACCATGGCTTTCATTATGTTATTTCTCTGCTCAAGAAGTACAAGTCAAATAAGGTCCAAACTCCAGCATGATAGTCAAGGCTTCCCCTAATCTTGTCCCAAGGACCTTTCTAGCCTTATTTAAGTGGTCCTAATACAATCTTTCTTACAGGTCTATTGGTAAACTCCTGGTATCTCTCCCTCAAGGCTTAGAATGTTTTTAACCTTCTGGTGAAGAGCCTAAAACTCCTGCATGAGAATGCCTAGATTGGACCTGGGCTCCACCATTTACCAGCTAAGGGATCTTGGGCAAGTTATTTCTCCTCTTTGAGCCTCAGTTTCTTTATGTGTAACATGAGGATAAGAAGAATATCTACCTCATAGAGCTTTTATGAGGATCAAGTATGTTAGAATGTTGTTTGGTATATAATAAATGCTCAATAAATATTGGTCTTATTGTTTCCCCTCAAATTTGTACCCATCCATTGGCTCAGGTCAAGACCTTCCTCTTTTGAAAACATATGGTTTACGAAGGATAAAATAAATGCTTGTTGACATGGCATTTTTATTTTAACAACTTATTTGACAAAATCATGAAATTCTAATGGTGAACATGGAGAAATTGACACTCCAGTTTGGTAAAGTTGTATCATTCTTTAACAACAAAACTTAATTAATTAATCTGCATCAATGTAGAGAGTGGTCTCAAGGAGGATGCCAAAGGGCTTTGCACTTGTTCTGCCCTTTGCAGTATTTTCATCAGGAATTATCTGGAGACCAAAAAGTATGCAAAAACACACACATTGAGAGGGATGAGTTTCACGAACATCCCATGAAGATGAGTAATTTGCCTGTCTGGTTCAACCTAGAGTCATTCCTGGTACATAGTAGGCACTCATAAATGAACATTTCCTGAAAAACTAAGTGAATACATGACTAATCATAGAATAGCAGAATATTTCAAGGAAATCTTGAATGATCGGGAATTTTAAATAACACAATTTCCTCTGTATAAAATTGAAGAGACTGAAAAATAAATAAATAAATAAAATTGAAGAGACTAATCAGCACTTCATGTGTGGATATATATTAATTGCTGGCCAAATGTTAGCAACAACACGATACCACTAGGTACAAAAATAATATAAGCAGATATGAATAGATTTTAGGAAACACTAGTACAAAGTGATGAATTATTCAAGCAAGATAGTGCAAACTTAGATTTCATTAGTAGTATGTGTAGGGTCCAGATTTCCTAATCAAAGACTACTATGCATTTGTTAAAAATAAGACCATTATGCAGATTAGGGATTTTAATTGTTCTGTGTGGTTCCAAAGTGAATAACTAGAGCCAATGGGTAGAAATTACTTGGAGTCTGAATTTTAGTTTAATATAGGAACAACTAATTAGTGTTGCAAATGTTTTTGTTTTTCTTTTTAAAGCACTAAATTTTAAAGTAGTGAGTTTCTCATTGCTGAAAGTACATAAGCACAGGTAGGATGATGAGGTATTAGCATATATGTTAGAAATAAGACAGTTTTTACATGAATACTTCCCTAAAATTTTATCAATTTACAGTAAATTCTCTCCTCTGAATTCAAGAGCTTTGTTTACTGTAGCTATGCAGCTATAAAGAAATATTATGCAAGTCATATATGTAATTTTCAATGTTCTACTTGCCATACTAAAAAGTAAAAATAATCAGATGGATTTAATTATATTTTTCCAAATATGCCCAAATATTATTAAACCTATAATCAATATAAAATTATTAATAAGATATTTTACTTTCATTTTTTCATATGAAGATTTCAAAACCCACTGTGTTTTACACTTAACGGCACATCTTAATTTGGAGTAGCCACATTTCAAATATTCAATAGCCATATGTAGTCTGTGGCTACCTTATTGGACAGTACAGATCAATAGCAACTACTATGACAACAACATTGAAAAGAACCAATAGTTCATTATTAGTATGAAATATGTCACAGGAGTAATGTCTTACTAATAGGAGTCAAAATGCTGATGCTTTATTTAGTAAATTTTAGTGGATTTAGATAATTCTTATAATGTCCATCTCATTCACTTGCACCCAGATGTTTTCATAGAGGAATTTTCAGAAAGCCCTCTGGGGATAGGAAAATTTATGGGAATGGGTTTGAGCTGTTGTATTGGGAGTCTCTATTCCTCATTTATGTATAATCCTAGGTTGTGTTGCAGTATCTATTACATATTTGAATGTAATACTGTTTGACTTTCAAGGGTTTCTATTTTGTCTCCCCAGTAGATTTTTAATCCCTGAAGTTGGGAATACATCTTATACTATTCTGTATTTTCCATAGCAAAAGGAACTCATTTTTTAAACATAAAACGTGTTTATTATATCAATTACTAATTTTAGAATATCCAATAAATCAAATTAACCAGTAACTAATTTTATAACCAAAATAACCATAACTATTCAACTCAGTTATTTAGGCTATTCTATTGGCAGGATCAGACCAGCCATTAGACATCCATGTGATTAATATTCTTCAAGGAGTTGGGAAATTTTAATTGCTTTTCCTTAAGAGTTCACTGGCTCACCATTAGGTCATGACTTTTCTGACCAATAAAAGCTTTACATGTCATTCTTTGGTCTTTGTTGTCTTTGTAATTTGTAATGCTTATGAAATTTTAAAAAAGAAATGAACAGTAAGCAAACATCCATAATTTAATAGCTCACTCTTGAATCATCCAAGTTTAAGCCATATAAAGTATATAATGCCTGCCTCTTTGATTCAGAATTATGACAAACTATTTGAAGAAACTGAAATCAATGGTGGATAAATCATCTTAACTTTCGCATACATTACTTCTATTGACTTTAAACAAAGTATATGACCAAAGAAGAGCTAGAATCACAGTTAAATCACACGTTAGACAGTGCACACAATATAAGTCTTAAAATACATAGAAAATAATCAAAAAAGTTATAATATTGCAGGAGAAAGTATACACTAGGCATAGGTTTTATACAATTTAATTTTTACTTACCTTTTCATCTTAAGAGCTTTAGCATGACTGTGAAGTCATACAAAGTACAAATAAAGTAAAACATAGGCAAGTTTAATAATCAGATAGATAAACGGACACAAAAGAAAGAAGAGACAGAGAAACTGAGAAAGACAACACTTTGTTTTCCTTGATTTTTTAATGTGGTTTCAGATTGCTTAACAGCTAATAATTGTGCTTTGCTGCATGATTTAAGATTAATGAAATTTAAGGCTTTGTTAAAGTTTTAGCATTAAAGGTGACTTATATAACAAGTTAACAAACAACAACAGATTGAAAAAAGCAAAATCAATTACAAATTGATTCATTGTAAATTGGAAGCATCCAAAATTAATCAGATACACTTTATCATTTTTAAAACGTAAGCTTTCTTTTGGTTAAATATTACTCTAATGGGCATAGATACACTAACATAATAATGACTGTGTTTACACAGACAGCAAAGTAAACATTTGTTAATATGGACTATGTAATCTCAGTAATCATGATAAATGGTCACTACATTCAAATCACACTAAATTCTAAATTGAAAATTAATATTCCAAATGCTACAGACTGGTTTAAAATTGCTTCAAATCAGTCTCCTCTTTCCATTCTGCAGCTTTGAAAATTTATTACTCATGACAATATTAGTATAGAAAAAATTAAATAAGAATAATTCATGGAAACCAGAATGAATAAAGTTTCAAGGACCAGTAATATCCTATAATACAGAAAAGATATGATATGAAGAGTTATTTCAAATCAAAATATCTGGAAAGAAAACTTACAAAGAGAAATAAGTATATTAAAAAGACCTATCTAAAACAAAGATAATCAGATAAAGTAGTTTATAGATTTATTCATTCACTTATTTTAAATTCAAAAGAGCAAGCTCCAAGGGACATAAGAAACAATTTTAAAGATAAAACAAATTGACTTGGGTAAGTGACATTTCATTGGCTGCATTCTTTGATATTAGGTAAGGTATTGGCTTATCTTTGATGCTGTGAGGATAAAAATGTGAAATTGTGGTAACTTCCCAAATTTGTAAGGCTGATTAAGAGACATTACCCAGTACGTCTCTGTTGGTTTTGAAATGATAAGATTAATTTTATGGTCACACTTTTCAGAATTGGATACAAAATACACTGATTGGTTAAGCTATGTTGGTGGTTCAATAATCATCCCACTTTCTACTTTTTATTGAGAATAACTTGGAATATTTTTCTGCCTCATGATTACATGAGTTTAGTAGTAGCAACTGAAATAGAAGAAGAAAGGATTTAACTATAAAATATATGGGGGAGACAGATGAATTAAAACATTTAACATTTTGGACAACTTTCTATTTTTTTCTTATCTTTTTTCTTTCTTCCTTTCTCCCTCTCTCATTTCTGGTTTTTGTTTAATTATAGTTATTTTTAATACAAAGAAGTACTGAAATCATTATATTTTAAGTGAAACTGGACATGCTTATATTAACACATAATAGACCAACAATAAATATCTAATGATACAAATAGAGATATAACAACGTATGCTGAGAGTCAGCATGTTGGAGTGGACTAAGCAATGAATTAGGATCTAATGTTTTCTAACCAGGCTATCTAACTGTGAGAACCTGGGCAACTCACTGGCTCTCTCAGAGCCCTCTATAAATATCTGAAAGTTCCACTCCAAGGAATGATTACTTTTACATTTGTTGAGTGATCAGAGGAATCATTTTCCTTTTTAAAAGATCATGATCAGAAATCACCAAATAGCTTTAATCATTTTAAATGTCATGTTAATAAGACCCAGTTAGTTGTAGCAAATGACACTGTGCACCAGACTCAATTAACATCTACTTTGGAAACATTGTAAATAATTACAAAAGTAATGTGTTATCAAAGTTCCAACAGAACTAACCTGTTATAGGGATAGAAAATTATAAACGTGCAAAAATGTTAATATAGAAATTCTGTTGCTAGGTTAACTTACTTATTTCAGTGAAATAAAATTAGCAGGTAGAGTAACACAAACTTTGGGTATTAATCTGTTACTATTACTTGAAGATTTTAGCTGTGATTATTACATATGTAATACTCTACAAATCATGTGATGCCTATAGATCTTTAGCTAAGTTTTCATCTATGACTTTTTAAATAATCTCTTTGTAGAAAAGTTTACTAAAAATATATTTATATAATAAGAGTAACTATACCAGCTAACAGACCATGCTCTCTTCTGTCAGAGAAGGTGTTAAATTAGAAATAGACTATGAAGGGGAAAAAGATCAATATATTTGTATTGATAAAGTTGATTATTGAAAATTAGGTTTCAGTTAAAATTCTCAAATCCAATGAATCTTATTTTGACATCCTAGGTGACATTCATTAGATGGATTACTTATTTCCCACTGATGCTTGGGAAAGTCACAATATCTGTCTAAACTATCCTTAAATTATTTATTTACTACTTTTCACATCTAAAGCCACTACTTAGGATAAAATTAGACCCAACCATGTATTTTTTCCTGATATACTGTACACTAAATGAAAAACTCACTGGCTCTCTCATAGCCATATATATATATATATATATATATATATATATATATATGTATGTTATATATACATATATATGTGTGTGTGTGTATATACATATACATATACACATATATATATATATATATATATATATATAGTCTCTGATCCAAAGAATGATTACTTTTACACCTGCTAGCACTGTAGCACTGGTTGGACTGATGGAGATCAAAATCTTGACATTTTATGAATATTATAGCAATAAAATTATGAATATTTACATATATGATGGCAGACCGTTCAAATCCCATGTTGTAATTATACACACACACACATATATATTGATATATACACACACACATATATACACACACACACACGTACACATACTGCTACACGGATTTCGAAAGCAAATTTAAGGCCCATATAGAAATTAAGGAACATATTGTATATAATATCCAACGGCACATAAATCTTAATAAAGAATGAAGACACAGAAAACAAGTTCACCTTTCTTTTGGTTAGTACCAATTGCATGGGCAATAATGTAACATTTTAGCTCCATAGAAAGTGAAATATTTCTAAATCTCTAGAAGAGAACACAATCTAACTAAGCAAATTATGTGTATGTTTCATAATATTTTGTTATAAAGTAGTTGCCTATATTAATAGGATACAGCTAAGGTCTATTGACTCAACATGCTTTTAAAGCTAAGTATTACAATGTGACAAATATATCTTGATGCAAATTTTATTCTGAGACTCATAGGCCGCCTTTTGGACTCAATTAGTATTGAATCCTGAGTCAGTTTTCAGTTCATCACCTTCTTGGCCCTCATATATAATAATTTAACTCTAGGCTAGTTCTCAATGTCTCTAGACCAGTGGTTCTCTAGAGTATGGTCTCTAGATCATTGGCATCAATATCACCCGAAAACCTGTTAGCCATGCAAATTATCAGGCCTACCCAAGGCCTACTGAGTCTTAGTCTTCAGGCAAGGGGGGGAGGGGAGGGCAATTTGTGTTCTAACAGTTCCTCCAAGTACACAAAGGTTAGAGAGTCACTGCTGTAGATTGTCACTTCCTCTCCATTCCCACAGATACCCCTTTATTTGAGCTACTCACTGTTTCTCATCTAGACTATTGTGATAGCTTCCTAATTGGTTTCCCTACTTCCTGTCATTATTCAGTTGAATTCTCTTCACAACCACTGCAGGGCTAATCTTTCAACAGTGCATGAAAAAAAAAATCAAGAACTCCTCATTGAGTATTGAATTAAGCATAAATTATTAGTCTGGTTGTCATGATCTCTCCCCACACTATGTGTCATCATCCTTTTCAGTCTTATCCACACTAAGCTTCACGCTCTGTGCTCTATATTCCATAAGCAAACTGAACTTACCCTCCATCGAACACACTGTACACTCCTGAGGTTTTGTCATAGGTTTATACTGAATTGTTACCTCCTCTAGGTTGCTGGAGTGGCTGCTAAATTGACTCAGCATACACTCATTGTCAGCCCAGTATCCATGAATATATCTTGCTCCACTAATAAACAATAAGCTCCTTGAATCCACATCTTACCTAGCGATTTAGGTACCACAGTACCAAACATTGTGACCTGAAAGTGCATGGTTGGTAAGAGCTCACTCATATTCCTCCCTTTCTCCAACCCTTCCTTCATTAATTCTTGAAGATCTGCCTCAAATATCATCTCTCCCAAATTGATGACTCTCCTCTCCAACTTGGCTTTTCAGAAGATGGAGATGGATAGAAGTGCCATAAGCAACAAGACTAAGTAGTCTGTTTACTTTTGCCTTCCTATTTCCCTTTCTATGCTTCTGTCTCCTGTCACTTTCTTTTGCTGATACCCCCCTCAACCACCACCATGCTATGCCACCATGTTCAGATGCCCTAAATCAGAAAGAGTTGAGTCGTGGTGTCTTTCCCCAATGATTCCATCAACTTTACCCAGGGTTCTGAAATTATGTCTGATTCATTTTTATAACTCTGACCCTCCCCATCAAAACTGCCATTTTCTCAAATTGATTTCATACATATTAGGAGAGATTAAGCTTTCTCAAAGCCATAAGATACTGCTGATTAACCTAAATGAAATGAGAAGAGATAGAATTTCATGTGTTTTATGGGCCCTATTTGGGACAAGCAGAACTTTCCAGTTCTTAAATTGGTCCACTCGATAATCTATAAGGCTGGCCCTTGCAATGGAAATAGCAAAGACACATCTTCTTGGTCCCTGCCCATTCCAGCAGAGACCAGAAAGAGAAATCAGCTATTCCTCCATTTCTTTTCCCCATCAATTTCCATCTTAACCCTCAAAATTTGGTCATTAAGTCTAATATATATATATGATAAAAATAATTATTGATATTATTTTCACCATTTTATATAATTATAATAATTTATAGATTTTTTCAATGTAGCTTTTACATATCTTAGGTCATTTGATCCTCACCACAATCTTGAGGTTAAGATAAGACAGGCATAATTTTATTGCTTTTCTGGATGAAAATGAGATTCTGTGAGGTAAAGGGTCAAATCCAAGATCACACTCAAAGTATTGTGGCTTGAAGTTAAGAATTTTTTTCCTCTCGCCACACTGCTCCTCACTGATAGTTAAAATTACCACTGCTGAGAACTGCATCTGATGGACAAGTTCTCAGCCAATCTAAATCGAGGAACCCAATGTACACTGTTTTCTGGATTTTGGAATTTCTTGTCATGGACAGTCCTTGCAGGACACAGACTTCATATTCACCAAATAGTGAATCCAGACATTATCAGTGAGTTCTCAGGATAAATTTTTGCTCTACTCATTTGCCCTTTCTAGTTGACCTTTGAAAGGATCCTGAAATTAGTTCTTAAACTGAGTTCTATCCATATTCACTCCCAATCTACTTTTGTTTATCACTGTAGATTTTCTCCCAAGTTTTTCTCCTAAGTGAAAACTACCCATAAACTCAACCTCAAGAATGTCATATTCCAAACCAATCTTACCTTCCATAAGCCTTACTCTAATAGGAACTTGACTTTGAGATCAAAGGCTATCCCTGAGAATTCCAGCACTGCCAAAATTACCCTACTCCATAAGCAAACACACATACAAGTCATTAGGTTCCTCACTGCCTCAACAAAAGATTATTAGACAAATTTTAGAGTTATCAGGGACTAATATAACTAATTAGTCCTAATTTTAACTAATCCAACCCAGAAATTTTACACCATGTTCTATACACATAACTTGTACCTCCTGAACCTCATCAGAGGAAGCAGAAAGATAAAAGGGCAGAAATTCCCCTGTCCAATAAGTCTATTCTTATCCATTTTATACACTTGGTTCTAAATAATAACTCCTTTGTGGGGTGGGACAGTTTTCCTTTTAAAAACTACTTATCTAGTTCAACTCCTGTATCTTATAAACACTGAAAATGGAATTGCAGAGAGACCACATGTTCTGCCTAATACTGTCAAAGTTCAGAATTCAATCTTCTATGTCTATTGTTCTTCCTACCACACTATGTGATTGCTGGGACCACCTCATCATTAACTGTACATCTCCATGAAGATGTACTAGTGTTAAGCATATTATATGACTGCAATAAGTATTTAAACTTGTGTTTGTAGACATATATTTTTAAGCAAGTATCTTTAACATCCTGTATATTCCCATACTCACTAGCACAATGGGCACTCAATACCATTAGTTAATGCAATGAATAAACAAGCAAAATGTCAGGTATGCTTTAACTCCATATTTTCTGTTTCATCATGATGATAGAGCTTAATTATCTCTTCAAAGCCCCCAAATGGGGTCAACTATTGCATTCAGTCATCTCTATGAATTTAGAGAAAAAGGAATGCTTTGAAAAGTAAAAATGTGATTGTCGTCAATTAATGTATAGTTGAAATATTGATTTAAAATATTTTATGATTTTCTTCAGTATGGGTAATAAAAGAAACAAATCAAATGGCTCACCTGATGCATGATATCTGGAAGTATACTGACACATTCGTACAGAATATAGAATAACAATTCACAAACTTCTCTTGGCCGCTATGTTTGTCAGTTTCTACGGTGCATGATGACTTCTACTCATTTTTCAATACCTACAAGTCACAGTCTTGTGACATAATGTATCTCAATCTACCATTGAAAAAAATCAAGAGAAGAATACCCTATTTACTCTTAAATATACTCTAGCTCAGTGATTTATTAAAAAGTATAATGGGAAGAATACAAAACTTAGTAATGAAGTATTAGCATTCATCTTTTAGATGACTAAAATAACTTTTGGTTGTTTAGGTATTACCCATTTAATGATATCTCCAGAAGTGAAAATAACTGTCTGTTTAAACAGCAGAGTAAATTCTTACAAAAAACAACTATGGACTAAAAATAAAATTTTAGAATCTGTCAGATGTTTTTCAGGTGAGAATCACTTACTTAATATATAAATGAGTAGAACTAATTAGTTAACTATTACAAACAAGAGCAACGAATTAAGGTAAGCTAATACCTTTTTGCTTTGGGAAGGCGAGTTTTGAAGAGTAACTATGTTTCACATGCAATAAAGTATTTAAAATTCATATCACATTTCCATATATTTTAGGAATTCCTTTATATATGTACTATTATATATAACAGTGATACAAAGTAATGCCTTAGAAGATGTAAACCATGCTATTATTGGGTGTCCATAATTACCAAAATAATTTTTCAAATGTATTCTCCTATTTTTCCAGGAATCAAAACTTACCTGACATATTGCATTTTCTCACAAATATTTCAATAATGTTATTCTCATTTAAGATTATTTCTAGCAATTATCTGTATATGCAAACACATATATTTCTTTTACATACATTTTTGTATTTGAAAGCATATCATATACATTGAAAAATGTATATTTTTATTTTATAAATTTGGGAGGTAATTCCTTGCATTTTGATACTCCCCAAAGAGTTCGAATTCGATAATACTGTGTTTATATATTTTTGCAAGCTACCTATTAGATAAGATTTTTGCCTTCATTAAATGTTACACAAATATAAAGGATTATCATGCAAAAGTTCCATATACCCTGGTTCTTCATTAAATAGAATAAGTATAAATAGACATATAAAATTACAAAAATTAGGATATACAAGCTTTGCAATTATTTGTCTTCATGGTTTGCATGTCATTATAATCTAATAGATTTTATCACAGTAAGTATCGGCAACTAGCAAGAGCAAGTTAAAATACACACACATACACACATATGCACAACCAGCAAAGATATACAGAAACCCTACATCATGCAGGAGATGTACAAGACCTCATTTTGGATATTTCTTCCATATCACACACAAGCAATATTATATTTGGCAAAATATGCCGGTAGTGCTTTCTTTAGATTATGTCTTTTGTGCTTTTTTGTTGTTGCTGTTGTTGGCCTGCAGCATGCTATTTGTTACTGTGCTGCAGGTTACCCCTGAAAGTACATATGTAAACCAGTGCAGAATGCAGTTCTAGACAAGCTGTGCCATGGAAAACAAAATGACAGAGAGAGAGGGATACAGGGGGTAGGGAGGGAAAAAGGGAGAGAGATTGATCTCCCATGAGATTCAATGGTAAAATTTCCTCAAATACATTTTGGCCTTCATTTTCCTTTTGAAAACCTTGCTGTGAGGGTTGCTTGCCCCCTTCAGGGTACTGCGCAACCTTCGCAAGAGATCATTTATCACTAGTTTCCACCTTGGAGCAGATCTTCCTACCTTTCCAGTCTTAATTCTGTGAGAAATGGCTGCAAATCGATGGTTGAGCTCTGAGATTTTGGGCTCTATTACTTTCCTGCAGTGGTCGCCGCGGTTTGCCATCAAGTTTGCTGCTTGGTCACGCGTGGAGTCCACCTTTGGGCGTATGTCATTCATTTCAGCCTTTAAACGCTATATTCCGTGAGCAAGAGACAGGGCTTAAAGTTAGTAATTAAATGGAAGTTGAAAGAGAGCGAAAGAGTGAGAAAGCAAAAGAAAGAGTGAGGGAGAGGGGGAGAGAAAGAGAGAGAAAGAGAAAGAGCACATGGAGAGAAAATGGAGGGAGTAAAAAGCCAACTTCCATAAAATAGGAGTAGAGTGAGAATGTGTGTGACCTCAGGAAAATAGGTCACTGTCCTTGGTTACGTTTGATATATGTTTATTGAAAGTATTTCCTTAGTCTGAAGAAGGACAAGGGGTGTTTTCCTTTTCTATGGAAAACAACTTTTCTATGTTGCTGGCAACAATCGTAGTGTTTTATATTTAGTCTTATTTTATCTTTCCTGAATTTCAAAGCTGTGGAACAACCTGAATATGTGCTCAGGAAGGAAGGTAGCTAAAGAACAATTTTCTATTCCTTCCGAGTACTTACAAGTTCCCTTTTTCTTTATCATATCGATTGCCATGGAAAAAATGGATTTTCTAACAGACAGGAATTCTGTGTCACAGACAGAGGGATTGAGGAAAGCTCTGTCTGGCTCAAGGGGTTGGAGAGGCTGTAAGTGAAATTACTCAGTTCCTATTTTTCCAAAGACCCTGAAGGAACATCCCTTACCTACACATCAAAGGAGAAGGAAGAGTAAAATAAGGTACAGACAATAGGGTAAATATTTCTGGGGGACAGCCTAAAATACACTTACAGTTTTTCATTAAAAAGGAATTGCAATCCTTAGAAAATATGAATTTCATAAAAATTAAACAAATGAATCGTATAGACAGAAACTACAATTTTTAAGCATTCTTTAAATAATAATCCACTAGTCAAAATTGTTGAAAATTTCAACAAAACAAAGTAAGGCATTGTTTAATTTATATGAGACTTCTTCAAATGCAATTCTTCCTATTTAACTGAAAAAACTGTCATCAAATAGAGATATTATAGTGTCAGTAAGTTACATTTGCACATTATACCCCTCATATCCTTTTACAGGAACCTTTTTTTTTTTTTAAAGTAAAGACTAAGTTGTCATTGAGAAAGACAGCTTAGGATGTCCTAATAATCGGTTTCAATACAAAAAAGAGAGAACACGAAGCCATGTTTAGTTTACATATAGTTAAGAATGAAAAATTCAGTTTTATATAAGCTCAGTATTGTTACTAATTACTAAGATTTAGACATCGCATAGGCAAAATGTCCATAGACTGGACTCCCATTGTTTACTCAGACGGTCTGTGAATGATGCTGAGAAACTAATCTTTGTGTTAGGTACAAGAATATAGTATTACTATTAAAATGGGCATGAATTTGCAATATAACACCAAAATAAATCCAGGGATCCTTTTCTCATGAGATTTTAAGTTGCGTGTAATTAGCTGAGAGGTCGATATGGACAGATATCCAGATCACAGAGCTCTTCAAAGTCATGAACTCCTATTTGAATTAAAGAAGTAGGGAGGGAAGGAAAGAAGGCATTAAAGGAGAAAGGAAGGAAGGAGGGGGAGAAGGAAGAGAGGAAGACTTTTTTCACTCTTATTAAGAAGTCCTTTGTATCTTTTAGGACAAAGATGATTGATATAACTGTTGCAGTGTGAAAATTACTTTTCATAATAGTTTATTTGCTACCTTAAGCACGTCTTCTTTTTGCTGTGGTTTCTTTTTCTCAGATTCATCCAAAAGTGTATCAGCCTGAATGATCCAGTTTGTGATGTGATCCACATTCTGGTCAAAGGTTTCCATGTGTTTCTGGTATTCCTTAATTTTAGAGACATACCATGACATAGTATTAGTTAGACAATATTTTAAAATATTTGTCCTACTTTGTACAATTTTAAAAGACAAAAAATGTAGTATCATTCAAATTACTTTTAGGTGCAATCTCCATATAGAATATAATACAAACATGAAAAAAATATCTTACACTATAGAAATAGATATTGAAATAAGGGCCAACATTTATGTGGAGTTGAAGAATTTGCTAACATAAATACTATTATTTAAAGCTTATATAATTTCTTTCTCATGATGGAGAGGGGCTGAAAATCTTCCAGCCTCTTCTCTTACCAACAAAAGGTTTAACCACTCTTCTGCCCGGGAAGTGACAGCTATCCAGTTACTATTCAGAAGACTCAGTTTATCTTCCACCAAGGTCTCCTTCTTGCCCAAAACTGCTTTCAAGGCCTCTCCTAGCTCTGTAATGCTCTTTAGGTGAACCTTCTGTTTCTCAATCTCTTTCTGAGTAGCCTGTGAAAAGAACAGCATTTGAGCTTTCAGTACTGTCATCTTAAGACTTAAAGCTTTTGAAATGGCTATGCGTCCAGTTACTGTGGTAAGATTTTTCAAGGGTTTAAACTGTCAACCATGTCTTTAGGAATGATGAAAATCATACCATATACACTGTAGTTTCGTTACTGGGTATATATGAATATGTATGCATACATAAACATGATTGACTTATTTATTTATGATTGCACATATTTAATAATAAACATACATACTGTCCATCTAAACATATTCATATTTACTTAATTTGTATATGTATTGGCTAAAGGTAGATCTCAGAAAACCCATCCACAAATAAGCAACTGCTTTTATTTATTTACTTACTTATTTACCGTATTTTTATTTTATTTTTTTAACATCTTTATTGGAATATAATTGCTTTACAATGGTGTGCTAGTTGCTGCTCTATAACAAAGTGAATCAGCTATACATATACGTACATCTCCATATCTCCTCCCTCCTGCATCTCCCTCCCACCCTCCCCATCCCACCCCTCCAGGCGGTCACAGTCACAAAGCACCGAGCTGATCTCCCTGTGCTATGTGGCTAAGCAACTGCTTTTAGAAAATTCAGCAATTATTGCACTCTTGTATTTCTACTGCAGGTACTTTCAAATTTTTGGTGCCACAAACCCGTTTGGCACCTGGTGAGACTTAAGTATCCTTTCTCATAATAATGTTTTTAAAAGGATAAAATTAAATGCAATGAATTTAAAATTAAAAACAATTATACTTAAATAAAATATACAAAATATATTTTTAAAATTTGTGAGATAGTAATACGTTTTATTCCGTAACATGTATAACTACAATGATCTAGCAACAAACCTTTAGGATAATTTCAAAGTAGTGATTAGCACCACTAGTGTTCTGAATTATATTCAATGACTAGAATGTGATATAAAATTATCTGTCATAATTTTATCTGTGACTGCTGGCAAAGCCACAGGAACTACTGATACTGCTGGGGTTTGTTGCTCACACTCATAATCGAAAAAATGCTTAATTTCAGTTAGAAGTAAATTAAAGAGATACTATTAAAATCCCCTAAGAGAGCACCAGCACTTCCTAAGACTTGATTTTCAAACCTGAAAATAAGCACATTTAATATTAGAAATTATGTACAGAGTTGATGGAAAACTGATCCTAGTATAAACTTTACTGTCAGCTCTACGTACACCTTTTCTTGTGACGTGTCATGGCAGACCACGTGACCATCTTGCATTTCCCTGCCTCTGCCCCCGATCCCTCCCTCACCCACATACAGCTGTTGGACCTTCCCTGGTGGATAAGTCTGAGCCAAAGAGATACTCTCTCAAGAAGTTTAACTGAGAGATACAGAGACTATGGTAATACCCCAGCTGAGAAGTCGTTTGAAATGGAGCTGATGTCTTTACTGCAGCAAGTCAAAGCCATAGCAAGACAAAATCACTGGGGAACAGCAATGACAAGAAGTGGAGGGAGACCTTTTGCAAAGAGGCAAATGAAATATATGTACAGAGAATGAGAGAAGTGGTCCAAGTAAACGACAGGAAGATGGTCTCTATGAGGCCAGCATACATCCTTAGTCCTATATGTTCTCAAGGTGCATTTCTATCTTTGTAGTATACAGAAATAACTCATGGCTGCCTTTCCTCCATGCTCTCAGGTCCTGGTCTACTCAAAATATATATAAATACACACACACACATATACACATTTTGCTTTGGCTTTGGCTATCAAATAAGCAGGGGAATAAATGAGGTTAAAAGATGGTATAAAATAATTTCTATACAAAACACAATCACTGTCTCTTCAGTTCTAATATATGCTTTTCTTTGTGTTTTTCTTTTTCAAAATAAAAAATATCTGAAATTAAGGTAATTAATGCTAAATGAACTTATCAGCTACCATGCAAAGGGCTATTTGTAATGTAGGTGTCATCTGTTGCACATGAGTGAGCTTAGCAATTCATAAAAGGAATTCCTTCATGTATTAATCACAAATGTTACTGAGCTCCTGCTAAATGGGTCACTATTACAGCAGGGATATAGGTGATTTTACCTAGTGTCTTTTAGGAAATTATGAGAAATGCCATCTTTGGGTGGAAAAAGCCCTTCTGCAGTTTGACTTGTGAGCGCTCATGGGCTAGATTCCAGCCCTTTCATTCCCTTTGTCTGCACCCTTGTGTAGTACACAATCTTTACAACCATACGTGGTAGCCACTATCCTAGGCACTGTAGATAAAATGATAGAGACACAAAGTCCTTACCTTTATAAAACTTATATTTGAGTATGACAAAAATATGAAAATATATGTAAATGAGCATTTCCTACTTCCTATATTCCAGACTAGTGCCTTGTCACTATAGTTCATTTACTCATAAAGGTAACACCTCACAAAGTTAAAGAAGTTAAAGCTTAATTTATATTTGGATCACTATCTCTTAAAATATCTTCAGAAAGATGATGCTATGTTTAAGCTTTGATACAGAAATTTGTTGCATACACAGACATTTGTCCCTTCTAAGCCAGGCAATACGATTAAAGGCAGTGGAGGGCTTCCCTGGTGGCGCAGTGGTTGGGAGTCCGCCTGCCGATGCAGGGGACACGGGTTCGTGCCCCGGTCCGGGAGGATCCCACATGCCGTGGAGCGGCTGGGCCCGTGAGCCATGGCCGCTGAGCCTGTCCGTCCGGAGCCTGTGCTCCGCAACGGGAGAGGCCATGGCAGTGAGAGGCCCGCGTACCGCAAAAAAAAAAAAAAAAAAAAAGGCAGTGGAAATTTCCAAATCTCAGAAGAGATCAGAGAAGTTTTGAATTTAGGAAATATTGTTGCAAACAGTTAATGGGTCACAAACAACTATTATTCATTAAAATCTACCCAAATCCTCCAGCTAATTTTCAAGAGAAAATGTTTAATGTCCAGTGATACTTCAGTTAATAAGAAAGAGCAAACAGGAAATGACTAATTTCTGGTTTCATTTTATGTTTTTCAATGTTGTAAGATAAAACTCAAACATGGTGAAGTTAACACCATGATGAACATGAGCTTGAAAAAAACCAGTGCTCATTGTGGTAGTTTATAACCGTTTATGGCCAAAAGTGAATCAGGAGAAAATTTACACTCCTACTGTAAAAAGACATAAAGTCAAACCTTTACATGTGGTGTTCAAGAATAAAGTGGTATTGAATCATTTGTATAAATGCTATTTTTTGGTTAGGAAAAACATTGTGCTCGTTTAATGGATTTTTTATTTTCCCCCACAAAAGCATTTTTTTTTTAAAGAAGATGTTGGGGGTAGGAGTTTATTAATTAATTTATTTATTTTTGCTGTGTTGGGTCTTCATTTCTGTGAGAGGGCTTTCTCTAGTTGTGGCAAGCGGGGGCCACTTTTCATTGCGGTGCACGGGCCTCTCACTATCGCGGCCTCTCTTGTTGCGGACCACAGGCTCCAGATGCGCAGGCTCAGTAGTTGTGGCTCACGGGCCTAGTTGCTCCGCAGCATGTGGGATCCTCCCAGACCAGGGCTCGAACCTGTGTCCCCTGCACTAGCAGGCAGATTCTCAACCGCTGTGCCACCAGGGAAGCCCCCCACAAAAGCATTTTTAACTAATGGCATGGCTTACAAATAATAGGATCTTAGATTTTCAAAAATATGCTGATCTTGCTCTGTGAAGATCTTACTTAAATTTCAATGAGTCAATGTACATTAGATGCTTAATACCCACTCTGCACTGTGCCATTCACTGCCAGAGATAAGGAAGGAGGCAGTCTCTGCATACCTTGCTCTAATGCTACCTAAAGTGTAGCTGCAGAGAAAAGTTGAAACACAAGGAAACAATTTGATATCATATTAGAAAGAACATAATTTTGAGGAAAAGATAATTCATGGCTGGGATAAGCATGAATGGCTTCAAGGGAGAGGCGATACTTGAAACCAGAGTTTACCATAAAGGACTGGATGGTTTAGACTGACTAAAGACAAAGTATAAAATGATGAGAAAGTACGAAGGTTGGAATCAAAAGCCACCAAAAGGGGAATATGGGGTACTCACTGGAAACTAAAAACATATATTTTTATGATGTCAAGGAACCATTTTTCCATGCTCTAAAAGTCTCCCTTAACAGAAGAATGTCTATACTTGCAGATGTATTGAGAACTGAATTACTGAATTAAACTACAGCTACTGTGTTGGTCATTCTCTCTATACCCTTACCTTTTTAAGAAAGGTAGACTTATTTATGGGGTTGGTGAGATGGGGAGAAAGACTTGAAAATACACTTCTTCCTCTTAAAAGGCATTCAATCCTCAGCACACATGGTTTCTTCTGTTGCCTTATGAGGTGAGGGTTGGAGAGGGTTTAGGAAGGTCTACCCTTCTGAATGGGCAAGTTCAAATTCAATGATTAAATTGAATAAATTATAAATCAGCTCTCTTAGCTTTTTCAATCATGCAGTAGTGTGACAGATTCTAGGATCAATTTTAAGGTTGAATTAAAAGCAAAATTATGGACAGTTTTATTTTGACCTATGACATGGACATAAGTCTAGTTACAGGAGTTTCAACAGCAGCTTAATGCGAACTATCTACTTGGTGCTCTGGGGTTTTATGATACAAGAAAAAAAAATGTCAGATAAGAGAACCTAGGGGTAAGACAGGAATAAAGACACAGACCTACTAGAGAATGGACTTAAGGATATGGGGAGGGGGAAGAGTAAGCTGTGACAAAGTGAGAGAGTGGCATGGACATATATACACTACCAAACGTAAAATAGATAGCTAGTGGGAAGCAGCCGCATAACACAGGGAGATCAGCTCAGTGGTTTGTGACCACCTAGAGGGGTGGGATAGGAAGGGTGGGAGGGAGGGAGACACAAGAGGGAAGAGATATGGGAACATATGTATAACTGATTCCCTTTGTGATCAAGCAGAAACTAACACACCATTGTAAAGCAATTATACTCCAATAAAGATGTAAAAAAATACATAAATAAAAATCTTAGAGAAAAAAAAGAGTATAACTCAATGTAAATATCAATTGCCACAAAATCTAACATTTTTCTTTATTTTCCATATCTTTAATTTGTAACATTTGATATCTCCAGAATAAATAGTTGAAATATTAAACACTAACCTCTATGATTTTAAAGAAACAAATTTGCTCTCTACTTTTTCGTAGCCATAGCAATTTTTTAAATGCTAGAACAATTTTCTTATAAGAAAAGAAATGGATAGCATAGGTTAATTTCTCCTAATTAAGACACCCACCCATGTGTTCATGTGAAGGATGGAAACTACATTCTGATTCATCCCTCATATCTATAAGTTAAATCACTTGAGTCTAATTTTAAATGGCATGAGAGGTTCAGGATTCCACCATCAGCTTCATCAACTCTCTTCACTGATGAGGTAGTAGGCTGGAAAAACCTGTTCTGTCAGTCTCTGTTGATCATAAAATTATGTGATGGAAACATCTTTAATTGATTTAAAGGTAAAATAGTAAAAAATGTTGGATTAATTATCTGGTCCCATAGGAACACATCCACAGATATTTTCCAACAGGGGCAGAGAAACAAAACTCACTTGAGCTTGACCCTCTCTTTCACCCATTTCACATTTTCAGAGGTCCAATGCTTTCCACAAATTCTCCTGGAATTTCTTATGGATTTATATTCTTAGGATAACTTCTCAATCTGATTTCTTATTATTCCCACCCTCTCCCCTTTTTTATGAATTCTTTTTTTTGAATTTTTGGATTTTTGAATTTTATTTATTTTTTTATACAGCAGGTTCTTATTAGTCATCAATTTTATACACATCAGTGTATACATGTCGATCCCAATTGCCCAATTCATCCCTCTCCCCTTTTTTTATCTCTTTGGTGTCCCCTGTCCCATAGATTCTATCTTCCCTCAGTCCCACCTTTAGTCAAATGTGTGCCATAACACCATTTCCATATATTTTCCATCCTTTACTAGGATGCTACAAAATTCCTGTTTATTTGATCTTTCTTTATCTCTTGTGCAAGTTCCCACTATATGGATGAAGAGTTAACTAACACACCCAAAAGGTATTTTAAAAGGTTACCCTCACCAAGTGAATTCTGCCTTCAGTCAGTCTGCATAAATATTATACCATTTCTGGTCATCAGAAATGGGAGAGAGTTTTCACCTTTAGCTACAAAACATATTCATGGGAAGAAAGTGAACAAATTTACCACATTACTGCAATTCTAAGATGTGCATTTGTCACATATTAAGGTCTCTGAAATTGAGATAAAATGTACAATATATGTTCACATTTAAAGTGGTGTTGTTTCTTTTGATCCACAATAGCTGTAATTAAATCAACAGTGTATCATTCAATCTAATATGTCTTAAATGTGATAAAACATGATACTAATTGCTTTTTCAGGTCCTACATTACTCTGCCATGGTCCAAGGATTTGAACATATTTTATTATTAGGCTAATGTGATGGAATAATATAATGATAAATTTTAAAAGAATATAAAACATTAAATAGTGGATTTTATACCAATGTGTATTGACTTTTTATTAATAATGCATTGCCTATTAAAAAAGAATTTCATGAAAGCAGAATATGCAGAACAGAAATTATAGCTATAACTATAATGACAGTGAATAGTGACTCCAGTGGCATTTAACAAATGTTCTATTTTCTAAGTAACAGCTGCTTGATGCATTCATTGTACAAAGTTAATGATCTGCTAGTGTTATTTCACTTCACAGATAAATTATTGTGCTCTCTTTAAAAAAGATATGTAATTTTTCACGGGAATGATAGTGTAACAGACTGTAGAAATAAGTAATAGTTCTCATGCTTTTATAGCTAAGGGGAGTGATGAGTTGATGCAATTATCCAGATAATCTAGGACCAGAGGCCAGATCTCTTTAAACCGTGAAAGGTAATTGTTAAGAAAAAAAAAAAAAAAAAAAAAAAAACTACAGGACTTCATTGGCTGAACTGAACGTAGATCTCGTAAGACTGCTTGTACTGCACTAGCTAGTGGTTCTCAAACTTTGCTGAATATTAGAGACACTGGCCACACTCAGACCAATTAAATCAGAATTTCTGTGGGTGGGCCCTCAGCACTGGTAGGCTTTTAAAGTTCCCCAGGTGATTTCAATGTGCGGCCAATGCTGAGAACCACCGGCAAAACAGAATGATACATTATGTCATGAGATCTTAGTGGGTAACTGTCATTAAATTTTAGCATTGAAGTGACAGCAGAAGGATAATTGAGGAAAGTTATAATTGTTGTTCCTAATGTTGACTATTATAAAAATTTGTCCCTGAAATAAATGTGAAAATCATGACTTGTTACATAAGTGGCTATTTAGACATCAATTATTTTGCATTATTTCATACCCTGAGTTAAACTCAACATTTATGTGTATGTGTGTGTGTGTGTGTGTGTGTGTGTGATTCTAACACGTAACTCTTGGTATCCCAAGACTACTGTTAATAAAAACTAATGGTCAATTTATGTAAAATGGTAAATATGAATTATCCAAAAAGCTGATGGATTAAACTGTTAAACTATTAAACCTTTAAACTATTAAAGGACAAAAATTATTTTTCTAGGGAATGATATTTAACCATTTTAATTTTTAGGTAACACTGAACATTAAAGGGCTTTAATATAGCTGAATTATTTAACTGGCTTTGAATTTTTGACTACTGAAATTAAATTAGGAATGAAAGAAATGTGTTAGTGGTTAAATCAGAAAGTCATGTAGATTAAACTTTGCTGAAGCTTATATTTTCCAGACATAATGATCATCAGAGATATAAACTTCTATTTAATTACAGAAATATTTATTTTCCAATGGTTATATTTCTGTGCTCAATTCATATGCTAAACAACTGGGACCAGTAACGGGATATTCAGAATTGATTTACTTATATCCAACTAACCAAAGTGATTCTTTTTTTTTTTTTTTTTTTTTGGCCATGCTGCGTGGCTTGCAGGACCTTAGTTCCCTGACTAGGAATTGAACCCGTTCCCTTCGCAGTGTAAGCACAGAGTTCTAACCACTGGGTCATGATTTTAAGACATTAACAAATAATATTTAAAATCTAATATCACACCAGTGGCAATAGATTACAGACTAAAATAGGTGATTAATGCACACAGAATTTTCATTTTATTATTTTTATGTGGACTTATATATTGTGCACTTCAAATTTAGCCATGCTGTATTTTATTCTCATTGTGTATGATGAATAGCTTTTTGTCACTTTAGATACCTTAAAATCAGAGATAGTTTTGGATTCTAGTTGCAGATTTGCTATATACCAGGACTTCTATTTTCTCATCTATAAAATGGGAGCATTTGGTCAGATGATTGTTTCCATTTGTTCTAAAACTTACCAAACTTAGAAAGCAAGTCAGCATTTTTCTCTTCTCTCAAGAAACACTTTGGTATTCTTTTAATTTTTATCTCTTAAATTACAATTTATTATATCGAAGAGATTTTTATTGAGCATGTACTACATGTCAGATACTATTTTATGCGCATGGGAAAAACCAATGAACAAAACAGATACTTTCCCTGTCCTTTTGGCAAGTGAAACTGTTAATGCCCATGTAGTAGTCTAAGAGAGTAGGGGTTATCATGACAGCTCAGGGATCTTGTACAGTGCTGGTACTCCAACTCCCCAGGTGCTGGTAACCTCCCTTAGTTTGCCTTACCCTCCCCTTCTGTTGTCTCTGTCTCTACACTAGAGTCATCAGTGTTTCTGACCTCAACCTGGCAAAATCCATTATCAGAGATTTGTACAGTACAAAGAGGGAATACATGTGATCATTCATGGAGTGACAAACATCACAGTTGTGGTTTTCTTATGGCATCTCTGTTGTCCAGACCATGCAGCTAGAAGTGATCCACTCTATCAAAATCTTAATATTAATTTTTTCCTCTTTATCACTACTCTGATGGAGGCAGATTGTTGAATTTAAAAATAGAATGAGGGACTTCCCTGGTGGCCCAGTGGTTAAGAATCTACCTGCCAATGCAGGGGACACAGGTTCGAGCCCTGGTCCAGGAAGATCCCACATGCCACGGAGCAATGAAGCCCGTGCACCACAACTACTGAGCCTGTGCTCTAGAGCCCATGAGCCACAACTACTGAGCCCGTGAGCCACAACTACTGAGCCCGTGAGCCACAACTACTGAACCCACGTGCCACAACTACTGAAGCCTGTGCACCTACAGCCCGTGCTCCACAACAAGAGAAGCCACCGCAATGAGAAGCCCGCACACCACAATGAAGAGTAGCCCTCGCTTGCCGCAACTAGAGAAAGCCTGCACATAGCAATGAAGACCCAATGCAGCCAAAAATTAAAAAAAAATAGAATGAAACAGCTACTGGGCTTTAGGAATTTCAAATTAGTATTAATGGTTTAACTTTGCAATTCCCATTATAAACTTTTTATCTTATTTCTGTTATTATTATTCTAAAATGTTTTATTCCTGTTATTTTAATTTTTTTTCTTGCCACTCCTGCAAGACTGGGAGAATTAGCTGTTTCACCTAACACACAGAAACAAACACAGAGTCAAGCAAAATGAGGAGATAGGGGAATAGGTTCCAAATGAAAGGAGAAGTAAAAAAAAACACAGGAAAAAATATCTCAATGAAATGGAGATAAGGAATTTACCTGATAAATATTTCAAAGTAATGGTCAAAAAATGCTCACTGAACTCAGAAGAATGGATGAATACAGGGAGAACTTCAGAGACAGAAAATATAAGTACCAAACAGAAACTAAAGGGCTGAAGATTATAATAACTGAACTTAAAAATACACTAAAGGAGTTCAACAGAAGACTAGAAAAAGCAGAAGAAAGAATCAGTAAAAATATGTGGAGATTAAACAACCTACTACTGAACAACCAATGGGTCAATGAAGAAATTAAAGAAGAAATTTAAAGAAATACCTTGAGGCAAATGCAAAAGGAAATATACCAAATCTACGGGATGGAGCAAAAGCAGTTTTAAGAGAGAAGTTCAAAGTTCATAGAAACATAGGCCTACCTCAAGAAATAAGGAAAATCTCAAATAAACAGTCTAACTTTACACCTAAAGGAAAGAGAAAAAGAAGAACAAACAAAGCCCAAAGTTATTAGAAAGAAGGAAATAATAATCGTCAGAGCAGAAATAAATGAAATAGAGACCAAAAAGACAACATAAAATATCAATGAAACTAAGAACAAGTCCTTTGGAAAGATAAGCAAAATGGACAATCCTTTAGGTAGACTCACTATGAAAAAAAGAGAGAGGGTTCAAATAAATAAGACCAGAAATGAAAGAGGAGAAATTACAACTGATACAGGACAGTGACTATAGCTGACAAAACTATATTACAAATTTTCCAGTTGCCAAAAAAGTAAATCTTAAAAGTTCTCATCACAAGAAGAAAAAGATTTGTAACTTTGCATAGTGACAGATGGTAATGAGACTTGCCGTGGTGATCATTTCACAGTGTATGCAAATGTCGAAACTTTATGCTGTACACCTTAAACTAATACAATGTTATATGCCAATTATACTTCAATAAGAAGAAACCAAAAATAAATTAATTAATTTGTTTTGAAAAGAAGTCTGACATTTATCTTTTGAAATGGCAGGTGAGACTAATAGTCTGAGTCAAGTTCTCCATCTACCAAGAAAGCATCTGAAATGAGAATGTATTAAGGAGTCATGGGGTTTCATGTATGAAAGTTTAACTTTTTTTTCATTTTTAAGAAAGTAGAATCATTATCATAAATGTGACTGCTTTATATCTGTAAGCCACATGTTTTTACTATATGACTGTAATTTTTGAAAAAGCTTCAGCATCTTCCAAATGAGTTTATTAAAAAATTATGTAATTAAGATGTAAATGTGTATCCTTTTCATTTGACCACTAAGGGGTCTAAAAGTATATCATTAGCAGCTTAGTGTTTCAAAAGATCAAGAAAGAGTGATAAATTATCATATAGACAAAGGAAAACGCCAGGTTTCTATCCTTTTTTTCCTGTTGGATCTCAAATTAGTATTGCTCCAGAGTTTTATGGAAAATGCTTCAGATAGACTCAATAAGCTGAGCCATCTCCAGAACACTCAAGCTTTCTAATATGACAAGGATTATCTAGAAACCTTGCCAAGTTCTTTATCTTATGATATTTTAATGATTTTATGGTGAGGCTAAAGCAAACATATCTCCTTAGGTGACATATTCAATGACCTTATGGAGACTCCGGAATTTTGAGTTCATATGTGGCATACTTCTGTAGTTTCACCTCAGTCAGTTATAAATTATAGTCAGAATTGTTCAAATTCCCTTCATGTATAGCTCTACTCGTTTGTGCACCATTATGTTAGCATTCCTCATTATATTTAGAAAGCTACTCTAGTAATATGGGATGAATTGTGTCCCCTAAATATTCATATGATGAAGTCCTAACCCCAGTACCTAACCCCAGTACCTCAGAATGTGACCCTATTTGCAGATAGGACATTAAAAGAGGTAATTAAGTTAAAAAAAAAAAGGTCATTAGGGTAGACCCTAATCCAATATGACTGGTTTCCTTATAAGAGAAATTGGGAGACATGCATGTACAGAGGGAAGACCATCTGAAGACAGCTATTTACAAGACATGGAGAGGGTCCTCAGAAAAAAACAACCCTGCCAAAGTCTTGACCCCAGACTTCCAGCCTCCAGAAATGTGAGAAAATAAACTTCTGTTGTTTAATTAAGCCTCTCAGTCTGTGGTATTTTGTTAGGCCGCCCTAGTAAACTAACATATCCATTAAACTGGATATGAACAACCAAATATATTGTCCCTAGCATTAAGGGAAGGATGACAGAATGAAGCCTGGATCATTTTCATGAATCCTCTACATGTCCCATGGATGTTTTACCATATTTTATACTTTAATAGATCATAAATATTTTCTGGGCTTTTTTATTTATGAGTACTTATGGTTGAAACTGCCATCAGTAGGTCATATATATATAGAGAGATAGATCATTCAGGACTTTCTCTGTCTTTATCTTAGGATGGAAAAGGAAAAGTTGATACTGCTCTGGCCAAAACTGCTTTCTGTCCCCGAGAATGCATTCTCTCTTTCTTCATATTAGTATAAGACCTACTCATCATTTCAGCAGGACACACTGGCTACCCAGCCAGATAGAGACCATCTTTCGCCACCCTCCCTGAAGGCTAGATATGATCATGTGATTAAGATCTGGCAAATGGAATTTTGGCTTATTTCTTATAGCAGCCCAGCCTGCACCTAAATACATGATTGTCATTGATCCCAACTCAATTATCACATAGAAATATGATGTTTGTTTGGGTGATAAGGGGAAATAAAAAGCCAATGTCACTTCTAATCTGTACCCTCGGTACACTCACTACTCTAATAAATCTCACAATATATACGATCCTGAACTAATAACTGCAAGTAAGTATCTTATCTCTAACAACAAATCTATTCTGAAAGGGAAGAAAAAGACATTTATTCTCTACTGTTTATTTGACAAAAATTGTATGTAACAAATTTTTACATCTACTTGTCATCTGAATCTACATAAAGAAAATCAGTTTTCAGTTTTGATCTCACTGTATGACTAAGTTTTTACATAATGCAATTAAAATTTCCCAAATTTGGATAATCTAGATAGGCTTCTTGAATTCAAAATAAAGCACAGATCTCTTAAACATCTAGTTAACGCAGGCACGTTTGTTAATTTTAAAAAATGAGGGGGCAGAGCGTGCTATGATTTATTTTTTTCTAAGTGCCCAAAGGCTTGGCAAAGTTTAAGGTGAAAACGCATTATTAATATCAACTATTTACTTTATATCAACATACTTTTAAGTAATGCAGTAATATATCAACTGAAAAAAAATATTAAGCTATTAGTACCTTGACCTTGAACTGTAGAGAACAATGATGTCTGATTGGATTTTAGAGAAACAGCAAGAATCTACCAGCTGAGGATTAAAGGAAATCCCGTGTCATTTGGTGATGGAAACGATAGTGGTCATACAGACCCCATGAGATTTTTTCTATTGTTGAGACATCAACAATCTGCTGATCTTGCGAGTCTGTCCTGCCCAACTGTCTGCAGTCTCCACATCTTTGCCTTCCTCGTGGCTGTGGGGTCCACCTGAATAGTCTCTCTTAGGCAAGCTAGGGAACATAGAATCTCATCTTTGGACTGACTTTCTGACTAATGATGTA
Organism: Mesoplodon mirus; assembly: GCF_964341445.2. Lineage (NCBI taxonomy): Eukaryota > Metazoa > Chordata > Mammalia > Artiodactyla > Ziphiidae > Mesoplodon > Mesoplodon mirus. Next base: position 30,970,901 of record NC_138981.1, read on the forward strand.
TATATTTTTAAGGATTGATGTATATATTTTAATGGATGTATATATTTTTATGAATATATTTTTATTCATAACCTACCTAATTCTAAACAAGCTTTGGAGAGACACTTGCTAAAGCTTCCCACTGGCTCTATTGTAATCTTGAAATATACAGTTAAACTACTGATGAATTTTTGAGGAACGGGAGAATGAAGCACAATAATATTTATGAATCTATTATTGTTGCACACTAATAGTTCCTTGAAAAATCATATTGCTGTATGTTTTCATGTATGCTAAAAATAACCTTCAGTGATATAGGTTTTACCTTTCCCCAGGCAACTTCAGAATCCAAATTACTAGGCATTCCTTCAACTGATGATCTCTTTGTCAATTCCATATCTGTAGCTGCCAGCCACTCTGTCAAGGCATTCATTTCCTTTCGCATCTTACGGGACAATTTCAAGCATTTCTCCAACTGTTGCTTTCTTTCTGTTACCTGGAAAGAATGATAATAAAATGTAGTTTGGTTTACTTTTTAAATTCAAGTTTAATTTTAGCTACTTAACTGGAAATTTCATATTTTTGTCATTTTAAAATAATCTTTTTCTTACTTTTTAAAAATATTTTAGAAAAATTCTGAATATTAATAGTGAATAAGAACAGTCTAGGGAAGATGAGATCGTTTCTCCAAAAGATAGTGTCCTGCATCAGGTAGAAAGAAAAGGTATTATTATTTTCTCTAATATAAATAAAAAATAAATTATGGACAAATTTTTAAAATAAATAGAATGATATAAATCAAACTGAAGATATGGCACGTTTCTTTTAGAAACCCTTCAGTCATCTGTCAAAGAGATGGGCAAGAACATTTACAAATGAGGCTTGCCCTTGCTGGTAAGGAATCAAAATGGGGAAAGAATACTATTTCTCTCCAAAGGCAAAAATATTTATAAAATATTTAGAATAGCCAATCTTATTGTCATTGCACCTTTAAAGTGTCTCACTTTTGCACAAAAACAACACAAAGAATAGGTCGCTTCCTCCTTAAATATACATTTATTACCCAAAGGGGGCAACAAAATTTGATACCATAACAAAATTTTCACTCTCAATAATAGAGAAATCATGACTTGATCCTGTGTTCCAGTTCTCAGTGTTTAAAACTAAGACCCTCAAAGTCAAATTGTTCCATGTTCTCACACAGAGAATGAACAAATTTGTGTTTCTCCACCACTTTTCCTGATGTGCCTACATCTTGTGTGAGTTGGTTGGTTGAAAAAAAAGGATGGTAAAAAAGTCTATGGTAGGGGCTTCCCTGGTGGCGCAGTGGTTGAGAGTCCGCCTGCCGATGCAGGGGACACGGGTTCGTGCCCCGGTCTGGGAAGATCCCACAGGCCATGGAGCGGCTGGGCCCGTGAGCCATGGCCGCTGAGCCTGCGCGTCCGGAGCCTGTGCTCCGCAATGGGAGAGGCCACAACAGTGAGAGGCCCACGTACTGCAAAAAAAAAAAAAAAAAAAAAAAGTCTATGGTATTTTGTTATGGCAGCCTAAGCTGACTAATACAAAAAAGTAACAATATATTGAACTGAGGCAAGTAAAATGATTTAAATTCTGAAGACCATTAAAATAGAAGGGTTTGTATATTTATAAAAAAAGAATAATACATTAACATATCCTCTGTTTCCATAAAACAAAACCACTACTGTTGAAGGTGCTTGGAAGATTTAAATACGAACATTTTTTTCTCAGAAAAGGAATACATGACTTCTGCCATTTTATAATACGATATTTGTACATATCCCCTTTATCACTAATGTTTCTAAATCTTTATTTCCAAAATAAATGCCTGCCCCACATTTTTGCTGTGTTCTGTCATGCTTTTAAAGCTAAGTATGATTTCTTAGTAATCGTTCATTTTGCTTTAATGATATTACTCAGTGCCAAATGGTTAAACATACACTTCCAAATCTACATTTTCAGGGATAAATAGGTCTTCACATCATTGTAAGAATCATTCACTCCTTAATAATAATCAACTCAGGACACTAATAGTCTTCTAATGTCATTTTTATTGTTTTAAATTCAAAGTGATTTATTCTACATTACTTTATGTTAAATTTACTCTTGCAAAGGCAAAGATTTTGTGCAAATTCTTCAAGGCAAAGAAAAGGCCCAGACAATAATTTATATTTGAAACAGCTAATTCTCTTTCAAAAATTTTTTTTTTTTTTTTTGCGGTACGCGGGCCTCTCACCATTGTGGCCTCTCCCGTTGCAGAGCACAGGCTCCAGATGCGCAGGCTCAGCGGCCATGGCTCACGGGCCTAGCCACTCAGCTGCACGTGGGATCTTCCCAGACCAGGGCACGAACCCGTGTCCCCTGAATCGGCAGGCGAACTCTCAACCACTGCGCCACCAGTGAAGCCCCTCAAAACTTTAAATTAGAAGGTTTTTAAAATATAAAAATAAAGACTATCAACTAATATGAATGGTGATTTTCAGATTTTCATTTGAATCTAAAACTCACTTTCAGTGATAAGTAATCTGCAATTTGTAGCTTCAAGACATAACCTTCAATATACTTTCAGGGTGCAATATTAGAATTCTGACTCTGCATGGCTACTTCTCAAATATGGGCAACATTTACATTTGTGTCTAAGATGAAGTGACAATTTTCTCATTGATGTTGTTATATTCAATAAAGTTGGGAACCTGAGCCGTAAAAACAGACTCTTTTCTCCCCACTGGTCTTAGTAAAGCTCTTTCTATGTAGAATGTATCAACTCCACTGTACCTAAATATAAGTCCTAAATATAAGTAGGTATATTAGTTTATAAAATTACCAGCCTTTGAGTCATCACAAGTAAATATAGACAATGAAAAGAAGGGGCAAGTTTAGAACAAAGAAACCCTTTTAGAATTATCTGATGGACCAATAAAAATCTCTCTGAGCTGTACATATTTTTTAATGTAGACTGAAAAGAAGACCCTCGCTGATTAATTACTGTTTCTTAAGAACTGCAAATTGGAATTTATCTCTCTCTCTCTCTATGTATGTATATATGTACGTATCTATGTATCCATGTATCTATCTATCTGTAGGGAGTAAATGATTTAGCCTTCCTAAGACATTAATTGTGCATAATTACTGACTCTTACTTTACAATATATAAGGAAAGTGGGAAGTAGCCAGTGCTTATGGTTTCAGCATGCACACACCTTTGCTCCCAGCTCATTATAATGCAATTTCAAAGCCGTTACTCTTTCATCAAGCTCTTTAGGGTTTTCCGTCTGCTTCTTCTGTACAATCTGACGTCCAGTTTTAATCACCATTTCCACTTCAGACTTCACTTCACTCAGACTTTTATACAAGTTCTAAGTTAAAACATAAAAAAAACAGAATAATAAGCAATAGTGTCTAGTTCATACTATTATAAATAAAAAGAAACAGGGGTAGAGATCATCTGAAATGCTATTCTATGGTTACAGTTTTAATGGAGTAGCATTTTGCAGCTGTGGTCAATATCCAGCTTTTGCATTTTCTGTTGATTTAATGCTTCTATTTTTAATTATATGTACACATAAAGACATGCATATTGTGTAGTTATACTTACCAAAGTAAGGGTACATAACACATATATTTAATTCTTCATTCCAAGTTTATAAAGATCATTTCTAAAAGTTATATGATTTCTATAGGGTTGGTCAAAAGGTTCCTTCAGTTTTTAAAGTAAAAATGAAAGACACATTTTTCACTTTCACCAAGAACTTTATTGAACAACACATTCATTGTTTTGTTCCACTACCTTCTGCCATTTCAGGCAGCTTCATAGTTCCACCTTCGCAAAATGTCTTTATCTTTTTGAGCAAAGAACTGTTCCAGGTGGCTTTTATGGTCTTCCAGGGAATTGAAAGGTTTTCTATTAAGAGAATTTTGTAAAGACTGAAATAAATGGAAATCTGAAGGTGCAATGTCTGGTGAATACAGCAGATGAATCAGAACTTCCTAGCCAAGCTGTAACAGTTTTTGCCTGGTCATCAAAGAAACATGCGGTCTTGCGTTATCCTGATGGAAGATTATGCATTTTCTATTGACTAATTCTGGACTCTTTTTGTCAAGTGCTGCTTTCAGTTGATTTATTTAGGAGCAGTACTTGATGGAATTAATCGTTTGGTTTTCCAGAAAAAGCTCGTAATACAGGACTCCCTTCCAATCCCATCATATGCAGAACATCACCTTCTTTGGATGAAGACCGGCCTTTGGCGTGGTTGGTGGTGGTTCATTTTGCTTGGCCCACGATCTCTTCCGTTCCACACTGTTGTACAGTATCCACTTTCCATCAGCCGTCACAATTTGTTTTCAAAACAGAACGTTTTCATTACATTTAAGTAGAGAATCGCATGTGGAAATACGGTCAAGAAGTATTTTTTCACTTAACTTATGTGGAACCCAAACACCAAAGCAATTCACATAACCAAGCTGGTGCAAATGATGTTCAACGCTTGATTTGGATATTTTGAGTATGTTGGCTATCTCCTGCATGGTATAACATTGATAGTTCTCAAAAAATGTCTCAATCGCTATCAACATCAACTGGTCTACCCAACCCTGGAGCGTCATCCAGTGAGAAATCTCCAGCACGAAACTTCGCAAACCACTTTTTTTTTTTAAACATCTTTATTGGAGTATAATTGCTTTACAATGGTGTGTTAGTTTCTGCTTTATAACAAAGTGAATCAGTTATACATATACATATATCCCCATATCTCTTCCCTCTTGCATCTCCCTCCCTCCCAACCTCCCGATCCCACCCCTCTAGGTGGTCACAAAGCACCGAGCTGATCTCCCTGTGCTATGCGGTTGCTTCCCACTAGCTATCTATTTCACGTTTGGTAGTATGTATGTCCATGCCACTCTCTCACTTTGTCCCAGCGTACCCTTTCCCCTCCCCATATCATCCAGTCCATTCTCTAGTAGGTCTGCGTCTTTATTCTTGTCTTGCCCCTAGGTCCTTCAGGACCAACTTTTTTTTTTTTTTAGATTCCATATATATGTGCTAGCATATGATATTTGTTTTTCTCTTTATGACTTACTTCACTCTGTAGGACAGACTCTAGGTCTATCCACCTCACTACAAATAACTCAATTTCGTTTCTTTTTATGGCTGAGTAATATTCCATTGTATACATGTGCCACATCTTCTTTATCCATTCATCTGTTGATGGACACTTAGGTTGCTTCCATGTCCTGGCTATTGTAAATAGAGCTGCAATGAACATTTTGGTACATGACTCTTTTTGAATTACGGTTTTCTCAGGGTATATGCCCAGTAGTGGGATTGCTGGGTCGTATGGTAGTTCTATTTTTAAGGAACCTCCACACTGTTCTCCATAGTGGCTGTATCAATTTACATTCCCACCAACAGTGCAAGAGGGTTCCCTTTTCTCCACACCCACTCCAGCATTTATTGTTTGGAGATTTTTTGATGATGGCCATTCTGACTGGTGTGAGATGATATCTCACTGTAGTTTTGATTTGCATTTCTCTAATGATTAATGATGTTGAGCATTCTTTCATGTGTTTGTTTGCAATCTGTATATCTTCTTTGGAGAAATGTCTATTTAGGTCTTCTGCCTATTTTTGGATTGGGTTGTTTGCTTTTTTGATATTGAGCTGCATGAGCTGCTTGTATATTTTGGAGATTAATCCTTTGTCCGTTGATTCATTTGCAAATATTTTCTCCCATTCTGAGGGTTGTGTTTTCATCTTGTTTATGGTTTCCTTTGCTGTGCAAAAGCTTTGAAGTTTCATTAGGTCCCATTTGTTTATTTTTGTTTTTATTTCCATTTCTCTAGGAGGTGGGTCAAAAAGGATCTTGCTGTGATTTATGTCATAGAGTGTTCTGCCTATCTTTTCCTCTAAGAGTTTGATAGTTTCTGGCCTTACATTTAGGTCTTTAATCCATTTTGAGTTTATTTTTGTGTATGGTGTTAGGGAGTGTTCTAATTTCATTCTTTTACATGTAGCTGTCCAGTTTTCCCAGCATCATTTATTGAAGAGGCTGTTTTTTCTCCACTGTATATTCTTGCCTCCTTTATCAAAGATAAGGTGACCATATGTGCGTGGGTTTATCTCTGGGCTTTCTATCCTGTTCTATTGATCTATATTTCTGTTTTTGTGCCAGTACCATACTGTCTTGATTACTGTAGCTTTGTAGTATAGTCTGAAGTCAGGGAGCCCGGCAAACCACTTTTGACGTGTTTGATCAGCCACAGCACCTTCTCCATACACTGAATAAATTTTTTTTGCGTTTTTACCTTTCTTGAAATAATAAAGCATAAGATGCTGAAAACGTTGCTTTTTTTCTCCCATCTTCAATATTAAAATGGCTACACAAAAATTCACCAATCTTGATGTGTTTTTTTTTTAGATGCATGCTGATATGACAGGTGTCACAATACAAGCTAACAAAATTGTTTTGAATGAAGTTAAACACAACTAAGTGCTAGTGGAGCCATCTTACAGTAAAAACCAAACAAACTTTTTGGCCAACCCAACTTTTTAAATGTTACAATTATATAATTCTAGCTGTGAGTTTGGAAAAATTCATTTACTCATTCCCCAGGTATTTGTTGAGTGCCTGCTTATACCAGACAGTATTTGAGTCACTAGAGAATCAGTGGTGGCCAAGGCAGACATGTTCAGTGTTGTTCTCATGGTGCTACATTACAGTCGGGATAAAACATCTAAATTTCCAGACCATAATTTCAATATATATTAAATCATATATAAGGAGGGAGGGTAATTTTAAATGTTAATTAATTATACAAATTTATTTTCTTAATGGGGCTGATTAATTAACTATAGACTGATAGAAAATATTATGTAAAACTCACATGTACATCACAACTATAAAAAACATATATATTGGTTCACAGTAGTATACTGTCATAACAAATCCTCATGAAACAAATGTCATAGCTTTTCCTTGTAGTTATTTTACTTGGAAAGATATGTGCATTTGAATGTATGTATATATGTATGCATGCATACATGTACATATGTATATGTCTATATGTATACATGCATATGTAATAGTTTACTTATACATTGCTGCATTAATTTTTTCATTGGTGAGTCTGAACAACAAATATTTATTTTATTGGTACTAAGAAATAAAGCTGCTAGTAGGTAATTGCTGTTATTTGGGAGTCAGGAAAGAAATTAGGTTTTTTTCTTTTCAGTTGAAAATCAGTGTTTAAAACAAAGCATTTTGTAAATGCTAAGCAATTATCCTATTCATTAAGGCTACATACATAAATATTTCCACCTTAATCCCTTCTTTGATGATTGCCTGATGTTATTATTCCTTTATTAATAATTGTGAGTTCTTTCTGAACTTCCCATATGATTTTTTAATTTACTTCTATCTTAGGACTTATAAACATATCTGGGTATTCAGAAACATTTAAATCATTAATTAGCACACTGGGACTGAATTCTTGAATTTTGAAATCAGAGATACTTCCAAATGACTTACTATTTAAATTTTTTTAAATGTCAATTATTTACCTTTATGAGGAAAGCTCACTCAAAGTACTAAATAGCCATTTACATCATATCATTCAATAGACAGATAAAATATTTATCATTAAGAAAGGAAAATAGCCTTTATATTTGTTTGTGTTCATGTTTGTAAGACTTTTTTTTTAAGGCCGCGCCATGTAGCATATGGGATCTTAGTTCCCCGACCAGGGATAGAACCCGTGCCCCCTGCATTGGAAGCATGGAGTCTTAACCACTGGACCGCCAGGGAAGTCCCTGTAAGACTTTTTTTAACAGAACAAAAATTACCTGAAAGCAAATGCCATGATTATAGTATATGTAAGAGAGCATCTTAAGTAATGAAAAATTACAAAAGTTGTAAAGAAAATATATCCTTATGGAAGAACGACTTGAATTGGTACTGACATTTAAACCAGAACCAGAACTAGATTGAGTAAATACTTTGATCTGTTTCCTCTGTACTGAGTCAGGGCATAGTAACACCTGGGTGCAGGTAGGGTGTTTTTTTTTTTTTTTTTTTCAGTTCATATTTACTAGCAGACAAGTTTTATGAGGTAACATTAGAGACCTGTTCCTAGAAAAGAATGAACCGCTCTCCCTTTGTGAATATACTTAGCCATGATGATAATGTATGTGGGTCATTTTGCTTTCAATTTTTTTTAAATGTAAGAGGAAATATGCTCCCATGTATTCCTAATGTTACTTATCTAATACCAGCTAATATATAAAATGATATTCAAAATTTCTTTTGGGGGTGAGAATATTTATAATGATGCCATTGAAATGCAGCCTGTGTTATTAAGCTATGTTACTGAATAAAAATTACTCCATCATTTTTCACAAAGAAAATTTTTGTTTAAAAGAATGATATTTTCCCATTCATAATGATATGACTGAAATGTACCCAAGGGTTTCTTTCTCATTTATGTCGTGGAGTAGAAGCAGGAACAATACTTAAACACAAAGTACTAAATAAACTTTTTTCCCATTAATGTTAATAGCACTCAGTGTTTTTATTTTATGTGAATTTCTACCCTGATACTCCATAGTACACACACATTTATAATAATACTTATATTACTCTAGTAGATGCCCTCATAATTCAGCTTTACGTTATCAGAAGAGTCATCTGACTTGGTGAATTTTCAATAAGTGGAACAAAGAACACTGCTCGAAATCCCTGTAGTGAAGATTTACACTACAGGCTAATAGTCGGTGCCTCTTTATTCTGTCTTTGTGGTCTGGCAGAATTTCACTGCATATCCAGCCCTGATATTTAATGGAAAGATACTAGGGTTTGGAGTAAGCGTGCCTGGATTGGAATTTTGCTTTTGCCTTTCACTTGCTTGTCTTTAACTTCTCTCATTTAATCTGTGGCCTTGAGAATTAAAGGTGACTTGTGTGGATCACTTAGCTTCCTTGGCATTCATTTCTAGAATTGTTTTTATTACTGCAGATACTGCTGTTGTTGCTGTTTCCAGACTAACATATTTCTTTCCAGGATTTCCATTTAAAAATATTTTCAAAGTTCCATAAGAATTAAACAAAGGCAATTTCCTTTATATTCTGCACAGTCCTTGAAAAATTATAGACTCAAAGAAGACATTTTCAGAAGAGGTATTAAGTGGCTACTACTTCAGTAACAGTTCTTGTCTCTCAATACACCTTTTTTCTTATACCAAATATTGTTCTTATACCAAATATTGTTTTTGTTCTTATAGCAAATATTGTTCCTTATTCCAATAAGGAAAGTCAAGGGGTAGCTGCATATTTGCCATCTGAAATACATACCACACAGTGATTTAACTGTGACTGTACTACTTCCTGTTCAACACTCTTTGTTTCCAATGCAGGCAAGTGCATCTTCACTTCATCTAAAATCATCTTACTTTCCTGTAGACGCTGCTCAAAATTGGCTGGCTTCTGGAATAATCGAAACTTCATGGAAACATCTTGCAATTTTTTCTGTAAAGAAAAAGCACCAATTTAATTTTGCCTTCCAAATAATAACCAGTCATATTCTTGTTAATATATTTTCCTTAATTCTGGAAGATATACAAGAATAAAAATAAAAACAAACTGAAGAAACCCTTTTTTCATTTGCCCAGCACAAAGAATACATGCATTTGGGAGAAGAATTTAGTAATTGTTCTTAATGTGATACTAAATAAATGACAATTTATTAACCTATTTTATCCTTAAAATGTACAATTCAAAATAGTCTGTATCATTTATATATTATTTGTAGTTTTCAACTAATGCCCTTAATTCCAATTTGCTAATAAGCAAGTTATCTAATATAGACTATATTCTAAAACAAGCTCCTTAGTTAATGGAATAATACATACCTGCGTCACTTCAATTTGGGATAGTACCCTTTGGGCAGCTTCCTTTCCCTGGTAATGTTTCTTCATTTCTTCTAAACTGATCTCATGACTTGTCAAATCAGATTGGATTTTCTGTCGGGAGGACAGCATTATAAGTCAGCATGCTCTGCAAGTTACTGCAAAGAACAACTCACCTTCCAAGAAAATGGTATTTGAAACTCTCTCAAAACATTATTACAATGTAGCCTCTTTCAAAATGACAATAAATTGATTTTTTTACTTATCAGAAGTTATCAAAAATGAAATAACTTATTTATCTCCTATTGGGCTTATTAATAAAAATAAATTATCCTTTTGAATCAGTGATAATGAATAGCTGTTTCAGATATAATTTTCAGTAGGAAGTATCTATTTATATCTAATATGTGAAATTTATATTCTTTTATCTTTGTATTTACACTCAAAGCTGACCAAAGATGTTAGCCTTTATTAAAAAAAAAGCCAACTACGGCAGCGATAAGGCATAATGAGAAAGTTGAATGTGGACAATATTCCTTAAAAGTGATCTTTACTCAGAAATTCTATGCCATATTTCAGTTAAATTTCAGGGAAGCTATGTATCTAGGAAAGGGAAGCTAAATGTCTCGACTGGCCTTGCTTTTTGTATGATACATACTTAATAGCTTCCTACAGAGACTGTTTTTTAAACTTTAAATTAATATAAAATATTTATATATTTTCTAAAATGAGTAAGGACATTTTTGATCAAGTTGTATTTAAAAGTATGTCTGTATTTGACTTACACACTTCTGAGCCAGTTACAGGAGTGGGTCAAATCGGTAGTGTGCAGAGACAAAAACAATAAATTTATTCATTTCTTTCTACCAGATCCAGCAAAAATTAGCTACTGGTCAAGTTATTCTAATTTAAAATTCAGTCATTGTCAGATTATCGTAAATAAGAGAAGAAGAAAATAATTAACTTATACCACAGGGCCCATAAAATTTCCATGCAAAACAGTTTGTATAATGCATATTAATATAACCTAATTTACACCAATTGGAGTCAATTCTGGCACATATTACTAGAAAATAACATCAGTTTGCTTAGCAGTTACCACAGAGAACTACAGCCCTGAAATGAGTAATGAGAATTATTCCAAGAAAATGGGTTAAGTGGTGAAGGAGTTTTTCAGAATACAAGGTTATAAATGTACAGATACACCTTAATATTATTCCTTAGCATACTGATCCTAATAATTATAAAGGCAAAGTAATTACAAATTATTTAAGTGATTAGAATTCTGGTTTAAAATAAAGAAGAGCAAAGACTCAAGCAAATCCATATATATTTTTACTATATATAGTATCTTCAGTGGTTGAACTACAACATTGCATAAGAAATAGTGGTATGTACCTATTCTCCAGGAACCATAGAATTTGGGGGTTAGGGATCCATGTTAGTGCATAGCATTGTTCATACACCTAGAAATACTAAGGAGTCTGATAAAATTTAATGGGAGTATACACAGTAGAGTAATACTTACAGGAGAGTTAATAGATGTCATAGGAGACGTGATGTTAAAGTAGACTATGAATAATTAGTAAGCATTGCTGAGGGCATCAGATGCTTTAGGAGGTTTATGGTCTTAACTTCTCAGGTGGAAAAGTCTCACCCCCTCAAAATGGTGGGCCAATAACAGCCATGTCTCTGTCACATAACTCTGGCCACCTCCAAGTCATGGAAAATTAGAACATGAAGAATGCTTGTGCCCAGTTAGGTCCATCAGACTCTCTCTCGGAACTGACAGGAGAAAGTCTGGTCAAGCTCTGTGGGTGCTTGGAACTGTGTCACGTATGAGGCTGTGCTTATGAAGTCCCTAGTTTGCACTGTCAGTTTAGGAAGAGCAAAGGTCCATAACCAGAGAGAGAAGTAAGAAAGAGATAGTAGGAACAAAAATACTGATGGTTTTCAATCATAGGCTGAAGTAGATAGCATCTGCCAAAGATGGCTGCAACAACAGTGTCCGTACCACATACTCCTCTTACCATTCCCCCACTAAGAGGCAGAGTTTATTTCTTCACCTCTTTAAATCTAGGTCTGCCTTATGATTACCTTGACCAGTAAAACAGAGCAAAAGTAATGCTCTGCCATTTATGGGAAAAGCCCTTAACTGGCCTAGTGGCCGCCACTTCTGCCTTTTTGGAACACTCGCTCTTAGGATGCCCCCTCTTGGAACTCATCTGACATGCTACGAAAAGCCTAAGCCACATAGAGAAGCTGTGGAGAAGTGTTTCAGTGAATAGTCCCAAGTGAGCTTTCAGCTCACAGTGAGCATCAACTGCTAGACATGAGGGAACCATCTTGGGCATCCAGCCTATTTGAGTTTATAAGTCACTGTAGTACCAGCAAACAAGTGCCCGCAATCACATGAGAGACCCCAAGAGAAACCATCCAGCTGAGCCTTCTCAATTCACAAAACCATTAAGAGAACATGATAATTTGCTGTTACAAGTGACCAAAACACAGGTTCTAGTCTCTTCCTGAGTAAAAACGTTATTCTTGCCCTTGGTTTCCATGAGACATTCCTGTGCCCTTATGACCAGCTCCCTTCCCTCATTTTTGTTTTGGCTTTAGTTAATTCATTTTTGTTACTTGTACCTAAGTGTCCTAAAGAGTACACTGGATATGCAAGGAGATGAGAGTTTTAAAAACAAAAGCATTCTTGAATGAGGGAAAACAAGGTGTGGACAAGGCACTGAACCACGTGAAGAGTTTCGGAGAAGTGAAATAATTCATAGAGAATTAATGCACATTTGCAGAAATATAACTAGAAACGTAGGTTGGAATGAGGTATTAAATAACCTCATGGCCTAAATGAAAAGTGTCCAGTTTTTTTAATATGAAGATAAAGTTTGAAGTTTAAAAGTGATCAGAATCACAGATAATGGTTTTACTGCTAATACTTAATCTAACTATTAAGGCAATTCATAATGAGAGAATTCTTCTATAAACTCAGTAATACTTTGATATGAATTTGTATTTTATTAATCATCATATATAGCTACATATGTGTGTGCATTTTTTTTAAAAGAAGCAGCATCACTTGTACAAACAGTATTTATTTTAGTGCACTCAAACATTACAGGGAAATAGAAAGGGAGGGTCAGGAGAGAACCATGGAGAACAGAAAAATTTAGGGATGGGAGAAGAAGGGAAACACCAAAGAAAGATAAGGAACAGTCTAAGAGAAGAAGAGGAACAACCAGGAAAGAGAGAGGGTGCCACTGAAACCAAGTGCTGTGAGAGCTTTAAGAATGAGGGAGAGGTCGACGATGTCAGTTTTGAGACAGATCAAATGAGATAAGTACTAATAAGGGCATATTAGCTGGTCAATGAGCACTGTAGCTAGGACAGAATCCATAGATGGTAAGAGCAGAAATCAGGTTTGCAAGGGCTGAAGACTGATTAAGGACAAGGAAATACCCTTATAAAACATTTTAAATCATTTTTGAAGACTTTTGTCTCCCCACAAAATGAAATGTGGGTCAGTGAGAACTGAACACTTATTAAGGCCATATGAAAGAAGCCAATGGACAAAGCATTTTTTTAAAGCATATATGAAGATAATTGATTAGAAAAACCTTGGAGGAAATGAGAGGAAATGGAGTGAAGGGCAAAGATCAATAATCAGTGGAAAATATTGACAGGTGGAGAGGTGCCACTCTTTCAGAAGCCAAAGGTAATACATAAAGATTCTGGATGTGGAGAAGCAGAAAGTGTAATGCTTCCTACTTGATGCTCTCTGGGAATCAGAATAGTGTTAAGAGAAATCTGGATTTAAATCTCAGGGCTCTGACTTGCCACCTGGGCAAAGCACCAAACTTTTCTGAGCCTCAATTTTCTCATTTCTAAACTGATGGTGATAATGACAAGCCAGCAATGAAGCATTATCATAATTTGTAGGCAAGGTATCTGGGAAAATTCTCATGTCTGCAGCAGACAACTATATTGGTTTTGGTAAAAAGATTAGAGGTGATAGTATATGTAAAAATACCTGCTCAAGTTGTCTGCACAAATATCTACTCATAAATTGTCAGTGTCATTATATATCATTTGTCTATAAGCATGAGCCCCTTGATATCTGCTGAGGATGAGAGAGAAGAGGATTGAGGAGGAATCAAAATGAAAGTGATGAAAGTTGAATAGCCATTACAGAAACTGGGAAAGGAAAATGATGAGTGAAAAATTAAAAAGATATTCAGAGAGAGCAGAGGGTCCAAATTATATACCTGTAACAGTATCTGTCCACATGTTTTTGACTAATTCATCCATTTGGCACTCAAGGTATATATAGTAGAGGAAAAAATGAAATATACACCTAATTCCCTTAGCCTTTTATACTAGAGGGGTGAGAGAAGAGCACTGAAAGAAATAATCATTATTATCATCATCACCAAAGTGGACATCTGTGTGACCTTATGCCCCAACAGTTCACATATATTCATTTAATTATCTAATCAAACTAAGGTAAGTATTTACCATCCTAAATTATAATTACAAATGAGATGAGAAATGTTGACTTGTCCAAGGTAAAGTTAGGAAGTAGCAAATTCAATGCCCTTTAAACAACTATACTGTCTCTTAAATTATGATTTAAAAACAAAAATATCCTCCTATTGGACATTTATCAGAAAAAAAAACAGACATCTAATCTTATTTGCATACTAGTAATACTTAGCTTATCCATTCAATTCAAGAAGGAGATTCTGCATCTACCACCTTATTCCACACAGTGAGAACAAACCATTGACCCTATTCTTAAAAAATATCTGTTCTAGGGAAACGGAACATAGAGATACAAGTAAATTACAAAGCAGAAATATGTGCAATATAATGGAAAAAATCATGCTATGCCATACAAGAGAAGAGAAATATTTATTTCTACTATAGAATCTGGTAAAAGTTTAAGAATTTGGCATAATTTAAGTTCCATATGGCTGATAAGGGGGTTTTAGAGGGGTAGATAAGATAATAAGAAAATGGGAATTCATTCCAGGTTGTAGGAACCACGCTAGAAAAGACTGAGTTTGGAGTGTGCAGAGTGTGAATACTTAGTTTCACGGAAGTAGAACTGGATTTGGGTAGAGTAAAACTTACCATCTAGAGGAGGAATTAATGAAAAGCTACTGAACCTTAAGTTTCAGGGCTGGTCACTTGCAGAAAGAATTCTTCTATAACAGTATTTAATTTTCTATTTGTAATTTGTATAGTTTTTTTTTTTTCTTAAAGATTGCCCCCTCAGAGCTGCCTGCAGTAGCATAGCATTACAAAAGAAAACCAAAATAACTTAGGTGATCATTGAAACACAGGTCTTCTGATGATTAATTCCACATTTTTCCAGATGAGCCATACTGTTGTCGACTTATAAACAATAGGAACAACAATAACTTACAAAAACACACGACCAAAAACTTAACTTTCATCTGTCACAAGGGGATGTGAAGGACCATGTAACACGTGAAAGGAAAGTTTGGCAATTTGGAAGTTTCAATGCAAAGAATTACATGGACTTTGAAATGTTCATATTTATATCAAGCAGTTACATAGACTGTTGAGAGGATGAATTTCTATACTCTCAGAAAGGTCACCACTACTAAAATCATTAAAACTAAAAAAAATGATGGTTGAACATCATATAAAACTGAGATTTGATCATAATTTATAGGCAGCATTTCTAGAAAAATTCTCATATCTGTAGTATGATTCCAATAGGATTAGAGATCAAAATTTCCTTATAAATTGAGTATATTATGTATGAAAAGAGCACAGGGGCTAAATATATTTTGTAGATTAAGGATAATCATGTGTCCGTGCTACAGAACTTCTCAGAATATTTTATATATTAATATGCATTAATACCCAAGAGGGATACAGTTCTTTGCTCAAATTATCCTTTTGCTTTTCTTTGGCAGAGTATATCACACAAGTAGATTTGGGAAGAACTATCTCATGTATTTAATGTATATATTTAGTGATAACAATTCAATTCATTATTAAGATAAGATAAAAATGGACATCTATTTCCAATTGATTCTACGTTGGGAAGGCTGTATAACATGCATCACACTTATACTTTAGCTAGCACCTTTAAAAATTGATTCCACAATTCTTACTTTCAACTGATAATTCATTTTTAGTTTGTACTTAGGATATATTTTACCACCTACTTTATTTAATGTCATCAGATTATCATTCTGGCACTACATAATTTAAAAATCCTTATCACTTTAGGGCAGGCTTATTGTGAAATAGATAAGTGATTTGTTTAAATAACAGTATTATGGAAAATTATAGGCAAAATGGACAATTTCCCATTTACAAATTCCTCTTAAAAAAAGATGAATATTACATCATCTTTCCTGATACTATAATCAGACAATGAAAAAAATAACATTTAAAAAACTTTTTTAATGTAGAAGAAAACACTGGGATTGGAAGATTTCATCCAAAGGATAATGATTTACATAGTTGGCTACCGGATTTCTAAGGTCTGCTAAAGATCTAAAGACTGTACTATTTGAGTTCTATATTCACCTAAAATATACATCTACCAGCATATGGATGATAAGTGTTTGAAGAAAACAAACAACTGATCTTGTGAAACTGTCAGCTTCATATAAAATCAGTAATTTGTAAAAGAAACAAAATGAAAGGAAGTAGCAAATGAGTGCTGCTGATTTGGAATACCCACGTATGCTCTAAAAGGAGTTCTCAATCTAATACTTCTCAGGATCACTAGATGTTTTTCATAAAAGTGAAATAATATAAAGCTAATTATATCGTCATGCCCTTACCAAAAAAAGACATTTGACAATATAGTAATTATGTTCATAACTAGCACTATATATTGAAAGTAGGAAACAACAGTGGAAATGAATATAACCATTTTTTCCATTAGAGATGGTAAAGGGCAAATTAGAAAACTAAAAATCAATCAAACATTAATGACATTTCCAATATAGCATTTTACAATTAACTGAGCAGAGAGCAGGGCTTTTTATCATGATTTACCTCATCAGATCATTCTCATATATCAAATTAATGACAGAAAATGGCAAGGAAAATTAAGCTGTAACTGTCTAAAGTATTTAATGGAAAAAAGGAAACTTTGTATCAAATAATTATTGAAGCTTTTCTCACATCAAATAAAGAAAATGACTCCAAAGAAAATAACTAAAATATTTCAGAAAGAAAAATATTAGAAGATGTCAGGTTAAGAATACGAATGGAGAAATTTAACACTGTTAGACGAGTAATTTTTAAACAGACAGTAATTTTGATATTGCATCCTCAAGAAGGGGAAATGGCCACATACAACACATATTCTAAAATTAAAAGAAGAAAATGTACTCGAGGATCTTGGATACTTTGTACTTTTAAAACATGTGGAGGGGCTTCCCTGGTGGCGCAGTGGTTGAGAATCTGCCTGCTAATGCAGGGGACACGGGTTCGAGCCCTGGTCTGGGGGGATCCCACATGTCGCGGAGCAACTAGGCCCGTGAGCCACACCTACTGAGCCTGCGCGTCTGGAGCCTGTGCTCCGCAACAAGAGAGGCCGTGATAGTGAGAGGCCCGTGCACCGCAATGAAGAGTGGCCCCCGCTTGCCACAACTAGAGAAAGTCCTCGCACAGAAACGAAGACCCAACACAGCAAAAATAAATAAATAAATTAATAAACTCCTACCCCCAACATCTTAAAAAAAAATGTGGAACATGAAAAAAATATAATCTTTCACATCTTCTGCAACTCTTGCTTGTGATTATTTCCCACACTATTAAACAGGTCAAAATCACAATAATAGTCATTCTATGTTGGGGAGTAATCAGTTCTATATAGTAATACACAGAGGCAGCGTTTCAGTGTTAGAACAGATTTAAAATTATTGCATTGTGTTTACCACTATATCTATATTGCTGGGTAAAAAGAAAGGAAAGTATTTGTTATGGTTATGTGGAGTTTAACATCGGAGCCCAAATATCTATAATAGCTCTCCATTTTCTTGTTCTGTGATTAAATTATTTCATTATTATATAAATCCAGAATGAATTTCCCTATGCAAATTTATACTGTCTAATTCATAAATCAGTGAGGTAGGCTGTAAAGTCAGACTGTTTTGAGTCGTTTGGCAATCTAATGTGCCTATTTCCACTATAAAAGTCTTTTTTATTCCATAATGAAATCATAAACTTAATCTGATAGACCAAAATCTGCATTTAGGTCTTTATTTTTTAAGCATTGATTTTGAGAGTTTGGAATGTTTACATTTAAATATGGCCGAATATATTTAAAGTGAGTTAGAAGATTTAGCTTAAATAAATACAGGAAGACCTCAGTTATGAATTATTTTGATGCGCAGCTAATGCAATCATCTTAAATTAACAGCTTTCTTTAGTAAAAAGAAGATCCCTCTTTTCTGTTTATTGATACTCATTTCTCTTTACTGATATTCACTGGGATGGAAAAAGAGATGGAAGGAAGAAATCTGGTCTGTAGTGAACCTGGAATACCCAAAAGTCCTAGCCTGATAAGCAAAATACAGGAGCACTTTTCTATGATGATTATGAGATCCTCTCCTTTGATGGTAATTTGTTTGTTTCCTAAATTGTTCTTTTTTTCCCCCTCTACTCATGAACATAAATCTACTATGTGGGATATGAGGCTGCAAAAGATGGGATCAGGAACCTGCCAGACAAAAGAAATAGAACAATTTAGCTATTACAATCACTGTTAAGCAACCCCACTGCTTCTAGTGGTAATATGAGTAATGGGGTCATACTCTCCTCTATAAAATGTGCATCATCAACACATAATGATGTGGAGCATTTCAACAGGTACCCATGTTAGACTGTTCTTACATATTGGAGATTCAAAATATGAGATTACTGGAAAAGGAAAAAAAATTACAGATTGAAGTATCTGTGTAATCTTAAGAATTACAGACATTTGCGTGGCTATTTAGACACAGTTATCACGGCTCCTACAATGATTTAGAGATATATACAAGGTAACTGGCGCATTAACATATGTGGAATTGGGGGGGAAAAAGAAGAAAATAAGAAAACTAAGCCAAGTTCATCTTCAAACATCCATACTGAAAATTCTACTTGTCTAAATTAATTCGTTCATGTAGGAGTTCTCAGCTATATTTTCTACTTTCACTCATTTCCCATAAGAGTAAGCAAACAATCAATATAGGAAAGTCACCAAAGTCTGACTTCCACCCCAACTCCCTCCCATTGAGATCTTGTCACAGCCATAGGTGAGAATGTCAAACAGTGGTGAGAAGTGTGACGTGAAAAAAAGAAAAAAAGAGACTGAAGCTACTCAGCCATTACTAGTAATGAACTATCGAAAGTTCTCAACCTTAGCTACATATTAGAATAACTCAGGGTGGGGAGGAGTTCTGAAAAATTCTGATGACTAAGCCCACCTAGAGATTCTGACTTGATTGGCCTGGGGTGCAAAGCTGGGTACTTGGAATTCTGCTTCCAGACCTTAGGTGATAAAACTAAATCTCTGTGTTTCACAGTGTTCTTTAGGAAAATTAAATAGAGTAAACAACTCTATTCATGCCGTGTGCTTCTCCGCAGTTATCAATTTGATGATTTTATTCTGTAAAGTTGTTTCAAAGAAACACTCATAGGGTTTTTTATATTTAGTCATACTATTTTTGAAATATGTCTTAAATTTTTGATTTGTATATCTAGAAGATAAAATTTCTATATCTAGAAGAGCTTTCTCTATTTGCTTTATTCTATTTGAATCAATAAGATGTCATCTTAATTTTGTACTTTAATAAAAACCTCTTTTTAAATATGCTGGCATTTTGATGCTGTAGTCATATGATTTAAGAATTTGGTTTGGTTAAGAATTATTTTTTTGAAATAAAATACCCGAGTCAACGTATGCTCTGATATTCTAGCAGTATGTAGTTTTATTGTCTAAAAGGTTAAACTTTATTCCTGTAAGTTCATGACACTAAATAAAAAAGTAAAATATGTTTAATCTGATTTAGAATCCGAAGGCCCAATTTGCTCATTATGACAGATCAATGAACATGCAGAGGCAGTGGGAAGCTCATTGCTGCCCTATAGTCCTAAATGCAAATAGAATGCAAGGAAGTGCCTTGCTCTACATCTACTTTTACATATAATAAGAGTATACCTGTCAAAATGTTTTACACATTGCACACATTTCCTTAATACTGAAATCTGTTTATACCTGAGAATCTCAAACTATCTTGAAAGGCAGAAAAAGGGAGATTCTTTTTAACAGATTTAAATTTAGTAGTAAAACTACCAGTGCACCACACGGTGGAGTCAAACATCCACAAATCTATGTGGCCAATATGTGACAGGAAATCTGAGCACAGATTTAAGATGGCCAAATATGGTAATGCCATTCACTTTGTCCTGCTTCTCGGTGATGTATTAAAACAAGTACTCAATTTCTGAAAAGGGAAAGCTAAGCCCATTAATCTTTTAATTAGCAATAACTCTTCTGCAAATTTACAGAAACACATTGGGTATAAATTTTCATTTATACATAGGCTTAAATTTACCCCCCTTACATATACTTAGAAAAACGTCCTTTGGTGGTATTCTTAGTAGGTTCTTTGTCTGACACACTGTGCTTAAGTGCTTACTTCACAGACAGCCCCTTTATCCTCTACTTGTTTCTTCCAAAGGAGATTCAAATTGAGCTTCAGGAAAGCCAGTCCTTGAAGTAAATCTGAGTACTTGATAACTCTGTTCTAGAAAACAATTCACTTTGCTGTCATCTTAAAATAAAATCTTGGAGAAGAATGTTTCAATAGCTTTCGGGTGGCTTGCATTTTCCAATATTATATATTACCATTTGGGGAATTCAAAGTCAGGAATCATCTTGAAAATGCAGGTGCAACCAGAAATGTAGGGAAAATGGATTTGAGCTTGTTAGTACTCTAAAATCTCTTTTTTCAAGTAGATTTGAAATTTCTTAATCTACTTGTGTGCTGTTATCTGCATGTATTTTGAACTGCTATTAATAATATTTTTAATATAGTTTTTATTTGGGATACCAAACAAAAATCTTTATATAATGTTATTAAAAACTAGTATGTTATATTCATGTTTATGGAATCATGTATTTATATCTAAATAAAAAAAACACTCAGGGTCATCAACCTTTTAAACTAAACAATATTTTTTTTCCTAAAAGTTCCCATTTTTTCCTAAGACAATAAGAACTTCTGCCAATCTCAAATTTGCTACTCATAGTTTCATTCTACCAGCTTGAAAAAGTAACTCTATATATTTTACTGTACAAATAACTGAGTTTAATATTTATACTGTTCAAATTTTTCCTTAATTACATTCAGCAAGTTATGAGCAGTCTTTAATCAAACATTCCTCCAAATTCATTTCACTAAATTTAAAAAAATAAGCGGTTCTACTCTGCCTTTAGTTTATAATCATGTCGTTCTCAATTCAGTAAA
This sequence comes from Mesoplodon mirus, assembly GCF_964341445.2. Lineage (NCBI taxonomy): Eukaryota > Metazoa > Chordata > Mammalia > Artiodactyla > Ziphiidae > Mesoplodon > Mesoplodon mirus. Next base: position 30,992,313 of record NC_138981.1, read on the forward strand.
TATTTCCCATTCCTACCATGCATTTTTCTAAAGCCTACCTAAAAAACTTTGTATGTGACTCAAATCGGAACAGTCTTCAAAATAGATAATGCTAGAGAACTTGACTACACTATGTTAGTTTGAAGAAATGTGTATACCGGGGAGGTTACATACTGCCCTGGTGAAAAGACTATCATGAGGATTTTATCATCAAAAACTTCCCCAAACTTCACTTTCTTCATCTCCTATGACAATGATCAATGAGGAACCCCATCACTCTAGACTTTTGCAGCCTATCAAAGCTATCTGTACTCTGCCCTATATTCTCAAGGACGTTCTTGGTCAAACTTAGACAATATGGAAAACTAACCCATGCTATTGTGTACACTGATGCTTTGGGCACGAATTTAACTGTGATTCACTGCACTGTAAAGGCACAATAACCATAACTTATAAATTCAGTATTTTACCCCCAAATTTATTTTGAAGTGAAAACATTCCGGTATCTCCACCAATTAGTGGGGAGAGGGCCTTGGGGATGGACAGATAACCTTCTAATGCTCCTCTCATTATATTGTATCGGTCTGAGTTATCCTTGAGTATTGGGTTCATACTATGTACATAAGATGTGAAAAGTAGCTATCTATAGTTACTATAGATATAGTAGCTATCTGATAGTACCTTACTATCAGAAAATCCTAAAGACATTTAAATAAATAATTCTTATGATATTTTACATACATGTAAATGTTATTTAAAAATAGAAATACAGCATTACTTCCCAAGGTGAAAGTTAATTTAGATATAGACTAAATTTACTTGGTATAAAGTTGACTTAGATTTATTTTCATTCCTATTTTAACTCTCATTCTAGAAAAATTAGTTTAACACATTTCATAATTCAGATTGAATAGTGTTGAATGTATAGGTATGTGAGTAAATATGAGTATAGACATATTAGTATTTGTAATAAAATGCAAATTTATATCTCTAATTTCTTGTTATTAACTACTTGCAACACATTAAATGTAGAATATAGGTCATATGAATTCTAATTCCAAGATAAAGATGAGTTGATAATAAAATATTTGATGCTGCATTTTTAATACTACCACCAAAAATATTTTCTTTACAATTGACATTCCTACGGTTTCCCTCTAGCTCAAGTATAGTTTGAAAATATTGATAAACAGCGGACTTCAGTGTGATACTGCCCTGGTCTTTTAAGTGTCTCTATTTCAAATTCCTCCATTATGTACATTCAAAAATAAATCTTAGAGTACTAATATAGAGATCTTTTCTCCCCTTACCTCCAAATAGTCCAATCAGTTGATCAAATAACCCTTTGTACAACTAGATGAATAAATTTTAAGTTATAAAGTTACTAATGTCTTGTTCAGATAATAAAAACAAAAGAAAAGAAGCTCATTCCAGGTTCTACTTGCCTGGGCTTCCTGAGGCATTTGAGCTGCGTCCACTTTGTCAGCAATATAAGCTGCCAACTGCTTGTCAATGGATGAGAGGGACTCCTGAATTAAGTGTAAGGATTTTTCAATCTCCTGGGCAGACTGGATACTCTGTTCAAGCAACTTTTGCCTCCTCACGGCCTAAACAAAGAAGAAACAGGAATGAATCAGTTCAATATTTACTGGTGATAGTTTTTCTGCAGTCCTTCTGCAAAGCAAATGAAGATTCTAGATTCTACCCCCATCACCTTTTTATAAGATAGATTTCGCAGCTTCCTGCCACTCATTCAGCTCTACTTATAAAAATGAAAATCAGAATAAGAAAAAAGAGTTTAGCACACAGAACTGCAGGATCAGGAATCTCTGCAGGACAAAAGCACAGTATTATGTACATCAAGGAAAGAGGCTGGGAAAAACATTAGTGAAATCATCTCCGTCATTGCAATCTGTTGTTCTCAGGCCGAATGTTCCTCCTGATCTCATTATATAGTTCAAGAGATTTGGTTTACTTAGAATAGGGTCATCGTCATCACAATCCAATTCAAGATAGATAATCCACTTCTACCAGAGACACATATACAATCTGTTCAGAATCAGCTCCTTTTCAAAAACAGAATTTTAGATAACCATTTGGTTAAGGATTTATTTTAAATACTATTTCAACCAGTTATGCACAGTCTTTTTTTGCCTCTACTTTCTTTCACAATTTGGATTATGGAAATTGCTTGTGCAATTGGATTTGTGTTACTGCTGAAGTAGAACAAATAATAAGTAACCTTAATATAGATGCAATTAATCTTGATTGTTACTATAAGCATGATTAGGATAATTTAACACTTTTTAAGTATAAATAGCATGCTAAACAGATTGCAGAGTCTCCCTTCAAGGATCTGTTCACCTTTAAAAGAATAGTTATAAAAGGAATGGGACAGACAACTTATTGAGAATTCCTTAAGTTATACATCATAATCAAGGATTTTTCCTCATTATACAATATGTAGGCATGATTATCTGGTACAAAAGAACTATCCTTCCCACAGACCATGATTAGGGTTTTGAAAAGAATCCTGCCTTTTATATTATATAAAGAATATTAGATGTTATATGAAGAACATAAATGTTGGCTCTTAAGTTTAAAAGATCGTGGAGATGTCAATGTCCTTTAATGAAGCCAACTTGGAACACAGCGTTACTCAAGTGAGAACAAGGCTAAAAGCATCTGGACCAAAGGAAACGGAGCTGGAAGACCTACGATGCTGCAGGAGCAAGGAAGGTATTCCCAGTATTTCTACCTACACCATAAACCTTCAGGATTCTGTCCTAGGCTTTTCTTTCATCTCATTCTATCCATACCCTTAGCTACAATTACACTTCATATGCTCACAACTCTCAACTCTGCATCTCCAGTCAGATTTCCCCCTTTGATCTCTACACTTGCATATATATTGTCGTACTTGACAATTCCATTTGGGTGTCCCACAGCCATCAAAACAACAACAGAACCAAATATGGACCCACTGTCCCACCTCCTCAACTTGCTTTTTCTCTTTCTCTGTATCTTTTTCCCTATCTCAGTGATTTACAATTATGGCCTTTATTAGCCATAATTTTGGATATTTCCTCTTCTTCTATCATATCCTTCACCATTTTGCAATTAATGAGTCCATCGATCACCAATCCTTTCTTCTACCTCCTAATATTTCTTGATTCCATCCTTTTCTCCCTCTCCCCACCACCACCATTACCCTACTTGAGGTCATTAGCATCTCTTGCCTCAAACATGGTACAGGACTCTTGGCTGGAATCCTGCCCTGCCACTACTCATCTACAAAGAAAGTACAGTATGTTCTTCCTAAAATAACATAATAATTATCTGCTTTAATCTTCTAGTGATTCCTTATTTTCCTTAGGATAAAAGCTGTACTCAATATGGCTCTAGGTCCTTTCACAGGCCCTGTTGTGTCTTCTACTACTTGCTGGCACTATAGAGAAATTTATTTTTCATTTCCCAGCATACATTATGTTCCTCTTTACACTTGGTGTTAAACATGCTGTTCCCTTTTCCTAGAACAATCCCATGCCCAACTTCCTTTTATTGGCTAATTTACATTTATCCTTTGAGTCTTACCTTGGAAATGTGGACATCTCCCTCTCCAGGTGGCTGTCCCTGAAACCTGGTATTCTCTCTTGCCCTTTTATTTCTGTCTCAGTATGTATCACACCATATTGTAATTTCCAATTGCCTAACTATGTGCCAGGCATCAGGGTGCTCTCAGGTTTTCTTTTCAAATTACTCAATAGATTCAGGCCTAACATTGAAAAATTGACCCTTGGCCCTAAGGCAAAAAAGGGATTCTTTTTAGTGGGCTGGGATTTTGAGAGACATTTGACTTCTCCGAAGTCTGGAGTGGGGATTTTCTCAAAAATTATAGATTCTTGCCTGTTCTGTTTCAATTTATGAAGAAAACTTCAGGCTCTTAGTTGAGAAAAATTACCTAGGAGTTTTAAAAATGCTATTCATTAGTATTTCTAGGAAATAAAGAAAGAAGAACAGATTTCAGATGACTGATTTTACAAAAATATAATATGGTTTATGATCATCTTTTAGTACATGATACACTTATTTATTTTACTTATCTTTTTGTTTATAAGTACGTGTCAATGAGAGCTGGATATGTCAAATGTTTTGATCTCCAGCATTGTTCTGTTTTCTTTTCCCTAAGTAGTGAAACATTTTAGCCAATGTTAAAATTAAACCTCATTTCTTTGAGTGATTTTTGTAGTAGATGAACTAAAAAAACAAAAACAAAAGCAAAAAAACCCGATGTCCCAAATTCTGATGCATATAAAGGAAAACAACTATACGTCCTTGAAATTTCTGCTTGGGGGACAGCATTAATTGCCACTTTGAATGCTGCTACCTTGCTCAAGGCAAAACAATAAGGATTAACTATTTTCTCATGGACAGTGGCTGGGGGTGGAAGTCCTATAAGAGATGTGCTAAAACCAAATCCAACTCCCCTGGCTCTTCAGGAACAAACATGGAGACCCAAGAGAGGCCACTAATCTGCATTATTTACAGCCACACTGCACTGCACAGGCTGTCCTGATCCAGAAGTTCTATTATCTGGAATTTGAAGTTCAATGGGCCAGGCACTTAATGCAACTATTTCCTTTCAGTTTTTCTTTGTCATCCAAGAAGAGGTTGTAATTTGTTCAAGTACCAAGTAATAAGAATACTCAATTTGTGCCATTTACAGCAACATGGGTGTACCCAGAGATTATCATACTCAGTGAAGTAAACCAGAAAGAGAAAGACAAATAACATATGATATCACTTATATGTGGAATCTAAATATGACACAGATGAACTTATTTATGAAACAGAAACAGAATCACAGACATAGAAAACAAACTTTTGGTAACCAAAGGGGAAAAGTGGGGGAAGGGATAAATTAGGAGCTTGGGATTAGCAGATATGAACTACTATATGTAAAATAGATAAACAGCAAGGTCCTACTGTATAGCACAGGGAACTATATTCAATAACCTGTGATAAACCATAATGGAAAAGAATATATGTATATATATGTATAACTGAATCACTTTGCTGTAAAGCAGAAACTAACACAACACTGTAAATCAACTATACGTCAATTAAAAAAAAAGAACACTCAATTTGACTGAATTACGTTGCTGGGTTTGAGAACACTTTTGATTAGATGTTTCCTCCTGTCTAACTTATGAGCTACTCTGAAGCTCCACTATTATGGTCATGAACACGTTGGACTCTGTTACTTTAGAATTCTCGCTATAGTCTTCAACTGTAAACAATAAGTACTAAGTTTCTCTCATTCTAAGAGATGGAAATAAGACTTATCTCAAAAGGGTTTACAAAAGAGGTAGAAAACTGGCCTTTCCATCATTACTCCACCAGTCTCACTTATTCTAAACCTCTCTGAAAATTTAGGAGAGAATCATAGTCACAGTGAATCCATGGCCCAGGTAGACAGTGTGATGGTTTCTTCTGTTCACTCCCCAAGGAGGTATAAACAGTGGTACTTCAATCCTTCTGCCCCAAGCAAGTGAAGGGCACTCCAAGACCATCATTTATAGAGTCTGGGAGTACAAAGTAGATAGGATGACTTCTAATTACCAACTTGGACTCTGCTTATGCAGCTGAATGCTTTATTTGCTTTCTATGACTACTGAGGGCTAAAAAAGGAACTGAAATGATGGAATAGTAAAGAGAAGAGGCATCTTGTACTTCCCGATGCTTGGTGTGGCAAAAACATTTCCATAGGTCAACTGGATACTGAAGGAGGCAGCTATGTTTGAGCTGTCTAACAGAAGCAGTGCATATGCAGCAAGAGTACTCCAGAATAAAGATGCCTGAAGACATGACAGAGCATGTTTTTCTTGTTAAAAAAAAATGGGAAAACAGAAGAGCTTCTGTAAGACCTCTTAAGAGCCCACACTTGCACCTTAAAGAAAGCAAATGTTTATGTCCTTATTACATATAATACATGAACACCATAAAATGCTACTTAAGAGGAGACATTTGCTCACTTTCCTTCATTCCTACTTCTCAGGCCAATGTAGAATAATGTCACCCAGGTGGGGTAAGGGAAGATGCTGGAAACTGATCATTCTTCCCTACCAGTGCAGTTCACTTGGGCATGGTTTAAGCTTAAACTGGAAACAACATTAAACTGAATATGAGATTGAAATTTGAAGCTGAACTGAACTTAATTTAACTTTTTCGTGTCACAGAGACCAGAAAGGAATGGAATCTACTCAGGATGCCAGTAAGAAAGATGAATAAACCATCTGCTTGAAGCAAAACCATTTCATGTTTGTGTCCTATCTGGTTCAAACTACGCAGAAAACTACTGACACAGTCCATAAATTCAGCACTTGATAAACTGAGGTAGAGGCAGAGGAAAAAGATGGCTATGAGGAACAGCGAGAATGTGGTTTGGTGCAAGACAGGAAATGGTTTATGGAAGGCATGAAGACACAGATAATGAAGGGCCTAGGAACTACATTTGAAACACTGAGAATTATAGTAGAACAGCATGATTAGAAGACTTAAAATAGATATGTCAATGTCTTTGTCTTATACAAAGGCCAGCAAATTACACGTTTTATATCCATCTATTGATGTTCCATGTGTGGACCATTGCTACTATCAAATGCAACACTTTGCTTACTAACAGATAATTTCAGTGAACAATTAAAATTTCTGAAGCATAATTTGAAGGTCTTTAAGGAAGGATGCCATGAAAATGTCAGAAATTATTTTAAAACCTAGGAATGTTCTATTTGCCTCAGAAACTGGTTCTCCCAACTTTTAGTTGGTCAGAACTGGCAGGAGAACATCCTCAAAGAAGTTGAAATGTAAGGAACACCCTGGGCCTCACCGTAGACTTGGACTTCTTTGGGGTTGATGAGAGATGAGCATTTCATTTCTCAAGATTCTGTATGGTAGAAGAAGAATAATAGATCTCCACAAAGTTGCATATAACATTTCTGCGTGGTTAGGGGTGCTTTTAGCAGGCTGAGGAAATATTTTTCAAGAAGAGTCAAGCTAATATTTTGAAAAGGGAATTAAATGGAGATTAAAAGAAAAGGAGAAGGAGAAGATAATTTACAGCAGGGAGGAGAATTTACAACTGCTCACAGTCCCAGCAACAATCAAAAGCTTCACTTTGTTGCTTTTTCTTGTTTTCAAGTTAGTATGTCCTATATTTTCCTAAAGAAACAAGGGCCTACACAGTGTTCCTTGGACAAGAAAGACCATATAAACAAAAACTGTTGCTTTAACCCACTTTAGGTTTAACTCATAAGGCGTTCTGGCACAATTGCTTTTTGTGGCATAGTTGTTAATGTGCTTGAGAGGGATGTAGGCTATAAATAATTACATAGATGTGCACATGTGTTTGTATACAGTCTTTTTTTTTTTTTTGGCGGTAGGCAGGCCTCTCACTGTTGTGGCCTCTCCCGTTGCAGAGCACAGGCTCCGGACGTGCAGGCTCAGCGGCCATGGGTCACAGGCCCAGCAGCTCCGTGGCATGTGGGATCTTCCCGGACCGGGGCACGAACCCGTGTCCCCTGCATCGGCAGGCGGACTCTCAACAGACTCTTTAAATATAAAAGAATATTACATTATTTACAAGGGCCTTCTAGATTTATTTTTGTTACATCACTTGGTTTAACCCCACTGGTCAGGAAAACCCCCAAACCATGTGCATGGAGCTCCCTATAATTTCCTTTACAGGAAAAGATTATAAACGTTAAAGCCACTGGTGTCATGGTTAATTGGAACTTCATCTGTTTTAGGTCTTTGCAGGTCACCGAAGTTCTTCTGTGACCTCTGAGGGAAGCATACTTGAAAGTAATGTTTAGGAATCACATTATCAATGGAACTTGACATCAGATAGCCATGACTTTCAAGTCAAGCATTGATAGAATGGTCAATGAGCTGTACAGTAATATATCTAAGACATTTCTGGATTTTTGCTGCATCCATTCATCTTCATGGGTAGACAAATGAAATTGGTCTTTTGCCCTGACAGGAGCAAACTGATGTATTATTTCAGCTTCAAAAAGAAAGTGATGGAAGTATAATACAGTAAATCTAGCAGGAATCTACAGAGTTCAACTAACCCCAGTCTTTTCAAGGTAACTTCAGAAGTCCCCCTGGTCAGTAAAGCTTCTCTGAACCAATGCCAAGGTGCTCTCTGATTGTACATGTGCTCATACTACTGCTCTAGACTTTAGGCAATTAATAATTTATAGATACTGTAAATAATTAAAATATCATAGAAAATTTCTCCTGATACAGAATGAGATGGAATCAGAGTCTAGGGATAAGCTGGGTCAGGATTAAGACCACAAATTTAAGTAACATATAGAGCAAGGGTCCCCAACCCCCGGGCTGCAGACCCATGGCCTGTTAGGAACCAGGCCACACAGCAGGAGGTGAGCAGTGGGTGAGCGAGCAAAGCTTCATCTGCCGCTCCCCATTGCTCACATTACTGCCTGAACCATATCCCCGCCAGTGCCCCGGAAAAACTGTCTTCCACGAAACTGGTCGCTGGTGCCAAAAATGATGGGGACCGCTAACACAGAGTGTATATAAGAGTAAAAATCCAAATCTTGCAGTAAAATCAAGTTGTAGACTGAAGCAATGAGTGTCAGTCCTACAAAAGTAGGAATGTAGCCACTGAAAAACTTAGTTGATTTCTGGCAATTGCTTCTGTTGTTGTCCCAGAAAGCTACAAATGGAGCAACTCTCCCCTAATGCACGTATAGGTAGGGGGAGGCAAGGTGTCCCAATTAGAAAAACTGTAGGTCGTGCTTCCAAGCTGAGGTGGGGAAGTAATTACGCCAATGCTGAAGGCCTCTAGTGAGGGAGAACCTACTGAGACCAACTGCAGAGAGACTGGCAGTTGTATCAAGTTGTATCAATGTGTTATTGTCATGTAAATGAACTGGCAACTTGGTATTCCTCAGATAAGGGCTGTGATTTCCCTCAGACACAGTCCGGTGACAGCAACCTCAGAGTGGAAGACCTCTTGGGGTTAGTCAAACTCTCCACTCAGGAATTCAGACTTTCAGGATAAAGCCTGCACACAGTGTTTCTGGTCTCTGGGACTTCACATGATGTGTGGGAAGTACATTCTTCACAGCCCCGTTTACAGAGCAGCTAAGGATGGCTACATGGTTTGGCTATGAGTAAAACAGTTTTCAGTCTTCAGGCAGTAGTCTCAAATATAGCCTCAATAACCAGAAATGATGCTTTTCTGATGTACATTAGTGATCTCTGCTGTATCTCTTTTACTGTGATGTAGGCCCATCACAGTCTAAAGCCAGTGTTCAGCTTCCCTTGAAATAAAATGCTCTAGACTCTGTTGACCTCTAAGGTCAATCACCAGTAGGGTTAAATTATACTCAGATTGGTGCCAACTAGATGTGGTATCTGAGAAACTGGAAAAATACCTCTCTCTCCTGGGATGTCTGGGATGACTGATCCTTTTTCATCCTTTCCATATGCATGAAGATTAACAATACTTATTGATCACAAATACTTCAGATGATTGCCGTGGTTCTGGAGAAGTCAAAGTGCAAGACAGAGTGTGTTTATGACTTCCTGCCACACTACTTATCCACACTTTACTAAAAAATACCTCAGGTGTAGCTCAGTAAATAGCCGCACTATTGTGTCTGAAGATTATTACAAGGCTTGCAAATCTTTTGTTCTTCAAGTAGATGAGATAGAAAAGGATACAGATTTGTAGCAAGGAACTCCTGCCAGGGTCTTTGGCTCTGATATGATTCATTTGGCTGCGATGCACACCTTAAACAGCAGGAACAAGATGTAGAAAACAGCTGCTTTTGCTTTTACTTGCCAAATATGCTGTAAACTTACTGAGCAGAAGCCTGGGAGTGCAGAAAGAAGACTCGTGTGTTGATATAGGCATGGGGAACAGATAAATACTGGCAAAGTGGTATATTACACTTAATTCCTTGTTAGAGACCAGGGTTGTCTGTCACTGAATGCTCTTGTGAGATATTAAGCTGGATGAAATAGACATAAACTGTTTCCAGCTTCCTCCTCTATCTCCTCCCCTCAGTGGTATCTTCTCATCATCTGTAGGTGAAATCCATTGTGCTGCAGTTGTTTGGAGTGGGAGAGGATCAACCAGCTCTCAGTTGGTAGGCCCTCACTTGTAGGATTGTTGCATTTCTCCTAAGTCAGATACAGCTGAAAATTAAGTTACAGCCAATGGTTACCACAGCCATGCAGAATGGCTTAGTGTCTTTCAAACTGGTCCCACAGGGAATGTCTGTTCCATCTAAAATGTGGTCCAGGAGGGGAAAAGAGGTAGCATATTGGGGAATATAGCAATGCCCTTTATATGCCACCAAAAGTTTGGCATGATTTCCTAGAAAGTGCTCATTCTACTCCAGCAGAGAACTGTGGCCTTGAAGGAGAACTACTGTTATCCCTGCTTGGTTTAATTGTTCAGGAGTTGAAAATGAGCTTCATCTCTGGAATAAAGAGATCACTCAGCTCTAAAGAGCAGTGGATGGATTTAATAAAGTTAATGGTCCACTCTGGGAATGATTCTGAGACATAGGGCACATTAGCAAATCGGACTGCCTTAAAACAATTCATGCTCAGGTAAAGGTCAAGGCCAGAGTTCTAAACCTGAATAATCATTAGAACCTAGAGGAACTTTTCAAACTACAGTTCTCAGGCTCAATCAAATTCTACTAAATTAGAAATTCAAAGGGAGTCAGAGGGAATAACACATAGAGTAAAGTTCCTGTAACCCTTCCATCTGTGTGATTTTGATGACTAGCCAGATTTCAGAAGAATTATCAAGAGTGAAGTTTGAAAGAAAAGTTGCCTTAAATAAGAATTAAATAATAACAGAGAAATGCAATTAATTGGGCTCACAACAAAGAAGAGGGAAGGACAAAGTACCACTGAACTGGCCACTTCTCAATGCAGATCAGAAAACAATATGAAGTTGTTAAGGCAGAGGCAATAAAGCACTTCTTGAATTTTATTTGATACTTTCAATGGAAACTCCCTAATGAATATGCATACTCTATGACTTAAAAAACACCTTGATGAATTTGAAAAATATTTGTATTCCTCATTCCATACATGGATGGCTCTAAGATACTAGAATACAATGCAAAGTTGTTTACTGTTTCTCCCATTTCTTTCTTTGAAAAAAATGAGAGTAATTTTTACTAGCACCAAGCAATTTTAGTGACAATTTGCCTGAATATTAAAGAACAGTTTTGATCATTCAACCCTAAGAATATATGTAGCTTGACAAGAAAATCGGTTTAAAAAGAATCTAGAGTGGAAAAGTAAGATGGACAAGACAGATGAATATTACCTTGAGAATCATATTTTATGTTATAGGAATTAAACACTAGTTGTAAGCTATGACGGACAGAAGTAAAAGTTATAGAAAAGTCTAACTTCAAAAGTGTCACTTTAAGAAACAGAAAAACTCCAAGAATTTTTATGAAAATGTACATAGATAACAAATTTAAAAGAAAATTTTGTTATCGAAAAATTCATTTCTAAAAGGGTACTTTACCAATCTATACTACTAATTTAATACTTGCAAGTGATTAGTCTTTAGGTCTTAATATCAGATGTTTTTCATTTAAATAGTAACTTTCCCTTTTGCTATTCTAACTTTAGAGGTAGGAGTTCAACCACTAAATTATAAGAAATGTGAAGACAAGAAACTCCTAAAAAAAAATATTCGTATTCAGGAGACCTTCAAGATGGTGGAAGAGTAAGACATGGAGATCACCTTCCTCCCCACAGATACATCAGAAATACATCTACACGTGGAACAACTCCTACAGAACACCTACTGAACGCTGGCAGAAGACCTCAGACCTACCAAAAGGCAAGAAACTCCCCACGTACCTGGGTAGGGCAAAAGAAAAAAGAAAAAACAGAGACAAAAGAATAGGGACAGGACCTGCACCAGTGGGAGGGAGCTGTGAAGGAGGAAAGGTTTCCACACACTAGGAAGCCCCTTTGCGGGCAGAGACTGCAGGTGGCGGATGGGGGAAGCTTCGAAGCCATGGAGGAGAGCACAGCAACAGGGGTGTGGAGGGCAAAGCGTAGAGATTCCTGCATAGAGAACCGGTGCCGACCGGCACTCACCACTCAGAGAGGCTCGTCTGCTCACCCACCGGGGCGGGCGGGGGCTGGGAGCTGAGGCTCGGGCTTCAGTCGGACCGCAGGGAGAGGACTGGGGTTGGCGGCATGAACACAGCCTGAAGGGGGTTAGTGCGCCACGGCTGGCCGGGAGGGAGTCCGGGGAAAAGGTCTGGACCTGCCGAAGAGGCAAGAGACTTTCTTCCCTCTTTGTTTCCTGGTGAGTGAGGAGAGGGGATTCAGAGCATCGCTTAAAGGAGCTCCAGAGACGGGCGCAAGCCGCGGCTAAAAGCGCGGACCCCAGACACGGGCATGGGATGCTAAGGCTGCTGCTGCGCCACCAAGAAGCCTGTGTGCAAGCACAGGTCACCATCCACACCTCCCCTACCGGGAGTGTGTGCAGCCCGCCACTGCCAGGGTCCCGTGATCCAGAGACAACTTCCCCGGAAGAACGCACGGCGCGCCTCAGGCTGGTGCAACGTCACGCTGGCCTTTGCCGCCGCAAGCTCGCCCCCCAATGTGCCCCTACCTCCCCCGGGCCTGAGTGAGCCAGAGCCCCCAAATCAGCGGCTCCTTTAACCCCGTCCTGTCTGAGCGAAGAACAGACGCCCTCAGGCAACCTACACGCAGAGGCAAGTCCAAATCCAAAGCTGAACTCTGGGAGCTGTGAAAACAAAGAAAAGAAAGGGAAATGTCTCCCAGCAGCCTCAGGAGCAGCGGATTAAAGCTCCACAATCAACTTGATGTACCCTGCATTTGTGGAATACATGAATAGACAATGAATCATCCCAAATTGAGGAGGTGGATTTTGGGAGCAAAGATATATATATTTTTTCCCTTTTTCGCTTTTTGTGACTGTGCATGTATATGCTTCTGTGTGTGATTTTGTTTGTATAGCTTTGCTTCTACCATTTGTCCTAGGGTTCTGTCTGTCCATTTTTTATTTTTTACTTTTTAAAACTTTTCACTTAATTATTTTTTTATTTTAATAACTATTTTATTTTATTTTATTTATTTATTTCTATTTTTTCTCCCTTTTATTCTGAGCTGTGTGGATGAAAGCCTCTTGGTGCTCCAGCCAGGCAACAGGGCTGTGCCTCTGAGGTGGGAGAGCCAACTTCAGGACACTGGTCCACAAGAGACCTCCCAGCTCCACGTAATATCAAACAGTGAAAATCTCCCAGAGATCTCCATCTAATGCCAAAACCCAGCTTCAGTCAACGACCAGCAAGCTACTGTGCTGGACACCCTATGCCAGACAACAAGCAAGTCAGGAACACAATCCCATACATTACCAGAGAGGCTGCCTAAAATCATAATAAGGCCACAGACACCCCAAAACACACCACGAGACGTGGACCTGCCCACCAGGAAGACAAGATCCAGCCTCATCCACCACAATACAGGCACTAGTCCCCTCCACCAGGAAGCCCACACAACCCACTGAAGCAACCTTGGCCACTGGGGACAGACACCAAAAACAATGGGAACTATGAACCTGCAGCCTGTGAAAAGGAGACCCCAAACACAGTAAGTTAAGCCAAATGAGAAGACAGAAAAACACACAGCAGATCAAGGAGAAAGGCAAAAACCGACCAGACCTAACAAATGAAGAGGAAATAGGCAGTCTACCTGAAAAAGAATTCAGAATAATGATAGAAAAGATGATCCAATATCTTGGAAACAGAATAGAGAAAATACAAGAAATGTTTAACAAGGACCTAGAAGAACAAAAGAGCAAAGAAAGAATGATGAACAACACAATAAATGAAATTAAAAATTCTCTAGAAGGGATCAATAGCAGAATAACTGAGGCAGAAGAAAAGATATGTGACCTGGATGATAATTAGTGGAAGTAACTACTGCAGAGCAGAATAAAGAATGAAAAGAACAGAAGACAATCTCAGAGACCTCTGGTAAAACATTAAAAGCACCAACATTCGAATTATAGGGGTCCCAGAACAAGAAGATAAAAAGAAAGGGACAGAGAAAATATTTCAAGAGATTATAGTTGAAAGCTTCCCTAATATGGGAAAGGAAAGAGTTAATCAACTTCAGGAAGCACAGAGAGTCCCATACAGGATAAATCCAAGGAGAAACATGCCAAGACGCATAATAATCAAACTATCAAAAATTGAAATCAAAGAAAAAATATTAAAAGCAGCAAGTGAAAAACAACAAATAACACACAAGGGAATCCCCATAAGTTTAACAGCTGATCTCTCAGGAGAAACTCTACAAGCCAGAAGGGAATGTCAGGACATATTTAAAGTGATGAAGGAGAAAAACCTACAACCAAGATTACTCTACCCAGTGAGGATCTCATTCAGATTTGATGGAGAAATTAAAACCCTTACAGACAAGCAAAAGCTAAGAGAAGTTGGCACCACCAAAGCAGCTTTACAATAAATGCTAAAGGAAGTTCTCTAGGCAGGAAACACAAAACAAGGAAAAGACCTACAATAACAAACCCAAAACAATGAAGAAAATGGTAATAGGAATATACAAATCGATAATTTCCTTAAATGTAAATGGATTCAATGTTCCCACCAAAAAACAGACTGGCTGAATGGATATAAAAACAAGACTGCTATATATGCTGTCTACCAGAGACCAACTTCAGACCTAGGGACACGTACAGACTGAAAGTGAGGGGATAGAAAAAGATATTCCATGCAAATGGAAATCAAAAGAAATCTGGAGTAGCAATTCTCATATCAGACAAAATACACTTTAAAATAAAGACTATTACAAGAGACAAAGAAGGACACTACATAATGATCAAGGGATCGATCCAAGAAGAAGATATAACAATTGTAAATTTTTATGCACCCAACATAGGAGCACCTCAATACATAAGGCAATTACTAACAGCCATAAAAGGGGAAATCGACAGTAACACAATCATAGTAGGGGACTTTAACACCCCACTTTCACCAATGGACAGATCATCCAAAATGTAAATAAATAAGGAAACACAAGCTTTAAATGATACATTAAACAAGATGGACTTAATTGATATTTATAGGACATTCCATCCAAAAACAACAGAATACACTTTCTTCTCAAGTGCTCATGGAACATTCTCCAGGATAGATCATATCTTGGGTCACAAATAAAGCCTTGGTAAATTTAAGAAAATTGAAATCGTATCAAGTATCTTTTCCAACCACAACACTGTGAGACAAGATATCAATTACAGGAAAAAATCTGTAAAACATACAAACACATGGAGGCTAAACAATACACTATTTAACAACCAAGAGATCACTGAAGAAATCAAAGAGGAAATCAAAAAATACCTAGAAACAAATGACAATGAAAACACGGCGACCAAAAACCTATGGGATGCAGCAATAGCAGTTCTAAGAGGGAAGTTTATAGCAACACCATCCTACCTTAAGAAACAAGAAACATCTCTAATAAACAACCTACCCTTACAGCTAAAGCAATTAGAGAAAGAAGAACAAAAAAACCCCAAAGTGAGCAGAAGGAAAGAAATCATAAAGATCAGATCAGAAATAAATGAAAAAGAAATAAAGGAAATGATAGCAAATTTCAATAAAACTAAAAGCTGGTTCTTTGAGAAGATAAAAAAAATTGATAAAGCATTAGCCAGACTCATCAAGAAAAAAAGGGAGAAGATTCAAATCAATAGAATTATAAATGTAAAAGGAGAAGTAACAACTGACACGGCAGAAATACAAAGGATCATGACAGTGTACTATAAGCAACACTATGCCAATGAAATGGACAACCTGGAAGAAATGGACAAATTATTAAAAATGCACAACCTTTTGAGACTGAACCAGGAAGATATAGAAAATATGAACAGACCAATCATAAGCACTGAAATTGAAACTGTGATTAAAAATCTTCCAAGAAAAGCTGACGACCAGATGGCTTCAGAGGCGAATTCTATCAAACATTTAGAGAAGAGCTAACACCCATCCTTCTCATACTCTTCCAAAATATAGCAGAGGTAGGAACACTCCCAAACTCATTCTACGAGGCCACCATCACCCTGATACCAAAACCAGTTAAAGATGTCACAAAGAAAGAAACTACAGGCCAATATCATTGATGAACATAGATTCAAAAATCCTCAACAAAATACTAGCAAACAGAATCCAACAGCACATTAAAAGGATCATACACCATGATCAAGTGGGGTTTATCCCAGGAATGCAAGGATTCTTCAATATATGCAAATCAATCAATGTGATACACTATATTAACAAATTGAAGGAGAAAAACCATATGATCATCTCAATCGATGCAGAGAAAGCTTTCGCAAAATTCACCACCCATTTATGATAAAAACCCTGCAGAAAGTAGGCATAGAGGGAACTTTCCTCAACATAATAAAGGCCATATATGACAAACCCACAGCCAACATCATCCTCAATGGTGAAAAACGGAAACCGTTCCCACTAAGATCAAGAACAAGACAAGGTTGCCCACTCTCACCACTATTATTCAACATAGTTTTGGATGTTTTAGCCACAGCAATCAGAGAAGAAAAAGAAATAAAAGGAATCCAAACCAGAAAAGAAGAAGTAAAGCTGTCACTGTTTGCAGATGACATGAGTCTATACATAGAGAATCCTAAAGATGCTACCAGAAAACTACTGGAGGTAATCAATGAATTTGGTAAAGCAGCAATATACAAAATTAATGCACAGAAATCTCTAGCATTCCTATAAATTAATGATGAAAAATCAGAAAGTGAAATTAAGAAAACACTCCCATTTACCATTGCAACAAAAAGAATAAAATATCTAGGAATAAACCTACCTCAGGAGACAAAAGACCTGTATGCAGAAAACTATAAGACACTGATGAAAGAAATTAAAGACAATACAAATAGATGGAGAGATATACCATGTTCTTGGATTGGAAGAATCAACACTGTGAAAATGAGTCTACTACACAAAGCAATCTACAGATTCAATGCAATCCCTATCAAACTACCACTGGCATTTTTCACAGAACTAGAACAAAAAAATTCAGAATTTGTATGGAAATACAATAGACCCCGAATAACCAAAGCAATCTTGAGAGAGAAAAACGGAGCTGGAGGAATCAGGCTCCCTGACTTCAGACTATACTACAAAGCTACAGTAATCAAGACAGTATGGTACTGGCAGGAAAATAGAAATATAGATCAATGGAACAGGATAGAAAGCCCAGAGATAAACCCACGCATATATGGTCACCTTATCTTTCATAAAGGAGGCAAGAATATACAGTGGAGAAAAGACATCCTCTTCAATAAGTGGTGTTGGGCAAACTGTGCAGCTACATGTAAAAGAATGAAATTAGAACACTCCCTAACACCATACACAAAAATAAACTCAAAATAGATTAAAGACCTAAATGTAAGGCCAGACACCATCAAACTCTTACAGGAAAACATAGGCAGAACACTCTATGACATAAATCACAGCAAGATCCTTTTTGACCCAACTCCTAGAGAAATGGAAATTAAAACAAACAAAAAAAATAAGTGGGACCGAATGAAACTTAAAACCTTTTGCACAGCAAAGGAAACCATAAACAAGACGAAAAGACAACCCTCAAAATAGGAGAATATATTTGCTAATGAAGCAACTAACAGAGGATTAATCTCCAAAATTTACAAGCAGCTCATGCAGCTCAAAATCAAAAAAACAAACAAGCTAATCCAAAAATGTGCAGAAGACCTAAAGAGACATTTCTCCAAAGAAGATATACAGATTGCCAACAAACACATGAAAGGATGCTCAACATCATTAATCATTAGAGAAATGCAAATCAAAACTACAATGAGGTATCACCTCACACCATTCAGAATGGCCATGATCAAAAAATCTACAAACAATAAATGCTGGAGAGGGTGTGGAGAAAAGGGAACCCTCTTGCACTGTTGGTGGGAACATAAATTGATACAGCCACTATAGAGAACAGTATGGAGGTTCCTTAAAAAACTACAAATAGAACTACCATATGACCCAGCAATCCCACTACTGGGCATAGACCCTGAGAAAACCATAACTCCAAAAGAGTCATGTATCACAATGTTCACTGCAGCTCTATTTGCAATAGCCAGGACATGGAAGCAACCTAAGTGTCCATCAACAGATGAATGGATAAAGAAGATGTGGCACATATATACAATGGAATATTACTCAGCCGTAAAAAGAAATGAAACTGAGTTATTTGTAGTGAGGTGGATGGACCTAGAGACTGTCATACTGAGTGATGTATGTCAGAAAGAGAAAAACAAATACCATATGCTAACACATTTATATGGAATCTAAAAAAAAATGGTTCTGAAGATCATAGGGTCAGGATAGGAATAGAGATGCAGAGCATAGAGAATGGACTTGAGGACATGGGGAGGGGGAAGGGTAAGCTGGGGTGAAGTGAGAGAGTGGCATGGACTTATATATACTAACAAATGTAAAACAGATAGCTAGTGGGAAACAGCTGCATAGCACAGGGAGATCAGCTCTGTGCTTTGTGACCACCTAGAGGGTGGGATTGAGAGGGTGTGAGGGAGACGCAAGAGGGATGACATATGGGGATATATGTATATGTATAGCTGATTCATTTTGTTATAAAGCAGAAACTAACACAACATTGTAAAGCAATTATACTCCAATAAAGATGTTAAAAAGTTATTTCAAAAATAAATAAGTATCCGTAATCATCCTCATTCATAAAGATTTTAATGCTCTACCGAAGCAAAAACAATTTGTCTAGTGTGAATATACAATACTTACATTTAATTAGGTATAGAAATAAGTGCAAGTATAAATATGTTTATATACATGCATATATAAATATATACACAAGTATACATGTGTGTATGTGTGTTGGTGTATCCCTGTGTCTAGGCCAAAAAAGCTAATATGCTCTATTTGGTATAAACACAGAAGAAAAATTTAACTACTGTCTTATATAAACATTTCAGAAATGTTAATGCAAATGACGCAGGAAACACTATTTACTAAAGTAGGGTAAATTATATTTAAAGGTAATGATGAAATTACTACTTACAAATATAAAAAATAAATATCTATGATTCTTGATCATTAAAATAAGAAACAGATTTACCACTGTCCTTTGTTCTTGTGGAATTTATATAATATTTCAGTTTCTGTATCTAACAAACAGTGTAACTAAACTCAAAATACTAGATGAATCTTAAAATATTATTAAACACAAGAATCAAGGTAACTCACATAACTGATGGTAGGAAAAGAAAGATAACCTTTTTCAGATAATAAAAGAAGATACAGCAGGGGAGGGGTTTAGAAGTGGAAAGAAATAGGTGAGGGAGATTTAGAGGTACAAACTTCCAGTTGCAAAATAAATGAGTCACTGGTATGAAATGTACAGTGTGGGGAATATAGTCAATAACTATGTAATATCTTTGTGTGGAGACATATAACTAGACTTATCATGGTGACCATTTTGAAATGTATAGATTGGGAGTTTGGGGTTAGCAGATGCAAACTACTATATATAGGATGGATAAACAACAAGGTCCTACTGTATAGCACAAGGAACTATATTCAATATCCTGTAATAAACCATAATGGAAAAGAATATGAAGAAGTTATACATATGTATAACTGAGTCACTATGCTGTACAGCAGAAATTAAACACACTGTACATCAACTATACTTCAATAAATTTCTTTAAGAATGTAAAAATCCCTACAAAGGAAATGTACAGAAATATCGAATCACTATGTTGTGTAACAGGCACTAACACAGTGCTGTAAATCAATTATACTTCAAAAGCAAACTCATATCAAAAGAGATCAGATTTGTGGCTACCAGAGGTAGGGGGTTGGAGGAGGAGGAATTGGATAAAGGTTGTCAAAAGGTACAAACTCACAAGGATAAGATAAATAAGTACTAGGGACATAATGTACAATATGATAAATATAATTAACACTGTTGTATGCTATATATGAAAGTTGTTAAGAGAATAAAGCCTAAGAGTTCTTATCACAAGGAAATTTTTTTGTTTCTTTAATTTTTTATCTATATGAGATGATGGATGTTCACTAACATATTGTTGTGATTATCATTTCATGATATATGTAACTCAAATCATTATGCAGTACACCTTAAACTGTGGGTCAATTATGTCTCAATAAAGCTAGAAGGAAAAGAAAGGATTCAGATGAATCCTCTGAAGAGGTATATAGGGCAATGTCTGGAAGGGTCCCAAGCACAAGAGCTTCTGTCTCTGTGAAGCTGGAGCATGTCACCCTCCCAGTGTTGATGTGTTCACAAACCTGGACGCTTTATGAACTCCATACTATTGGGATTTTTAATGGGGGCTTTATCACATATGTGTCATCAATTATCAACTCCATTTCCAGTCCCTCTCCCCTCTCCAGAGAATGGGGGGTAGGCATGAAAGATCCAAGCTTCTAATTTTGGCTTGGTCTCTCCAGTGACCAGCCCCCATCTAGGAGCCCACCAAGAGCCACCTCATTAGAACAAAAGATATTCCTATCACCCAGTAAATTCCAAGGAGTTCAGTGTCAGATGCTCCTATCACTTAGGAAATTACAAAGGTCTTAGGATTTCTGTGTCAGGAACTGAGGTCAAAGATTAAATACCAGAACAAATGTTCTTCCTACCATCCCTATTTACAAGGGTTTTAGGAGCTATGTGTCAAGAACCAAGGGCAGAGACAAATATATACATATTTCTTATATTACAAAAGAAGATAGAGAAGATAAGAGGAGCAAAAATTTTAAATACTGTCTTGCCTATTTTTCTTACATTAAAGAGGGCTGGGCTATTGGCTTTATTATCTCTGTGTAAATATTACACAGGTGAGTTTTTCCTTCAAAATCTAATCACTCTTGACCAATTATTCAATTAAAATTATTATGAGAGCAAGTTGCATAGTCCACCACTCAGCTCAAAAATAAAGTCACCTTGAACACAGATGTTTGGCCTAACAGTCTGCTTGCGGTGCATTTTTTACATAAAGATGACAGTTTTAACACAGAGCATTTACCTAGGAAAGTCAAAATTCAAGATATCCAATAACCTTTCTTCCAAAGTAAGGAAGGAAAGCATCAAATTTAAAATGTGAAAAATGTAATCCTAGAAACTACATCCATAGTTAACACTCTAAGAATTAGATTAAAATTATACCTTTCAAAATATTAAAGCAGTTAGCATTGGTCAATCATCTTCACTGAAATCTTTTAAAATATTGATGTTCTGTAGAAGTGAGTCTAAGTTCTGTAACTCCTGCATATATTCAAAACCAATTTAGGTGTAAAATTAACCAAATATATAAAATAACAATTGGGGCTGGCATCATGGGCTGGCAGCCTGTGCAGTCATGCAGTACTCCATGCTTGTAAGAACTCAAGCTTGGTTTCATGTTTTGATGTCATTCTCCTGAAATTCTTAATTTTTGAACAAGGAACCTGCATTTCCTCTTGTAATGGCCCTAAGAATTAAGTAGCTGATCTTGATTACAATAATTTGGGGAAAATGGCCAATAGCTATAAGGTTGAAATAAGAATCCGAACAAAATTGGATAAGTTCAAGAAGTAAATCTTTTAAAAAACATGAAATTCAAATTAGATGCACCAGGACACAGTGACATACTGGTGGAGGAAATATGAATACCAAACAAATGACTTCCAAATATGAGTATAATTGGAAGATAAGACTCGAAAGACCAGTCTCTTAGTTGTTTCAGGATATAATCAAATACATCCTAGAGATATTGGATACATTAACTGAAGATAATGGAAATCAAAGTCCCTTTTCTTTTGATTGTCCACATGATTGTATGCGTATTGTTGAGAATAAGATGATGATTTTGCTGGAAACTATGGGAGAAAGGTACATAACTGACTGTTTCCACTGCAAACTGTTATGACTACTACTGAGTCTACTGTACCGTTCGTTAACACTTCTGCTTATTTTGAATTCCTCTCTATGACAGAAGAGCTCCTATTCCAAGTGCTTTCCACTCTCACTTTCTCAAAGGCACTGGTCCTCTATTCTCCCACCCCCACTTCTTCATGCCACCAACCTAAGACAGCCTAAAGAAGAGTTAGCTCCCTCTCAGGTATGGAGTCTCTCATAAGTAAATTTTCTCAGTCTTCCTAACCTTCACCTGAAATTATCTTCATATTATCTCAATTCTCTTTTTTCACTCCAGAAGTTCATCCTTCCATTTTTGCTCACGTATCCTCTCCTGTAAGACCTTGCTCTTACATATTAAGTACATATCTCTATTGGATCTTCCCCCAGATTACAAACAGGCTTAAATCTTCACTGTCCTGACAGTCAATGAGATATAAAATTACCTCTATCCTATTACTCATGATGCTGGCTCTTCTCTCTCTTTTTTCATCATCAAACATTTTTTTCATTATCAAACACATGCTAATTCTTTTTTTTCCTGCTTTATTGACATATATTTGACACATAACATGGTGTAAGTTCAAGGTGTATGAGGTGTTGATTTGACACATTTATAAATTGCAAAATGATTACCATCCTAGTATTAGTTACACCTCCATTCCATCACACAATTACCGTTTCCTGTTACCAAACATGTTGAAGAATAATTTACATTTACTGCCTTTACTTTACCACTGCCAATTTCTTCTTTTATGTCAATTTAATCTCACAGTTGCCCCTCTAGCAACTGAACAAGACAACTATAATTAATAAGTGAAGGAGTAAATGGGAGTTGAGCAAACAAATCCAGCCAGTAGAGACTACTTTTACAAGTACTAGGTTCTGCAGTTTATGTATGAACAATGTAGGAAGAAGAGAAGTAAAAATTATTTTAAGTATTTTTATATGCCAGAAAGGAAGTTAACTATTAGAACTTGGCTAATTCTAAGTTCATTAACTCTGTCATTTTAAAGAAAATTCAGAAGTTAGTAACATTTTATTGATACTCTTTACCTACAGCAACTTTATCTACTTTTCATTAAAATTAGACATGTCAAAAATCTTAGTCCATAAAACTAATCTGATCAGTAATTTAATATATAGATGTATTCTCATTGGCCTAATAGTTTTGCTAAAAATTATACTTATACCTTAGCAGTAAAACAGGTGAAGAGACAGCATGTAAAAAAAAATCTGCCTTCTGTAATCATTCGGAGCATAAGTTTAATATCATCTCTTTATGGTCACAGCCGATTTATAGACAGAGGCCAAGACATTTGATATTTTTTTCCTTAAGGACACACCAAGTATAAAGAGCTATAAAAAATAACCTCGTGCGGGCTTCCCTGGTGGTGCAGTGGTTGAGAGTCTGCCTGCCGATGCAGGGGACACGGGTTTGTGCCCCGGTCCGGGAAAATCCCACATGCCGCGGAGCGGCTGAGCCCGTGAGCCATGGCCGCTGAGCCTGCACGTCCGGAGCCTGTGCTCCGCAGCGGGAGAGGCCACAACAGTGAGAGGCCCGCGTACCGCAAAAAAAAAAATAAATAAATAACCTCGCTCATAAAGAAAAATATGAGTGGCTTATATACCTCTTATTGCCTGCCAGACCACATTTAGATCTGCTAAGACTACCTTTCTGATCTGCTGGAGAGAGAATGGTGAAGAAAGAGAAGAGCCCAAGATTACCTTAAGTTTCTGGCCTGAGAAATTTAAAGAATGAGTTGACATGAACGAGAACGGAGAAACTGTTGGGTAGGTTTGATAGGAGCTCGAATCTGAGTATGTTATGTTTGAGCTGCTTACTAAATATCCACATAGAGACATAATAGAAGGGTGGATATACAGTTCTGGAGTTTAGGGCAGAGGTCTGTACTAGAGATAATATTTTGAGAATCATTAGCATGTAAAGAATATTTAAAGCCACAACACTGCATAAAATATCCAAAGGAGTGGGTAAAGAAAAAAAAGACAGCATGAAGCTTAAAAACTATTTCGTTTACAAATGGATCTAGTTAGGCAAAATTTGTTTCAGAATTCTTTCTTGTGTGTTTATGAGTGAGATTGGCATGGGACTTTGCTTCTTGTACCATTTTCGTCAATTTTTTTTTTGAGTATGAATTTCAATATTTAATATCGTCAATTTTTAAAATTGAAGTATAGTTGTTTTACGACATTATATTAGTTTCACGTGTACAACATAGTGACTCAATATTTTTATAGATTGTACTCCATTTAAAGTTATTACAAAATAATGGCTATATTTCCCTGTGCTGTACAATATATCCTTGTTTCTTATTTATTTTATACATAGTAGGTTGTATATCTTAACCCCATACCCTTGTATCACCCCTCCCCTTTCCCTCTCCTCACTGGTAACCACTAGTTTGCTCTCTATACCTGTGAATTTGTTTCTTTTTTGTTATATATATTTGTTCATTTTATTTTTTAGATTCCTGAGATAAACATATAAGTAATAGCATAGAGTATTTGTCTTTGTCTTAGTTATTTCACTAAGCATAATACTCTCTAGGTCCATCCACAGTGTTGGAAATGGCAGAATTCCATTCTTTTTTAATGTGTAATATTCCATTGTGTGTGTGTGTATATATATACACACACACACATACATACATAAAAAAATAGATATTTTTTGTATTCATTCTCTGTTGATGGACACTTGGGCTGCTTCCATATCTTGGCTATTGTAAATAATGCTGCTATGAAGACTGGGGTGCATGTATCTCTTCAAGTTAATGCTTTTGTTTTTTTCAGATGTATACCCAGGAGTGGAATTGCTGGATCATATGGTAGTTCTATTTTTAGTTTTTTTTAGGAACCTCATACTGTTTTCCATAGTGGCTGCACCAATTTACAAACCCACTTACAGTGTACTAGGGTGCCCTTTTCTTCACATCCTCACCAACATTTGTTATTTGTATACTTTTTGATGACAGCTATTTTGACAGGTGTGAGGTAATATTTCATTGTCATTTTGATTTGCATTTCTCTGATGATTAGCAATGTTGAGCATTTTTTCATGTGCCTTTGGCCATCTGTACATCTTTCCTTCTTGTACCATTTTTGTCAAATTTTATTAAGAATATTTTCTAGCCATAGTTTTCAGCCTGTCTTAATCAGCTTGGGCTTCTATAACAAAATACCATAGATCAGGGGGCTTAAACAGCATACATCTATTTCTCACAGTTCTAGAGGCTGAGAAGTTCAAGACCAAGGTATCTGCTGATTCAGTGTCTGGTGAAGGCCCTCTTCCTAGTTTGCAAATGGCCTCCTTCTTGCTGTATCCTCACGTATCTGGAAGAATTATCTCTCTCGTGTCTCTTTATCTCAGGGCATCTCAGATCTTCCTTTTGGAATTTCTCTGCTTTAGAAAGGATCTGCTGAGGTAAAATCTCAATTTCTGTTTCTCTGAAAATGTCTAATTTGCCCTTGCAATTTTGCTAGGTTCAGAACTCTGGGATGGTGGTAACTTTTTCTCAATATCTTGAAAACATTTTTCCAATTTTTTTTTCTGATTCTTTTGTTGTAGTTAAAAAGTCTAATGTCAGTCTAAGTTTCATTCCTTCAAAAATGATCTGTCTCTCCTCTCTGGTTGCTAATGTAAATTTATCTTTGTTGTTGGAATTCTGCAGTTCCACTGTGAAATGTCTAAGAGTGGATTTCTGTTTATTTATGCTGCCTATTATATATATTGTGCTTCCTGGTTAAGTAGGTTGGCTCTGGAAGTTATTCCTCAGTATCCTTCACATATTCCCGCCTATCCATTTTTCTTTATTCTCGCCTTCAGAGTCTCCCATTAGACATAAGTTGGACATTCATAACCTACTCTCAATATATATTTTGCCTTCCTGTTCTACCTCCTACTGTCTACCTCCTTAGGTTTTGGTACCACATTCCCATATTTCAATTTCCTCATAACTCATTTTTTTCAACTGTTTAATATACATTGAACACAGCCATTATTTTTTCCAGTTTTTAGAGTGATAATTTTAATTTTAGTACTCATATTTTGATCTGTTTTTCAAATCTTCCTCATCAGCTTTTAGCGTCTTATTTCTTCATTTGATTCTCACTCTCATTTCTTTCTTTAACATTTCATCTACTTATTTTATATTAATTACCTGGCAATTCTAGTACCTGAAATTGTAGAGGAGGTGATCTAAATTCACTCTGTGTTGCATGTGATTACTTTGCTTCATGATGGCTTGTTTTCTTGTGCTTGTGGGGTTTACCGTGAGCTCAAATTTCACAAAATTTAGTCTGTGAGAATACTAAGGTGATTTTCTTTCTAAGAATTTGGATTCACCTCTCACTAGTGCTAGGGTGCTACCAACCTGGAGCTACTTTAACTTAATCTCTTGTCTTAGGGACACCTTGACTCTTACTGGTAATAAACACTCAAATAAGCGACCCTCACAAGAACAGGCCTACGGTTACACATTTTCAGATGAGGTGATTATAATTATTCTTACTTTTAATTTTATACTTAGAGTGGGAAGAGAGATAGACATATTTTTATATTGGGACATTTCACAGACAAAATACCCCCGTCCATCATTGTACTGAAGATATAACCCTTGTTTTACATAGAATCTCTGTTCACCTCCCGCCATTTGCTTGAGCCTGAGGCTCAGATTTCTATTGTATCAAATGGCTTAATTTAACCAAACTCTGGGTTTCTAGTATTAGCTTTTAGCACTAAGGCAATACAAGGGTCAGTGCTCATAGTTGTATTAGTTCTATGACTTTAGTTTCATCTGCATTTTTTTTTTTTGTCCTGGCCTTTAAAGGTTTACTCACTTCCTTGCAAGAGAGAAAACATTTATAAGTATATTTGTTGGAAATTTCCCAGCATCTTGGTGTTTTGAAGAGGGCATTTTAGAAAACTGAGTCTGCCTCATCCTTGGGAATGGAAGTCAGCCCCTTCTCAACATATGTGGAGTTAATCAAATCTACCTCATAAAATAATGTGGGGATTAAGTTTAACACTGTTTATAATTGCTTAGCACAAGGACTGACATAAAAATGCACTCAGTAAATTGTAGCTTTTACTATTTATATTATACATTGATATTTTCTAAGAAGTAAACACATTGACAAAATCATAAAGATATTCTTTTATAGATAAATGGCTTTCCAATAATAATTTTGACCTCAAGACTGATATACAGTCACTTGTTTTCCTGGATTACTTTACAGTTTTCCTTCAGTCGATATTTGTCTATTCTTCCCTATCTATGCTAAGGTAGATGTGACACTCAGTGACCAATTCAAAGTTATAATTACTGGAGCAATTAATGAGTCCCTCAAGCTGCCTATCATGAGCGTTACTACTAAAGCAGAATCAACCAATTTAGATTTTGCTTCTTCTCTTTTACTGTCTGCTATTTAATGTCATGTGAAAAAACTTATAGATGACTTTGAGAAGACCAGAAATGGGGGCATTCACAATACACAAGAAAGATGAAATAATCACTAATCAAGAGAACTGGTAAAGGCTTTGGACATCTAAATACATGTGATTTTAATATTTAAAACTCTAAAATGCTTTTTATAAAATTAGTCATCCCTAATATTTTTAAACTCATACTGTAAGCTTTCCTTAGAAATTGGGAAACCAGTTACTTGCAATATTCACTTCTTACCAAGCAGCTTTTATTTTTAATATAAGGAAAAGATCACTGAGACTGAAGGCAGCATGGTCAACCAGTATGTGCCCAGGCTCCAAGAGCAGAGACTTGGGTCTAAGCATACTAGCTTTGTGGCCTTTGATACCCTATCCATTTCTATAAAATAGGAATGTACAATAGAAGTCCTTATAACATAAGGTTGCTGTGAGAACAAATGAGAAAATGTATGTCAGACACTTGGAGCAGTGCCTGGGCCTTTGTAACAATTATACTATTATTGCTATTATTATACATTTTGCTGTATCACTAACAAATCGTCTGTAGCTTGGTTACTCTGTAGTAAGTTGGAAAAATTAGATTATTTGGTACAATTTTTGGAGCTGTTTCCTGGTTTGCTAACCATCTCTCAAATCATTACTGTGAGTAGAAAATGTAGTGCCATATGATTATGAAGAGTGAAAGATGCCTTTTCAAGGAATGGAAATAATTTATCACTTATCTGAATGCAAACTCACACTCTGAAATTAGGAACAGGATCTAGCAAATCTCTTTTAAATATTCATAGGCAACAAAATCTCTGGCTGTTTGATTGATTTAACAGGCAACTGAGTGTTACCTTTGTTCTGCATAATTGCCCCTACAGGAAATATCAGTTAGGCAATTAAAAAAAAAAACCCACAAACCTTTGAAATAGGCATTTTAATCGAGAAGAAAATGGGCTAAGGCTTATATTCAAGAGAAAGGGCACTTGTTTATCAATGGAAAAACTGTTTTTCTTTAGCCAAAGAAAAAAATCAAGAAATTTATGGCTTAAAAAAATTCAGAATTTCTGACTATAACAATCCAATATATAACATAGATTTTTTAAAAAAGGAAATCAATTTTAAAACTCTGTTACTGTAATTATTTTATTTCCCCAGACTCTTAGATAATTATCCCAAGGCTGCATCTGCATTGCATCAAAACACCAGTCTTTTCAACTGAATATTCAGTGGGAACATCCAAACGATTGATTTAGCTAACAAGGTACTAGATATTTCTCTATTACCTAGATAGTGTGGAAATGATCAAAGTACTCAGATTATACCCTGAGAACTAGGAAAACCCTGTTACTACTCATCCTTTTAACTCAACATCTTATTTTTAAAGTCACATTGGCATACTAAAGACTAGCAGAACAGAATTTGAGAAGGATATTATCTCTAACATGATGTGGTTTTCATCAAAGCTCTAAAGCACCAAATATGCTTTATTTACATTGCCAAATTACTCTCAGGTTATTATTGGCTAGATATTTTATATAAGCATAGCCAAGGCTGATAGTGGTTTCAAGTTTATTTATTGTTACTATAGCATTCTGTTTAATTGACTACTGAAGTAGAATGAAAAATTCCTTCCAATTTTAAGACCTATGGAATGATAAAAGTCCTTTCGTCAGTCTTCTGAATTTTATTTAAATAATGGAGGTGTGTACATTTCATTGTTTTTCACATTGGAATATATATATATATATATGTTTGTCTATTCCTGCCCTGGTAGCACACACGCACTCACGCACAGATACACATACACTGCTTTGAGGGTAGATACTACAGCATACAACCTAGTAAAAATAAAAGCACTTTCCAAGCAGTATTTTATATATTGCTCAGGAGAATCCTATGAAATAGGATCTGTCATCGCAGATGAGGAAATGGAAGCTTGAAAATATTTCCCAAGGGTACAGAGCCAATGGGTTGTAGATGGATGTGTTTATTGTCTTTTAACATTCATGTTGGTGATACTGGAATATTTCTCTCTTTGCCAGCTGGCAGGATGCTGAGCTTTGTCAATAAAGGGTGCTGGAGTGACATTGGGGGAGGTAAAGTTTTCTCTGTTCAGTGTGTTTTTACTTCTTGCTCCCATGGCTCTGGGTTAGCCTGTGGGATGCCTGGTTGAGTTCACCTCGTCTGTTCCCCCCCACCCCCAAATAAATTTTAGCAGCACCCTCTACAGGTGTCTTCTGACAAGTTCAGTGGGTGCTCCAGTGGCAAGTCCAACCTGGGTGCCAAATCCATGGGCAGCTTCCTGGAGCCCAAGCTGGTCTCCCTAAATTCGGTGGCCCCTACTGTAGCTAGCTTCCCAGTGAGTCCAACAGGCAATCAATCCCCTCTAGCTTCCCAGAAAATTCAATAGCAGCCCCCACAGGTTACCTCCCCATGAAATTTGTCATCATTCCACTCCAAGATTCCCTTCACACAAGCTTCAGCCCACTGACTACATACTAGCTCTGGTCTGGGTCAACCCAGCGAACTTCTTTGTCATCTCATGCTCTGGAGACATACTCTTTCCAAACAGGTTCGAATCCCAGCCTTCGGTAGAGCCCCTCACTTTCCAAGTCATTTCCTTCCCTCGGTGCTATCCCTTGGTTCTAGGGAATTCTTTGGAGTTCTCTTCTATTTCCTCTTAAAAATTAATTCCCAGTAATTACTTAATACTTATTTGTATTAAACGTTCCCTGTTGAAGCTACTGTGTAACCTGTTTTCTGTTACCTGTCTGACCCTGATTAATACCAAGGGCTATTCCAACCCAAGATTTTCTGATTCAAATTTCAATGCTTTAAAACTCAGTTTGGATATAGCAAAATAAGCGTTCAACTAAGGTTTGTTGTTGAGTTGAATTATTATCTATTTGGGGGAAATACCAGGTTCCACAACAGAGACCTTTGAAATGTAAAGACATAAGTAGTTTTTTGTGTTGCTAAAGGTTTGCAAGAGCATTACATAAATGAGGTTGATGCCAAGATCAGGATTAGAGAGTGGTCTACTCCTAAGGACAGAATAGACAAACACTGAACATGGTTAATGATTAAAATTTGGGCCTCTTCACAGGTTAGCCAAAATCAGTTTTACAGTGTGCCTTTTGGCTTTTTTTTTTTTTTTTGATTGAACTCTAATTTCTAACCTGACACTAAAATTCAAATACAAATACAAGCACATTCCAATTCTATATCAAAATCCAAATGTAAATGACCTTTGACCTAGTTGCCGCCTCGGAATACCTACTTCTGCCCACATCCAGTAACAGTGCGATAGGGTCAAGGGCTAAAGGACTGTTTAGAATCGCCTATTTCCAGTCCGTAGTCCCTTATATTGATATGGAGAAAGTATGATTAGACTACTAAACAAAGGTAGTGCAGGATTAAGGATTGTTTGGAGTCTCTGCTAATCAGGACTTCTTTCTTTCCAATGTATAAACATGATCAAACTTCTCCCCCATGTAAATAACAAAAGGTTCCCTGCATACCATCATAGCTACCATCCCCCCTCAGGACCTTTCTTTGCCTTCACAGCCAAGCTCCTCACAAGGATCGTGCACACTTGCCTTCCCCGTCCTTTTCTCTAATATCTTCTGTATCGCACTGTCACCAGTCTCTCTAAGCCCAGGAAAACTCCATCAAAACTGCTCTAGGAAACGTCACAAGTGACATCCTTTTTGCCCAATTCTGTCTTCATCTTACCGGGTTTCTCCACCCATACTTGACAGTTTTTCATGACTCCTCTTTATAAACTGCTACCTGCTAAGCACCCAGGTTTTAACTTGCATCTCCTCTTACCTCTGATCATTTCTTCTCATCTCCTTTGTAGACACTGTTTCCTCAGCCGGAAACTTGATATGGGGTATAACTCTGAAATTCTGTCTATGATTCTTTTTCTTTTGGCTTATTTGGGATGATCTCAGGAACTCTGCAGTTTTAATTAGCACATAGCCTGACAAATTCCCCATCTGTGTAACTAGTCCGAATCACTCTCTTTAACTTTAGGGCTGTGTAACTCTCTCTTACTAGATTAGGGAATATCCCCACCTGGGCACTCCGTAAGTACTGTAGCAGATCCTGTTGCTGCCCAGCCACATAACCCCTTAGCCTCGGAACCTCTAAGTTCACTTGAAGCTTTGGTGGCCAGTATGTGCATGCAATGCTAGATTCCCACCTTAAGCTCCCACATTTCTCTATTTTACTGCTCTAGGCAGCCCAGGAAGTACTGGGATTTTATGCACCCAAGGGCAATCCTCAAACACAAAGGGAGGAAAATTGGTGGACAAATGTTCCAGCTTCCATTAGCCCAGCGGGACAATTCTAAGTGAGCTCTATGACACTGGTGTTCTACCTGATTTCTTTAAAGCTCCCAGTGGGACTGAGCTCAGTAACTCCCAATGGAAACTCACTCATAAAAGCATCCTTTATCAGACTTCCAACCTTTCATTCTTCATTCTCCCCATGCCCTCACTTGTCCTTCCTGGTATCATCTCCAAAATAAATTACCAGCGCCTAAGGTCTTCACTCGGGTTGCTTTTGATTAATATCAAACTTAAGCAGATATGTCTGGCTCAATGGGGGTAAAAAATGACATGTGATCTTTCACCTCCAAACTTGTTTTTTCTTACTTTCTCAAAGTTGTTTCTGAAAAATATCTGATACTCAATCACCTGAGTCAGAAACCCAGATACTCTTCTGAATTTTGCATTTGCTATGTATCTATCACTAATGGCCTTACCTTCAACTGAGCTAAAAGTATCGCTTCTTACTTGGTCTCACTGCCTGCCTCCCTGTCTTTTAGACCCCCCACCCCACTCTCCAGTCTCCCCAGAGGTAACGTAATCTGATGGTGGCACCTCTCTTCTCCTTCCCCCTTATAAGTTAAACCCTTCAGTGGTTCCCTAAGTGCATGGCTATAGAGCAGGCTTTTTGTGAAGCACAGATCTCCCTTAGCAATCTCACTCATGCTTATTTGTTCAGGCTCACCTTCAGCCAGACCCCCATTTGCATTCTGTGTTTTAGCAAAATCAAATACTTCCAATTTTCTGTAACTGCTGGTGGCTACCTGCCTGGAATCACCCTCTTACTCTTGCCCGTTTGGCTGTCTCCTACTCTAATTTAAAAATGTAGTTTACAACAAATCTTCTCTAGGAAAGCTACCCCAAATACCTTCCATTGCTGACCCACACAAGCCTGTGTCTTTTTCTATGTTCTCTAATCCTCTATCGTAACTTTTTTTTTTTTCTTTTTTTGTGGTACGCGGGCCTCTCACTGTTGTGGCCTCTCCCGTTGCAGAGCACAGGCTCCGGATGCGCAGGCCCAGCGGCCATGGCTCACGGGCCCAGCCGCTCCACAGCATGTGGGATCTTCCCGGACCGGGGCACGAACCCGTGTGCCCTGCATCGGCAGGCGGACTCTCAACCACTGCACCACCAGGGAAGCCCCTATCGTAACTTTTAACCCAACATTTTGCATCTTATAAGGATATTATTTGTTTTTATGTCCTGGAACACACTAAGAAATGAATATTTTTTTGCTTAACTAATCAATGACTGTAAGTAGTGAAGTACAGATACTTTTTCTGACTTATTACCAAACCTTCAGTGTCTCACATGTTATAGATGCACTTAGCAATCAGATACGAAAGTAAACCTCATTATGAATTTTTTTTTCCTTCTTGACAAATAATCCATTCTTGATTTAGGAGAATGTATGCAAAATATTGTTTGATTCAGAAAAATATGTTATTTTTTTCAATTTTGATTTGAAAAATTCACACCATATGTATTAATTTTTAAATATGAAAACCCCTCTGTTATATATAAATACAAACTCATATTATTTGGGAACAATAAACAATATCCAATATCTTGGGTACTAATAAAATCACATGTATTATTAACAGATTATATATGACCATAACAAACACGTGTGTACATGTTTGAAGAGAGAGAGAGAAAGAGAGAGAGGTGACGATACCTACACATATTAGTTAATCGTGCATATGGAAAAGAACTGTGGTCAGATAAGATCCGATTTTGAACACCAGATTAACTATTTACTCATTTGAAGATTTGAGCGAGTTACTGCACTTGGTCTGTATCAGGTTTCCTATTAAAACCCATACTTTATAAAGTTTTTGTAAGATAAAATGATATGATACACATATAAATATTTCATCCATGTCTAGAACTTGAAAGCTTTTACAACCTGGAAGCTGAGCTAATATTTAAATTATTCCTCATTTTGACTGAGAGGCATAAAGGTATTTGCTAGTCTTTATGCAAATTAGTTTAAAGAGATTTTTTTCACTCTTCTCGTCATACCTCTTCATGTAGTTCTCTCCAACGAGAATTAAATGTCTCGAGTTCCTCATTGATCAGTTCATCCATGACTCCGCCATCTGTTAGGGTCTGTGCCAATATGCGAATCTGATTTGGGTTATCCTCTGAATGTTGCATCAAATTTTCAAGTGACTGAAATACATTTGCAATAATTACTATTTCACTTCTTTTTCTAAATCCATTGAACTAACCCAAAATGCTCAGTATCTTCTGATTTACATATAATTTAGTTATAAGCAACTTAAAGCAATATTTAATTGGGATAACAAAACATGAAAGATCATTGTTATTTCAAAACTATGATGTTGCTCCATGTCAATCTTCATGGGCTTGTGGCAGAACTATGGAATGGGGTACATAAAAAATGATTCACGGCCACCTTCTTCTCTGAGGCTCTCTACTATAAAACCTGGAAGGTAAGACGCTCAATTTCCCAACTTCTCTTATAGCTAATGATGGCCAAGTGACATGATTCTGACAATGTACATAGGTAGAAATTCAAGAGCAGAGTTTCCCTTCTCACATTAAAAAAAAAAGTCACAGTACTTTAGAAGCAATCCCTCTGGCCTTCACCCTTTTTCACACATACACGGCTTAGAGGTAAAGTAGCCATATTTGGACTGCGAGACAATAAAAACAAGGATGAGGTCCTTCAATCTGTTCATTTAGTAGGGTAAGTGCATGATCACATCCTTTGTTCTGGCCATGACCCTTTTACTCATGCAGTATAACTTTGCAGGCTTGTTTCATCTTTTTTGGAAGATGCTTCACACTGTTAGTTCACAATGACTGTTTGGTCACTGAACATCTATCTCTGAATAGGACAGGGACATAATTATAGTCTATTTGAGGCCTCTCTCATTGTTCTTTGATACCTCTTCAAGTTTTACAATTCTCTTGCAAAAGTAAGGAAGTTGGATATAATCATGCCCAGGTTTCTGCTGCAATGTCCTAGGATTCCAATTCTATTCAGTCAAAAACATTTCACATTTTCTTCACATTTTGATTAATTTATGTACCTTATTTTAGCAGATTTACAAAGGGGCTGCACTACAAGTGGCTCTACACACAATACATAGGCTAAAACTACATATTCATTACATATAAAGGATTAGCCAAAAGTACAATAAAATGCATAGGACATAAATGATTGTCAGAAATTCACATAAGTCAAAGCTTATACATGCAAACTCCTTTAAATTTTACTTTTTAAAGATCTCCAGAATAAAACTTGAAAATGTACTAAAATTCTCTATGTACTAAAATGTATGAACATTTTAAAGATACATTTCCAACATCAAAGCATGCCTATTTAATACCTTGAAATATTCCGTAAGGTATAAATTTATGATTTTAAATAATTAAAAAATATGCTCCAACTCAGTGAAGGTAGCTTTTAAACTGGAAATAATGTTTTACATTACCACTGTGTTTATCTCTACTCCAATGGAGCAAAACTGTGCATTCAAACTGTCTTTGCAGGTCTGTAGTAGATTTAAGCAGGTAAAGAAAAATGTCAACATAGAACATAGTAATATAGCGAAAGGCATATGTCCTCTCTAAGAGTTTAAATTCTCTTTAAAACCTTAACACTGGAAGGTTCAGAGAGGAATCAAAGGTTTCATCCCAATTGCTGGTGCTGGGGAAG
The DNA here is from genome assembly GCF_964341445.2 of Mesoplodon mirus. Taxonomy (NCBI): domain Eukaryota; kingdom Metazoa; phylum Chordata; class Mammalia; order Artiodactyla; family Ziphiidae; genus Mesoplodon; species Mesoplodon mirus. The sequence continues at coordinate 31,027,849 of NC_138981.1, forward strand.
GCATAGCAACTATACTCTCTGCCTGGTTTTCTTTGAATTTATTTTCTATTTGATTCTTGACATCTTTCAATAATGCATATAAATTATCACAATTATATTAATTCACAACTTACATCTAGCACCTCAGAGATTTCCTCAGCTCCACCAGGAATATTTTCAGTGGCCTTAAGTTTAAATTCTACTTCATTTAGCCACTTGTTTGCCTTCTCCAAGTATGACAATAACTCATGCCAACATGCCCAAACTTCCTGTGAAAGAAATGTATATCACAGATGAAATATTTTGATAGAACAGTGAGTGTGCGATTTTGCCATTTCCATTTTTAAAACTTCTAAAAATAAAACATATTTTTTACCTTTTCTTTGTAGCTCATTGAAAATGCAACTAGTCATTTTGAGCATCTAATATGTCTATAATTACAAATCATTAAGGAAACATTTTATTACATGAATAAATTCAAGACTCAGTGATTTACTTTTTTAAATAAAAAATAATTCATCAACATTACAGTCTGGGAAATAGAAAAAATAAAAGCATATATAAAACTGCACGTATAAACCTAACATCCCAACACATCAACTATTACCACTTTCTGTGACCTCCTCTAAATTTTATCATATATAAATAACTAGATAGTTAAAAGTAAAGTATGGATTTAACTATAGCTCTCTTTTTAATAAACACTATATCCTATACATTTTTTCTATATTATTAGGAAGATATATTTTTTAATAAAAATCTAAGGTTTCATTTAAGTAGCTATAGTTTGGTTTCCTTAGTTTTGTTTGCTATTATATCTTTCTGGTGACCATCATTATGAATATGAATTTTTCCATATTTTAAATTATTTCCTTGTGGTATATTATTAGAAATATGAATATGAACTATTTTGAGGATATGATTATGTTTCAATGGCTTTTGATATACACTGAGAAAACTAATTAATATTCAAAAGTACTCATATATGAAAAAGCAAAATTTTAAGACTGCTACCAGAAGAATATAGAAGAGACTTTTTTTGACCTTGGGGTGGGGAAGAATATCTAAAAGAAGACATTTTGTAAAAACTGACCATAAGAAAGAGATAAATAAATTTAATTACATTAGAATTAAAACCTACTCATCAAAGAACACAAGAAAGAAATTGAAAAACAGCCTCAAACTTGAAGAAAACAACTGCAAAACTGGAAATAGATGAATATGAAAGGAACACTGAATCAGTTAAAAGATGAACAAATAACCAAATAAAAAAATGAAACAAAATCCTGAACCAGTATTTGAAAGAAAATGATACATGTGATAAACATTCACAAATATGTTCAGACTCATAAGTAACCAGGAGAATGTATGTCAGGATTACAGTGAGATATTTAACACGTTGACTGACACAAATGAGAAGTTTGACAATTCCAAGTGTGAGAGAAGATATGCATTAACACAAATTTGTATTTATTGCTGGTGGGTGTGTATACTAGAATGATCATTTTGGAAAACAATGTCATTCCCAGTAAGGTGAATATTCACATACCTAACAACCCAGCAACTCCACTTTTCCATAAACATCCTCAGAGAAACTGGTTTGGATGGACAACAAAGAGAGTTACAAGAATGTTCATTTCAGTACTTTTTGTAATAACCAAATAAAAAAAAGAAGGAAATGAACCTTAATGTCCAGTGGCAAGAAAATGTACAAATACACTGTATCATATTTACACAGAGAACACAGAAGCAAAAATGAAAACTTCACCAAAGAGAACCATATGGATGAGGCCCAGACACAAAAATGTTGAGCAAAAAGAGCTAGCCCCAGAAAACGATATATTATAGGTTACCACTTTCTACAACCCTCAAAACAAGCAAAGTTGAGCAATATATTATTTAGGCATCCACATGTGTATGATAATTTTTTTTAAGCAGAAAAATAATAAAGACAATTTTCTGGATTAGGGTTATGTCTGCTGGGAAAAAGTAGGAAGATACATTAGAGGATAAGAATATTAAAAGAGTCATTTTCCATTAGCTTGGAGATTGGAAATATTGGGCAAATTTATAGATATAGCAGTGCAATCACTACCGCCTGCAAACCCTCCCCCACAACCAAAAATGAAGCATAGGAAGTAAGTTTTATTTTAGGAGAAATTAAAAATTCTATCAGATTCCCCATATTTTCACCTTTGCTCATAGCCCTTGCAAATGATGGAGAACATTCTCTCTCTAACTGATGAAAAGTATCAGTCTAACCTGCCTTGCCAGCTTACCAATTCTTGCTTAGTATTTTATGTACAGTTTATTACAGAAAGTGAAATTAAGTATTTTGCTTTAAAAAGTGATAGAAATCTTAAATCTGGGTCATTTCCAGCTCCTGCTGGACTACAGGCTGTCTTCCTTCTGGGCAAAGATCCCAGTGGGAAAATATAAATATCCCATCTAATACCTGAGGGTACTTTAGAGCTTTGAAGATAAGGAGATGCGATTGGTAACGTGTCTTATTAACTTTGGTGCAGATTGAGATAATGAACTACCTTGCTGATTTAACCATCAGGATGGATGGCCTCTTGTGTCCTCAATGCATCTGAAGGACACAGCTGGAAAGGCTGAATGTACTGGCTTTACAGGTCACCTCTGCAAAATAAAATATAGTCTTGCAGCCTGAATTGGAGCTAAAAGCCACTTAGAATAACTGTTAAGTTTAACAGTTTGGAACTTAAAATTACCTTGAAATCACCAAATTCAAAGTGGCTTTGAAGAAAGTACAAATGAAAAAGGAAACTTCCATTCAAAATGGAGCTGATGTGGTAAACCCTCCCCCCAACCTGATCCAGTCATATTAAAATGCTAGATAAAATATTTTTTTAAAAAAACCTTTTAAATTCACAGCTGATTTATGAAACAAGTATGAAAAATCCTCAGGTGGCAGAAATAAAAGGGGAAGTTAAGTGCACTAAAGGTTGGGAAACCAAGCTTAACAAAATACTGGCATATCAGAACATAAAAGCTGGGGTATTCAAAACTAACTTGGGATGGGAAAAGAGGCATTGGTCTCATGCATTCCAGGGAGATGGAAAAGCATAAAGCTGGGTGTCACCTCTCCTGGAAACAAGAACTATAAAATCCCCATCCACTGGAGTATAAGAAATTGGCAAGAAAGCTGAGGATCCTTTGGATTTTGGTTGGAAAATAAGGATCCACCCGTAAGGAAGTGAAACCTAAGTTTATATCACACATGAGGATAGAACATAACATCTCTCAGACTCTGGTAGGGACAAATAGAAAAGACTCATAAGGACCCTCCAATAGCCTAGCACAGAAGGGATTTCCAGTAAAATATAATTCCTACTACAGATGAGCTCACAAACAAAAAAATTACAAGCATGTGACAAAATTCACTACCATTAGAGGGAGTCAACAGTTGTAACAAATGGTAGAATCCATACATTGTGATCAGAGATAACAGAACAAATTTTTTTAAATTTTATAATAAATAAGTTGAGCCTGGTGATAAAAGTTGCCAGTAGGATCTACTTTTCTTGAGACTAAGAACCAGAATTCATACTTAAGAAATAGAAGGGCTAAGTTCCCTATATTCCATGTTGCTAAAACTTCTGCTAGATGTTTCTACAAGCCCTCATCTAAAGAGAGACAGCTAATGGGGAGGGCACTGGGGGAACATGAAGAGAAGGAGAATTTGAAAAGTTAGGCAATCCCTTTTTCTTACCTTTTTATGAGGGTGTTTAGGCGAAACTCATCTGGTCCCTTGGTCCCTTTTCTTTACAGGATCTAAAGGAGCAATGCTCTTCAAGTGGGTGGGTATATTCAAAAAGGAATGGTTGACATGCACTCCCTACTGAGATGCTGGTATGGCCAAAGAGGAATCAAGGACAACTATTTCAAGTTTCTCATTCCTAAGAGTTACATAATATGGGATCTGCCAGTGCCCACAGGCTGATTTGAGATATAGTGGGTAAGACAAAAAGGTTTAATTTTCAACATGGTATAAGGCTATTGGCAAGAGTCAGCCTGAAATTCTTGTTGAATACTCCAAGGTTATCATGTATGCTTAGGAAATCTTTTCTAGGGTTCAAAGTCCATGTGAACAAGGCCAACTGGGCTCTCCATCAGACCACAACAAACCTATAGAGAACAAGCCAGATCAGTAGTGATAACCTATAGAGTCTGGCGATAACAGACTCATCATCACAGATATGTGTGGGTATTAACAAAAAAGTTAATAGCAACTGCAGCCAGCCAAAGAAAGAACATCTTATGAAGAGTATTTTTCCTTCCTTATCCTCCCATATACTAAAATTAGAAGATTACTATCCAGAAATTGAGAGGACTGTAAGATCAATTTTTCTCACTCCCACATCTGTATAAATTACTGAACCCACAAGATTAAGTTGGTGGAAATTTTAATAAAGTATGAGATCAAAATTTATATGAGACTTTTAGGGCTTCCCTGGAGGCAGAGTGGTTAAGAATCCGCCTGCCAATGCAGGAGAGACGGGTTCGAGCCCTGGTCCAGGAATATCCCACATGCCGCGGAGTAATGAAGCCCGTGCACCACAACTACTGGGCCTGCACTCTAGAGCCTGCGAGCCACAACTACTGAGCCTGCATGCCTAGAGCCCATGCTCCGCAACAAGAGAAGCCACCGCAATGAGAAACCCATGCACTTCAACGAAGAATAGCCCCCACTCGCTGCAACTAAAGAAAGCCCAAGCGCAGCAACAAAGACCAAACGCAGCCAAAAAGAGAAAAATACCATATGCAGCCAAAGATAAAATGAAAAAAAAATTTATATGAGACTTTTAATAACTAAAAGTAAATGAAAACTTAGAGGATCAGACTGAAATACTGATTAAAAAGCCAACTATAGGTGGAAAATGGAGTTGAACCTGGTTGGTTTTCATTACTGGAAAACCAAAACTGTTTCATGCTTATTACTCATTAAGTTGAGATTTCTCAACCAACTATATTACATAAGTTTAAACTGTTTAAAGGAAAAAACAGAATTACACAAAAGCAGAAGATTATGCAAAAGAGACAGATTTGTAAAACAACTAAGTAAAACATTGAGAAATGGAAAATACAGCCTTTGAAAAAATACAAACACACACACATACAGATAGATGTGAATGCAGAGATGAATGTATTTATACATCAATGAATAAATTATGCACTAGGCAGGTGAAGAGAAAACTTGAGCACTGGAAGACAGATTTTAGGAAATTACCCAGAATCCAAAAGATAGAGATAGAAATATAGAAAATATTAAAGAGAAGCCAAGAATCTGAAAACAGGATGGGGAGATTCTTCATAGATCTAATAAAAGTTCCCCTAGGAAGGAATGAAGAGATTAGGAGAAAGAAAACCTCCAGAAAAGTTTTTTGGAGACCACCAAAGAAAGAAAGAATCTTTCTGTTCTTATTAATACACCAGGTGACAAAGTACAAATGAAAGCAAAATACACATAGAAAAACAGACTGAAACTGCAAAGCATCAAAGACAAAGAGAAAATGGAAATGTATCTGAGAAAGTTATAAAGAAACGATAATTTGGCAGCAGACTTCTTGACAGCAAGAAATTTCAGAAGAAAATAGAATAACATTTTTCAGTGTTGTAAAAAAATAACTCCCCTAGCATAATTATATGCTCAGCTAGGCCATTCCTCAACGCTGAGAGCGGAAAAAAAAAAAAAAGGCATTTTCAGTCATACAAAGTCTGAGAGCACTTGCTATTCACACTCAATTAAAGAGCAGAAGCAAAAGAAGGGTACGGAAAAGCAAAAATAATCACAGAAGTTGGTAAAATAGTGATGGCAAATCTAAATAAATATTAATAATAATAATTTCAACAACACAGTGGCAATAGTACTGACTAATTTGGGGGATAAGAAATAGGGTGCAACAACAATATGGAAGATGGGAAATAAATTCAGAGTTAAATGATTCTAGTGGTTCTGCTATATCATTGTTAGGTGTGTAGAAATATTTATTATTGGTGGACTTTGTGGATTAAGGTATGCAAGATAATATTGTAATTAAGGGTTCCATTAAAATAAATAGCATATATATTCCAAACCAGTGGAGAAGGAATAGAGACTAAATAACTTGATAACTTTAACACAAAGAGGAAAGTTTAGAAGTGTCATTACAGATGAAAAATGGAAGGATAATTCATAAAAAATCTTGAAAATTTTGTTATTAATATGAAAATTAATTAATTTTGGAAAACATACCCCAAAATAGATTTCTGGAGGAGTAGCATATTTCTTTTAACATCTTTACTGGAGTATAATTGCTTTACAGTGTTGTGTTAGTTTCTGCTGTATAACAAAGTGAATCAGCTATATGTATACATATATCCCTCTGGCATCTCCCTTCCACCCTCCCAATCCCATCCCTCTAGGTGGTCACAATGCATCGGGCTGATCTCCCGGCGCTACGCAGCTGCTTCCCACTATCTATTTTACATTTGGTAGTGTATATATGTCCATGCCATTCTCTCACTTCGTCACAGCTTACCCTTCCCCCTCCCCGTGTCCTCAAGTCCATTCTCTACGTCTGTGCCTTTATTCCTATCCTTCCCCTAGGTTCTTCAGAACCATTTTTTTTTTTAGATTCCATATATATGTGTTAGCACACGGTATTTGTTTTTCTCTTTCTGACTTACTTCACTCTGCATGACAGACTCTAGGGCCATCCACCTCACTACAAATAACTCAATTTCCTTTCTTTTATGCCTGAGTAATATTCCATTGTATATATGTACCACATCTTCTTTATCCATTCATCTGTTGATGGACCCTTAGGTTGCTTCCACGTCCTGGCTATTGTAGACAGAGCTGCAATGAACATTGTGCTACATGAACAAACAACCCAATCCAAAAATGGGCAGAAGACCTAAATAGACATTTCTCCAGAGTAGCATATTTTTAAGTGAACAACATGAATAATAGAAAGCAAAGAATAGTTATGATGTAAAGAAATTAGGAACCTAAGAAAACAATATTTAAATGTTTCATTTGAATATGATCAGAAAGCACTTCCTTAGATATAAAAAGTCCTTATATAACATGATTTTGAATCAGTTGTGACTTCCTTGAAACTTTCAGTGTCATCTCTTCCCATTCTTTGTTTTATTTTCTGTAGTACTGACATAGCACCGATCAAAGAGATTTTCCTTTATATTCTCAGAAACTATAATAGTTCCTTGGATACAGAAGGCACTAGGCAAGTGTGTGAGGAATGGATTGGATAAAAAATGAACAGGGACTGATAAATAAAGAAGGAACTGGAACTGATAATGGAGAAACTTGGAGTTGTAATATTGGAAATCTTGGGTACAGGGTGAAGGATAAAGTTTTAATATTTTTTAAAGGTCTACTCTATTGGTCTGAGCTGCATCTGCCTCTAAACATAAAACACTCAATATAAAAAGCTCCCTAAACAATCATGTTCTTCAACAATAATGGGACACCTGAATTCTTTATCAACTATATTCACAAAGATGACTCAGTTTATGCAGAAGTTGGCTGAATTTAAAGCCCAATTGGTGTGCAGTATCTGGCGGCTTCAGCATTTGGTAGTAGGTAAAGTTTTGGCATCCTTGACATGATACGAACTGCTAATATACAGTATTTTCACATGAAGAATCACAGTTTGCTTTTGATACAATTACATGGTAATCACTTGGGGTATCTGAATTCCCTATCAAGTATATTCAGAGTATCATAACCTAAGGAGTAAAGCATATGTGAAAGATAAGGCAGGACTTATGATAATAAATTAATATAATGTAAAATATCCAAAAAAAAGCTAGTTAGACAATATGTCTTGTAAAGAACTCTATAGGGCACCGCAACTGTTAAAGAGAATTATAATAAGATATACTTTCTCCCCAGAATACCCTCCTGCTAAGATAATTATATGACGTTATGGACATTCAAATATATGAAAAAAGAGAGACCAGTTTCTATAAATCTTGAGAAAACGTATTCATGGGATTTTGTGACCTAATAATAATAATAATAACAACAACAACAACAGACTGGGAATGGCTCACATTTACTGAGTGCTAGGCTAAGTACTTTATATAGAATAGCTTATTTAATTTTCTCACTCCAAGTTAAGCAAATGGCCCACAGTTGCAAACTTGTAAGTGCCTGAGTGAAGAATTTGAGCCTAAGTAGTATTAAACCAGAGTTTGTGTTCTTAATCACTATGCTTCACATACAACCATAAGCTGACATATAGTAATTGATAAAGATCAAGAAAAGCAACTGACTTCCAAAGTCTTGCATTTCCCATTCAGCCTGGTGCAGAGCCACTGGTAGTTGGTGGTGAGAGTGTCAAGTTCCTTTTTTAAGGCCTCTTGTGCTGCAGGTGGAGCTTGAGCTATGACACTGTTTACAGACTCAGTGAGGAGTTTCACTTTTGCTTCTTTTTGCTGGGCCTCTTCTTTAGCTCTCTGAAAAATAAACAATGCTCTCTTAATAACAAGGCAATGACCTTACTTTCAAGATGCATTCCTATATATCATATTCTTTCTTCCTTGCAACATCTCTGTTAGAATGAGATTAATAAAAATAAATCCAATACTGACTGCAATCACTTCCATAAATTTGAGTTTAGTGACAGGACTTCCCTGGTGGCGCAGCGGTTAAGAATCCGCCTGCCAATGCAGGGGACACAGGTTCGAGCCCTGGTCTGGGAAGATCCCACATGTCGTGGAGCAACTAAGCCAGTGTGCCAAAACTACTGAGCCTGCGCGCCACAACTACTGAGCCTGTGCACCACAACTACTGAAGCCCAGGCGCCTAGAGCCCGTGCTCTGCAACAAAAGAAGCCACCGCAATGAGGAGCCTGCGCACCACAACAAAGAGTAGCCCCCACTACCCCTCTCTCGCTGCAACTAGAGAAAGCCCGCACGCAGCAATGAAGACCCAACACAGCCAAAAATAAATAAATAAATAAAATTTTAAAAAAATTTCAGTTCAGTGACAATTGGAAACTTGCAGGAAAAAATTTATAATCAGAATGTAACAGACCTTTAAACAGAAAAGTTTGAAAAGTAGTCTGTATGTGGATGTGTATTTGTGGAGAATACACAAACACACACACACACACACACATATATATATACACACACATACGTGAAATAAGCAAGAAACAAATATTTCAATGCTAACTAGGTTCAAAAATATCTCAGAGTCTAGAATTGAAATCACTTATAAATTACTCAGATGGATGAATAATATTGAAATCAGTACAAATATCATTATTTAAATCAAAGAATAATTAACACAGAAATAAGTCTTCTTAATGCTATATTTGGAACATATTTTGATAAAAGAAAGCTGTGTTCAGTAACTGAGAATGCGTAAGAGAAAGAGAAGAGAAGTTCCTGACATGAGGGGGCTGGCCTAGTACAGCTATGCCTTGGTATTCTTGTGTTGAAGATAAACTGTTTCACAAAACATCAATATCAGACATGCTACTTTGTTACCACTGCAGATCATGACAGAAATTCCACTCCATAATCATGTAAGCATATAGACAAAAACATAAACAATGTCCAAATCAAAAAATATCAGACACTTCCCCATCCTGTTAATGGGTCACTGCTGCTTCTTTATCAATTATTACGTATCTTCATCCTCTCTCTAGTCTTCTCTCCTTCCAGGAAAAATGTATTAAGATACCCAATCACAGAGTTACTCCTACTCGGTGACAACATGAAATCCAGAGCAAAGCCCTTAAACTCTCCCTTAAATCATCTAACACAAACCCAAATCCTATAACAGGTTTGAATACTCTCTTATTCATATTATCATCTTACTCATGGTTGCCCATGGTGTGTATTCTCCCTCATTACCAAAAGTAATAAACTCAACTTGTTCAACTACAGGAGTGTTGCTATTCGTCTGTGGGTTACTATGAAGGCCGACCTTGTGACGAGCTTTCCAGCATAAGTAGTTTATGCACGATGTGAAGGAAACAGTGGTAGGGAGATGGGGAATGGAAAGAGAATGGAGATTAGAAGGGTATACTTATTAACCCAGCAATTGCTGTTGGTGACTGGAGTTTAATCCTGCCAGGAAGCTCTGGGAAACATAGGTCTCAGGTTTATCCCACTCAGGGGTGAGGGCACCGGGGTATTTATACACCATCTCCCATCACTGGTTGAACCCTGTTGGGGGAATGTTAATTTCCTAGTATGTGAAGCCATACTCAGGTGGAAAAAGTGGGATTTGGTGGCCTCAGAAAGCTGTCAGATAAAGAAATGCAGATTCTGGCAGGTGGAAGTTGTGCCTATATGCAGTATAGTAGCGAGAGTAAGGGGATATGGGCAGTAAATGGGCAAAGTCAGCTATAGAATGCCTTTCTAATTTTCAACACAATCACTCTATGCCTTTAGATTTAGTCCCATAATGCCTTAAAAAGTATAAAATACAATGGCAAATGCAAGTTGTTTTGACTATTAAATGATTGCCTTCACTGATTTTAATTGATTGAAATTTTATTTCAAAATTCTAAATAAATCTGTCTTTTGGCACACTGAGCATGGGATTTGTTTCTATTCAAACCATATTTTGGCCATTGTAATTTTAGCATTAAAAACAACTTTGACAAACATTAATCACTTAGTATGTGCTACTGTGTGCTATGACAGACATGTCGTATGTACTACCTCATTGGATCTTTAATGAAACCTTGTGAAATGAGTTTTGTTTTCTCTATATTACACATCCGAGAACCGAGGTTCAGAGAGTTTAAGTAAATCATCCTGGGAGTTACATCTTTTCTTTCACATAGCTTCTGTTAAGCCCATCTCAAATCCTCTGTGAGATGAAGAAGGAACATGATGTAGTGGATCCAGTGAATGAAATTGCATTTTATGCAAATTACAAACAACCCATGAAATGATCAAAAATTCAGAATAAGAAACATTTCCCCCGATGTTTAGGCATTCATAAATTCTTTTTTAAAATCAGGCTTAGGGGGCCTCCCTGGTGGCGCAGTGGTTGAGAATCCGCCTGCCGATGCAGGGGACGCAGGTTCGTGCCCCGGTCCGGGAGGATCCCGCGTGCCACGGAGCAGCTGGGCCCGTGAGCCATGGCCGCTGAGCCTGCGCGTCTGGAGCCTGCGCTCCGCGACGGGAAAGGCCACAGCAGTGAGAGGCCCGCGTACAGCAAAAAAAAAAAAAAAAAAAAAAAAAAAAAAAATCAGGCTTAGAAATTGGGAAAGGTTCAGAGAAGAATGGTAAGAGAAAAGAAGATCATGACCAATTTCTCCACTGCAGGGAAAGGTAGAAAACTAAATGACTGGTATAGTTTAGACATTATCCTCATCAGAAGTGGTGGCTTTTATTCCATATATTTCTAGGAAGCTAACCATCATAAGCTCAGACACTTTTCATTGCCAATACAACCAGTGGTTGTCAAAATGTGGTCCCTTGGAACCACCTTGGAACTTATTCCTTGGCACGACCTGGAAACTTTTTAGAAATGAAAAATCTCAGGCTCCACCTCAGACTTACTGAATCAGAAATCCTAGGATCGGGCTCAGAACTCTTGTGTTTTAAGAGTCTTCCAGGGCTTCCCTGATGGCGCAGTGGTTGAGAGTCTGCCTGCCGATGCAGGGGACGCGGGTTTGTGCCCCGGTCCGGGAGGATCCCGCATGCCGCGGAGCGGCTGGGCCTGTGGGCCATGGCTGCTGAGCCTGCGCGTCCGGAGCCTGTGCTCCGCAACGGGAGAGGCCACAGCAGTGAGAGGCCCATGTACCACAAAAAAAAAAAAAAAAAAAAAAGAGTCTTCCAGGTGATTCTGATCCTCCCTCCATTGGGATTATTCTAGCCTGCCCCCCACAGAATGAGAATAGCAAATACATGTATGTAATTCCTAGTAAACACTAGGACTAGAGTTACCATATTGTAAAAAGTTTAAAAAGAAAGAAAACCGTCAAAAACTGAAATTCCAGAGTTTTTTTTAAAGGGTTTAATATAAATTTCAGCATACAGTCACTTCAGACCTTCAAAAGAATTTTGGAATCAGATGTTGCTAATGAAACACTCCCCTTGGCTCTTTTATGTTAATAGAAAAGTTTTGTTTACAGAGAAAAAAGAAGTCAAAAACAGCATTATCATTTTCAAGTAAAACACAGGAGAGAAAAGTAAAGAAACAGAAAGTCTCTACTTTTTATCTGACTAAATCAAGGAGAAATGCCGAAGTAGGCCTATCAGTCTCTTCCGACAATGAAGAAAAATTTGCTCTCAATAGGAGCACAGGTGGAAGCCTGAACAAGGTACTATCACTACCCTCTAGGTAGGGAAACAGACTGAAAGAGATTACCTTGACTGGCAGACAGAAAGCACAAGAAATGCCAACTCCCTTTGCTGTCGTGGACACAGGCTGCCTGAGCTTTTCCTCTTTTCAATATTACCCCCATATGCACCAGTTTTGCAGCTAAATCTGTTATTTAAACATGCAAATCAGTGTGAACTGATTGGTTGGGCCACTCATTTCAGGGATTGTGTATAACTTTTTTAAAAAATTTGAGACAGTCTACTCTCCAGTACTGGAAAAGGAAAAGGGATCTGACTGAGTGGTTACCAGATAAGCAAAGTGTTCAAGGAATGAGGGGAGAGGGCCAGATCCAAACAAAGGAACCAGGAAACACAGAACAGCTAAACACAAGCTGACTGCTGATTATCTCCTTAGGGATCTGAAGCAGTGGCTATGCAGCATTAGAAGAGATGGTGAGAAAAGCCATGAGGGAATTGAGATGTGAGGGGAAAGGCAAGTGGGGTGGCACATGCTTCACAGAATGGAATGGAATGGCATATCATAGCTTAGAACAGCTTAGAATGGGATAGGGATAGAGGGAAATATATTCTTGATTCTACCACAGATAAAGCCTGTGACTATGAGTAAATTATTTGACCTATCTGGGAATTTCCATTTTCTGATCCGCACAGAGGAAGTGTAGACTAGTTTCCTTCCAAAGTACCCTCCAGCTCTCACATTCTATAATGATACAATTTCCTTAATGGGGACCTCCCCATAGTCAAACTTAAAATCATTATAGTCCTTCCAATGGCTTTCTCATTTCACTAAGAATGAAAACCCCTCCATATTCTACAAAGCTCCTGTGTTAGCAGATATCTACTCAGCCCCTCCAAATCATCTCAGGTCATTTATCCTGTTTTACTCTCTTCAGGCAGGTGGGCCTCTTTCTCTTCCCAATTAGTCTTTGCAGGAGCTCTTCCCTCTGAATGGAATGTGCCCCATAAGACATTTTTAAGGTTGGCTTTTTCTTATGATTCATATCTCAGATTAAATATAATTCCTCACAAATGCCCTACAAATCAACCCTTTCTAAAACAGCATCTCACCACCTCCAACTCCCACCTGAACTCTAGTTGTTATTTATTTCAAAATCCTGGTTTATTTTTGTGGGAAATCATCATGATCTCAAATGAATTTTTAAATTTCTCTATTCATTGCCTAACCCCCGCCCCAACTAGAATGCAAATTCCAAGAAGTCAGGCAGCTTTTATTTATTGCACACTACTGTATTCTGTGTCTAGAAGGGTGTTTGGCACTTAGTAAGTATACAATATTTCTTGATAAATGAATGATGTATGGTATTGTTAGATTAGAATGATTCTGTAGTTTTTAATACTCAAAGACACTATTACTGTTTATCCAAATATAGTCTTCCTTATATGTTTTAATTTTACTTTCTATATGTGACTAAAGCCATATGATATCTTTGATATTTAAGCATCTGAGTTTTCATGTGACCACATTCTACTATTAATTACAATATTCATTGAATAATCATATAAAATATATAATAAAGTGCATATAATTAATTTCTTACCACGCAACAATGATAATAATAATGGTAATAATAATTAACTAGTTTGGGGCATCTATTTTGTGTATTACATTAGGACTTTTATGTTTCACCCTTCAAATAATTCTGAAAATCAGGTATTTTGATATCCAGTTCACAAATGAGGGAATGAAAGCTCACTGGGTTTATGCAACTTGCCCAAGTTTACACAACTGGCAAGGGGCCAAAGCAGGTTTTAAACCCAAGTGTCTGGCTCCAAAATGATTTTGCTCCATCATGAGGCCTCAAACCAAACAAATATGTATTAATATTTCACCTAGGCTAATGTGGCTAAATAATGTGTTATTGCTAGTACATGAAGATAATAATTATCATTATAGCTGCAAATCACTGAGTGCTCACTCTGAGCTAGGCAATTTACTTACATTTAAGTTCCAATCCTCAGTTGATACTTTCAAGTTATAAAATGAGATGATTTACACATGAAAACATAGAGGATTACACTGACTACTGAGTTGTCCGGGGCCATCCTGAAACGCAGTTGTGTAGATTCAATTACCAAGCTTCACCTCCCAGTCCTTGCTACATACCAGTTTCCTTGGTCCTAAATCAATGTTGTATTTTTTATCCTATCGTTTCAAGAGACGTTCATGTAAACACAGTCCTTTTATCCATATTAAAGACCATCAGCTAAAATATTTAGTACTCCCAAATTTTAAGAAACCCTTTAAACCACCAAATTAACAGTCTGTTGACATTCCCAACTGTCATTTCAATAACACTTTGACATATTTCCAGTTTGAATTTGCATCAGCTAGAAACATCTAATGTGAGTAGCTGATTCCAATCTCTTAATAGTACATAATTTCAAGGGGAAAATGCTCCAAACTGTGATTGTCAATATTTATGTTGTGACCATAATGCATAGACTTAATAAATAAAAAGTTTAAACATTCTACACAATGTACATCAAACTTGAAGCTAAATCAATCAAAAAGCAACCTCTACTATTAAACCAAGAAAAGAGCTGACTGTGCAGAATCACAATTTGTTTCATTTGGGTTTTTTTACCTTCATCTCTTCAACTGCTGTCTGTAATTCATCTGGGGTTTTATATTCAAAATCTCTCTCTAGGTATTCTTCTTCAGCTTGTGTCATCCATTCATGCATCTCTGATAAATCTTTCTGAAGGCTTACAGTTTTATCCAAACCTCCCTTTAAGGCCTCCTTTCTGGCATAGACCTTCCATAAAACAAACCAAGAAGTAAAGCATGAATATTGAAAGTCACAAAACATTACCATTATATTATTACTGAGGAATCTGTAAATAATAGAAAGCTTAGATAGAAAAGATGAAGCAAGAAGTAAAAAGCTTACATGAATGAGGAAAGTAACTCATAGCAATTGGATACACTTAATCTCACCTAAGTGTTAAAATGAGATATAGGCATTTACTTGGCATAATGAACAGATTCTCCTAAGACCATAATTTAGCTGTTGTGTATGGTAATAGCATTTCTGCAAATGGAGAATAAAGAAAAACATTGTTTCAGTTGGAAGAGTAAATTTATTGGCACACAATAGAAGTAGAAATTCTTTGTGCTCTTTGATGCTGTTTTACAAGTTCAAATATCCTAGGAACTTAATAATCATATACCTACAGAAAACTCTCATAAAAAAGAAAGAAAAAATAGAAAATGGATAAAAGACATAGTCATGTAATTCACAGAAATAAAATTAAAATGAGGCCATATATATGTGAAAAGATGCTCAGTATCATTTATAGTTAAATAACAGCAAATTAAATTAAATTAGTATGTTTTCAAATATGAGACTAGAAAAAACTAGCAAAAATGCCCAGTTTGAGCAGGGATGTGGGAAAAGAAAAGTTTTTATACCCGTTGAGGGAAATATCTGACACAGTACAACCTTTTAGACAGTAAATTGGCAAAATGCATTAAATTTCTTAGTGTTCATAAATCTGAGTCTACTCTTCCACTTTAAAGAATGAATCACACAAAACGAAGTGTACAAAGTTGTATGTACACTATTCAATTCAGCTTTGGAGACAGCAACATATTGGAAACAAACCCAAATGTGCTTTCATGGAGAGTTAGTTAAATAGTGGGATACACATGTACACACACGGAATAGGATACCATGTAGCACCAATAAATCTATACTGAAGCGAAAGTTATCCAGTATTTAATTTTAAATTAAAAAAACAAGTTGAAAAAGAGCATGTGTGACAGGAGACTTGTGCCTTGTAAAGCATCATACATTTCTGAAATATTAACTTTATAACAGAATTTATTACTTATTAACCAGAAAGATAGCAAAACTTAAAATACCTAAGAGAAAATTGTGCATGCTAATAGCTTGTTATAAAGTACCCTGCTGTAACACACTGAGGGAAAAATCTCAATTCAGTATTAGAATGATTATATATAGTGCTTCCCTTTTACCTTAAAAAATAACTCTAGGGACTTCCCTGGTGGTTCAGTGGCTAGGAATCTGCCTGCCAATGCAGGGGACACAGGTTCGAGCCCTGGTCTGGGAAGATTCCACATGCTGTGGAGCAACTAAGCCCGTGCGCCACAACTATTGAGCTTGCGCTCTAGAGCCCGTGAGCCACAACTACTGAGCCCACGTGCCACAACTACTGAGGCCCACACGCCTAGAGCTAGTGCTCCGCAACAAGAGAAGCCACCACAATGAGAAGCCTGCACACCACAATGAAGAGTAGCCTCCACTCGCCGCAACTAGAGAAAGCCTGCATGAAGCAACGAAGACCCAACACAGCCAAAAATAAATAAATAAATAAATTAAAAAAAACCCCTCTAATCAAATGATGTTATTCTTCTCTCTGGGATTAAGTAGAGTTCTATCTTTTAAATAACAGAGTTGTAATTGTAAAGTCTTAACATATAAGGCATAATTTTAGTATAACGAAGTTTTCATGGTACTTTACCCAATACTAAATATGTACAGAACCATCATCATATTAATTTTCCTTACACTTTACAACCACCCTAAGCCTAATGTAGTTAAATTAAAACTAATTTCTTTACTCTCCTAGGAGAATGTAGTGCTTCATCTATTGACATGTAAATGTATGTTTCATTCTGACACAGCTAGAAGCATGTATCTAACAATTACACTAGTTAAGGTATAAAGATTATTTTGCGTAGTCAATGAGCCTATAATAAGCCCAAGTAAACAAGCTGTTAAATTTCTACGGAGATACTCTGCTATAGTCTTTTGAGGTAGTTGGCAAAGTGACAATAATATTAGAGTGACTAATGGAACTTAGGCAAAGACTTGTATTAAAAAAAATATTGCATGCTATAAAACTAAACCAGAAGAAAAGGATCAGGAGTGATTATTTTAAAAGGAAAGAAAGAAAAGAAAAGGAATTCATTTTGAGGTGACAGCATGAGTGCACTGGAAAGAACACCAGCTTTGGAATCTGGATACCTGTACTCAGTCACTAACAAGCTAAGTGAACCTGAAAACATCACTTCATTTCTCTTTATCTCCGCTTCTTAACTAACCTAACAATTGGACCAGAAGATTTCCAAGGTCTTTTCCAAATTTAACATTCCACAGCTCTACAACTGATCAGAGAGAGATGAATTTTTTTGTGTGTGGTTTCGTATTTTAGAAGGATTTCTGTGAAAACATTGAGGTTAAAATCACAATTTCTCCCTCACCTTTATCACATTAGTCATGTCAACCTTCTAGCCTTAAATTTACCAATCCACCGCCAGTTTCAGCAGATTATATTGCATCAACCTCTTGATAAAATAGAAAGTTCTTCATGTTTCCTGTTCTAGAATTTGTAAATCTAACACTCAGCACTGCCCCTCCCCATTCCACTTCCTTTTCCCCCCACCTTTATTAAGATACAACTGACATAAAACACTGTTTAAAGTATACATATATATTGTGAAATGACTGCCACAATAGGATTAATCAGTGTCTTCATCATCACACATAATTACTATTTTTCTTTTTATCGTGAAAACATTAAAGATCTACTATTCCAGCAACTGTCAAGTATAGAATATAGAACTGTCAGCTGTAGTTACCATACTGTAAATAAGATCCCAAGAGCTTCCTCATCATAAACCAGAAGTTTGTACCACTTGACCAGAATCTCTTCATTTCCCCCACTCTGCAAGCCCTGGCAGTCCCCATTCTACTCTCTTGAGTTTGGCATTTTTAGATTCCACATATAACTGAGATCATACAGTATTTGTTTTTCTCTGACTTATTTGACCTAGTATAATACCCTCAAGTTTCATCCAGGTTGTTGCAAATTGCAGGCTTTCCTTCTTTCTCAAAGCTGAATGATACTCTGTGTGTGTGTGTGTGTGCGCGCGCGTGTGTGCGTATGCGTGTGTGTGTGTGTGTGTGCGCCACATCTTCTTTATCTGTTTATCCCTGACCAAAGCTTAGGCTGTCTCCTTATCTTGGCTATTGTGAATAATGTTGCAATGAATTTGGGAGTGCAGATATCTCTTTGAGATCCTGATTTCATTTCCTTTGTAAATATACCCAGAACTGGGACTGCTGGATCATAAGGCAGCTCTATTTTTAATTACTTGAGGAATCTCCATACAGGTTCCATAGTGGTTGTATTGTATGTGTGCTGGAGGCTGCGAGGTGTGATGCTTAAGGTTGAAATTATAAAGAAGTTACTGCTAGTGACGATGTCTAGGTTATGAAGCTGGGAGTGAGTGGCTGAGGCAGGGTGGAAGACAAAAATCACTGGAGTGGTTATCAAGGAACCGAGGGCTCAGGAACTGGAAGAACCATCTAAGAAGATACTGAAATCACCAAGAATTATGACAGGAGTAACAGTGAGTCAGCTGTTAAAATACTTAAGGAATGAGGCAGAGTGACCCAGGGGTCTATGGATGACTGCACCCGAAAGATGTATTGACTTGGAAAGACAATGATCTGCAAGGTGCCAGAATGACATCCACCTGGTTTCTAAATCCAGTGTTTCTTGATAACTATCTAGTATAAATTTATAGCCACTAATAATTAAAATATATAATCATACATTATTTATTTAGAAATTATAAATGCTTTATAATTTTATATATGTAGGTTTATGTTTATTTCATATCCATTTATTTTATTTAACAAGTGGTTATTCTGTGCTAGATACTGATCTATACACCTTACAAACACAAATTCATTTAATTATTATTTTAAACTTCTTATAAAGCAGGCAGTAATATCATCACACTGTAAAGACTGGGAAACTGAAGCACAGAGAGATTAAACAACTTTTCCAGGATCACACAGGTAGTTTATGGTGGAGGCAAGATCTAAACCCAGGCAATCTGGTTCCAGAGCTCTTGCTCTTACACATTGTTTGCGTCTCCATCCACAAGAAAGTCTTCTCCATCCATCAGAGTTTTTATTTTATCCAATTTGGCCAAATATTTTAGGGAAGTGGGTCTGACAAATCTTTTCATTGTGAGATAGGAGTTATCTTACATAAATTTTATCTTTATTTTTGTGTACATAGTTTATACGTTCAATTTAAGTACCCCACTTGAATTCTGGATGTATTTTGACTGTCTACTTCTCCAAAATAAACATGACCAAAATACAAGTACTGATCATTCTATTAAGCTAGTCAATTTGGTTCCTCCCTTAGCTCGCAGTCTTTCCTTCTTTAAAGGCACAGTAGCCAACACTGTTGCTCAAAACAGAAAACTCTGAATATGCTTTCATCCCTCCCTCCCCATCACCCTGGACTTTCTGCAAGCATTCTCCTTCAGCAAGCACTGCTATTTCTAATGGGGTCTGATAAAACAGAAAATCAAGAAACGAATGTGTACTTAGGATAAGAATAATGATCAAGGGTGGATGTGAGTGTGAAAGCCCTGATGAAAAATATAACAAGGAAGAACTTGCCTAATTGGTTAGAAGAAACAAGAAAAATAAGTGACCACATTGAGTGAGATAAGCTTGCTGAAGATGGCCAGGGAGGATAGAGTTTCTACAAAGTTTGACTCTCACAAGCACTTTGGTCCAGTTTGCCTAGAATAACACAGCCCCTCTTCATGTTAATTACTGTGTAATGGGAAAATGCACATAAAAGCAATAAACAGTAATGCGACAGAGCAACAAGAGTTCAAACCAGCTCTATCTCTATGGAAGAACTTGGAAAATTATTGGGAAAGGTTTGGACAGTTAACCAAACACGATGTCATAAGAGGATTATATGTTTCAAATTTCTTCATGTCTCTCAATCTCCACTAACATCCCCACTGTTCTTTGCCAGTATTATTTCCTACCTGGATAACTGGGATTCCTACATGCTTCCACTTGTGCCCCTTTGGTCTATTCTTCATATAACAGGATTATATAGCAAACTTTTAAACAACCACTTTACATGATGCCACTTCTATAACTAAAGGTCTAATAGCTTCCCATCATACCTGACATGAATAGTAAATCCTCACTGTGATTTAAAAGAAAATTAATGACTCTTATTTCCCGCCCATTTTCTCATAAAAATTTTTTTGCTGTTGTCCTCTCCCTTGCTCTAAATAAACTGGTGTTGTCCTTTCTATTCATCCATTAAAAGCATTCAACAAACAAATACCTTTCATACTGGCCTTCCAGGAAAACATCAATGATATAATCTATTCTCTAAGTAATATTTTTTTCCTGAACATCCCTTCTAGAACCAGCTTACTGCAGGAGAAGAATGCAAGCTAGCTGACCCAGGGCTATCTCATCTGTGAGTTAATAGAACTGTTGAGCATTTGTCAGTGATGGTATTAGCTGGGTGACTTGCCTTGATTTTTACTTGTCCAAATTCCTTTCTTTTTCAAATTTAGTTTTTGCCTTTTGGCATGATTTCTTTTCAACTTTCAAAGGTTACTTAGAAATAACGAAAGACTGACTGCCTCTAATACACGTAAAATGAAACCTCTCATTAACTTCAAAAAAGGTATTAGTGTATTGAAAAGCAGTCATTGCATTAGGTCAAAATTTCATCCTTTGAACAAGAAGTATTTGATGTACACTATGTGTGAATGTAATATTTTCTCTTCCATAATTTAATCTTAAAATTGGAAATAAATATCTATAAAACACTGCTATATAAAAATGAGGAACTCAGATGTGAATGTACAGTTATTTTATATGTTTTCTACTGAGTTATTCTTAACTATTTCCCAATCTTAATCCATTTATTGAAAGGGACGTACTGAAGAAGCCAAACTTGTCAATCTTAACAATCAAAAGTGAAAAATACTTATCATATTTGTACATATGCATGCATTACTATTCATTTTATTTCTGCACCAAGCATAGAAGTAAAAAGTATCTTTTGTTGATCCAACTACTTGTATAAAGTTATGCATTGGAGAAAAAATTCAATAAAAGTAATGCCTAAGAAAAGGGCCTTATTGTTCAGAATGACAGCTGCATGCGATAAGGTCATTTTAGGACCCCAATAAGATGAATATACTATTTAAAATATCTACTGTGAAAATAATTTATATGCTAGACAAAGGCTAGTTTTAATTAACCGCGCTTTAAAGCAACAACATAGAGACTAAACTTTTTAAAAGGGCAATGGTGAAGGGAGACATTAAGAAATCATAATTAAAAAGAAGCAAGCCACAGTCAGAGATCGAACATACCTGTCGGCACATGTGATCCCACTGAGTGTTAAGTTCTCTGAGCTCTGTCTCCAGTCTAGAAGCAAACTCTGGCTCTGCTTCATTCTTTATTTTCTGTCCACCTTCATTGACACTGTTTAGACTGGGCTGAATTGTCTGAATATCACTGACTAAAAGCTAAGGAAATAATTCAATTTAAGTTAGCTGAAAAAATTACCACAACCTATTAGAAATGCAACATAGGTAGGAAACATATAATTAGGAATCATGACACTACACATGAATTTTGCCCTTTAAAATCTGAAATATATGTTGCAAAAAATTGTTCAGTGGTTTTTATGGCATGAATGAAATAGGGAATTATATATCTGTAGTCTATTTATATTAGTTACAAAAGTAAATAAGCTTAATACTTCGTGTGAGAAAACTGTGCAAAAATGGTGAGTTTTATACATTATTATTTTTGAAGGAATTTTGATTTTCAAACACAGGGTATTGCAACAATTGTTTATAGCAAGATGGTGTGAAGGTTATTTTTAAAATGGATTTGCTTTTTTAGCTTTTATTCACAAAGAAAGTTCTTTAAAGAGCTAGATTGTTCTCCTCCCACTGCATGACAATTGTATAATCAATATTATTTCAAGATACATGTTGTCTTATACTACAGTGCAACATACATGGTAAGAAAAACATAGTATGACTGATAACCTGTTATAAGATATAACAAATAGCTCAAAAATTCTTTACCTTTAAATTAAACTGCATGTTATATCAAAATAATACTGTAAAGTGAGTGTTGAGTAAAAGGCAATATTTTGTCTATTTCTCTCTTATTTAGCCCAGTTTCTCAACCTTGGCACTACCGTCATTTTGGGCTGGGTAATTCTTTGCTGTGGGGTGCTGTTCTGTGCATTGTAGGATATTTAGATGCATCTCTGGCCTCTACCCACTAGATGCCAGTAGCATCTACCCCACCCCAAGTTGCGACAAATGAAAATGCCTCCATACATTGCTAAATGTCCCCCAGAGGGACAAAACTGCCCCTGGTTCAGAATCATCGATATAACTAAATAATATTTTCCATATAAAAGTCTTCATATGAAAAGTGTCATATAAAAATCTTACCCTGCACTGCTTCAGCTGTTTTTTAAGAATTTCTGAATCCCCAAGGGCAGGCCATTCCTCTTTCAAGAAAACATCAACTTCGGCCATCCATTTCTTCAGGGTTTTTATGTGATTCTGAAATCAGAGACCCATTTTAAGGCATTATTGGGGTGCTGATTTATCTTAACACAATTCATCACGGTGATATGTTTGAACACAAGCCCAGGAACAATTCCCATGTTTGAAGGATGTCTGTAAGTAGCTCTTCAGGAAAAGAATATTTTCTCTAAGAATGCATTTTTATAGCCTACTGTATGAGCACTGGTGTATGAAGTCTGCTATTGTTAAAAATAAAAAATTACTACCAAATGTGGTTTTATGATGTTGCTCTTGAGAACATTAAATCATATCCCCCTCTAGAGAAATTTTAAGTTACAAAACAACTCATGATAATACTAACAATGTGCCCTTAAGTACATAAAACAAACTACGAACAGTAAACTCAATGTAATGGTGTCTTTATAGCCTCCCTAAACCTGAACTTCCAAAAACTGTTTTCTACAGCTGACAGTTTACATAGCCCCTCCAGGTGAGAACTTTCAGAACAAGATTTTGTCATCTTTAAGGAGAGAAAAAATTTGCTTTTCATGTCCTATTTGCCTGACCAGGGTGAAGTAATGATCAGGTGGAAAATGTCATCTTTTATCATTTGTAAATAGCCAAGTACATCCCATTATTTTCTCACATAATGTCTGCTTGTCCTGCTGCTTTTTGGGGGCTACTTTTCAAGCGTATGATTTTTCAAACTCCTTTATTTGCCTACAATTCAACTATGCTGTCCAGATGTGCTACTTTCTCCTTTCTTAATTAAATTTCTATTGAAAATGTGTGCTTCTCAGAAATTTTCCTCTTCGATATGATAAATAATAATGACTTTAAAAGCATTTGACTAAATCTAAAAACTTCAACATTATTATCTGGCTGACATCTAAAGCCTCCAGAAGGGACACAGCCCTGTCTATACCTTGATTTTAGCTCACTGAGACTGACATTGAACTTCTGACACCCAGAACTGTAACATAATAAATGTGTGCTGCTTCAAGCCATTAAATTTGCAGCAACTTATTACAGCAGCAATAGGAAAAAAAATACACTCACCTTTCTCCTCCACCAGAACATGGGCTCCTTGATGACAAGGACCAAGTAATTATACCCTCTTTCGCCACTGGTACTGATAAAAAATGTGTTTTTATGTATATATGTGTATGCATATATATGCATGTAAACATATGTTCATACGTAGAGACACATAAATGTGGATGTTGTGCTTTAAAGAATGATTTAAAACTGCTTGGTCTTTTGGTTTGTGAAAGGTAAGAAAAAAACAACTAAGTAGCTGGACTGGGATTTAGATCCAAAGGCATCTTATTCCAATGCTTTTCCATCACGCCATGATGCTTTCAAAATTCTTCCCAGCATTAATATTTTTCACAATAATTTACCACATAAGACAGATATTACCTGCATCACCAAATGTTTTAAACTTTAGGCTACAGTGTAATTGTTGGTTTACTAATGCTTGGGTGATCAGGTGGCACTATCCAAACAAATTAAGTCAGTAGAAGTTGGTTTGTGGAAGGTGATGGGGTCAAATTTATACATAAAATTACAAGTGAAATATGCTGATGAAATGATATGACTATATTACATGGTAGATAACTTCTTATCTATTCATAAGCTAAATGATACCTCTATTTAGAGGACAACCAGACTAAAGAAAAGATGGGTTTTGAAAATTACTGAGCTAAAAACATGTTTAAGTCCTACTGGTACTGGTGAAAAAATAATAATTCTAAAGAAAATCTAAGAAGCAGAACTTTTAATTAAAGTTTTCTTAAAATCAATAGGCAGACTATACTCCTTTGAGACACATTTGTGTCTTGTGATCTTATCACTGACTTTGAGGAACTATGGAGGTTAAATGTCTTTAAATTTTATAACTCATCACTAGGAGACAAACAAGTAAAGAAAAAAATGAATATAAAAAGTAAAATCTTGAATTACCTGAAGTTTTCGGAGTTTAGCCATTTGCTCCTCTAGCTTTTGGCAATGTTCGACAAGCTGGGCACAGAGTTTCTTCCATCGGCCCTCAATCTCTTCAAATTCTGACTGATATTTCCTGCTAATATTAGAGGGCGCTTTCCTTGACATCTCTTTCACAGTGGTGCTGAGATAGTTTAAGCTATTTTGTTGTTCTTGTAGAGAGCTTTGTAAAGCCTCAAAATTAAAAATAAGAAAGTGCATTTATACTAATTGATGAATACTAATGAGTCTCACTGTTCAATTTCATTGACTAGTTTCAGATAAATCAAATTATTTAAAATGAAAGCTACGTGATTCAAACATCTAAAAATAAATGTAACATCAGTTATAAAATAGTCATTTAAATTCTTTTAATAAGAGTAGTTTACACATTATTTAATATTTTATTTAAAAATCTATGCCTAGTCTTATGAACAATGCCAAATATATACAAAGCTATATATTACTGAACCAAAGAACTTTAGCACACCTAATTTTATTACATTTTGTCTGTATATTAATAACTGCATTTATGATTCAATTAATGGAGTTTAACTTAATTATACTGAGCCTTTAAGTAAGATAACTTCTAACCCTCATAGATAAAAATATAACTAAATCAGATTGATAGATGTGATAACAAAGCTCTGAATAAGTTACCAGATAGATGGTTTACTAATGCCAGTTAATGAACGTTTTTTTATTTTTCAAAAGACATTGCTCTGTTTTGTAGTATCACAGTGAAATTCTAGAGAATTTGGGGGAGAATTTACAAACTTGATTTTACATTTGTACTGTATAATCTATTCCACCCCTTATAATAGGATGCGCATCTTTAGGTTTCACCTACTCAGTATTTATTTAAATGTTACTTTCTGGTTATAAACTAAAAAGGTTGAAGATAAAAAATTGAAAAAAATACCCATTATATACAACTACTACTTTTTACATAAACTTCCAGTTCTTTCTATGTAAAACTAAACCCTGAATAGCTGATCATATTTTACACTCACATATGCATAACTATGTGTCAAACATAATTTGGTGGTTGCATATCTTATGTTTATTTTGTGATATGTTATTTTTTACTTTATTTTTATTTTACTTTATTAAACTGTTACCCTTGATTATTTACACAATATCTAGTATGCATAGAACTACATTTTTTAAACATCTTTATTGGAGTATAATTGCTTTACAATGGTGTGTTAGTTTCTGCTTTATAACAAAGTGAATCAGTTATACATATACATATGTCCCCATATCTCTTCCCTCTTGCGTATCCCTCCCTCCCACCCTCCCTATCCCACCCTACTAGGTGGTCACAAAGCACCGAGCTGATCTCACTGTGCTATGCGGCTGCTTCCCACTAGCTATCTATTTTACTTTTGGTAGTGTATATATGTCCATGCCACTCTCTCACTTTGTCCCAGCTTACACATCCCCCTACCCGTATCCTCAAGTCCATTCTCTAGTAGGTCTGCATCTTTATTCCCGTCTTGCTGCTAGATTCTTCATGACCATAATTTATTTTTTTTTAGATTCCATATATATGTGCTAGCATACGATATTTGTTTTTCTCTTTCTAACTTACTTCACTCTGTATGACAGACTCTAGGTCCATCCACCTCACTACAAGTAACTCAATTTCGTTTCTTTTTATGGCTGAGTAATATTCCATTGTATATATGTGCCACATCTTCTTTATCCATTTCTCCATTGCTGGACACTTAGGTTGCTTCCATGTCCTGGCGATTGTAAATAGAGCTGCAATGAACATTGTGGTACATGACTCTTTATGAATTATGGTTTTCTCAGGGTATATGCCCAATAGTGGGATTGCTGGGTCGTATGGTAGTTCTATTTTTAGTTTTTTAAGGAACCTCCATACTGTTCTCCATAGTGGCTGTATCAATTTACATTCCCACCAACAGTGAAAGAGGGCTCTCTTTTCTCCATGCCCTCTCCAGCATTTATTGTTTGTAGATTTCTTGATGATGGCCATTCTGACCAGTGTGAGATGATATCTCACTGTAGTTGTGATTTGCATTTCTCTAATGATTAATGATGTTGAGCATCTTTCATGTGTTTTTTGGCAATCTGTATATCTTCTTTGGAGAAATGTCTATTTAGGTCTTCTGCCCATTTTTGGAATGGGTTGTTTGTTTTTTTGATATTGAGCTGCATGAGCTGCTTGTAAATTTTCGAGATTAATCCTTTGCCCGTTGCTTCATTTGCAAATACTTTCTCCCATTCTGAGGGTTGTCTTTTCGTCTTGTTTATGGTTTCCTTTGCTGTGCAAAAGCTTTTGAGTTTCATTAGGTCCCATTTGTTTATTTTTGTTTTTATTTCCATTTCTCTAGGAGGTGGGTCCAAAAGGATCTTGCTGTGATTTATGTCATAGAGTGTTCTGCCTATGTTTTCCTCTAAGAGTTTGATAGTTTCTGGCCTCACATTTAGGTCTTTAATCCATTTTGAGCTTATTTTTGAGTATGGTGTTAGGGAGTGTTCTAATTTCATTCTTTTACATGTAGCTGTCCAGTTTTCCCACCACCATGTATTGAAGTGGCTGTCTTTTCTCCACTGTATATTCTTGCCTCTTTTATCAAAGATAAGGTGACCATATGTGTGTGGGTTTATCTCTGGGCTTTCTATCCTGTTCCATTGATCTATATTTCTGTTTCTGTCCCAGTACCATACTGTCTTGGTTACTGTAGCTTTGTAGTATAGCCTGAAGTCAGGGAGCCTGATTCCTCCAGCTCCGTTTTTCTTTCTCAAGATTGCTTTGGCTATTCGGAGTCTTTTGTGTTTCCATACAAATTGTGGAATTTTTTGTTCTAGTTCTGTGAAAAATGCCAGTGATAGTTTGATAGGGATTGCATTGAATCTGTAGATTGCTTTGGGTAGTAGAGTCATTTTCACAATGTTGATTCTTCCAATCCAAGAACATGGTGTATTTCTCCATCTATATGTATCATCTTTAATTTCTTTCATCAGTGTCATAATTTTCTGCATACAGGCCTTTTGTCTCCTTAGGCAGGTTTATTCCTAGATATTTTATTCTTTTTGTTGCAATGGTAAATGGGAGTGTTTTCTTAATTTCACTTTCAGATTTTTCATCATTAGCGTATAGGAATGCAAGAGATTTCTGTGCATTAATTTTGTATCTTGCTACTTTACCAAATTCATTGATTAGCTCTAGTACTTTTCTGGTAGCATCTTTAGGATTCTCTGTTTAGTGTCATGTCATCTGCAAACAGTGACAGCTTTACTTCTTCTTTTTCGATTTGGATTCCTTTTATTTCTTTTTCTTCTCTGATTGCTGTGGCTAAAACTTCCAAAACTATGTTGAATAATAGTGGTGAGAGTGGGCAACCTTGTCTTGTTCCTCATCTTAGTGGAAATGATTTCACTTTTTCACCATTGAGGACGACGTTGGCTGTGGGTTTGTCATATATGGCCTTTATTATGTTGTGGAAAGTTCCCTCTATGCTAGAACTACATTTTGAGCTAAGCAATTTATTGTGAGCCTTCTCTCGTGTCATTAAGTATTTTTCAAAAACAGATTTTAATTGCTTCTGCAGTTCATTTAACCATTTCCCATTATTAGCTGTATAAATTAATTTTAAGTTTTCCACTCTTTTAAATTATGTTTATGATCTATTTATCTATATCTCTATGTATCTATATCTGAAAAGTTTTCCTCAGCAAAGCTTACATTCAATTTACATTCCCACTAATAAGTGAGATGTAGTTCATTGCTGCCAGACCTGCACTTACTATATCTTTTGGGTTTCTTTTTTTTTTTTTTGCAATTTAGTATGTAAAAACTAGTATCTCATTTTGTAAATTTGTACTACATTCTTACAATTTGTTTTGTTAATTAAAGTATAATTGAGTTAATATATTAGTTTCAGGTGTACAACATAGTAAGTCAATGTTTTAATAGATGATACTCCATTTAAAGTTATTATAAAACATTGGCTATAGTCCTTGTGCTATACAAGATATCCTTGTATCTTACTTATTTTACACATAGTAGTTTGTACCTCTTAATCCCATACCCCCATTTTGCCCCTCCCTCACCCTTCTGCCCACTGGCAACCACTAGTTTGTTCTCTATATGAGTCTGTTTCTGTTTTGTTATATTCATTTATTTGTTTTATTTTTTTAGATTTCTTTTTGCACTTGAGTATGTAAAAATGTCTCATTTTGTAAATTTGTACTACATCCTTTACAATTTGAGTTACAATTTTTCATAGGATTAATGGTCATTTATGTCTCTTTCTGGTGACTACCTTATTAATGACTTACTCAGACAAATGTTTTCCTTATCTCATTTTTCTTTACAATTGGCTCTGGTATTTTTACAATGTTTGTGATCACTTCCATTGATTTTTGTGCTTCCCCATCATATGTTTTTAAAGTTTTATTAAAAATTTCTCCAAAATTTATGATTAAAATGTTTTTGACTTCTTAATCTATGTGGTAGTTTGTTTTGGTGTAACATTTGACACAAGGTTCTAACTTCATTTTTTTCAGTTAGTTAATAATTCATCTTCTCAATAATATTTATAAATAATTTTCCCTCCATCACTGTTTTATCAATGGAAATACACTGTCCCATTCATCTGCATACCGTTTCTTTTATACTTAACCCACTCCCCTAATTACTATACCTTTGTACTCTTCTGTCTTTCCATGTATAGTTTTATTAAGTCACATATTC
This sequence comes from Mesoplodon mirus, assembly GCF_964341445.2. Lineage (NCBI taxonomy): Eukaryota > Metazoa > Chordata > Mammalia > Artiodactyla > Ziphiidae > Mesoplodon > Mesoplodon mirus. Next base: position 31,057,284 of record NC_138981.1, read on the forward strand.
TTCAAAGTAAATTTTGGAACTATTCCAGGTATTACAAACAACAACATAAAGGGGCAAAAAGATTAAACTGTTATAGGTTGTTTGGTATTATAGTAGAGGAAATAGTTTAAATAGGACAATATATACTGGGAAATGTTTAAATAAAGATTTCTTTGAAGAAATTCTTCTAAAATTACTTTTTTAGGAAATCATATTTAATTCCCAAGAAAGAACTCTTGATATAGAAGTTAAATTTTTAACTTTTCTTCTTAATTTAATTCTCAAAATGTGGACATATTATCTCAGCTCTTAAATACAATGAATGAATATGCTTTAATGTCTTACAAAATAAAATGTGATTAGATATACAACACATGCTCTTCAGAACTAGCAGGGAAAGTATTCTAAAATCTCATACAAATTATTTCTTTAATTTCCCATATTAGTATTTTATTTCCTGATATAACACCATTAAAATATAGTGAATAGAACTCAAAAACGAATTACAATATTATATCAAAAAGGGTTTAAATTAAAACTAATTTTATAACTACATTAATTTTACCACTTTCTTTTTGGAAATGTGAGAGGAGCTCTAAATCAGCAAGCAAAGGGGAGGAATGATAACAGAGCTTCTATAATAATCAAAATGCATGTTTCTGAAAATATACACTAAGCAAGAATGAATATACTTCATAAGTAGACCGTATCATTGTTTTCAAAGATGGAATTTTTATCTTATGGAGAGAAGGCACAAATGCATAAAATATTACACTTTTAAATTCTTAATCTTCATTTTTTTCAGCTGGTAAACTATCATACTAGCCACGATTATTTTAATTCTAGTATTATATTAAGGTTATACCAATGTGATTCCTTGATAGATGAGATCTGTACTATATTGTTTAAGACATTTAAATAGTCACAGACCTGTAACTCCCCAAGTCTCTGCTCCATGATCTCATATTCAGTGACAGTGACCTGAGGTACAGAGAGTTTGGTTTCTGACTGCTGGATCCACATGAAGATGGTACTCATGGTCTCCTGATAGCGCATGGGTGGCAAAGTGTCCAAAACTTTATCAAAAGGGAAAAAAAGAGAATCATTTAACCATTTAAAACTTTTTCATTTGTTTTCCTAAGCTGCCAGCAAACTCAATCATACTAATAATTACAAATATTAACAAAGTGTGAAAACGTTAATATACAGATTAGAATATGATTATGTTGTTGAAGATAAATTCCTATTACATGCCTGATATTTTGACAGAAACTATGCATATATTACATCGAATCCTCCTATCAGCCTTGCAAGATTTGCATTGTTTAATTCATGTTTTTTAAGGTGAGGAAATGGAGCAACAGAGAGGCTGAGTAACTTGCCCAAGGTAACACAGATGGTAGTCAGAGAAACCAAGTAGAGTTCGTGTATATTTGACTTTGAAGCCTACTCTCTTTCTGTATTATCATTTGCCTTTGGGGAAAATAGTATCATTATCTACAGCAGGTGATATTTTATATTACATCAGTTCATGTTGTATTTTACTAAAAGAAGCACAATTTGTGTGCGCTTAGTGTCAGAAACTCTAATAATGATCACACACATTATCATTCTTAATTCTTACAATAAACCTGTGAGATAGACATTTTTATTCCATTTACATTTGAGGAAATAGAGGCTATAAAAGAAGGCCAACTAATTTGTTCAGAGTCAAACATCTAGTAAGTGTCACAGCCAGGATTTTAAACCAAGATCATCTTGTTTCAAAGTCAAAGCCACCAACAAACAATGTACTTTCTCTAACATATATGTGTATATATATATATATATATATATATATATATATATATATATATATATACATACATATATATACATACAAACACACATACCACACACACATATATGTATTTGTACATACATATATTCATTCCAACTATATATAAAATTAGGGAATGAAATATATATATATATGGGAAAGTACAATGTGTATGTGTATATATAGCTATATAGAAGTTTTAAATCTAAAATGTATATATGTGTATATATATTATTTATTATTATACATTATTTTCTATTTTATACACACCCACACAGATTATGTGACTTAAGTAGCTATACTGACCATGTTCAAGGTTGAGAATTTTGGCAGAAAACTGGAAACCATAAAAATGATTTTAAGTGTTTTAAGAAGAATAAAAAAGAAATTGTAGAACTGAAACATGCAATAAGTGAAAAGTAATAACACAATGAATAGGTTTAAATGCAGATTAGACAAAGCTAAACAGAGAATTAGTAAATCTGAAGGTAGGCCAGAAACATATACATGTATGTGTGTGTATGTATGTGTATTTATATATATGTATACATGCATATACATATATATCTGGAATGAAGCATGGAGAGACAAACAGATGGAAAATAAAGATGAGAGAATAAGAGACATAGGAAAAAAACAGTAAAATGAACATAAATGTATCCCAGAATCATGGAGAGAGACATGGGACAGAAGCCACATTTGAAGAGATAATGGCTGAGAATTTTCCTAAATAGATAAAATCACAGTGCAAAATACTAGCTCAAATCACTTTATCCAATTGCATTATTTAAACCACATTATTTTTATCAGATAGCCTATGAGTTTCACTTCTATATACCAATTCCTTCTAAACTAAATGAGAAGAATATAGGAAAGTATTTTGCACGCTAGTTAAGTGGGGTTTTCAAACGGAAAATATATTTCTAGAAAGTGTGTTAGAAAGGGATACTGAGAATTTTACTCAATGTGCTTATATTTATTTGGCAGTTCATGCCCAAATTTATTTTAAGAGGCCTTCTTCAACCTGAGCACTTCTGATTTCATACTGAAGGATCTCAAAAGATCTCTGTGGTACTTTAAACCTCACTGCTTTCTTTCATATAAATAATGTGTTCCTCTGCTAACTAGATACATTTGAATGCTAGGTAATTATTAATAAAAACAAAGAGGGATCTCATGAATAGTACTGAAGTAAAGGAGTATTTAGTTATGATGAAGCAAAGAGTTGGAAGGAGACAGGTCTATGGGTAGAGACAAGGAGGTATGTTGGATAGATTATAAAATGTACAAAGTTTGGTTTAACTGAACTTGAACACATACATTCTGGAAAACAGTGCTTGATTTCCTTGTGGCAGTGGCTGGGACACAATAAACATTTATTAGAAGCTTGTCAGAGGTGATATGAATCAGTCCAATTTTATCCAGATGATGAATATATGTCAGGAGAGAAAGATAAGTATAGAAAGAGTTGATGAAGATATTAGGGTTACTTTTTATTAGAAAAAGATCAACAGGTTTTTCATGAACATCTATCAGAACTGCTTCTCCATTCTGTTTGTACAGAAGGAGGCTGTGTAGCATGACAATTAGCAAGTCTGATTCTGCAGTTCAGTAAATCTGTGCTTTGGAATTGGCTCTCCACTCACTAGCTTTGGCAAATTACTTAACACTTTAGCATCTTAGACCTCATTTATAAAAATGGGGATGTAGATACTTCCGGGAGAATTAATTAAAGTCATTTATTATTCCTTCATTCAGCCAATATTTATTCAGTGCTCTGAGCACCAGGGAAGCAAGAAGTAAAAATTAAAATAGCAAAGCCTTGGCTTTCATGATGCTTAAAATCTAATTGGTGAGTCAGAAAATTAACAAACAAATCAAGAGACTATAATGACTAACAGAAATAAATGGCAGTGAAGAAAAATTAAGTTATGGCGGGGGCGGGGGGGAGATCCTTCCAGATAATGCAATAAAAAAAATTTAAGATTGAGAATTAGATATAAAAATGTTGGAGCAACGAGGATTTACACAAGGGATGGTGGGCAATCAATAGATTAGCAATGGAAGATACTACTATCTCCAAGCTTAGAGGGACAAAGGGAAGAGGTGTGAGATGGTGTTACAAGAAACCAATAATTGGAACCACCCAGCAGGAGCTGAATTCACAGGGGGATTCCCTTTGGGGATGCAGGGTCCCTGAGGTATGCTGTTTCCAGAGAGGGCTAGAAAGTTGGAGGATTCATTCTCAGCCACTGACGGAGAGGCACCCTGTAACACTGAGAGGGGAAGAGAATATTCTATCTTCTCTCCTCTTCTCACCTTCAGTATCCTCCAAGTGCCTCCCACTGGCTGAACCAAGCAGGTAGACAGTTTAAAAAAAGGATCCTAGGAAGTGTAGTTTCCATAGGAAGAGCAGGGAATGGCACTGAAAAGAGACAAACAGAAGATGTGCCTGGAGATGATGGTGAGAGTGCGTATAGAGGGGAGGGAATGGAATTTGAGAGGGGCAACAAAGTACATAAGTGGTTTTACCAATATTCCATTTCTTAAGTTTAGTAGCTCAGTATGCAGATTTCTATTTTTTTCATTATTTAAAAAATGTCTATATGTTACAGAAACTCTTTGAATATAATAAAAGTATTAAATAAAATAAAAAGGATAGAAAGGGACTAGACAGTGAATAAAAAAGCCCTCTCCTTGGAACTATCACTTGACAAGAGACTTAAAAGCACTGAAGGAGGGAGCCATATGAATACAGAGAGGAAAGGTTTTCCAGGTGGGTAATAACAAGTTTAACAGTCCAAAGACATGAGTAATTCTAGTAAGGTAGGAGCACAGCAAGGAGGCAAGTGTAGCAAGAACAAAGTGAGCAAGGTGAAGTGTGGTGGGACATTAGGGCAGGGGAAACTACGACCATGAAGGCCTTTGTAGATCTTAATAAGATGCTACATTTTATTCTAAATTTGTCTCTATATTTGCTGATTACTGCATCCATTGCTGGGTACATATTTGCTATTATTATTAGCTAGAAGGGAGATGCAAGACAACAGGAAAGTGGAGGAGACATACTCAAGACTAAGTAGAAATTGTAAGAGTTTAATACAAAGTTTTATCTATGTTAATAAAAGGAGAACACTTCCTTGCTAGGGAGAGAACAAAAGCTGAATAGAGGCACTCACGTTCTTTCCTTTGTGGGGAGAGGTAGGTTCCTTTGAACTAATTTTACTTTCTAGAGAACCAGATGCATAGCCAAACCTAAGACATTGCTCTGAAATGATTTACAAACACACACACATACACACACAATGTCCACACATGAAGACATACAATGCATGCATATGAATATCCTAACACACACAGAGTGAATTTAAAAAGTTAGTGTCCACTTCATCCTGCAAAGAGAATCATGATCAGACCAAAATTTAAATAATAATAATAGATAAAGATCAAGGGAAATGGTAACAAAAAGGATGAAAGCATTTTATTTGTTTAACTTCAGGTTTACTTAAATACTGTTGTTTCAGTACTGGTTAATAGTTAATGGTCATTTAAAAATACATATACAAGGCATAGTTTATTATATTGCACAGCATATTTAACCATGTATTTGGAAGAGTGTTTAGACTGTGCTGAGGATAATCTTGGCATTTGTAGCATCCTGGGGAAAGATTGTATTTGTAGTTGTAATTGTACCTACATTAAATGAGAGGAAACAAAGATTTTCTGACTTGTCAGCTTATCACCAAAGTGATAAGGTAGCATGAGCACTGTACAAGTATAAAACAGTTACTTAACTCATAAATATATGTTATAATATTATAGATGGTCCAAAACTCAGTCAGCATCCACCTATGGAATAGATCAAAGGAGGGAGGGAGGAAAGGAAATAGACAGACAGACTGACAGAAATAAAATGCCATACATTCAAAGAATCCATTGTTTTTCAGCACAGGCCAGCATAAAACAAAAACCTCTCAAATCCAGAAAGAAGATGACCACTGAAACATTCTAAATTATTAAATAATAAATTTGATTGATCTTTCTTCTATTAACCAATACAATTCTAGCTAGATCTTAAGAAATAATCACAACTTAATACATTATTTTTCTTTGTGTCAAACAAAATGTCAACAAAGTACACATTAATTTGCATTATTCAATGAATAACTTACATTATGTAAAGTCTCAGGTTCTCTTCAAAACCTTGATAAAGTATTGAAGAATCCAGACCACCATTGCATGTGGGCACTATTTACCATATTGTATAGATGGAATATCTTATTCTGTATTCTGATTCGGGATGTTTGGGCACATTTTTTTCCTTGAAATCTGGATCCTAAGTAAACTCTCTGGGTGTTTCACAGGTGGATTGCTTTGGGGAGGAGCTAGAACTGAAACAGGACTTAGCATATCCATAGTTTCTGAACTAGCTATCTCACTACCCATGTGTGGGTTCATCATTCAGGAAATACATCTGAAGAGCTGTGGGAATAGTTACCCAACGGGCTCTAATCTCACCCTCAAGTCCACTTCATTTCTAAGGGAGGCCCTGATTGTCTTCTCCCTTCTTTAGCTTCCTTCTGGTCTCTCAGTTTAATGAGAAGGGAAATATTTCAGTTTCTGAACTGTTGATCTTTTTCTGTATAACTGCTTTGGATCAGTATTTGGATGCAAGACGTAAAGTTCTCCCGTTGAGAGCTAAACCAAACTAACACTCTATTCTGAGAAGACAGAACGACTTGTGAAAAGATCAAATGCCTTTGTTAGTATCTCACAGGTAAATTATTTAGCTCAAGCAAAACCCACACAAGGGAAGATCCTTCCTAGTCTCTCCACGTGTACTTTTGCTTCCTTTCAATCTATCCTCACCGCTCAGTTTCTGAAAATGAAAAACTGATTTATGATGTTATATCACAGCATAAAACCCATCAGTATTGTTTCATTTTTCTCATGTTAGTGTCTAGAACCCTCACCGTGGCTCATAAAAGGCCCTTCTAGACTGTTTGCCTCTCTAAGCTCACCTTGCATCACTCTCTCCTCTCTGTGCTCCAGGGACACAGGACTTCTCAGATTCTTAGCTAGCCAGCACCTACTACCCTTAGCCTCACTAATTCCTGTTCATCTTTCAGCTTCTGTGTCCTCTCTGAGGACTAAGAAAGATAATTTATAAGATTGTTGTTTGTAGACTAAAAATTACTATGAATATAGAATACATTTAACTTTTAATATTATTTTCTCATATCATCTTTGCCAAATACCAACCACCAATTCCTCACACCAGTTTTCACCATTTAAAGTACACTTAAGATTTCAAGTTTTTGTTTCATTGTGAGAACACTAGTAAAGAAGAAAAGGAAAGAGGGAATGAAAGTCAAGATGGATTCGCAAGATGGTAGCTCTTATCTGCTGAATACTTAATATGTTCAAAGCACCATGTAATAATACAAGAAATGAGATTTACTCCCCGGTGTAAGTTTGGGGGAAAACATACACATGGAAAATTCCTTGAAAATAATTATTAATTAACAAACTGAACTGCAATATGACTTGATGTGGTGAACTTTTATTCACCATTTTTATATATGTACATAATACATATACATAAATTATATATAAATATATATTACATAAAATTATATATAATTTATACATATAATACATAATATATGCAATGTATAAATTATATATACATAACTTATATATAATATTTAATACACATAATGCATGTAAATTATATATACAAATATAAATTGCATAATTTATCATTCATATATATAATCCATATTTAATTAATGATTATTAATGAATCAAAACAAGTTTTCCAAAAGAGTGAATCAAAGTGTTAGAGATATTTTTGTTAATACAGTGGAAAGGAGTACATTTATTTAGACATAAATGAAATGAAAATATTTGGCACTTTTATAAACAATCATCATATATATGCAAGATAAAGAGAAGACATGCTAATATAGATGGGTATACTGACAGCTGTATGAACAGAGGTTATATATTATTATATATTTATATTATGGTATCATAATCAAATCTGTTATCATCACACATCAACATTCTGAACACCTTTAAAAGAAACAGAAAAAAATGTTAAACCTTAATATAGTGAGTAAGTATATGTAAATTAAAATTTTTTAAGTGAATAAGCTCCTTTGCCAACCAGTTACAGTATAACCATTAACATGTACTTGACTTTAAGGGAGGTTTATGGATTTTATGATAAGAAAAATGCATTATTCTTAAATAGGTCAACGTTTGAAAATTTAGGACATTTACAATCTTTTCCCCAATTGATTTTACAGAGGCCCAGCAACAAGTACACTGAAATCCACTAGAGGGAGCTGACGTTACTGTAAAGTTGTATTACCTGATTCCCTATCAGGAAAATAAACCTCTCAGTAAAAATGACTCAGAAGTAAAAGAAAGGAAAAAAAATGCATTTATCTTTCATTACATGACCTCACCAGGAAATAAAAAGGAAAAAAAAAAGGAAAGTGAGGAAAGCCCGTGTATTACACTATGCTGATTCTAGCAATGTTATTATGTGGTAAATGTTTTGCACATTTACAAAGGAAAGCAGTTAAAAATGTGTGTTCCAACAAATTAAAATTTCAGTAGAAAACAAATATATGTTCTTGTGCTTCTCATGACAACTTTGAGGATGACTTTTTAAAAAATATTTTTATCTTAATGCCTTAAAAATCTAGTTTTACTCTATAATCCTTTGTGTGTACATATATATATATATATATATATGTATATATGTGTATGGTGAACCGAAGACCCATTCGCTAATCCTTAAAAATGTTCATAAACCTGCCTGTCAAAGGAATTTTTGTCTGATGAGTAGGGATATTTGGACTGTGTATTAATATCATAAGAGCAAATTGGTGAGAGACAAAATTGACATTCTGAAAAATTTGCTCATCATATGGTAGGCATTTGCATAATTGCCCCACTCATACGTTGTATTTTACCAGTAAATGAGAAAAAGAAGATATTGTATAGTTATAGTGATCCAAGAGTAAAATGCAGCCCAAAGAATAATTTGTCCTTGGCTGAGTTTCAGTTGTCACATGTATGCTAAGCTATAATAATCTTCATATAAACTGACAGAAGTATTAGCAAGATGCCTCGCTAGATATCCTTGCACATGAAGCAAACTGGATTTGATGAAAACCTACTAACAGGGCTTCAACTGCTCTTTTATTTCCTTCAATGTTCCAAACATTTGACTGTAAAATTTGCAACCCGCCAAGGAGAAGTTACGCCTATATACAACATATACTTTATTTGTTCTTCATAGTCATGACATTATTATGGAGGGAGCAAGAAATGGAAATCTAACAGATTTGTTTTCTGAAAACAACATTTCATTAGTTGTTACTACAGGTTGTAGAGAGTATGGTTTCTTTGATGGAAATCATTCTTTCATGTTAGTACTTTCTCTTTTCATGATAAATAACTAATTTGGAAAACATCAAGTTAGTCATTTTAAGTATTTTTACTTACTTGTCTGTAGCTCTTTCTCTCTGGCCTGCATATCAGCAAAGACTTGGTTAAAATGATTTGTAAAGGCCACAAAGTCTGCATCCAGGAACATTGGCCCTTGTCCTTTCTCTTTCAGGGTTATGCTTTGAATTTTTAATCGCTCAATTTGAGGCTGAAGAACTGACAGCCGGTTGACTTCATCCTGTACCATAATTTAGAGTATTAAAATAAATAACGTTTTTACTTTGCATACATTACATTTTTGCAAAGAAAAGTATTAAAAGGCAGTGATGCTAACTTAGCTTAATGCCCTTATCAAAATATTGGTAAGAAACATCCATGATGGCTGAAGCAAGCCTCCAGCACAGGTGATCAATTTAAGAATATCTTGACTCTTCATTCAATAGATATCATCATATACAGTGATTTTTAAATTTCAAAATGACATCATTTAGAACATTAATGGGCATAAATACATACAGCTGAAAAGTACTATGAATGACCTTATATCTTTTTCATAAATCAAACATGGATGTTTCTCTACACCGCTCATGTCAAAATTGTGCACCTTTACTTCAAATTCTAAGCTCATTCAATGAACAATTTTCTTTAAATTCATTTGTGTAGAATATCAATTATATATATAGCTACATATGTCTGCGTATATACATACTACATTAAATTACAAATATGTTTATATATTAATTTTATAGATTACATATATATGTAATCTATGTAATATTTATGTATATACACACATATTTGTGTCTATAATTATCTAAGTTTTGTACAGTCTTATCACTTCTCCTGACTGAACAGGCAATTACCATCATTTTAATTAGGGAGACTGTTTGCTCTGCTTTACTCTTGTTGTCCTGGCATAATTGTTAACAGCACCCCCTTTCACTCTCAACACTACTCTAATTTAGTTGATAAAAATCACAAGGACACTCTGCCGTGCTGTCCAATGTAGTAGTCTCTCATCACATGTGGCTATTGAGCACCTAAAAAGTGCTTAGTCCAAATCTAGATGTGCTGTCACTGGAAAACATACACTGAATTTTGAAGACTTAGTATGAAAATACAAACTCGTAGTTTTAAATAATGATTAAATCTTGAAATGATGATATTTTTGATATATCAGGTTAAATAAAATACATTATTGAAATTCATTTATTTACCTCTTTTTCCTATTTAAATGTCATTTCTAGAACATTTAAAATTACACATGACTTGAATTTGTGGCCTGCATTCAATTTCTTTGGAACAGTGCTGTTCTTGGTGTAAATGTTTTCATACTCTTTTGTTTCCAGTGAAGTTGCAATTCATATGTTTCTGATAAATACATAATTTGAACTCAAACAGAAATTTCAAAATGCTCTTTTTTAAAGTATTATTTCCATGGTTGTTCACTTAAAAGTCATAACTATGCTACCTCTAGAAAAAAGTACTTCAGGATCATTTATCGTTCAAAATGTAAAAAGCAGGAGAATTAAAATGTAAAAATCGGATCACAAGACAATTAGAAGGAAAGGAAAATTGATAGAATTATAATAATTATGAACTAAATATAAATCTGAGGGCTTCCCTGGTGGCACAGTGGTTGAGAGTCCGCCTGCCGATGCAGGGGACGCGGGTTCGTGCCCCGGTCTGGGAGGATCCCACATGCCGCGGAGCGGCTGGGCCCGTGAGCCATGGCCACTGAGCCTGCGCGTCCGGAGCCTGTGCTCCGCAACGGGAGAGGCCACAACAGTGAGAGGCCCGTGTACCGAAAAAAAAAAAAAAATCTGAGCTTCCTGGAAATTAAAGTAAAAAAAAAAAAAAACTGTTATTTTTGGATCCATGCATACTCTTTTAGAGAGAGTAACTTTTGTCTTGGGACTGAATGAGATAAATTTATCACATGGATCCTTTCATAGTAGCAATACTACCTAATGGACAATCTATTTTTAGAAGATATAAAGATAACTTTCAGAGGAATTTTGGTATGTGTTATAACAGTATGAGTTGATTCAGGTAGGTTAATCTCTAACAATCAAATTCTTTTGGTAGGTGAAAATTAAAGACATTTAGATAAATAAGGAGGTGACCCCATCTCTCCCATTCAAATATAAAGCCTCTCTATCAAGTGCTAGAAGGTAGGAGCATATTCATAGAAGAAGAGTAAGATAAGAGGTAAAGGGTAACACTTTGTGGTTTGGATTATAGAATTACAGACATGCACTTTGTACACCAGACTTGCAAATGGTACCAATGACATCTGCCGTGAAACATTTAAGAACCTGATTTACATTTGGCCAGATGTAGGGCCATCATTCTTCCTTTTTAGGGAGCTATATAATGAGTCTACAGTATAGTAAAGTATGTTCTGCAAAACAAAGGGGACTTTGAAACTAATAAAACATTTGGGCAAATGTTCAGCAGGGACCTTAAAGTTCTAAGAGTAAATTATAGGAAATATCATTTTGACCTCAAATATTTAACATTTAAAAGATGTTAACAATTACTCATTATTTCCATAAAAGGGCCTTAGTGTGGTTGGTCCTCCAGAGTAAGGCATGTTCTCTCAGTCTATTTATCCTTTAAAATTATATGTTTATCTACTAGAAAAACTTGTATTTTTTTCCTCAGGAAAGGGTCCATGGATTTCTTCCAATTCCTAAAGGGCTCCCTAATCCCCAACATATTAAGAACCAGTTCTGGCAAACATTAGATTTTGAGCTAAATCTGCACCCTAATTTTAGAAACATCTCCAAATAACAGAATGCACTGACAAATAGGATGGAGTAATTTATCAACCTATTACTAATCACAACCAAGTAATCACAATTTCAACTGTTGTGTGAATGACATGGGGCTTATCCTGCTAAGTATTTTGCCTAAGGTGATTCATCAAACTAGCAGAAACCAATGGGGCAGAGAGAAACAGTAAGGAGTGATGAAGAGGTATAGACTTCCATCATCAGAATTTGGAACTTTGTGGTTGAATGCAGAAAAAAGAAATGACTTCACTTAGGATGACTTCTCTAACCTCGAGAGAATATTTAAGATATGTAACCTCCAGTGATCTCCATTCACTCCTCAGATAAAGACCAAGGTCCTAGCATGCCCTTAGAGTCCTTGCTTTGTCTCCTATATGCTTGTCTTTTTGCCTCCATCTTTCATCTTACGCCCCCACCCTTCTATGCCCAGAATTCACATTGGCCTTATTTCAGTTATTTGGTCATTATTGCTCCCTCCCACCATGTTCCTTCTGCCTGAAGCCTCCTTCCCTGCTGTTCTCTTAATTTCAACTCAAATGTACCTGCCTCAAGGAAGTTGCCCTTGGTGGCTCTGTCAAGGTCAGGTTTTCCCTGTTAGACACTCTCCCAGAACTCTGTACCTCTGTTTAAAGCATTTGTCCCGGTGGTAATTTAACATCTGTTTATTTAATCATTTACTTAATCTCTCTCTCACCTACTCCAGGTAAATGCTATGAGGGCAGGGTCAATGAATGCTCACTCTAATATTCCCTAAACTTAAGTGTGTCTGCCACCCCAGTGGGTCCTAAAGGTAGAAGCATCACCCTAGCAGGACTGGAAGGCAGGGCATCAAGCCAAAGAAGATTATTCTCAAACCTTAAATCCAGTGGAATTTGCCTTGCTAAATTTTGGACTTGATTAGGACCCCTTCTTTTTTCCCTATTTTTTCTCCTTTTGGAATGTGAATGCCTATCCTATGCCTGTCCCACCATCATATATTGGAAGCACGTAAGTCATCTGGTTTCACTGGTTCATAGCAGGAAAGAAGTTCTATCTCAGGATGAATGATATCTCGAGTCTCATCCATATATGATTTAAATTATGAAGAGACTTTGGACTTTAGGCTTTAGGGTTGATGCTAGAATGAGTTATGACTTTTGGACTTTGGGGGCTCGTGGCATATAACAAGGACATAAATAGAGAGAATTGTGAGAATTCTGTGAGTGAGAATCTGTGTACCAAATCATGTCCCCCAAAATTTATGGGTTGGAGCTCTAACCCACAATGTGACTATATTTGGTGATAGGGCTTTTAGAAAGTAATTAAGGTTAAATCAGTTCTTAAGTGCAGGGTCTTTATGTGATAGTACTGGTGGCCTTACAAGAAGAAGAGAAAGATTTTTTTTTCCCCTCCATGCACATGTGCCAAGGAAAGGCCAGGTGAGGACGTGGTGAGAAGGCAGCTGTCTACAAGACAGAAAGAGAGTTTTCACCAGAAGTTGAACCCTGCCAGACCTTCATCTTGGACTTTCAGCCTCCAGAACTGTGAGAAAATAAATTTCTTTTGTTTAAGCCACCCAGTCTATGGTATTTGTTATGGCAGCCCAAACCAGCTAATACACTTAGTATCATTCTTGGCCACATTAGAGACACTGAATATGTATTTTATGGATGAATGCATTTTGTAGATGTTATTAATATCTATATCTGAATCTCAAGAAACAGGTTAAGGTACTATCAACAGATTTTTTATCACAAGAAATAATACAGATGGAGTATTCCTCTAATTCACAGGGAAAAAAAGTCATGGATTCTATTCTTTAATAGCAAAATGTATCTAGAATTACAGGGAACAGAAATTACCTACACTTGCATATTTGCCTAATAAACTAAATGCCTTGCTGTACGATATTCTTTATCCAAAAATATATTTCCTGAGTTTATTTACTTCCTAGTAAAGCTGTCGGTCCAATATTTGAAGAAGAATCATCAAATCCTTCAACTGATTTTCCCTTCAAAATAGCTTTGAATTTCCCCTCACTTTCTGGATTCAATACCACCTCCAAACCAACCCTGGTGCCTCTCCATCTCCAGTCTTCCATTATTTAAACCACTGTTTTCAAAGTATGCAGATTAACCCCCATTCATTGCTTTTAAAATTAAGCCCACTCATCTCAGTTTACCATTAAGGTTTCATTCTGGAAACCTTTTCATCTATCCTCTAATCAATTTCCCACATTCCATGAAAAGTGTAACTATGCATAGTAACATTTTGTAGTAACTATGCAAAAAGTTCAAGTTGTTTATATTGATATATCTTGTTTATTTACACGTGCAGAATACTCATTTAGTGTCTTTCTCAGGCCCTTTTGTGTGTGCTGTGTCTTGTTTGCCCCTCCAGATATACTGCCCACCCTTCTGTGACCCAGGAGAATGACATTTATAGATTAAAGCTCCTTGTCGTCTGCCTTCTGATTAAGTTTAGTTGATGGGGACCACTGTTCAGATTCTGGAGGCAGGGAGGAGAGCAAAGTAGGGTGTTTATTTTTCTGGCCCCATTCCTGTGTTGGTACTGTGTTGGACTGGCTCTTAAAGCTGCCTTTACAATGAGCATCTGACTCTCCTTCTGGGTTTCTGTAACTTCTCGCTCCCTGATCCTTTCTATCTTAAGTATAGTAACAGCACTGATGCTGGGTTACTGTACTATCCTTTGAGGTTCCTCTACACTGCAAGTACATATAAAAAATATTGCTGTAAAGGAACCTTCCTCGAAGTATCCTAAGTTAATGGACTGTCAGTTTTAAAGATTTTCCTCATATATCCAATTATACTGTATATCAGCTGCTTCTGTTTGTGTGGATTCCACATTTTGAACATATGACTGTGTTTTGCTCTTTTCACCTGAGCTGCCATAAGAATTGGACAGCGCCAAATTACTGTCCATTTTCCATAGGATACGTGTGGTTCCTATACTCCAACACTGCCTCACCATTTTGCAAACTGACAAAATCAATTAACTATGTGTAACTAAGTTTTTGGGGATTCGGGCATCCATATGTTACCTATTTAAACTCATTTTCTTCGCTTATATTTTGATCTTTACTGTGTTTAATTAAACCCTTAAGAGGGAAATTTTATCATTAAATAATTTGCTATTCTTCTGGAAATTTCCAAGAAACTTCTATTGATCATGCTCCAAATAGGAGGGAAGAGTCTTACCTTACAATTTTTTAACTGGCTTTTAATTGTTGTTGGCTCTGATGTGGTAGTGGGTTGGGTTTTCAACCAGTTTTCTGCAGTAGTTGTCATCTGCTCCAATTGTTGTAGCTGATTATAGAAAGTGATGATGTTGTTCTGATACTCCAGCCAGTTAAGTCTCTCACTTAGCAACTGGCAGAACTCGATCCACCGGCTGTTCAGTTGTTCTGAGGCTTGTTTGATACTGTCAGCATTAACACCCTCTAGAAAGACATATTTTATAAATATATCCACTGAAGCCACAGACTGAAAGACATTATCTGAAAACCAACATTGACTCAAGTTCCAAACTATTCATCATCTGAATTTCAAACAAATCATTTATTTACTGATAAAGAAGTTAAAATACCAAGATTTCTGATTATTGACTGCAAATTACTAGAATTGCATCTTATCAAAGAATATGAATGTAGCAAAGTACTAAATAAGGATACATAAGATGTAGAAGAGTAGAAAATATTTAAATTTTAAAAAAATGGTCAAAGCTCTGATGGTGGGGATGGAAGATTACAGACAAATAACTTTTTGGATATTTCCAAATAAATGTTAAATGTCATGTATATTAATAAACTATACTTCTAAAAAGTAACGTACATTTTTGTTTTTTAAAACGCCTTTGAATTAGTTGAAATGTTATTATTTGGATTTTTAAAAAAAGGAAAAAAGTGAGTATGTATAAAAAATCAATAATTCTCTGTTTATGCTACAGAAAGCCAGAAATAAGTGGATTGCCCATAAATCCAAAGAAAGGAAACAAGCACTAGGAAAAATAATCTTTCTAATTAGAAAAAAGGTTTTCAAATTATTTACATATCATTTACAAATGTGGAAGTTGATCTGAAAGTTTTAAAATCATCTATAGAAATATTAAAGCAGAAAAAGTCTATCGAGGGCAAAATGGAAACATAAGCATATCATTATCAACTTAAGTCTTCTGGAAAATCTAGTACATTTTAGGGAATATGCTATGTCTTTTAACATATACCATCTTATTTAAATTTTGTCAAAATGTGATATATGACTAATGCCAATCCAATGCAAGTACAGCAATATCACATTAACTCTCTAAAGTTCATAATATGTAATGTTCTTACACACACACACACAATTTGTTTACATAGTAACTTCTTTAATAAATTACACTATATAAAGATATATATTAAATATGATATGCATGTTAAAACATAGCTATGATAGCACTAATTTTATAATATTTCTGGAACACTGAATATTCAAATGTTTCCTATTCCTACATATACTCGCAGATCTCAAAAGGGATCATAAGCTCACTGTAAGATTCTCCCTCTAGGTTAAAGTATTTTAGGGGTAAAATGATTTAGTGAAGACCAAGTTGTCTAGGAGAATCTTCTTTTATGAATGTCCATTTTACACAACTTTCTGGTAATGTGATTTAGTTAACTGACAAGTAAGTTATTACGTTATTAAAAAGTGAAGACCATCTCCAGCAAATGTGAGGCCTGTGGTTCTGCTAACTCGTACATGCCTCCCACTTCACTCTTTTTAAAGAATAAAAGACATGGATTTGAAGTCAACAACTATATTATTTTATTCTCCTTTACTTTCCTCTGCTCAGACACCTAATTTTCATTTTGTTGTAATTATGTCATGCTGCCAAACCACGTCTCTCAATCCATTTGAAACACAACTCTAACTTCGCTCATTTCAGAGTTTGACACTAGCCAGGATGACACTGGAGAAAACAAACTTCGCAAATATCGTTGGCAACGATCTTTTCCTCCTCCTTTGCCTGATATATTTTTGAAAAAAATTAATTGAAGGGCTTCCCTGGTGGCGCAGTGGTTGAGAGTCCACCTGCCAATGCAGGGGATACGGGCTCGTGCCCCCGTCCGGGAAGATCCCACATGCCGCGGAGCGGCTGGGCCCATGACCCATGGCCGCTGAGCCTGCGCATCCGGAGCCTGTGCTCTGCAACGGGAGAGGCCACAACAGAGAGAGGCTCTGCGTACCGCAAAAAAAAAAAAAAAAAAAAAAAATTAATTGAAAAACTAAAGAGTAAAAAGATAATATATGTATATTTCTATATATACAGCTATATAAGGCAGCCCGTGGTTTGCAGGAGCTAAATATTCCTCTAATACCCTCCCTAACAGCTAAGGAAGTGACTGGTTTTATTGACACATCTGGATGTGTTGTGGGATATTCTGTTTGGGATAATTTGGTTTTGAGCAGTGACCAAGAATTATACTAAAATATGTTCTGAGGGATGCCACTAAGAAACTATAGTTGTAAAATGATCATGTTTGTTACAAAATATACGGGAAGAATCCAAATCTCCGGTCATATAGGCATTCAGTTTGAGAAAAAATACTACAATAAAATGCTGATATTATTGCTGGAAAATGAAAGGGAACAATTTAAAAGTACACAGGGTAGAAACTGTAAATTATGTTAGAAAATGATTCAAAAATGTGCCATGGATCTAAATGACCAGATGTTTAGGAGAAATATTTTCAGCATATATTAAGTGTGAATAGGCACTTAGAAGAAGGAAGTCAGTCCTTGGTAGTCCAAGTCCATGACAGACAAACAAGAGATGCTAAAGTAAATTAAAAGTACTGATGGAACGATACTGGATTGAATTTATTTAGCATTTGTCCAAATGATAAGGGAATACAGAGAAAATTATCTCACCGTCCCTGAGGTCAACCATATGAAAACCCCTTAGCAACTGGAAAACTAAAATCATAAATTAATTTTAATAAGAATAATGCATGCTAATTTAATCAGCAAAATACAAATCAAACTATAATGAAGTATCAATAAGTTCTATGGTACCTATTAAAATCCAGAGCTAGAATTTAATGACTCCTTGATCATCACCCAAAACTATCAGTTCAATATGTCATGCCCAAAAAATGTCCAGATGCTAAACATTGCTGCAAAAGGAATTAATATAAATGAGAAAAGTGAATTTAGTACAAATCCACTATGAAATCTATATACTCTCCACTTAAGAGCATATTGATTTTTATAACCGAATAAAGGGAATTAAAATATAATAATAGGTAAAAGAAGGATCTCCTTATTAGGATAAATGGTAAAAGCAGGCAAAAGGGTATAAAAGTTCACAGCAAAAGCTCTGGTATTAGGCAGACCTGAGTTCAAATTTGGTCCCTGCCCCCCACCACTGCTTTACTAAATGAGTTAACTGGGTTCAGTTAGGTAATCACACTGGGCCTCATTTTTCTCATCCATGGATTGAGAATTGACACGTACACACAGCTATATTTAAAATAGATAACCAACAAGGACCTACTGTATGTATAGCACAGGGAACTCTGCTCAATATTCTGTAATAACCTAAATGGGAAAAGAATTTGAAAAAGAGTAGATACATGTATATGTATAACTGAATCACTTTGCTGTACACCTGAAACTAACACAACATTGTTAATCAACTATACTCCAATATGAAATACAAAGTTAAAAAAATACAATTGACCTCATTGGACACCTATCAGGGTTCTGAGTTAACATGTGTGAATTGTTACACCAAGCATGACATATACTAGGCAACCAATAAATATCAGTCAATGTTAATACAAAGAAATGAAAAAGAACATGTAGGAAACAAGGAAAAGAAACCAGATCTGTCAAATGGTAAATTAGGGAGAGGGGGAGTCTTTTTAATTACTGAAAAGGGTCATTTATGAAAAATAATAAATATTTTTTAAAGATAGTAATTTTATATAATATGGCACTAATATGGGATATAGAAAGTATATTTATATACTTTTAAGAGAAATTATATTAATCAGTGATGAATCCATAAGAGTTTATTAGGGAATCTTGGAATAATTGGTCATAAATCTGTAATCATTTGAAATTAAAGTTACACAGGATAGCCAGGCTAAAAGTTAAAAACAGAAATTTCTAGATGTCACTGGTGAAGATATGATTTTGACTGCAGAAAATCAGACATTTTATTTATTAACGATTTGTATGGAAATACTGTATTAATTCATATATGAATATGCTTCCTGCTCAACTAGAGTATAACCTGTCTTTCTAAACTATAAACCCCCCTAAGAAAAATCTCTCCACTGGCAGTATCTGATAGAATTCTCAGCTTAGAGTAGGTATGAAATAAATACACTTTACTTGTGAACTCACCTAACACCAAATCGATATCTTACTTCATACGAATACAAACATTAGGGGAGCAATAGCCACAGACACGAAAAGCCAAACACAAGACGCATGCAGTCTCTCTTGCTTCAAGTCTGCTTTAAAATACTTGGGGGAGGGATCAACAGCACTGTCACATGTCACATTACTTAATGTGTGTCTCTCAAACTTAGAAATGCCATTACTTCAACTTCATCAATTAACTGGCCATCTATTATCCAGTACTAGTAATGAGATTATGAGAAAGTCCCTTAAAACTTTTGCAGAATAAAGGTACTAAGTGTTTCCCCAGCAAATACTATGAATAATTTTATTATTATATATAATTGTTTTATGTGTATTTCATAGAATTATGCTTCTTAACTGAAAATTTTAAGTTTCATGACAGTTTGTAAGTATAAATATCTGCAAAGTTTTAAGTATCAATCATTTGAGCATCTGTTTTTCTAATTTTTTGTTAGCTACTTAAGAATACAAACACTAACTCACCACACATTATGAACAATACTTATGGAAACCATTTTGTAGCAGCACATTAGAATCTCAGGGATAATGGATCATAATCCATTCACATCTCATATTCTAAACAACCCCTGAAATAGTCTATGAATAAATATATTGCACCCAGAGGAAATGGATCATTACTTGAAGTGCATCCATTAATTTTATTACTTGTGTACAGTGCATAACAGACTGTTAGAATAATTTTAATTGTGCACCACCTTCCATGGAAGTACTTCAAAACTGCCACTTAAAGTGAAGTATTCCTCATCAAGTATATTCAGCATTAGCCATAAAGTCAGGGTAGAATAATGCAAAAACCTGTGTTTTCAGAGCTCCTGAATTAGAAGAATATTTGGAATGAAAACTTAAAATAAAGTTGCTAATAAATAGTTCCTATTTTTGTTGCATATTAAATGAGGGTCATTGCAAATACATTTGGCATTCAATATAACAGCCTAAAATGTGACAGAAATTTAATTAGAGTCCATGAAAATGAGGTCTGAGTATTATAGGCTAATTCTAGAGGTTTTCTGGTGACACTAACTTTTATACAACTGCCACGTCATCTTATTTTAAAAATAATAGCTTTTAAAAATTAATAGGTTGACATAAAATTCATATCCCTAATAAGAATACATAAATTTATGTATATAACTTTTTTCTCTTTCTAAACAGTATTGAATTATAAGAGCAAAAAGTCAGATCCCTACTCATATTTGTTTTTTTTTTTAACATCTTTATTAGGGTATATTTGCTTTACAATGGTGTGTTAGTTTCTGCTTTATAACAAAATAAATCAGTTATACATATAAATATGTCCCCATATCTCTTCCCTCTTGCGTCTCCCTCCCTCCCATCCTCCCTATCCCACCCCTCTAGGTGGTCACAAACCACCGAGCTGATCTCCCTGTGCTATGCGGCTGCTTCCCACTAGCTATTTTACGTTTGGTAGTGTATATATGTCCATGCCACTCTCTCACTTTGTCCCAGCTTACCCTTCCCCCTCCCTGTATCCTCAAGTCCATTCTCTAGTAGGTCTTCATCTTTATTCCCGTCTTGCCCCTAGGTTCTTCATGACCTTTTTTTTTTTTTAGATTCCATATATATGTGTTAGCGTACAGTATTTGTTTTTCTCTTTCTGACTTACTTCATTCTGTATGACAGACTCTAGGTCCATCCACCTCACTACAAATAACTCAATTTCATTTCTTTTTATGGCTGAGTAATATTCCATTGTATATATGTGCCACATCTTCTTTATCCATTCATCTGTTGATGGGCACTTAGGTTGCTTCCATGTCCTGGCTATTGTAAATACAGCTGCAATGAACATTTTGGTACATGACTCTCTTTGAATTATGATTTTCTCAGGGTATATGCCCAGTAATGGGATGGCTGGATCGTATGGTAGTTCTATTTTTAGTTTTTTAAGGAACCTCCATACCGTTTCTCCATAGTGGCTGTATCAATTTACATTCCCACCAACAGTGCAAGAGGATTCCCTTTTCTCCACACCCTCTCCAGCATTTATTGTTTGTAGATTTTTTGATGATGGCCATTCTGACCGGTGTGAGATGATATCTCATTGTAGTTTTGATTTGCATTTCTCTGATGATTAATGATATTGAGCATTCTTTCATGTATTTGTTGGCAATCTGTATATCTTCTTTGGAGAAATGTCTATTTGTTTTTGTGACTAATATTCCACAACAACAGTGATCACTTTAATTTCCTCCCTTCACACACACATACACACACACTGGGCACAGAGTCTCTTCCTTTGGAGATTAAACGAAGAAAAATGTGTCTGTCAATTAACAACATTTATTGAGTGTGAACTCTGTGTAGACCATTATCTCAAGTGTCACGTGGAAAAACAGGAAACATAAATCAAACTGCCCAGAACTCAGGAAAAAGTAAGAGAAGAGGAAATGGGTACAACCATGGAAAGCTACTCATTCATGGTGGAGAGGATGAACCGCTACAAATAGTACCATTTCCATGCCCCAATGATGTACAGAGCAGCTACAAAATCTCTTCCCATTAAAATACACAATTAGAATAGTTACTGCCACTGAAAATCCTTCACAATGATGTGAAAAGATAATGAGAGGTTTGCCTCTGAGATGAGCCAAACTGACCCCAATCCCTGCCCTTACCCATCTGACAAAGTTCTGTTGAAATTTAAATAACATCATTCGTGTAAAGTACTTAATGAACTTTAAACCAAAATACTAAGTTACAGTTCCATACTTAATATTATAGATAAAAGGAGACCTTGTCTGTGTTATCAGTCTGTGCTATTTAATTACGATCCTTAGCAGACTTACTATTAGGTATCACCTTAAACACTATAACACTCATCGGATGATGGTTTTGAAATGTTCTTTTAGTCTGATATACTAATAATTACTACTATTATTTAAACATTTCCTTAATGTGATTGTCTTCAGGCTCTTAATTAACACACAGAAAACTACAATTAGAAATTCAAAGTGAAGCACAATTTAATGTAGAAAACATCACGAACCCTATTAGATAATTATAGTATCTCCTCTGGAAATTGTGGTGAAAGCATTTTATAGCTTAAGAAAGGGGAAATTGAGCTATGCTTATATGTTTTCAAATGAATGTTTGTTTGTTTGTTTGTGATAGGTAAGAAGTGGATTTATTTAGAGAGAAACACCCTCCACAGACAGAGCGTGGGCCATCTCAGAAGGTGAGAGTGGACTTAGGAGAAACATACTCCACAGACAGAGTGTGGGCCATCTCAGATGGTGAGAAATGCACCAGGGTATGGGGTTGTCAGTTTTTATAGGAGTGGGTAATTTCATAGGCTAATGAGTGGGAGGAGTATTCCAGCTATTTTAGGAAGGGGCGGGGATTTCCAGGAATTGGGCCACCACCCAATTTTTTGATCCTTATGGTTTTGGAACTGTCATGGCACCTGTGAGTGTGTTATTTAGCTTGCTGATGTGAGCATATACTGAGGCTCAAGGTCTAATGGAAAAAGTCAACTTGTCTGCCATCTTGGACCCATCAAATTAATGTTTTGATATAACACTTTCGGTAATTTCAATATTAATAAAGGAAAACAATTTATCAAAACCAGGGTTTTTTTGTTATATCTGACTGATAAGGAGACGATATATTTGAATCAAGAACATTATTTTACAAAAAGAATTTAAAATGAAGTCTAATTGTAAATAGATAAAAACAAGTAAGCACATTCTAGATTGTCCTAAAGTCCCATAATCTCACTCAAAAGATGAAAATCTTTTGCTCTAAAGTATGCAGATCAGTTAAAAAAGTAAAATAAAATCTTAGGAATCCGGATTAATTAATAATCAATACTACTGATATAGTAGCAAGATTCTTTACCGTATTTAGTTGCTAAAATTCTCTAAAATTTTAATTATTTTAGGTCATTTTGTGTTTAAGTATAAAAATAAATCTTAAAGAAGGTTATATTGTGTATTTTAAAAATCTAAATAAATAAAATTTTGGAAATTCTCCTTCTCAGTATAACACGGCTACCAGAAACATAAGTAGATCACTAGGTACCCTATCTAGTCTCCCATTTACTCTCATTAAAGTTCTAGGATGTGAATAATTTGTTGAGACTAAGGCTGTGAAACTTATCTTATATATTGACAATAAGCTTCATAAAGATTCTATCTGTGAAAAATTTCTCCAGTAAGAGGAGGACCTCTTCACCATCCAACACTTTATCACACTATTCCCCATACTTATCCAATCAATTGATTTTGATATAGGAGCAACAAATTAATATTAGTTAATAAAAACAGTTAAAGAGATAAATCAGTCAAAATTATACCAAAATTCCATGTCAAAGTTCCCAAAATACATTTTTTAGATAACACTCTCTATTAGTAGCACTGTAGCCTCCCAATTTAGTCTATTATGATCATGAAGATCCTTTACATTCTTCTAAAAGAACTGGAACACCTATAAGGAAAATGTTCATGTATAGCTTTAATGTATGCAAATAATGTATGCAATCTCTTTTTTGATTTAAAAAAGGTTCCAAACGAATTAATAAGAATCTCTTACTGAATATCCCTGCATATTATTCAAATATAAATCATTCTACTGCAAAATTCACAGCATAGCTGATACTAAAACTTACAGTATATTTAATATTAACTGTATTTTAATATTCTTCATATAACACTTTCCATTTGATAAAATGCAGCCAAAACAAAAATTATCTTCTAATAGATCATAACTTCTATGTAACTGTGCAAAACTCAATGTGCTACGAGAAACAGTGTTTTCAGGACATGCAATTGATTTTTAACACAACCTTGCAACATCGAATGAAAGCCATTTCTTCTACATTGGCAACATGGTTAATCTCTGCATTTTTAACCATTTTAAGACCCTACTCCACTCCCTGTTTCTCAGCACCTTTCTTAAATTCATTCAAGAAATGCCTTCAGGACTAACAGATTTTGTTTTTTGCCTTTCTTAAATGGTGCTAAAAATTTATGCTTTCAGTAGCTATTTAAAAATGGCCAAAAGTGATTTGAAAATATGTTTGATATACCATTTGTAGTCAAAACTGATGTAAAATATAAGCAGTGAGGAATTTTTTTGCATGTCTTAGAGTTTCATTCTGAAGGAAAAATTAAGAGTTCCAAAATCATTCTAGATACTTTAAAACATGCTCTAATCTTATGGCAAATTATTCTAAGTAGAAAATTCAGTTTCCTGTGTGTGTGTTTGTGTGTGTGTATACACATATATAAAACATAGTTCATGAAATGCTTTCTTTAAAATATAATAGCTATGTTTATGCTAATCTCCATACATACTTTTAAACTATGAATATACGTTAAAAGTTGTTATCATGGGGAAACATACATAGAATGTATATATATTTGTATTACTTGCATAACATTATAACATTGCACAAGAATGATCTGCCTTTATCTTAATTTTTAAGGATAAGATATGTGGTTAAATGAATAGACATTTACATGAGGTCATAAATGAAGTACCATGATTCAGCTGTCATTTTCCTTTCTATAAACAAAAGAACAATAACGTGTATGTTTTATATGGTTATGAGTTTTATTACAACTCCATAGCCACACTTGAGAAAGGAAATTCTGAACTTGTAAATTTAAGAGCTTTACTGAGATAACTGTTGGGAAATCTGGTTTAGAGAAACCTCAATTTGTCTTTCAACTTCAGGAACCACATCAGTAAACTCTAGCTTTTGGCTCTATGTTGGTGGAGCAATTGTAATATAGGGTTGGGGGGGGGGGGCTCTGAAATATACCTGGAGAGGTACTCCAGGCACATATTGTGCATCTGGCTTAACTCACAATTTGCTCAAACAATCACATAAAATAAATACTATGCAATTTCTTCTGTGAAAAACAAAACAAAAAGGAACAAAATATAAGTTTGAATCTTGGAGTCTACTTTTTAGTAATTATGTAAATTGTTTGATTAAATGGAGCAGAGCAGAAGTATCTATGCTCTAGTTATAGCCCAATTTTGAACCTAATCACATATCACTTAGACCAAATCTTTATTAGCATAACAAATGAGAAGCGTAAAATTTGATCAATATAGTCAACCAATGAGGAATGCCTCAAATTGCACCCCTACCCCTTACTGTGCTTTGCTTTCTACAGAAATTAGAATTTTCCTTCAGAAGTATTATTATCTTCTGACCAAAATTACCAATGTCATTATCTCAATTACTGCCTTAATTTTGCTTTGCTAAACAGAATTTAATCAGTCAATTTATATTTATTAGATACCTAGTATATGTCCTGATTTTTCTTCAGGCTTCCAAAATTTAAAGCTATACGGGCAATAATCTAGAAAATTATGTTATCACTAATCATATGATCATTTTAACCCGGTATGTAATTTCATCACAAAAAATCATTACCTTCATTTCTAAATTTTAACTTCTTTTGGAATAATTCAGTGTATGCTACTATCAGATAATGAGTTAAGGTATACTTGATATTTGATGATGAAATGAGACCATTTAAAAGTAGAGATTATTTAAAAGTATACATTTTACATCACTTTATAAAAATGAAAAAGTGATAATGCAGTTCCTAGGGGGAAATTATATAATAGTTTAAGGATAATTTTTTAGATCATATAATTTTATTTAACATGAATATGCTGTTGTCAAACTCATCAGTTAAACCACCCAGCAAACATGCATCTAAAAAACAACCTTGGGGCTTCCCTGGTGGCGCAGTGGTTGAGAGTCCGCCTGCTGATGCAGGGGATGTGGGTTCGTGCCCTGGTCCGGGAAGAGCCCACATGCCGCGGAGCGGCGGGGCCTGTGAGCCATGGCTGCTGAGCCTGCGCGTCCGGAGCCTGTGCTCCGCTACGGGAGAGGCCACAACAGTGAGAGGCCCGCATACCGCAAAAAATAAATAAATAAATAAAAATAAAATAAAAAACAACCTGCTTTTTGTATTTTGCATCTTCTATATATTCATTAACTTGTTAACCCAATCCTCAGTTGTCATATTCCCTTGTTTTTATTTTTAACCAAATACAGTCATGGGGCTCATTAGAAGAAGAAAATGAATTGATTTCCTAGGAAGATCATTGAATTTTTTAATGCCAACATGGCAATTAAGGCAAAAAATAATTCATACACAGAATTTATGCCCCAGAATGCAGGCAGGTACTGGAAAAAGCTGACATGCATAACAAAAACATTTGTTACATTTGCTTATGATATTCTTGTAAACATATCCTTTGAAAAATAAAATAAACCTTGTTTAGAAATAGCATTACCCCTGATTTTCATAAATTACTTACACCTACTTATACTTATAGAAATGAATATAATAGTATAACAATGACAATTGAAAAGAAGTTTGTTTACAATTGATGTCAATAACATTTTGTTCAGACAGCTTTTGAGGTACCAAGTGTTAGCGAAAATTAATTTTAATTCATTATTTAAAAATATGTTTTGCTAGCTTTGTACTTTTACCTCACTCAGAAGTAGGTGAAGAAAAAAAAAAAAAAGTTACCCTGAGGAGACATTTTCTTTTAAACATGTTAAAAAATGAAAAGCAACATAGAAAATAAATATATTATTAGCAAACAGGTATGGAAAAAATATATTGCAAAATTATTTTAAATCAGATTATAATCACTTTACATATATTATATGATTGCTTACATTTCCAATTATTTCTGCAAATCTTGTTTTCTTAAATCATTTGGACAAATGCTAGCAGGATTTGCACTAAAACTGATTTCTCGACAGCAGATTGATAGAATATTCTACCACAAGCCATTTTCTTCCATTGGACTCAAAGCTGAATTTCCTCTAATAATTTGCTTAGCATTAAGAAAGAATAATAAAAGCTCACAAACTCACTTTAAATTTTCATTCAGGAAGGGCTTGTCTGATATAATTCCACTGATAAACATGAACCTATGTGTTTCTCAAATCCCTAAGAAGATTATCTAAATCAACTCTGTGTAATTACCATTCAGCAGCTGTTCCACCAGGGCCTGAGCTGATCTGCTGGCATCTTGCAGTTTTCTGAACTTCTCGGCTTTTTCTCGCTCTATGGCCTGCAGCATGATAGCAAAGGTGAGTATTCAATAAAAGGATTGTGAAACTATACAGTAATTATAACTTCCACTTGCCCTTTCAAGCCTTAAGATATTTCACTCTGTCAGCTTATCATGTGAATCTAAAGAATTTTTCTCAAGTTCTTGGCACTAGAAGCATCAAAATGGCAATGAATCACAAGACATTTTCATACTGAATTGTTGTTTTTTTGTAATAAGATGTCTACTCTTAACTTTTTTTACATAATAATTTCTGAGGCATTATAAGTTAAGACTGCCCCCCAAAAAGAACCAACAAAGGCAAATCATAACAATGAAATGATAAAGTGTCAGATAATTAAAATGGAATTTATCTTTTAAAAATACAACACTGATAATGCTCCTAATAAGTATATAGTCTTTATTAAAAATCAAACAGAAAATCCAGTAAGTATATACAATAGGAAAAAAGTATACTAGCATAAATAATTTACCAAAAAAAACCCCCATATTTATCTAAGTACAAGACTGCAGGTTAATTTCTCTCTCTAGGATTGTCAAAGTACTCCCATTTCAAGGAAAATTAGATTAAGTTTCATAAAGCTTTCTAAATTGCTTTGTTCATTTCTCCTAACCAGAGTTAACTTTTGAACAACAAAAACACAATTACTTAACAAAATGTAGCATTTGATACTGCTGAGTTTAGCTAATAATGTCTCTACAGAGGCAACAATTTTAAGCCATGATGTAGTAGAACTATATTACTATAGTCATTAAAACCTGTGGCTATAACAATATATGTCCTGAACCTAACAACCTGCAGAAAAAGCAAGCTATGATGTATTTAACATATAGTGAGACAATATTTTTGCGATTTAATAGTGGCATCATACAAAGATTTCACTTGAGTTTGTGGCAGGAGGTTATTCTACATCAGACTGTTTTTTTTAAAACTTTTAGATCTATAGGCATTTAAACAAATATTCCAAAGTTTAATATTGGAGTACAGGTGGGAGGCATATAATTGATACATGCACACTCTGTGGAGCACTGTTCAGTAGAACTTTCTGCAAGGATGGACATATTCTGTATCTGCACTGTCCAATACATCCCACTAGCCACGCGTGGGTACTGAGTGCTCGAAACATGGCAAGTATGACTGGGGATATTAATTTTTAATTTAATTTAATCTAATTTAAGTTTTAAAAGCTACAATGTGTCAAGTGTCAATTGTAACTGCACAGTGCAGATCTAGTGTCTTCCCTCTGAAAGCAAATAGTTAAAGACAGATAAGATATGTAGACATAAATATAGATATATACAATATAGCAACATCAAAAACACTGTCAGAGAAGTAAGTAATCATTTTGACTGGACTATTCCCCGAGCACACCAAATGCTGGGAATGCTCATAAAATAATCCATATATTTTTAAATATTTAAAAAGATTCTCCAATTTAAAGAAGTAGTCACGAGTGAATACAGAGCTCTTTAAATTTATTTTAAAAAGAGTTGATGAACTAGAATTACTGGATTTAAGGTCAAAGAGTGCAAAATGCTAAAAGAGCCTATAGACAATAGAATACATCCAATCAGGAAAAACTGTAATATACAAGAAAACAAATTAAAATTTAGCACAATAAATGAAATAAAACACTATAAAAGGACAGCCTTTTTAAAAAAGTATTTATAGACTAGCTGGAATATATACATTTTAAATTATGCCATCAAGGGCAGCAAATGAGAACTCAGTTTCATCTCATCAGCAGCAAAACTCCAAAGGTAATAGAAACATTTTACTATCTTGGATTCTACTTGAAAATTTCTAAGTACACAGACTATGGTGCTTGGGGATTATATGCTCCCAGGATGCCGTATCAATTAGCAGGTGAAATTTCTGAAATATATAATTTCAGAATATCTTGAATATCTTGAAAGTCAGCTTCGCAAAGACATTACTGAATTGTTTACACAAGAGTGTACAGAACCATGGAAAGTTCTAGCTTGCTACTTGAACTGAAAAGTCCATGAAAATAAAGTAGCCACACACAATATACTGTTAAAGGTAAGAACCTAGATGAAGCTCCAAAATTCACATATTCTTAATTCTCAACTTTGGTCTTCTAAATTCTCTGTCCTTAGCATCTAACTGGCACACGTTTCCCAATACTTTAAATTTGTTCTCCATTAAAAGGTAAATGCTATTTGCAAAGGACTCTGAGCATTTAGAAGAGAAAAATAAGCACATTCTAAGTAAATATATAATATTCAAATATTTACAACTACCAAGAGCTACAGCGGGATGTGGGGCATCTCAAATTTTAACCACATCAGCTCAAAAAAAAAAGAAAATAAGAAAAATACTTGTACTACAACAAAACAACAACAAGAACAATGAGAACAAACTGGTGTTCTTTGAGTTAAACAGTTTTAGAATTATCCTTTTCTAACAGAGTGGCTTCTATTTTATCTACATTGAGTTTTGTTTTGTTTGTTTGTTTTTTTACATGAAATTATATGAAGAGTAGAATCAGAACACCATCTTGTCTTTATAAATGATGAAAAGAAATGATTAATGGCCTCCTTAATGTCATGATCATAATCTCTTTATTCTAAGCATCTAATGGAATAATCAATTAGTATTACTAACAGAGAGACAAACATAGTTGAATATCTCAGGGGTAATATTTGAGTTTAAATACCTTGTTTGGTTAGCCACATTATTTCAATTATTCTAATTTATATAACAACAATAACCACCATCATCACCACAACAAAACAGTAATCTCTGGAGTAGGTACTATTATTCTCCCAATTTGACAGAGGAGGAAAGCGAGGCACAGAGAGGTTTGTGAAAGATTTGAAAACACTGACATAACCATGATAAAAATGGAATGCCTTACACTGTGTACCAAATTACTGTGTATTACATGATTTCATATGTATTTCATAATAATTCTGTGAGATAGAATCAGCATTATTTTATCCTATTTTACACAAGAGAAAATTGAGCGCAAATAAGATTAAGTCATATATCCAAGATCATAGAAGTAGAGGCAATTTCCTGGTGGTCCAGTGGTTAAGATACTGCACTTCCATTGCAGGAGGCATGCGTTCAATCCCTGGTCCTGGTCGGGGAACTAAGATCCCACAAGCCACATGGCATGGCCAAAAAAAGAATCATAGAAGTAGAAAGTTTTAGACCAATATTAGAAACCTGATGATCTAGTTACAAGTTAAGCTCTCTTTCAAACATACTCTGCTGCTTCTAGGGGTATTTCAATGAAGATGAATCAAACAGATTTGAACATATCTTATTCCAACTCACAGTAAAAGTAACCTGATAGTTTGGATGTAGTCAGGGATGGTATACAAAATATTTACCCATTAATGCAGCATGAGCACCAAGGTATCAGAAGGAACGCCTGGTCACTTGGTATGGACATGACAGTCTATAGGCTCATTGGCAACTGTGTACAGCTCAATTACTGTACCCCATTGCCGATGTATACTACTTGCAAACTGAGTAACTGCTGCATAAATAGAGATACAGGTCTGAGAAAGAAGCAGTTAGTAGCCTCCACATATTTGTCAATGTTTAGATGATACCTGGGTTCTGATAAGCAACAACATTTTAAAGAGGAATACTGGAAAATTAAGAGAAAAACTGACATAAATGTGCCTTGAGGAGTATGAACAAGATAGTGAAGAGCCCAGAAAATTTCATTTCAGACACACCTACAGATAGTTGATTACAAATGAGAAAATTTAGGGTAGCAAGGAGACAGGAAAGAAGGTAATGAAAAGTTTTGGAGTCACTCTGTTCTCAGGTGGTTCGAATTCTGTCCCCACTGCTTACCTGCTGTTTGACACTCAGAAAGTATCAATGGCTGATTCTCAGTCCTCAGCTTATTTATCACCATAATTTGATTCAGAGGATCCCTCTTCTTGGGAATATTGATTTGGCTTCCTAGACTACAAACACATACTTTCTCTGACCTCAAAGACTGCCTTTACCCATGCTGGTTCCTCCTCATCTCCCCGACCTCTAAATATAGTGTGTCCTAGGCCTCAATCTATATTTCCATTTGTTCAGGCCAACAACTTCGAATCCTTCTTGACTCTTTATCTCAAACCCCACAGACAATCCATCAGAAAATCCTATGGGTTCTTACCTCAAAGACATCCAGAAAGCAATGTTATAACTGTGCTCACTACTACCACACTAGTCAAAAGACCCCCATCATCTCTCGTGAGTCTAGATGTTTCAAAATAGCCTACTAAATGGTATCCCTGTTCCTGTCTTTGCTCCCTAATGACACATTCTCAACACAACTGACAGAGAAAGCCAGCTCAACTCTCCAAAAGCTTCCCTTCTCACTCTGAGTAAAAGCTCAAAGCCTAACCATGGCTTCACCTGACCTTAATCTCCTTAGCCTCTCTGACCTCTTCTGCTACTAAACACCTTGATATTTCAGCCCCAGACACACTCTTTGTTTTTCTCTGACACTCTAGGCACACTCCTACCTCCTCGGGCTATGCATTTATTCTTCTCTCTGCCTTAAATGGTAAACTTCTCATTAGATCTTTACTTAAATGGCACTTTCTCAGTGAGACCTTGTACTGCCACTCTATCTACACACACACACGCACGCGCACACACACACACACACACACACACACACCTTAGCTCTCATTCCCCCTTCATTTTCATCTTTGGCATTTATCACTAACATTCTATATGTTTTACATATTAATCTGCTTAATTTCCATCTTGCCCACAGGAATATAAACTGTATAAGGTCACGTATCCTTTTGCATTTCCTTCTTCATGCTATCTGCAGTGCCTAGAATAGTGCCTGGTACATAGTAGATGCATAATAAAGTGAGGTCTATCGTAGCATCATGCCTCCATATACAATATTACAGTCTCTCCCACTCCACCCACAGTTCAAAAGCTCTGTGAAGGTGTACGTGTGTAACAATCCTGGTAGTTATACATACAGTGGTCACCAAAACAGCCCATGAGTTTAGGTGCTACAAGCTGAGGAAAGTAAAGTTGGATTCAATGAAAGTCTCCTGGAAACTCAAGATGAGACTGAGAGTTGGGAACAACTCACTCTCCAACAGGATTGTTACGTAGTCCTGATAACAGGAATAAACAATGACCCAAATAGAAAATGAGTAGTACCATGTAAAGTTCATTAAGTCAAAACTTAATAGAATCCTGCCTTGGCTGAGGAAGAGAAAACAAAGGGGGAAAAAAACCCAACATGGTACTTGTAACATTTATTACAGAATAAAGAAAAAATATCATATTGAAAAAAATTAGAGGGAGTATAAACTCTGAACAGCGGACTACCAAACAAAAGTTCAGGAAACAGCTCTGGCATCTTCACTGAGATATCATGGACTTCATAAAAAGCAACATAAAATCATAAGGCTAGAAAATGTTGAATTTAACAAAAATGGAATGAAATACCAAGGCAACAGAGACACTGATCTCATAAGGAAGAAACTAAAGCCGCATTATCACGATCCAAATTAATACTGGAGATTGTAAAATGTAGACTTGATACTGAACAAAAGAGAAGGGAATGTTTCTTGACTATGGTACTAATCAGCATTCTTTGGACTCAGTAGCAAATAAACAAGTATTCCCATTTTTCAAGTAGAGAGTTATAGTATTTTCAAGTACCCTAATTAAGTTGTTCCTGTATTTCCAGACTGTGCAAAATCTTTGGCTATGCTGACACGTGGGGATGTTTTGTTATCCACTAGGGAATAAGTGGAACAACACTTTACTGGTCTCAGAAACTTGGGAATTACTTTTTTCTCAGGTGTTTTTCAAATGTTTCAACATCTTCAGTCTTTCCTCCTCTTCCATGGTTCCAACCCTATTTATTGATATATATATATGTATATATATATATACACATATATATACATATATATGTATATATACATGTATATATATATGTGTGTGTGTATATATATATATATATATATATATATATATATATATATATATATATATATAAGCTTCCCCCTTGTTTTCAAGGCCACGAATATCATCTGAATGTTCTTCAACAATGACGCCCATTTTCTTCCATGCATTTCATCTTCAATGTTAGTCCAAATATCTATAGCCAGATTTTAGCCCTCACTACTTTACAGAAACTTATTTCATGAAAAGCTCCAAATATTTTTCCTGCCAGGTACAATGCTTCTTAAAGCATTAAGTACTGATAACTAAAACAACCTCTTTCAAATCACCTTGTTCATGAAAACATATCTGCCCTTGACATTAAGATCTTTCTATAATCTTTCTTCCTCTAGAAACTCATCCAGCTTTTCTGTATGTGTGCCTATTTCCTTATGTATCTCTGTTTATCATATATGTATGTGTATGAATACATATGTATAATATGGATATAATATTTTTAATTGTAAAAGTATATATTTTATAACAGAACACAGTTTTGAAATTATTTTTTCTCAACAGAGAAAAATACTTTACTCAGTATGTATTCCGTATATGATCATATGTTTAGAAGCTACTACTCAGATTCTAAAGTATCTAGTACACATAACTTCGAGTAAAGGCATGAGTGAACCATTGCATGAGCAATGCATTGTACATTTTCAAATATATAATGGGCTCATGAAAATTCTGAGAGATCATCAGGAAGTTATGAATTGTAAAGTGTATAACTTCAAGTGCAATATAAAAGGCAATTCAAATCACTATGCTGGGCACATGAAATTAATATAATATTGTATGTAAATTATAATTCAAAAAATAAGATAATTGATCAAAAAAGGCAATTTAGTTGTATTATTAAAAAAAAGAAACATAATTAACATAAGTTTTAAGCAAAGTATACAGGAAAGAGAAGTTTACTAGTTCTTTAATAAGCTGATTAAAAACACTCATGACCTCTTGTCCTCCTTCTTTACCGGCATCTCTTAAAGGCCTCTTCTTTTCATGACATCTTTTCTAATTAATATGAAAGTAAGTTCCACATCCCCCAGAGTCCTATGCTGACTATAGAAGCAATTAATTTTCTATTCACTTAAGATTCTATAATGAAGTTTTACCCTTTGACAGAAAAAGTAATTTATTCACTCAAATGTTTATTCAGAAGTTGTTATATCCTACATATTGGTAGCAGAGCCTGACTTAAAACATGCCTGCAGAACTGAAAAAAAAATCACTTATTCACATAATCAAACGTTAAGTGGATTAAATACCAGGTGCTATGTTACACACTGCATACCAAAACCAAACTAAGCCAAACCAAAAGTGAACGAACAAACAAAACCCAAACAGATTAAGTTCCAGTCCCTAGTTTCTAGAAACCAACAATATAATCAATGTAACAATGGCAAGAAATCAGTTTGGATAAGTAGAAAGGAATTAGGTCATGGTAGTCTGCATAAGGGCAACATGAAGACAGTGACTTTGCCAATGCCTTTCAGTCAAAGGGCACCAGGAACCTGCCTGTAGATGAACAAAGTTAAGTTGATTTACTAGTTGCAACAAGAGACATGGCATGTAACAGGGAACTATGGGGGTATGTCTCTAAGAGGATGTTACAAATAGTTTACAGGGTTTGGGCTGTGTAAGGTGATGTGGGTGGTCAAGGAAGCAAGGCTTTGCCTTTAATTAGATGCTGTAAGGAAGTGGAGGTGATTCTATGATTGGATATCTTAAATCTTCTTATCTAGATGGCAGAAAGAATGTAGAGAGGCTAAAGCCATGATTAGTAAAGGTGCATAATCTGTCATATTAGTGAAGAGGAGGGATACTTGGTCATTTTGGGTGGTTTGGACAATGTCAGTGTTTTTTACTGTATTGAGACATAATTACACAATGGTCACGTTTTTGTCATGATCCATCATGATTGTGGAGTGGCCTTGTCTGAGGTGAGCATTCTGAGTTGTTTGTCATATTCAACATGAGAACATTACAGACTAGCTGCAAGCATTAGTACAGCATCTAGCACCTCCAAGGCCTAACTGTAGTGCCAAGCCAGCTCCTGAGTCTCAGTGGCTGTTCTTTTCTTTCTCAAATGAATGTAAACAGAGGCATAACAGGATACTGCTTATGTTTTAGTAAGTTCACTCTGGCAGAAGTGATGTGAAAACTTCTAAAGTAATACAACATTAGCGGCAGTGAAGACCAGCTAGGGACTGTCATCTTAAACCAAAGTTAGCCATGATATTAGCTTTAGTCAGGGTTGTGGTGATGGGAATAGAGAGAATTGGACAGTTTCAAGAGCTGTTAAGGGAATGAGATTAAATGACTTGTCAAAGGGTAGACTTGTGAATGGTAGAAAAAAAATCTAGATGACCCAGTTAGCTTTTAGGTTTCTGGATGAGGTTGTTGGAAGAAGAAAAGTAAAAAGAAAGAATAAAGGAGGGCTGGAGAGAGACTGAAGTTTAAGTTTGCAGGCAAACATTCAATTAAATTTGTCTATTAGGCAATTAGATATATTGGACTGGGCTTTAAGGGAGAGACAGGAGCTAAAGATACACGTTTGGGAGTCATTAGAAAATAGATGCTATTTGAATGGGAAGTAATGAGGATAATCTAGAGAGGAAAACAAGGGGAGAACTGTACAGAATTTCAATATTAAAGGAAAAACAAGATGGAACAAAAGGGCAAAAACGTTAAAAAGGTAAACAATAGAGAGTGGTATTCCATAATCCAAAGGAGGAAATAATTTCATGAAGGACTAAGAGGTTAATAGGGTCTAGTCCTGCAGAGAGGTTGAGAAAATAAGGCACAAAAATATTCACATATGTATTTATAGGATAGGATGGAAAGATGGAAAAACAGCCTGTTTAAAGGCTGATGATAAAGACCCAGAAAATACGGAGACACTGAAGAAATGGATGTGTGGCTGAATGGAAGCAGGTTCCTGAGGACAAAGAGAATGAAGATATTGAATACACACCCCCCGAGATGAGCCCTCATGAGCCAAAACACAGTCTCTTCCACCAAGGCAGAGGGAAATAAAGAGACCGTGAGCACAAATACACATAATTTAAGAGAGATTATTTTAACTAAAATAAGAGGGAAAGTCACCTACTGTAAATGGTGGGGAAAAGTTTAAGAGACCCATAAAAACTTGAAATAATAGTTAAGAAAAGTTGAGAAAATTTACTAGGGAAGTATGGAAAGCTTAGGAAGAATTACTGATGAGTCTGTTTAAGTGCGGTTTTTCCAAAATGGAGTAATGTCTGGCAGCGAAACATCTACAGTATTGTTAATGCAAGTGGGTAGGTGAATTGAGGAGATGAGGGAAATGGAAGCCTTTGGAGACATCAAGATAGCCCACATGGGCTGAGATTTTTAAGGATAAAGGCATAACTTGGGTGGAGGAGATTGTGAATCTGATGCCAAAGTCTTCAAAGAGAAAATAATAGAATAAATTGGTGAATGACAGATGGCCACTTGGCATGAAACACAAGGGAAGAGGTAGTTTTACATTAAGGGTGGTACCTTTGGAAGTGACCCTGAGAAGTGAGCAAACTAGCAATTCTAAAGGAGTGGAGGAGTGAGTCATTAATCTTCGTGGTGATCTTAAGGGTAAAAGTATTGGGTTGGCCAAAAAGTTTGTTTGGACTTTTTCCCCATCTTACAGAAAAAGCCGAACGAACTTTTTTGGCCAACCCAATAAATTCCATATATGAACAAAACAGGTATACAGGAGAGAAAGTCTGTTTTGGAAGAAGGGTTTCCGAGTGCACAGTGAATGAGCATGAGGAAGCACAAAGAAGAGAAAGTGAGACAGAGGAAAGAGTACAGAAGAGCATAGAGACGAAGATACAAGAAAGGACAGGTGAATAGAGGTTCCTATATTCCCGGTGGCAAACACAGATAATAGAGATAGGGAAACGTAGAATTAATTGGCTTGAAGATTTCCCACAGAACTTGGTGAAAAGTTGATTTGGTATGGGTGTAAGCAAGTGTAAGTCCCAGGAAGAGCCCAAGGCCTGTTGACCTTAATGGCTAGTAGGAAAGCTTTTCAGGAGAACATTGTAGAGGTATAAAATCACCTTGGGGTAAGAAGAGCTTGTTTTGTTGGTTTAATTACTAACTTACATTACCATGTGCTCAGTTCAAGAAGTTGAGTAGCTATACCTGTTAAGTCAGCTGGAAATTCTGAACTATGGCGACATTAACAGAATGAGTGAAGAACACCTAGAAGTCTGGTAAAGTCTCCCATTGTGTATTGGCTCTCCAACATTTATGTACATAGGAATCACCTGTGGATCTTGTTTAAATGCAAAATCTGATTTATCAAGCCTGAAATCAATCCTACAGTTCTAAGAAGCTCACAGATGATGCCAATACTGGTTGTCCAGGGACCACACTTTGAGTAGATATGTCCCCTAGAACTCAACTTCTAAAAAAGTGTATTATGTTAATTGTATGGATAAAACACAGTGTTAATAGAGAAGGAAAATTTTTGTTAGATTTAAAAGTATATAAATCTGAAGTGATAATGTCCTAGGATATTCTAATTGGCTGAAAGTGCTTGATTCCTTCGTTTATTATTTCAAGTGAAAGAAAAAAAAAGGAGGTATTATTTAGCCATTTTTAATGAATGCCTAAAAATGAATGAATACCACTCAAGCTCATGAGATAGGCCTCCCATGTGTTCAAAATAACCTACATAAACTGACAGGTGAAGAAGCAAGAAAATTAATGTATGCCTAAACTGCATATCCATCATCATTACTATGTATTTCTCTCAAGGATTTTTTACATACATATACATTATATTTAGCCTGAAGGAAATGTCTAGGTAAATCATTTCATGTCCTATTTTAGTAGGCAATTAAGAATGATGTTTTTATTTCAGAATATGAGAGTAAAAGTTGATAAAGGTGACTCAACGAAGCATCAGAAAACCACTCATACAGTATTGTACATTTTTTTAGCACTTTCAGTCTCTCATTGCTGACACTATTGATTAAATGCAAATTGTTTCTAGGTAACCATATGATAACAGGAAATTTTTAAATTTATAGTCTGGAAATGCTAGAATTCAATTTTCCTGCTTGATCAAAGCTATTTTAAGACACAGAAATAGGATGGCAAACAGTTAAGTGGATTATTCAGATAGATAAAAAATTTTTAATTAGCTAATAAAATGTCTACCCAAGGTGATTCATACTTTCAGTGGTCGAGTATGTCACATGAACTCCGAAACATAATTAGAGTTCATCTTCTCTAAGTAATTTTCTACTTGTAGAATTTCCCTCAAAAATTATAACAATATACCTTTGAATAAGTATACTCTGAAATAAGATATTTTGCTATTTTCTACATGTTATCCTTCAGTTTAATTTTAAAACTAAAACATTAACAATATAATCATAATTCCCTTTTCTTGAAACTATTTATAATAGTCTGTTATTAAGCTAACAGAATACCATAGAAAGCCAATAAGAAATTTAAAATAACTTTCCCATTTATAAACAGTCAACTCTGAGAAATGTTGATGAAATTCTCTCTCCCCCTCAAGCAGCCTAAAAAAACAGAATTTTTTCTCCTAGAAGAAGATTTTTTTGTTCTCCAAAAGTTCCAACCCCACGGCAGGTATTCCCTTGTATCTGTGGTAGTGTTGTATTTGTAAAAATCTAATAGATTTTGTAATTCATGAAATCAAATGCTTGAAAGATAAAGCAGAGTGAATCCACACATGTGATCTTCCTATAGCTAAAATTATTTAACATTCAGAATACCTGTTTCTTTAGCCTGCCCACTGCAGAATATTCACTCTGCCGGTTAGAAATTGCCTCACAAACTATTGCCAATTATATACCAAAAATGGATGTTTATAAGTCGAAGTTGAAAAATCAAAGCCTTGATAATGTCCCTGAAGATGAAACAGCTCTTATTAAATTAATAAAAATCCCTATTGTGAAGGATGAAACTATAATGTCTCAGTAGGAAATAAAACCAGCAAACAATCTTTTATAAAAAAATACTGAAAAAGGCCGGGCATCTTTTAGTTATGGTAATGTAATACATACATATCCAGAAAATGCAAATATGTTATAACTTATGACAATTATTAGTGACTTTGAAGTATAACATTTTGATGATAATGAGAGCACAAACAGGGTCTTTAGTATTCCTAAGGGTCGGGTCTATTCTATTCCATTCTATTCTGCAAGCCTGCTAAAATATCAGCCTTCAGGTGAAAGAACAATATATGCAGGGAAATCAGTATGAGTTCATGTTACAAAGTTGTTAATTTACAGCTAAATAATATAAAAGTTAAAGAAGGTTTACAAAAAGCATTCCTCGTTAGTCACAGCAGAATCTGTAAACATTTCTCTATGCTAAACTTTGATTCTACTTGATATGTAAAATATATTTCAAAGATATATTTAAAAGCATTATATCATAGCACTTTAATCTTTTCAACTTTAAGAAAATAAGAGTTCAGAGCATAGAGTTTACAAGCAGCAAAACTTAGAAAAATACATAAAAATTAATGCATAACCTACATTGACTTTTTCTTTAAGGTCTGAGAAGTTGCCTTCCTTCCGATAGATTGCAAATTCAGGACTCTGCAACACAGCTTCTGAACGAGTAATCCAACTGTGAAGTTCAGTTATATCGACATCCAACCTAAAACAGGGAAGAATAAGGGTCATTATTTCTTGATTATCTCTTTCTTCTATATGGAAAAAAAAAGCAATCTATCAACATTTACCATTTTTTCCCCAACCTGAAACTTCTGCCTGATGCCCCTATTACTGTTAACAGCACTACTATTTCCCTAGTCAGGATGGCTCAAAATTTGGAGTCAGCTTTGATCTAGTCTCATGATCACAGAGGTCATTTTATTCATCTCAATGTAGCAATGACCTCTACAGTATCTTCTATAAGTTATTCCTCAGCCTTTGTTTGAATGTCTGCATGACTGAAAAGTTAGTACTTTCCAAGATAACTCTCTTGCTTTTTGGAATGTACTTATAGTAAACAAAAAATTCCTTCTGGTGGCCCCACTAAACCATACCTTGGATACTCATGCCCTCCGTGTTGTCTCCAACCATATTGATGCTGTGTTTGGTCATATGACTTGCTATAGCAAATGGGAGGGATATTAGTACGTGTAACGCAAGCATGGGCTTGATAAGTGCTTGCACCTTGGATCTTGTCTTCGTAGAACACACACTCTGAGAAGGCAAGTGTTATATAAGACTTGGAAGGATCCTAAAGTGCTTTACAAAAGCTCAGGCTTGCCAGGTGGAGAGACCACGTGAAAGACCATGCAGCACCAGGCAAGTGAATAAAGCCTTCTTTGACCTTCTGACCCAACTCAAACACCAGCTGAATACAACCAAGTGAGTGCTCCAGCTGACTCCACTCAGAGCCACGGAACTGCCCAAAGAGCCCTGCCCACATTGCAAAATTGTGATATGATAAACAAACAAACAAACAAACAAACCAACCATTAAATTTTGAGGTGGGTTGTTATGCTGCAATAGATACGTGATCACCCACACTGTTATTCTCAAACATTCTTTTATTGCAGAGATCTATGGAGCTACTGGGAATAAACTTAACTCTGATGAGATGATTCAGGTCTACTTAAAGCAGAGATTTTCAAGGGAGTAAGGTGAGTTGCAAGGGTGGAGAATGTCTATGAATCACTTGAAATTTCAGGCACAATTCTGAATGTGTGTGCATTTTTCTTGAGAAAGAACCTATAGATTTTATCAGCATCTGTAAAGAATCTATGATAACAGGA
Organism: Mesoplodon mirus; assembly: GCF_964341445.2. NCBI lineage: Eukaryota > Metazoa > Chordata > Mammalia > Artiodactyla > Ziphiidae > Mesoplodon > Mesoplodon mirus. The sequence continues at coordinate 31,098,622 of NC_138981.1, forward strand.
ATTTAGAGATCATCTAATCCAACTGTTTATTAAACAAAACAAACAGGCAAACAAACAAATGAAAATTATCCAGAAAAATCAATGACTTACTCAATTTTCATAGGAAATCTGTGGAGTAGACCAAAAATACAAATACAAGATTTAAGACACCAAGTAATGTACTGTAATCACCATGCTGTAGCTCCTTTTCCAATACAACCCTCAAATAGTTGAAATCAACTCTTTAAATCCACTAGAAGATATCTGATGGTCAGCCTACCCTACTCCTAGTTACTTCAATGGATATTCCATGGTTTGTCAGTATCTTACTTTCCTTAAAATTTGGTTCCTAAAAAGATCATATCAGTGGTGTTTAGTATAATCAGGAAAGAATAAACAATTATCTTCTTTATGAGTACTTTCATTGAGGTAGCCTATGAGCTCAATCAACTCAAATTTCAAGGCTTTAAATCATATAAACCTGTTAGAATTTTTCACGTTAGTTGAAGGCTATTGTTTTAAAATTAAACTGATGAAGAGCTTCACAGAACACAAAACACTTCCAAAAGCCTTTTGTTTTCTTACAAAAATCAGTGGTAATGTACTACCAATCTCTCTGCTCATATGAGGAGATGGAGGCTCAGAGAAATTAAGTCAATTGATCTCAGACTGTTAGTACCATACGGACGAAACTTAATTCATCTTGTTCACCATTATATCCTTCACCTCAAAGAGGACCTGATTCATAGTAATAAATATTTACAAAGTTTTTATTTACCAAGGCTACCCAACTGGAAATAGAAGAAACAGAGATCTGAATTCAGAGATTTTTTATTCTAAATTCCACATCATTAAATGTCAATCCCTTATTTACATATGGATTATAAATATTTATGGTGTTTTATTTTATCATACATGGTGGTTATCTTTCCTACATTTGTTTTTTGCATAAGTTTAACTATTAGGTGTCCTATTTCTTCACTTGTAATGCTGATTTTAAGAGTCCTGTTGCATGCTACTAACAATCTTTCTCATTGATGTTAATTTACGAAATCAACAGTCTTCAACTATGGTCATTTAGCCACCCACCAAATCCAGTGCACATTTTCCATCAGAATGTCTTAAGAAGGACATTTTTGTTTTTCCTTTAGTCCAGTATAAAAATCTCTGTGTGTTTCTGCCTGTGGACATTCACTTGCCAGTGCATGGGGCAGGCCAGGAGTACTGGGATGTTAATACCTCAGGGGTGACCCTCAGCTAGTGATAGTCGGGAGTTGGTAGATAAATATCCCAGCTCCCTTGCCTTCAGTGCAACCACCTTGAAGGAAGGATATTACACACAGTGTCTCAGAAGGTTCCCAGCAGGATTGAGCACAGTTGCCTCCATTGTTAACCTGCTCATGTATCATCCTGTAATGGCTGCTTTTTTCTTATCTCACTTCCTCACTTCGCTTCCTGGGATTACTTCCTAAAAAAACTACCTGCACCAAATCTTTGTCTCCAGATCCACTCTTGTGGAAACCCAGTCTAAGGCAATGATCAACAGCCTCAACCCAGCATCCTGCCATATTTAATTTTTTCACCTTGAGCTCTGACTCTCCACAGGAACTATTTCAAACTTTTCCCAAAGCTCTCAAAGCTCTGATCCGTCTTTTTTGTTTGGGATTGACATATACACACTGCTATATTTAAAATAAAAAACCAACAAGGGAAAAAAATCAACCAAAATGAAAAAAAAAGCTCTCATCCATCTTCTTTCTCCACATATCAACAGATGACATTGTTTCCTACTTTACAGAGAAAAGTGCAATTATCAGACTAGAATTTCTCTCCCTTCCACTTCCTATGTCCAAATATTCAATCTTACCTGCCTGTGCCCTTCTCATTCCTTTCCCTTCAAATGAGTTTCTCTTCTTTTACTTAAAGCCAATCCCTCTACCTGCATTTTGTACTTCATTCTCTTACTTCTCAGGCATTTGAGTCTATCAATTTTTTAATGTATCCACTGTAAATTCAACCCCTCCCTCTCAAGTTAATTCTTCATATGGAAATTTAAACATATTTTATTGATTCCTTTATTAAAAAATCAACACTCTCTTGACCCCCATATTCTCCTCTGGCCATTCTCTTATCTTCTGTAAAGGCAAATGTTTTGCAACAGTTGTCCAGTTTCCTGTCAGTTCCCTACCTCCTATTCACTCCTTAATCCACTCAATGTTGTTTCTTAACAAAAACATATTAATAAAGGAATCATGTCACTAAAGCCAATGGAGAGTTTTACTTTCTTGCCATCTAGCAACACTTAACACTGTTGTTGACCATATTCTTCTTTGAAATTCATTTTTTGCCTCCATGATCCCCCTCTATTTATTTTGTCTTCTATTTCTAGGACCACAGGTAATTTTTTCTTTGCAGGCTCATCCTCTTCCATCCTGTTATTACATGCTGAAGTTTATCAAGGCCCGGTTCATTTTCAATCATCTTCTATCCTATTATATTACTCTCTCTCACTAGCAATCTTATTCATGCTAATGACCTTAACCACAATATATATATCAATGACTCCGATACAGATATCTCTACTTTAAGCATTTCTTCTGAGCTCCATAGCTACATAACCATCCACCTACTGGATGATCCCACTTGCATGCTCTAAGAGCTCTTTCAATATATTATGTCAAGACCTAATGTTTGATTTTCTCTCCCAAACTGGTACTCTCCTAGTGTCCTCAGACCTGTGAATGGCATCACCGTCTATCACCTTTGATACCCTCCTCTCCCTTCCCTCACATATTTAGCAAAGTCTAATCCATCAAACATTCTATTTCTTGTGAATCTATCTGCTTCTCAGGATCTCTACAGTTGGCATCCTCACTGATCTTGCCATTAAATGTGACCAAAACTACTGAAATGGCCTCTCCACTGGTTCTAGGCAACCTTTCTGGAACCCTCCCATCTGTCCCATGCACTACTGGTGAAATTATCATTTCTAAAAGATATCTGATTATATAACCTTCATTCATTAAGCCACTCAAAGATTTTCCATTTTTCTTAGGATAAAGAGCAAAATTTCAGACCTCTTAACCCTATACTTTACTTCTAGAAACAAATCTCTCTTCAAGTTTCTTAGGGAACCAAGGAGCCATACTGCAGTCTTGTCCCTCCCCCAGTGAAGTGAAATCCTTCATTGACTCTTATCCACTAGAAGATTTCTATTTTGGAAACTTGGCTTCTTGATATAATCCACATTGGTCACTCTGGTCAAATCTGTCCCTTCACCTTTACACCAGTCTGACTCAATTACACATCAAATACTCTCTGAGTCATAAAGGTGAGATGTGAATATCCACCATTCAATGTCAAATTCTCCCTTTAGACTTGGTTTTTGTGGTCTCACACCATTTAATTCAGAGTATCTCTGGTAAAGATTGCTCACGTCCACCTACAGGTCCATGAAACTAAAAGTTGACTCAAGGTGCTAAGCTGGCATCACAGCTAGGAGAGATCTGCTAAGGCCTATGTTGGAGAAAGTTTTCACCAGGCCTGGAATTTACATTGGTCTTTTTTGCACATGTGTTATAATTATCCTTTACCACCACCTCTAATCAATTGCAAAAAAAGGTAAAGGATATTTATTCAGTTTGAAAATAAGTAATTTTCCAAAAAATCATAATACTTTTAGATATCTATCTTTCTGAAAAATGTGGAACTGTATGTTTCCTTTTAAAACACATCTCTACCTTCGTTTCTGCCACAAAATATATACTAAGTGCTTATTATATGCCAGACATAGTATTAAACTCCACAGATAACAGAGATGAAAATGCAGCAGTCCACATTATCAAGGAGTTTGGTTTAGCGAAACATCCATTTGACAAAAAATGCTTTAGACATAGAACTGGGGCTCAGCTCACACCGTGACTTTTGTTTAGGATAATCAAAAAACACCTTTTCAATGAATTAAGATTAAATCAGTTTCTAGACTAGAGACTCTGCCAGGTAAATTGGTTATCTGCACACAATGAATCCTTTGTGGAGTCAACACCATGGTAACCGTCTGCTTGCTGCTCAGACTGTGAAGATTTTAAGGGAGGCCTGGGCACCAGTTGGCATGTAGTTCTAATAATTCAGATCAATTCAGGCAAGAGGATGTGAAATCCCATAGAGAGGTCTTTCCTCATTCAATGTTTTTGTTTGTCTGACTTTATAGATTTGGAAAGAGACTGCAAAAGATGACTGAACTTGCTCTTTACATAAGTATCTTTTAGGGAGTGATTATACTCTTTTGATTTACAGATTTATATATTTAAAAAAAATTTTTTTTATTTTTTAATTTTCTTTAACATCTTTATTGGAGTATAATTGTTTTACAATGTTGTGTTAGTTTCTGCTGTATAACAAAGTGAATCAGCTATATATATATATAAATACCCATATCCCGTCCCTCTTGCGTCTCCCTCCCACCCTCCCTATCCCACGCCTCCAGGTGGTCACAAGGCGCTGAGCTGTCTCCCTGTGCTATGCGGCTGCTTCCCACTATCTATTTTACATTTGGTAGTGTATATATGTCCATGCCACTCTCTCACTTTGTCCCAGCTTACCCTTCCCCCTCCCCATGTCCTCAAGTCCATTCTCTATGTCTGCGTCGTTATTCCTGTCCTACCCCTAGGTTCATCAGAACCTTTTTTTTTAGATTCCATATATATTTGTTTTTCTCTTTCTGACTTACATCACTCTGCATGACAGACTCTAGGTCCATCCACCTCACTACAAATAACTCAATTTTGTTTCTTTTTATGGCTGAGTAATATTCCATTGTATATATGTGCCACACCTTCTTTATCCATTCATCTGTAGATGGACACTTAGGTTGCTTCCATGTCCTGGCTATTGTAAATAGTGCTGCAATAAACATTGTGGTACATGTGTCTTTTTGAATTATGGTTTTCTCAGGGTATATGCCCAGTAGTGGGATTGCTGGGTCATGTGGTAGTTCTATTTTTAGTTTCTTAAGGAACCTCCACACTGTTCTCCATAGTGGCTGTATTAATTTACATTCCCACCAACAGTGCATGAGGGTTTCCTTTTCTCCACACCCTCTCCAGCATTTATTGTTTGTAGATTTTTTGATGATGGCCATTCTGACTGGAATAAACCTACCTATGGAGGCAAAAGACCTGTATGCAGAAAACTATAAGATACTGATGAAAGAAATTAAAGACGATACAAACAGATGGAAAGATAGACCATGTTCTTGGATTGGAAGAATCAACATTGTGAAAATGACTTTACTACCCAAAGCAATCTACAGATTCAATGCAATCCCTATCAAACTACCAATGGCATTTTTCACAGAGCTAGAACAAAAAATTTCACAATTTGTATGGAAACACAAAAGACCCCGAGTAGCGAAAGCAATCTTCAGAAAGAAAAACGGAGCTGGAGGCATCAGGCTCCCTGACTTCAGACTATACTACAAAAGCTACAGTAATCAAGATAGTATGGTACTGGCACAAAAACAGAAATATAGATCAATGGAACAGGATAGAAAGCCCAGAGATAAACCCACGCACATATGGTCACCTTATCTTTGATAAAGGAGGCAAGAATACACAGTGGAGAAAAGACAGCCTCTTCAATAAGTGGTGCTGGGAAAACTGGACAGCTACACATGAAAGAATGAAATTAGAATACTTCCTAACACCATACACAAAACTAAACTCAAAATGGATTAAAGACCTAAATGTAAGGCCAGACACTATCAAACTCTTAGAGGAAAACATAGGCAGAACACTCTATGACATAAGTTACAGATTTATTTTTAAGGGATTTCAAATATTTTTTAGGGAAGTTGTGAGTAAAGTGCTTTACCTAGGAAAACTATATCTATTCATAAGCATGTGTGTTAATATGTTACACTTTCTTTCTGAAATGGAATGGAACAAAGTATCAATGAGTTTGTACTATTCTTAGCTGTTAGACCTTCTTTTTCTCTTTTCTTTCATCATTGTGATGTCTTGATTCCTTTGGCAATAGGTGGAAGCTAAACCCAATTCTTACATGATTTAAGCTCTGAGCTATTGCTCATGTAATATTCTGTTTACTTTTTTTTTCTGTGGCTTCTATTTCAGCTTGTTGCTTCAACCATATCTATTACTTTCTTACTAAAACTTTTTCTGTCTCAATGTAATATACAGTCAGCCCATACTCCAAGATCTAACATTCAATACCATCCCTTAGCATTCTGGGACTTAACTGTCAGCTGTTAGCACTTGTTTTCCCTCCAGTATTCTGCCAGTAGCCAGCCCCATCTCTGTGTGCCAGCAACGAGGATGGAAGGGTGAAGGGGAAGCAGAGGCAGAGTTTTCAAAAGGCTTCCTGTGCACTCTTACTGAGTGCCAATCGCTCACATTCAATGCTTAGTCTCAGTGACATTTCCACCGCTTTTAGCAAAATGAACAAGACCTCCTTCTTGGCTTCTACTCAGACCCTGGCTTCCAAGTAACAATTGCACATTTACTTTATTCCCTATCAATTTGGCAGCTCTTGCTTCATCACTTTCTGTGCCTTGCCCCCTAGTTTTCACATGTTCACTGGCATTGAATAATTTTCACATATCCTTGCTGAGATGTATGCCAAATTAACAGACTCCCCTGATTTAAATCCATACATGTTTCTAAATTGGGTGCTATCTATTCTCCCCAGCGTTTTGCCACTGGTATTTTTCATCACGCTTTGCACTACTTAGGCTGGGTCTTTAATCACCAACTGAAGATATCATACAGATGTAACTCAGGTACCTTTTCAAAACCCTCAAGAATAACACTGAAGAGTTATTTTCAATACCACATTAAATCTTGGATTCTGTGCATGTATTTTTCTTCCTTTATAAAATCACTAATTTCTACTAATTTTTTTTCACCTTTAAAACTCTCAGAAAACATTGATAAAGAACTGACATAGAATAAGTTGCTTATAATGGGCCTGTACACCCTCAGAATCAGCCCATCAACAAAATTTCTTATTACTCACTCATCTTACTCTCATAACACACTTCACTCTGTACTTAATGTACTTCTATATGTTATTACAGACAGACTCTATCCCTTAAATCCAGTCTAACTTTATCCAACTTTATCCAAAATTTTCGTTATCTAAGAAAATAATGACTTCTAACTCTCTATTTACAAAATGATTTTCTTTCTGTAACAGTTGATGAATATTCTGTCCTATATTTTTCAAGTATGTCCTAAAATCTCATCTTTGTGATTATTTATGATTAACAGTGAAGTGGCAATTTTCTCTCCTTTACAAAGGCACTCATCACAAACCCCCAAAACTAAAATCTGTAGAGTCTTATGGAACAGAGCAACCATATCTTTGATATTTTTTTTTGCAAATATTTTATTACCAAACCAAGGTTTTTTTCTAAAGAGATCTGCTATTTTTCTGGAAGTTTCAAGTATGGTGCATATATACCAAATATTCGAAAGGTCTAAGTTTTCCCTCAAGATCATATTGTACAAATGGACTCTACTTCCTCCAGTTGAATTTTCCATAAAGATAATGCAAATTAGATCAATTATACTTCCTTGCAGTCAAAATTAGGAGATAGATGTCTGTGTTGCAGGTGCGTGTATATGTGTGTGTATGTGTAAATATTTTAAGTAAATTAAAAGACAAACAGAAACACATCCAAAAGAACCAGAGAAACACTTGCAGTTTAAAAAGTTATCAATTTTGAATTGTCAACAGTAAATCATTGTATGGAATTTGTGCTCTATAACACTGCTAATTATATCAGAAGAGCCTCTTAATGGGCACTACTGCGTTCTGTTAATATAGTGACTGCCATATAAAGTATGACACATTTACATAAACTTTAATTCAGTCACTTTTAATATACCATTTGGAACTCATCATTCCCAAATGTGTAAACTGTGAAATTATAAATCCCTCGAGCTCCCAGACTTAAACTAATTTGATTAGTGAGCTAGGTTATGAATGCCATATTATATCTTTAAACATCTTTGCACATAGAATTTCATAAAAATTTATAAGCCTCACCTTTAGCAGCCTGAAAGTATTAACATTTGTGAAATATGTTAACTCTTGCACAATCCTAAGGCTCTAGGCCTAGACCAGATGACTTAACAAACAAAATTTTAATGTACATGTTAATTAGCTAGAACACACGTTTTCATGTTCATGGAAACAAAACTATGACTCTTTTTTACTGGTACTACAATGTGGAAGAAATCTTCCTGGAGGTGAGGTAAGAATTTAAAATTTTGTTTATTATATATATATATATATAATTTATTTATTTATTTATTTTTTTTGCGTTACGCGGGCCTCTCACTGTTGTGGCCTCTCCCGTTGCGGAGCACAGGCTCCGGACGCGCAGGCCCAGTGGCCATGGCTCTCGGGCCCAGCTGCTCCACGGCATGCGGGATCCTCCCGGACCAGGGCATGAACCTGTGTCCCCTGCATCGGCAGGCGGACTCTCAACCACTGCGCCGCCAGGGAAGCCCTGTTTATTATATTTTTTAATAATCATCTTTCTTCTTCAGATTTCTAGAACATGAGAACACATTTTAATTCCATATTGGTATATGGCTACTCTCTGGACGCCAAACCATATGATGAACTCCTACTCATCTTTCAAGACTCTGTCCAAGATATACAACTTCTGTGAAGGTTTTCTTGATCAACCTCTCCCTACTCTTTCCCCTTCAACCTTCCTTCTGGGGAAACTGGTCCCTCCCTCCCATATGCTTCCACATGTTACTTCCTTTTAAAAATTGAATAAATAGAATACAAATTAAATTTGAACCAGAGAAATGTTATAAAATTTTGAATGAAATTTGTTAAAAAATATTTTAAAAAATCAATACAAACCTTGTTATTGCTAAAATATGAAGTATTTCTAGGATTTTGAGATGTGCTGAGTATATGGTGATTATTGTACTTTTAAAGTTATACAATATTATTAAAGGGCAAAATCCTATTTAATCAGGAGAAAACAAGTTAACATTTAGATAACTACCTCCCTTAAATCAAGATAGTTTTTATATACACACACAGATATACGCACGTGTTTGTATAGTGTGGGCGTGTTTTCCTTGGTGGGAGGGGGAAAATAGGGCCAAATGATTGCCTTAAATTTTTTTTGTTATGTTTGTGAACATATGTGTTTGTACGTGTATGTATGTCTGTGTGTGCTTTAAATGTAAAGTAAAGACGGTGCAATGGAAACTCACTGAACTGAAAGTCAGCTGTCACAGGTTTTAATCACCCATCTTAATCTTTATGCTGCTTCCTTGGGCAAATGACTTAACTTCTCTGATCTTCCTTTACTTCTTCCTTTAAATTTCAAAAATTACAAAGCTTCCATCAGACCGGTCTTAAAATAAAAACTAACGAGGACTTTTTAAAAATTACTCTTAAATGTGTGTTTATTTATCTCACTAATTAAAGTGATTGTGACCTGAGATACAAAGCTGAGGTCAGCTTTGCTTACACTGCAGCTTTGATATTCCAATTAAATTAGTCTGTTCAGCTAGCAATCAAATTAAATAACATCTAAGGATGTTATGATTCCCAGTTATAAGAACCCTATAAACTCTTTTTGACAGTTTACACAGCACCTGAAACAAAATATAATGAATGGGAAAGAACACTGTCCTCAGTTAATATAAACCTGCCACATTAACAGTCCTATCAAATAATCTGTTTTCCTTGTGTTTGCGTGATCTTATTTACAAGCTTAAATGTATTTCTACTTTTATATGTGTAAGTTTAAGCACATCACTCATAAAATAATACGTTTCGGTACAGTAAAATTTAATGATTCCAGTTTGCGCTGAAATGCATCTTTAAAAGATACTAAAAAATCAATTTCTGTGTAGTTTAACATGTGCTTCAAAATCTGGATTCTAGTCCAAAACATAAAGTTTGTCCTTAAAATCATGCGTCTTCTTCATTGTCAATTATGGCAAATCAAATTACATGTTTAATGTGTATAAAATACTGCCTTTTAATATACATGCCCTTGAATACAAACCCAGCAATTTAATATTTTTAAGCTATAAATGCCAGAAAACTGTCCATGCGTTATCTGGCATTGCAATTCATCTTTGTACCTCTAGGATAGTTAATTGTACTGAACGGAATAAAACTCCTACAAAAATATTGTTTCTCTGCAAAAAGTAAAACAACTAAAATATTTTAACAAGTGGTAGATTAAAATGACTTGAACATAATCTTCTTAGCTTAATTTAGTAACAAATCTCAATCATTTAAAAATACATTGGTAATATTTATTTCTAAAATGTGATATGGTTGAAAAGAAGTCACTTTTACATCTTCTGTTAATATAACTTTCAGGGAATCACACCTTAAAAACTAAGGAAATCCCCCAAATTCTAATATGTCAAAACCAGCTAGATTAGAGGAATTAGTTATAAAGCCAAAGAGTATGAAAGCACGTGGACAAAAAATGCATGATCCAGAGGACCAGAAATAAAATGCTGCTAAGCCACAGATGCGTGGAGCCTATTTTTCATTTTCAGTAAAATGAAAGTCCCTTTGAAACACAGTTCTGTGCAAGAAAATCATCTTAACACAGGTTTTATGGAAATATTCTTTTAAGTGATAGATGAAATCTTGTCATAATAATAAATCTATAATTATACAATGTAATATGCTCAAGTTGAAAACCCTGAGCCGTTTATTTTAAATCAAATTTGATGTTTATTTAAAATTGATGAAAACAAAAAACAAAGCTGTATATGCTGTATATGCTCTTGTGAGAAATAAATGTGGGCACTAGAGGGTGCACATTCCCTTTCACAGCTTGTCTGGACTTCTGGACTTATTTTCTTATCTACATAATGATAATGTGGTGACAAATGGATTTTTCATGCGAGTTCTCTTACAGAGAAACATAAAATGTCCAAAGATATAGATAAAATGGTGTAAAAGAAACATGTGAGGAAGGCACTGAAACATATACACAAAAGTATCTTGAAGTCATAATAAGAGATTCCCTTGAGAAAATGTCTTAAATTGGGGAGAAGCGCTTAATCCAAATAATATAGTAGCATTTTCTGTACTTTATAACTCAGGATTTTTTTCCCAGTTCATTAATTTTACCTATTCTTTTGAACATTAATAAATATGTAGACACTTGTGTTTTATAAATCTGCCTATAAATACATTCCTGTACCATCAAGATTAAGTTTTTAAAATGTTAATTTAACATTCAATCAAATTCACAGGAAAAAATAGCATTTTAAGCATCTTGTTCATGTCACATGCTTTCACAAAGAAAAAATTAATTCATCTCCCATGATAATTGTGGGGGCTATTTATTATCATCTCCATAGCTATATCAAGAACAGAGAGCTTCAGAAACCTTTACTTTCAACACAAAGTGGAATATGAAGTTAAGATTCAAAACCAGGTATGTCTGAATCCAAAGATTTCCACTACACTACACTTATATTCCTTTGTTCCAAATGAAAGGGAAACCATTTTTTAAAAAATATTAAGGAAAAGTCAACATGAACTTCCTGTTTGTTGCTATACAGTACAGTCTGGTGGTTACTACTCTGCTGTTTTGGATTATGCCAGAATTTGACTGGAGTCTCTAACACTAGGACATTAACTCTGAACATTTTTATTAACCTAAACTATGATATTTAGTTGCAGAATTCATATCCTCATGGCATTATGAAATAATTACTTTTTCCAAGTTTATTTTTACTTTGCAGTCTTCCTTAATTTCCTAAAGTCCCCAAATTTCCAATCAGATGATGTGTTTTCTGATGTTAGAACTGATTAAGCATAGATGGCCAAGGTTATGACAGATAATAAGGTTAAGACCATGGTTAGCACTAGAAGTCCTGCACCTGGAAAAACAGGTCAATGATATGGGACTCCATTTATGCATTGATACTGAAAAAGACACCTAACTTTGAAGGAAAAATCTTTTTCACTGATAAAGATCTCTGTATTTAAAGATATAGCCAAATGCTCCAGTGGTACCATAGAGTCTATGAGACTTAGAAGGTAGAACAGCTATAATCTAGGGTAAGTGCACCATTTCCATAGACAGACCTCAATAAAGTAGTAAACAGTCTCAGTCAATCTTTTATTTTCAGCTAAATAATTTGATGAAATTACCTTTAGTTTCTCATTATAGATAACATGACATAGAGTTCAAGAATGCAGCATCCTGTGGAGAGGGTGTGGAGAAAAAGAAGTCCTCCTACACTGCTGGTAGGAATGTAAATTGGTGCAGCCACTATGGAAAACAGTATGGAAGTTCCCTAAAAAACTAAAAGTAGAGCTACCACATGATCCAGCAATCTCACTCCTGGGCATATACCCAAAGAAAAACATAACTCGAAAAGATACATGCACCCCAATGTTCATAGCAGCACTATTCACAATAGCCAGGACATGGAAGCAACCTAAATGCCCATCAACAGATGAATGGGTAAAGAAGATGTGGTATATAAATATAAAAGAGTATTACTCAGCCATAAAAAAGAATGAAATAATGTCATTTGCAGCAACATGGATGGACCTACAGATCATCATACTAAGTGAAGTAAGCTGGACAGAGAAACACAAATATCATATGATATTGCTTATATATGAAATCTACAAAATGGTACAAATGAACCTATTTACAAAACAGAAATAGACTCACAGACATAGAAAACAAACTTACAGTTATCAAAGGGGGAGGAAGGATTAAATTAGGAGTTTGGGATTAAAATATACACACTACTATATATAAAATAGATAACCAACAAGGACCTACTGTATAGCACAGCAAACTATACTCAATATCCTGTAATAACCTATAATGGAAGAGAATGTAAAAAAAGAATATATATATATATATATATAAATAACTGAATCACTTTGCTGTACACTTGAAACTAACACAACGTTGTAAATCAACTATATTTCAATGAAAATTAGAAAAAAAAAGAATGCAGCATCCTGTGCTAGATATCTGGGTTCAAACCCTGACTGCACTGCTTCCTGTAAAGTTTGTGACCTTGAACAAGTCACCTCACCTCTCTGTGCCTCATTGTTCCCATTGGCAAAGAGTGACAACAATAAAAAACTACTTTATAATGCTCTTTTAATGGTTAAGTGTGTTAACGTGCAAAGTATTTAGATGAGTTCTTGACATATGGTAGAGATCATACGTGTTAGCTACTGTGATTAGTGCCTTCTGTGACTATTTCCCGCTGGCTTTAAGCCAGCCCCTGGGCCACCTCTCACTTTCTCATTTGAGAGTGGATCTATTCATCTTAGTGTTTTGTTAAGGACTGGTAAAGTAAAAGCCATTCTTGTTATCACCAGAATGAAAACTGCAAAGAAAGCTGTAACAAAGACCAAAAGGCAAATACATAAGAATCATCAACAGCAAAATAATCTCATCTATTTCACCCTTTATTGCAGGAATAGGCAAACTATGGTTCACCAGACAAATCTGGCTTGCCACTAGTTTTTGTAAATAAAGTTTTATTGGAACACATCCACACTCATCATTTACATATTGTTTATGGTTGCTTTTTCCCTACAGCAGCAGAATTGAGCACTTGCAAAAGAAACTATGTGGTGCACAAGCCTAAAATAGGGACCATCTGCCTCTTCAGAGAAAAAATTGCTGACTACCTCCCTGCTCTATAAAGTTAAGATGGTCTATCTCTCCCAACACATAGGTGGGTCCAAATGTGTGGTTCACAGTCGCCATATTGCTTGGATCTCTTTCAAAAATATGCCTTGGCTCTCTATAACCAGATTGAAGTTCCTTAGTCTGGCACTGAGTACCTTTTTTTTTCCCCCACAATGAACTCAACCTACCTTTTCAACCTCATCCCTTAATTCTCTCTTTCCAATACTGCATATTTCTGCTCTAAGCAAACAGAAACACCCACAACCCTGTGTAAATGCCACTTGTATAGAGCCTGTATCTGCATCGTCCTTTTCCCTAATCTTGAGTCCAATATGCCCCTATCCTTTAACAGACTACTCAGATGCTAATGTCTCCATGAGCTTTCCATGCTCAACTGTCAAGCAGGACTGGAAGTGATCCTTTCTTCCTTATGACTTTCCTAACATTTTATTGGTACTTCTTCATGACATAGTTTATACTATTAGAATGCAAGCTTCCTGAGGGAAGGACTAAGTATGGTTCTTGGTCATAGCAACTGGAGTGCTCTGCACATCATAGTGATCCATTAGATATTGTTGAATGAATATGAAAATTAGCAAGAAAACTAATGTTGCTGTCACTACATTCTTGAAATACTGTGGACTCATACTGACTACAGGAGTGTTCAAAGAACCCCTCTGTACACTGAGTGGTGCCTTGGACCTTGTGGGAAGCAAATTAAACTTTAAATACCCTCAGTGTGAAAGCTCACTGAGTTTAAAGGACTTCAACATGCTTTTATCTCATGGGTCTTTGAAGTTTAAATAACTTCCAGTCAAGGTTTAGAAACTATCTGGTACAATGCAGAAAACCATTTAAATCTGATGTGTACTCACTGTCCCACTACCACTTCCCCAGCATCATGAGTTGTTTCAATTCATCTACTTCTTTTAGTGAGCATCTCTATGAGGCTTAGTTAAAACCCAAAGCAAAACGCATGGCCCTACAAAGCCAGTGTCTTAGTCAGCTCAGGCTGATGTAACAAAACACTATAGATGGGTGGTTTAAACCAGGGGTCCCCAACCCCGGGGCCACGGACCAGTACCGGTTGCGGCCTGTTAGGAACTGGGCTGCACAGCAGGAGGTGAGCAGCAAGTGAGCAAAGCTTCATCTGCTGCTCCCCATCACTCTCCATGGCTCACATTACTGCCTGAACCATCCCCCCTCCTCACCCCATCCCATGGGAAAAACTGTCTTCCATGAAACTGGTCTCTGGTACCAAAAAGGTTGGGGACTGCTGGCTTAAACAACAGAAATTTATTTTCTCATAGTTCTGGAAGCCAGAAGTTCAAGATCAAGGTGTCAGCATGGTTACTTTCTGGTGAGGCCTCTCTTCCTGGCTTGTACATGGTTGCCTTATCAATGTACCCTCACATAGGAAGGAGGAGAGAGAACAAGCTCTCTGGCGCCTCTTCTTATAATGGCACTAATCTCATCATGAAGGTCCCACCCTCAAAACCTCTTCTAAACCTAATTATTCCCCAAATACCCCATTTCCAAGTAACATCAAATTGGGGTAAGGGCTTCAAGACATGAATATTGGGGAAGTGGGGCACAATTCAGTCCATAGGAGCCAGACATCACTGTACTTTCCTGTGATGAAATAATGTATATTGATTCATAGAGATACAGGTTGCTGACTAGGGAAGACATCAGAATAAGAATATTCTCAGAAAATGTTAGAATAAGAATATTTTCTCTTATAACACAAATGTGGTAATGGGAAGATATACGTTCTAAATTAATAATTGGGAACTCAACTTTCTCCTGGGGAGAGGGTGTATATTTTTGCCTAAATAATCATCAAGAGAGACACATACAGTAAAATTTCCAGTGTGAGGGCCAACAAGGAAAGTCATATAAATTCCATTTCAGAGGTGAAGAAATAGATTCTGAGTGAGATTAAGTTACTTGCTTTAGTCACATAGGTGATGAGTGGAAGATGCAAGGCCAGAATCCATCTCTGTGCAGTCACAGGGCCATCTGCTCTTTCAGATCCATTCTTCACGTTTCTCTTGTCCTCTCTGTACCAGAGGGATATATACATTTTCTGCCATTGCTTGCCCCCTGGCTTGTGATTAGAGGCACTGGCAGAATACAGAAGGATGGAAGGAAGAGGAAAGCCAAGTTCCTTCACACTCAACTTTTGCTGACATTTCTAGACCAGCTTTATCTCCACTGTGGCTTCAGTTTCCTCTGGATGGTCCTTCCCTCCCCAGGTCCAAGCTCTTGCCTGGCAGTCCTAACACTGCTAGTCCCTGTTTGAAGGCCCCAACTTTGGGACTCTGGTACCATCCCCCCTGCAGTGTTCCTCTAGCTCTAGGGAAATGAGCAGCCTCTTGATGCTGCTTGTATGTTGAGTTGCCTCACTGTCCCTCTGTGCTGCTTCCCAGCTTTTCATCACCTCCTTCAACAATTCCCTGTATTATTTCTCTCTCTGAAACACCTAGAGTGGTTTCTGTTTTCCTGACAAGACTGACAAATACCAATTTGATATGCCATGAATATTTACTGATCTATTTAATATATAATATTTTTATTAATATAATATATTATAATGTATTATAATATTATAATTATCATATATTGTATTATATAATATATATAATATATTATATTATATTAATATATATTAATATATAATATTTACTGAATATTTACCTACAATGGGCTAACTTCTGGGTTAAGTGCTGTCGGTCTAGAGTTGCAAATAAATGGCTCCTGCCCTCAAGGAGTTTACTGGAGATACAAATATGCAAAAACAAGATCATTACAATAAAATTCTGCAAGTGTTTTAATGGAAGGATTGTCAAAGCTGAAAAATGTCTGGGAGGTTAGGTTCCCAGAAAGAGAAGGTAGTTAGTTGGGGAAAAGGAATGTGGCAGCTGGAAAAGGGAAAGTAAGGAAAAGGGAATCTTCAATAGAGAGAACAGTAGTTACAAAGAAACAGAAGTTTGAGGGAATACAGAGCATTTGGAGAGCAGAGGGTGGTTCATTAAAGCTGAGTAGAGGGCAGTGCCATTTGAAATGTAGTTTGTGGCCAGTCTGTGAACTATCTGTTAGTAGCCTGTGACAAGAAAAGTCACTAGAGCATAAATAGTCACCAAGCATACGATTTCATCTGATTTCTTTTTAATTGCAAAACTTTCTTGACAAAGGAAGCGGTGCATTGATTTATATTCTGGCTCCAGCTCTTTATCTCATTGTGTACTGGTAATAAACAG
The DNA here is from genome assembly GCF_964341445.2 of Mesoplodon mirus. Classification (NCBI taxonomy): domain Eukaryota; kingdom Metazoa; phylum Chordata; class Mammalia; order Artiodactyla; family Ziphiidae; genus Mesoplodon; species Mesoplodon mirus. The sequence continues at coordinate 31,115,569 of NC_138981.1, forward strand.
TTTGCAGACTATTTTGAGTAGCACTGGCATATACGAAGATGGGTAGGGGAGAAGGGAGAGAAGCTGGAGAGTCAGGCAGTCAAAAATCAGAAAGGAATTTCTGTGCTATGCATTTCAAGAACCACGGGCAGAGGAATGATCTAATTAAAACTGCATTTTAAGATATCCCTCAGGAGGCTGTGAACAGTATGGATAAGAAGGGTGAGCGTAGAGGCACAGAAATCAGTTAAGAATTTCATGCAGAAAACTATGAGACTTAACTAGGGGGAAGGCAGCCTGGATGTAAAGGAACAAATACACTAAAGAGAATTGAAAGGACTTAGGGAGGTGGCAGATATCATGACCACTGTGAGTGGCTGCACAGGTTGTACACTGCACAAGTCCAGAAGGTGCTGTTTTTAGGAACTACGATGTGAATGACAGTCTCTAAAGATGAGTAGTCTAAACTGTTGAACTTCATTTGTGATTTCTGTAAGAAGTCCAGATGGAAATGCCCAAAAAACATTTGGATGTTACAGGTATGAGCATCGGGAAGGAGGTTAAGCTAGAGATGTTAATTTGGAAAACAGCAGGTATAGATGTGTGATAAACGCAGGATTATAAATGATATCACCCTGGAAAAGAAAGTGTCATAAAAAGAAATAAAGCCAAAATGTGAGTCTTTTGGAGACCAACATGAAAAGGATAGGAAGAGGAGAATGGGAAGACATAGTCGGAATGCAAAGAGGAGAAAAGAAACAGGAGAGAACAATGTCCCAGAAACTGAGAAAGAGGAAAATTTCAAGAAAGAACTAATTACCACTGTCAAGCACAGCACAAAGTTCAAGAAGGATAAACTGAAGAGCGACCTTTGGAGCTGACAATTAAGGAGTTCTCTGGTGACCTTGCTGAGAGCAGTTTCAGCATTTCATGTAGAGTATGAGAGGGTAAAGGAAAGAATCAGAAGTAAGGAAATAGTGGTAGTTCACATCTTCTGATTAAAAATCAACTCTTTTTTGCATTCAACCATGCTTCTTCTTTTAGATGAATAATTGTGACTACCATTTTCTTCACTCAGGGAACAAACAAAACTGTATGTCATAGTTCCAGGAATATAGCTCTATCTTCCTCTTGGCTGGCATCTTTTTGTGCCTCACATTCTGGAAGAGTACATTTTCATACAACTGCTATAGCTAGACATCCATAACTATGTGTAGCATCTTATAGGACCAGTTCCCATTATAGTGCATTTCAACTTGGAACATGTATTGGGCATCCCCAAACCAGAAGGTCCCGTAACAGGTTGGGAGTAAAATATGGACCCTGGTCCTGGCAAGCTTTGAGTCTAGGGGGTGAAACAGGCATATGAAAAGGTCATTTCAACATACAGCACTAGAGGTGTCACAAGAAGGGACATCATCTTGTGTGGCATCTTATGTAGTATCACTTAGCCTAGTCTGGAGTAAATGGTTCCTATCATTGGGGCTGGTTTGGGGAAATGAGAAGCAAGAGTCAGGATGAAACTAAGATGATGCTCTAGTGCACTGATCTACAAAATGTGGGCCCTGAACTAGCAACATCAGCATCGCCTGGGAACTCGTTAGATATTAAGATTCTCAGGCACTGCACCAGACCTACTGAATCAAAAACTCTGGTGGGGACCAGTAAACTGCCTTTTAACAAGGCCTCCAGATGATTCTGATACATGTTAAAGTATCAGAACCACTGTTCTTGGTCAAAGGTTCTCAAACTTTAAGGCTTATCAACAATGACCTGGAGAGCTTGTAAAGGATTCCTGGGCCCACCTGCAGAGTTTCTGATTCAGCAAGTTTGGGGAGCGCCCTCCAAGTCTGCATTTCTAACAAGTCCCCAAGTGATGCTGCTGTTTCATGCACTGCACTATGAGTATCACTGCTCTAAGTGTTCTCTGGCCACTTAGCATGCCTCTAGAATTAACATTCTTACATTCTTCAAAACATTTATTGACTTATTGTTGACTTATATGACAAATTAGCTTTAAGAACATTAAATGGATGGTTATCTTTTCGTAACATCTGAAGATGGTATGTAAGGTTTCTATTATTCACCAAAAATAGTTTCTAAACTGAAATTTGAGCTTACGACCAAGGTCATTTGACTCTAATACATAAAAAGAAGTAGGGCATTGCAACTGTTAACACTGAAATGGAAATTAGGAGACTCATCACTAGTCCTTATTTTGCAACTGAAAGCAAGTTGCTTAACCTTTCTGGACCTCAATTAACCTGTAACCATGAACAAGTCTGGAGTCTAGTTTCCTTAGATAAAAGGAGCAAAGTTTTATTTTACTGGGCAGTGCCAATGGAAAAAAAATATTATTACTGAATCCAACATCCCAAGTATTTTAGGATCAATTTATCATATAGAAAATAAAAAATTAGCTCTTAGACACATTAATCATCTAATTAGATTCTTTGGATAAGTTAAAATGTTTTAGTTTACAACTTCCAGATTATAGTTTAGGAATCAAAGTTAAAATAAATATCTAAAACAAAAATAGCTTATGCATTAATCTCATAAAATGGCAAAAAGACAGGTCTTATCGAACACATCTAACTTCCTTCCAAGGACGTGACATAAATTAACATCATTCAGGCAGTAGACATTAAAAAAAGGGAAAAAAACACAATTAAGCTGAAAAATAGAAAACAAAATAATTATACGGGTATGTAATTGTCTACATAAATGCAGGTACATAATTCCACCATTTAGTAAGCATGTGGGACATAGAGAGAGAAAGCAAACTTAAGACTGTCTGCTTACCTAGAAGAAGATAAAGAGACTCAGTGAATTTAGGTATTTCTAAACATCTCTCTACTCCCCTTGAGGTCAAAGATACTCATTTATTAACACCATAGCTGAAAAACATTATCCTTATTGAGACAGCATTTACTTAAAAAACAATTCAGGGCTTCCCTGGTGGCGCAGTGGTTGAGAGTCCGCCTGCCGATGCAGGGGACACGGGTTCGTGCCCCGGTCCGGGAAGACCCCACATGCCGCGGAGCGGCTGGGCCCGTGAGCCATGGCCGCTGAGCCTGCGCATCCGGAGCCTGTGCCCCGCAACGGGAGAGGCCACAACAGTGAGAGGCCCGCGTACCGCAAAAAAAAAAAAAAAACAATTCAATTTGCCATTGTTTTCACCTGGCTGATACAAAAAATGTAAATGAACGCTTTTGTGAAAAGTCTCTTTAAAATAACTGCTATATGATTAGTAACTAATCTCCTCGATAAATCCCAATTTACTATATAATAGATCTAGTTTTAACCTATTCTGAGTTCCATACTCTGATAAGTACCTATATGTAAAATAATATCACTGAACTGCAGGGATAATTTACTATTAGAAATAATTACCTTGTGACCCAAGGCCATCAAGCACTTTCGTATATCTTAGTGTAAGGAGGACAATTTATGCAGTAAATATGACAAATGTAGAAACTGTATCATTATTAAGGAATCAACTAAATGTACCTTAGATAATTAAGAAATTATAGTGTGGTACAAAGCTGAATTTTAAATCCCTTAATAGTTCTGAATAAATGATGATATCCTAATGGGTAAAATTAGAATATTAAAGATTATTAGAATGTTCATTTGTTTATTATTAAAAACAATTCCATGAGAAGTAGATGGAATTCTTAAATGCTACTGAAAATAAAATTTTAGTTATCACAATTAATTGAACTCTATTACTCTTTCAACAAATATTTATTATTTATTGTATGCATGGTACTATATATGGAATCTAAGTAAAATATAAAAAATCTGATAACAGGATTCCTTTGTTGTGATTGGTGATGAGAAAAATATATGTGGGTGACATTCAGGCATAGAGCAAAAAAGGAATGTAATGTACTGGATGAAATGGAAAGATTTCGGGGAAGCTACACATAAAACTGGTGGGAGAAAAAATATTTTATACCACAAGAAGGGGTTTGTGTTTTACTGTGGGGACAACTGGAGTTATGGGGATCTCAAGTCTGGAGGGTCAGCATAAAAGCAATTTTAGATATATTAATTTAAGGCAGATTAATCAGAAAGGGGGGTGGGCAAGTCTGGCCCCAGGGAGGTATATGGCTTAGAGTATGGCGTTGGCAGTTAGAATGATTGGAAAATGATTACACTTGCCCAATAATATAGTGTAATAATAATAATAAATAAGGAGAAAGGAAAGAGAAACTGATACAAATGGAGAAGTCAGGTGGTAAATTCTGTTTTGAAGAGGAAGATGAAAAGGCAATTTTTTGTTACATTTGGTAAGCTTGAGAGGATGCTTATGGAATTTTTTTAACCAATAGTTCATGACCACCATCTCTACTTTCTTCACCAACCATCACCTTCACTATCATCAACGCCTCAATCACCACCACCGCTTCCACCACTGCCTCTACCTCCACCACATCCACATAAGCAAACAAGAACCACAGCTACTGCATTTACTGAATTCTAACTACCTTACAGGCAACTGTATTAAATGCTTCTTACTTAATCCTCAGTGTTCAATAAAGTGAGGATATTGAATCTGAGGCACAGATATTAGGTAATTTGCCTGGGATCATAAGCAAGTAATTAAAACAGGCAGATTTCAAACCTGAGTAATTCTGATTCCAAAGACCATGATTTTTCCAATATTTGCTACTTCTTTAGCCACACAGTCAATGAGTTATAATAACTAAAATATGTGTGCAATGTCTGAGTAACTAGGTGTGGGTAATTGGAGGCAACAAATGTTTGCATTTGATGAAAATAAAAATTGAAGCACTGCCTGGATGCAGATCATAGATTTAGAGACATAAAAGTGAAATTTGAGGGAGTCAGATATAGAGCTACGAAATTTGGGAGTCACTCATTTAGAGCTGGACTTGAATCAATGAGAGGAGATAATTCAGGTAAAGAAGTCAGAAGGGCAAAAAAGATTTGAATTTATGAGATAGTACCATAGGACTTAGGCAAAAGGAAGAAAGCAAGTCAGATAAAGAGTAGTAGGAGTAGAACCAGTAGTGTGTCAGAGAAGCTGAAAAAAGGGATCATTTTTTAAAAATCAGCACCCAATAGATTGCCAAGACTACAGTCTTGACAGTTAAACACTAGCAATTCTCACCTGGGACAAGAGAGAATCACTAGCCACCATGATGTTTTCAGTCATGTTTGCATGACGCCTCCGGAACCATTATAGTATTTTTAACCAAATTCCATCCTGCAGACAATTATCACTTACTGGATTTAATTGCTCCTAAATGTTTGCTCATTTGCTCTCTTTGTTCAGTCTAAAGTTATCAATCTAGAGTCTTGCACAGAGTGTCCATGTTATCCTACTGTCCAAATCAGGATACATCTGAGAGTGAAAGTTGGTGCTTTATATAATTATGCTGGGACAAAAGGTGTAATTTGGGATGATTCAGGCAAACCAAGACATAAGATCACCTTTGTCATTTATCTACAAAAGAAACATTTTCCTACACAGTCCAGGTTCTGTAGTCAGGTTACCTCAGCTGAAATCCTGGCTCAGGCACTCTGAAGCTGTGTGTAATAGTAATAATAGCCATACCTATTTGGGAAGGTTAGGGGGAAGAATAAATGAGCTATGCAGACAAAGCACTTAATCTAGTGCTGAGTGCATAATAAAATCCTCAATAAGTGTTAGCTTTTATTTAAGTAATATATTCTTTATGTTCCCAATTGAACATCTCCTTCCAAGCACTTACAAAAACTGCTGAGAGCATATGATACAAACAGAATTTAGGAGGCAAAATATTTCACCACTAGTCACACTTTCTTGAAAACAAAAAAGTACTCAGAACACATTTTTCCTAACCAAATACATTCTCCAAACAGGAGCCAAGAATAAGCTTTTGAAGGCAGAGATTGATAGGAATCAAATTGCTCTGTTAATATCTGTATTAGAAGGGTCCCGAACATATTAGGGGGTAGATCAACTAGGTCTCCATATTGCTCTGCTTGGAAACTTGTTGGAGAGCTGATAGGTTGTTGCAAAGGATCCATAAATCCATGTGCCCACTAGGCATTGTCGGTAGACATATATTTAACAAGGCATCAAATTAATCGCCATGCTCTTAGGATTAATAAAAAGCAAATTCATTAAGAGCTTTACTGATTTATTTTTGCTGTCACATTCTTTCTCCATCAATGAATGTTAAAATTTTAACCACTATAATGAGTAGAGTTCTTGGAAGTTGCTGCCCCAAATAGAATGCCAATATTCAAAGATTCTGAGAACCATTTGACTGGAACAAGGCTCAGTAAACTTTTCCTGTAAATGGCCAGATAGTAAATATTTGGGGGTTTGTAGGTCATATAGTCTCTGTGACAACTACCCAACCCTGCCTTTCTGATGTGAAAGCAACCAAGGATGATGCATAGATGAATGAGTCTGACTTTGTTTTGATAAAACCTTATTTGTGCACACTGACCTTTGAATTTCAGAAATTTTCACATGTCATGGAATATTCTTTTGATTATTTTCAACCATTTAGAAATGTAAAAAACAGTTCTCAGCTCATGAGCCCTACAAAAACTGGCAGCAGGCTGGATTGAGCCTGCAGGCTTCAGTTTGCTGAGCCCTGAATCAGAGGGTTCACTCAGCCAAGGAGCTCCAACCGGGGAGAAAAGCCCCGTGGTCTACGGTGGAATTATGAAAGTAGGTTAAAAGTCATGGATTAACAGGGAAGTATTGAAAGTCCCAGATGATGTACTTGAAAACTTTTCTAGGTGTTTTTTTTTTCCTTTGCCTAAAACATCTGACACGCTATTTTTGGGTATATGTTCTTCTCATGCTTCCCTACCCTTGTATACACAAATTCTAATGTCAAATGTTCCATGTGCTCCCAAACACATGTTGCTTAGAAACGTTAAGGCAGGTTTAAATGTTCTTTCTTAATCTTAGAATTATAATAATTGGCATGAAAAGGAAATTGTACCATATTTATGATTTTCATGCTAGCTTTTGCATTTATGAAATTGTATTCCCATCCTTTTAATATATCTACTGATTTACATAATACCTAACTTATCTACAATGTCTAGTTGAGAATATCCACAAAAAGCTCAGTTAAAAATTCTAACACCTTCAAGATAAGACTTTATAAATATCAAAGAACAGGAAATCTGTTCTGTAATTACTCCTGATTTAGGACACGCAGATTGAGACATTATGTTCTCGTAAACTAACAGAATGGATCGTGTCTATTATAGGTGTACTTCTTCTTCATGAAAATGTCCTTTCCATTACTGGAAAAAGGCATTTAATGCAAAAGCAGGCACTAAACAAGCAGGCTCTTGATAAGAAAAAAGGAAACTTTCAGGATAAAAGGCATCCATCACTTGTGGTTTTCAACCCAGAAAATAGTATTTCCATTAAGCATTCTGTTTTTGTTGGGATAGGGATTGCTTGGGGGAAATTTTAAAACTTACTTCATAATTTGTCTTACTAACTTAACTGACATTATAGGCACCCGAGGCTTCGGGAAATATTGTTTAAGTAAAAACACTGCCATCAAAATAGCTGTAGATGAGTTTTCCTGCTTAACAATTACTCTTCGTTTGAGGATAAAGCCATGAGCAAAAGCTTCTCACCTTTTCCTAATTTCGGAATCCACAATAATTTGCCTCTTCTTTTGGGGAGGTGGTGGTGGGAGTTCCTCTTGGGCATGCTTTACGAGGATTTGTTCCCTCGTGGTCACCATAGTTACCGTTTCCATTACAGTTGTCTGTGTTAGTGATGGCTGAGTGGTGGTGACAGCCTGTGAAATCTGCAAGAAGTATTGAAACAGAGGTCACACACTGCTTGAAAGACTTCAGTAAAGACTGCTTGGAGTGGTGAAGGAAAATAATGAGAAACTGTTCCTGTTTGTTGGTAAATTGACCTTCAGATCAAAATAGCACCATACTGAACCCAAATCAAATTGTTTTATCTGACTTAAGTTATGTTGACTGAAACCACAAAGGAAAGTAATCTCAAAACCAGAAGTAAACTAGCACCTCTGCAATTTATTGGTTAAGCTATAGGAAATAAGTGGGGCAAAGGAGGAAAACTTAGGGTGTCATTCTGTCATTTAATTAGACATGCTGTTTAAAGTATTTACAACACTAATGTAAATTGTGCTCAGGTATTCCAGCACTAATTCCATTGCCTGGCACATTGTATATGTTTATTAAATAGTGCACTGAATGTCTTTGGTTTTCATAAATATAATTATTTATAGTCTATAAATTTTTAAACAAAATTCTTTGAACTGTGTAATAAATGACTTTTTAATCAAATAAGTGATATGCCCTTTAAAAGTACAATAAAAGATTAATATAAAGTGCCTATTAGTCCAGAAATACATTTAAGCTGAATGTTATTCGAATGTTAAAAAGCACGCTACATTTGTTTGATTTAAATTAGTCAATCTGTTAAAATATTTGAGTATCCAAAGTTAGCATTCAATTCTTCTTGGCTTAGAATTACACTAACTTTGTGTTCAGATTTTACAAAGATTTTTTTTAGACATAGATCATCACTCTTTGAAATGATACGATTTGTGACCCAAGTTGTGAGAGGCCATTCCCTCAGTACACAGGCATTACCAGACAGACAAGTCACAAAACGGTGAGACATCCTCTTGCCTTAACCACCAATTCTGTCTCACAGTCCTCCAGTTATTAAGATTAAAAAGTTACCTCTTGTGATGTTAATCATTACTCTTCCAGTAAGCCAAATTTTTCAGAAGACCTATTTCCATGGAGACCAAAACAGGCCTGCTTTGGATCCACTTATATGTACTAAATATACACATAGTCAAGGATCTGGTTGGGGCCAAGAGTAGTTTTACTGATTTTCCTGAATTTGCCAAGAGATAAGGAAGAGATTTGAGGGAACCTCCCTGCCTCACACATGATGACCGATTCCCTCAATGGGAAGAAAGCAGGGAAGCCTCATGATCTTCTGATTTAAGCTTCCAAATAAGAATTGACATGTAGTAATGAAATCCTTTGTCATGGTGTCTTATGTAAAAATTGCTTTTGACAAATACATTTTGAAGGTGCTACCCTTTGTGCAAGCCACATCTTTACATATGCCAAGGCCTTAGGGACTTCCATTTAGGTAGCCTAAATAGTTTTAAAAAAAAGACATTAAGAGATATAAAGTTTCTACATGTGTCAAGCACAGGTTTTATCTTCTCTAAGATCTCCATAGATTCATTATTCAGAATCAAGCACTGAGCTTCAAACTATAATTATATAGTCCACTGACAAGTTATGCCAAAATGAAAGCAGAAGGTAACATAGTTTTTAAAAATGCTTAAGATGTAACCTCAAACCTAACTGAACTCAACACAAAATGACAATTACATGATAAAATTAATTCTACCTTTAACCAAAAGGAACACAGAGTTTTTAAGTAGGATTCCAAGAGCATTTAATTTTTTCAGAGTAACATTTTTTTACATGGGCAAATTGTTTTTGCATACAATCAGGGCTTGAAGAAAATATTGTTCAGGCAGAAAATTTCTACTTTTATATGTGCAGGCACCAGAATGCAGAGATTCTGAAAATACAAAGCTATTTTTTGCAGTTATATCTAATGTTATGGAATATTTGTGCTACTGAATATTTGGCTGTGAAATTAATTTCTAAAATGTTATAATATCTTCTAATTGCTATTTATTATGAAATTGGATAGATGTGCCCACGGAAGGTAAAGAGAAATGGCAACATTATATACTATGAAAAGAAATTTAAGAATATAGCAAGCCTTATAAGAAAGAAAAAATAATATTTTTTAATAAAATAATAGCAGATGTGGATCTGTAATTGTTCTATACTATAATCATCACTATACAGTATTTGAAACTACTACTTCATTTCCTTTGGGATACAGAAATAAGAAAACATCTGTGCATTGACCCTGTAAATATAGGGTATAATTCATTATATATAACAAATTAATAATTACTTTCAAAACCTACTCCAGAATAAAAAACAATTGGTCATGTACTAAATTTCCCCATCTCTTTTAGTTATTGACTGTAAATACTTAATTATATGTTAGAATCGTTAAAAATATAGACAGGAAGGGATTATGGAGGTCACTGAGTATAACCTCCTCCTTACTACAGGATTCACTACTTCGAGAAGCAGACAACTCCTTCCTGAGTAGGGCATCAATTTTTCCCATTGGCAAAGATCTTTACACCTAGTGGAAGCCTGCATTATTATTATTATTTTTTGTGTGTGTGTGTGTGATTCGTGGGCCTCTCACTGTTGTGGCCTCTCCCCTTGCGGAGCACAGGCTCTGGACGCACAGGCTCAGCGGCCATGGCTCACGGGCCTAGCCTCTCCGCGGCATGTGGGATCTTCCCGAACCAGGGCACGAACCCGTGTCCCCTGCATCGGCAGGCGGACTCTCAACCACTGCGCCACCAGGGAAGCCCAAGCCTGCATTATTATGACTTCATTCATATAAAATTTGTTTTGGGAATTCCCTGGCGGTCCAGAGCTTAGGACTCTGTGCTTCCACTGCAGGGAGCATGGATTCAATCTCTTGTCTGGGAACTAAGATCCCACAAGCTGTGCTGCATGGCCTGAGTAAATAACTAAATAAAATTTGTTTTGAACCCTGAAACAACAAAGAGTAAGGTGAGTATTGTTTCCACCTGACAGTCTTAAAGGTCTGAAGCTTGACAATCATGACTCTAATAAATCTTATTTCCAAGCTCTATAATACCAGGTACTTGCTAGAACTAGATTTAATCGGGTGCTCCAAAACCTAGATTTTCTGACTTTGGACATCATATTCAATTAAAGCAATCTAAAACTGCATAAGCTATTCAGCAGCTGAATCATAATGGTTCAATTAAATTCTAACATCTATTCAATATGTGTCACTACAGGACACCCAGAAACAAATATAATGGAACCTCTATTTTTAGAGATATCACAGTATAGTAGTGAAGGTGACAACCACACAAATGATTGTGAGACAAGGTGAGTTCCATATGAAAAATACAAGTATGCAAAATAATTGCATGTAAATGTCTTCACGAAAACAAAGTAGATTTGTTTTTAAATACTAGCCCCTTGATCTGTCAGTTAACTAGCCAGTAAAAATGGAAAAGAATTATTTGTCTTTAGGTTTGGAAGCTAGTTCCCCTTACAGTGATTAAAAGTGGAGGTCTCTGAGCCAGGCTCCACAGTTCTCAAACAACAGGTCCACAGTTCACATCCTGTAACATTTGAGGCAGACTGGTTACTCTCTCAGAGCTTTGATTTATTTTCTTCATATGTAAAACAGTAATGATAACACATCTCTCACAAGGGTGTTGCAAACAAGGCCTGCTTCATGGGTGTGCAACTTATGTAGTCACCCAGGTCCCCTCACTCAAAAGGATCTCATTCTTGGTTTCATGCTCTGCTGTCACCCTCTTGAAATTCTTAATAACTTTTGTAAAGAATCCCTGCATATTCATTCTGCGCTGAGCCTCGCAAAATATGTAGCCCGTCCGGGAAGCAAGAATTAAATTACATAATGTTTGAACACAATAAGTACTCTCTTGCTACACATTAGTAATAACCACTAAAAAGTCCAGAGAAAATTCAGGAATTTTTCTAAACCGAACCTTCTTTACTTATAAAGTGATATATGTTAATTTCCAAAATTTACATTTTTCCCATTGTGAGAAAAACTGGAAGAGCATTTGCCCAGTATCTTGATAGTTCTAGGGTGAACATCTTCTTGCATTAAGGTTGTACAAGTTGGGTAGGTCTAGAAAAAACATACTATTTTCAAACAATGAAAATCTTTCTTACCATTTTCTCTTCCATTTGTTTACAAATGCACATTTTGAAAAAGAGCTATATGTACATTCAAGCATATTTAAAGAATGTAAAAGGGCATATAACGAAAGGAAACATTTCTTTTCCACCACTGTGTCCAGTTTCTCATGGGCAACTAGTTGTATTTACCACCTGTTCTTATATTTTAAGTTAACTTTATGCTCTTATCTTTCTTTCAGTTTGGCCCATATTCTTAACTGCACCACTTAATTATTTAAATAGTCTTGACTTTGTAAGTTTTGATGTTAGAGATTTCTACTGGTATTGTGAGATACTATTTGAACATTTAAAAAAAACTTACTAAAAGAGATTCAAATTATAAAAAATTAGTTACCTAATTTACCTTATTATCATTTTTATTATTAAAATACTTATACTTGTAATAATAGCTACCAGTTATGGAGCTCTCTGCACATTCCAGGCATTATGCTAGGTGCTTTGCATCCCTTATCTTATTTAAAATACTCAAAATAGTATCTGCAGTAAAAGCTTAATAAGTGGTGGTTATCATTACCTCACAATGGCCCTAAGAATAAGTACTAAGTTTATTCCCATTTTATAGATGAGAGGTAAAAATTTCAGGCAGGTTGACAAGTGTGGATTGAAGTTTCTCGTTGTGTTCTTTACACATACAGAACTTTAGAGTGATCACTGATTTTTAATGGGCATAGAGGGGTTGCAGTTCTACAGTTTAAAACATACTGCATAATCATAGCAACAGCTTTAGCTGGTAACTGATAGCCAGGCTTAAAACTATCTCCACAGGCGTGGTAGCACAAGGCACAAATACCTGATGACTGTGTGAGGATTCACAATTCTAAGCAACAGAAAGGATTTATATGTTGAACTTTATGAGAAACCTGGGGTAAAAGATCAGGTGCTCACAAAGGAAGCTGGGTTATTAATCAAAAGGCTAAAAAATATTCTATGTCATGAACAAATGCCAAGGAATTAACACAGCTAGGTGTAGCATGTAAGGAGTGCCCAAGTTCATGAGAGTGGCTTGGTAACTAAACTGTAATATCAATTACTGTCCTGTTTTGATACTGATATTAAGGCAATATAACTTCTTGAATAGATACTGATATTAGAATCATAAGCACAGAGTCAATATTCAAAAGATATCATAAAAGAAGTCATTCTCCTATTTGAAATAAAATATTATATGATAGTTAAGAAGGTTTATTCCATAAAACTCTCTCTTTAATTTTATGTATTTTGTCCCTCACTTCAAATTCTCTTTTGTACACATTGTCAGAAAGAAGAGATACATGTTGGCTTCAGGATACATACTAATCACAGAATTTGAGCAATTGTGTGAATTAGCCACATCTGCAAAAATTCAAGAAGCAACGAAATTTATTTTTTCTGATCCACCTGACCTTCCTCTACACACCATCTGGCAGGAAGTAATGGAACACTTTCTTTAACTAGGGATGCAGATTATTAAGCATACAGAAAAAACTTGGATTTTTCTTGCTGTGTTATTTCATTTATTGTCAACAAACAATAGATTTATCATATAGATGCTGAGTATTTTATCTTAATGGTATTTTAATTACATACTCATGATGAGTGAAATGTAACTATTTCAGAAGTCAGTCTTCTTCTAATAGGAAGAGAATTTCATTTTTATTATCATCTTCCAGCTGACTCTGAGATTTATACAATGGAGATAGTTGGAATCTCTTCACTAATTACTCCAGAGTTTTATATAAAATTTCAAGCAAAGAGAAACGTATCATAAACATTTAGAACTAGAAGGACACTACAGAGATCTTCCTAGACCAAATTTTTCATTTTATAAATAAGGAATGAGTGGTTCCAACAGTTAATTCAGCTCTTGTCTCTTAAATTTTCAGTGCCTACAACATTTTGTGTTGTTGTAGATAAATGAATTTACAACATAAAACCAATTGCACTGATGCACACACGGCCTGTTCTCAAACATCTACTTTAGCTGAAGGTAGCAAAAGAATACAGTTAATTCCCAAGGTTATTTGAGCTATAACTTGGAAATTTTCTAATAAAACCTTTAACCTAAGCAATTAACCAAAAGATGCTCTAAAATTCAAGATAGTTAGTCCATGAATTAAGATAAAAACCTAAAATAAGTGAGGAAATTTTATTTCAATTATGGGTTTTATAAAACCATTAAAATTGTTTTTTAATTGGCAGCAGACTGATTAGACTTGGAGAGCTTTCAGGAACCACTGAAAAGGGTTGTCAACTGAAAGGCCTTAGAGTATTTTTAATTAAAATCATTGGCAAAAAGATGAGAGGCAAACCAATTGTAACTACATTTCATTTATCAAGAGGTCTACGAAATATGCTTTGAGAATGGGTACAGTCAGAATGTGCATGTAAAATATTTTATGGAGAGTAAAAACAGGGATCTCTAAAATATGAGAATGAACTCTGAAAAGAAAGGCAAATACAGAAATTTTCATCTTAATGCTTCTGCATCTATTTGCATTTTTGGTATTATGAAAAACACTAGCTTATTATCTTGAACCATGTTTTACATTACTTACATGTCTGGCAGGAGTTTTAAAACTCTCAGAAGGACATAAATAATGTAGAAGAGATATATCCATACAAAATAATCACTTCCTCTATTTGGGAATCCATGAGTACAGACACAGACACACACAGCATAAACATGTACGCTCATGTTCAAGGGGAGGAGAATTCTGAGGATATTAATTTTATCTTTAAGATATTTGTGCTCATAGTTCCGAACACTGCAAAAATGGTCATTAGGAATATAGCAACGTATTGATAAAATGGGAATAAGAGCTATGAACTTGCACGAGTCACAGAGTGTTCCTTAATTCTGGCAAAGAAGATAATTTACTCTGTTTAAAAAAATCACAAGGCTACAGAACTTCTGGACTTACCTAGATAGATATATTCTTACGTCTAAACTCATGCTGCCAAGTCTAACATAAATTACTATAATAAATTATAAAGCAAATGAATAATATCCCCTTTCCATAGTATACCATGATTTCAGTTAAATGTGAAAAATAATATTTCAAATCATTTAAAGTATTAACTATAATGAATTTCTGACTATCGTATTCCCTAATTACAATCAAAATATAAATACGTCCACCAGGGGCACGGCAGTTAGGAAATAATAGCTGAGTAAATTTCAAGGAGCATGTTTATAAAAAGTTTGGAGGAAACAAAGGGTCATTCGAGTATTTAAATACGTCAATTCAAGGTGTATTTCATTTGCTCTCTTTTCTAATTTTAAGCATCCACATAGCAAATGTTATTATTCTTTTTAACTTTTGGAAACAAAGTATTTCCATTTTCTTAGGCTGCCTTCTCATCAACTTCAGCATCTTCAGCTTGTGTCCAGGTATTATTCAAGCCAAACCTGACTCTGAAATGCAACAGAGCAGCCCTCATAGTTAATTTTTTTCATGTTTTGATCTCTTGCCATGCTACTGTTTCATAAGGTCAAAATCCCTCAAAGCCTTGACCTGAATAGCAGTCAAAATTTCGGGCACATGATGAGCACATATGAGCACAATCGGATGCCTTGTCATTTCAGTCACAATTCCAACACCCTACTGGATTTTAACCATTACCAGAACTTTGCTCATTCTTTATACCAATCATTTAAAAGGATTTTTAAAAGACTGAGTATATTGTGTCATTAATGTGACTATTTTCCCCCCACAAACATGCTGGAATATATGCAAACAAGTGAGCTTTGTTCTTTAAGGTCACAACCTTACCCTCAACATTCTTGGAATTCTTATGCAATTTTGATTAAGTTCAATGTGACACGTAAGAGAGAAAATCATTTTTTTTTTTAGTTACAAGATACTATTTCTTTTTTCACTCTATCTCCTTTTAATTCCTCTTTCCCTGGGTAGCTTCCTAAGAGCCCCCCACTCCCAAACAATGATTTGGATTGGGCCTATGATAGTGCATTTTTTGGGAAAAACCAAGGAGTGAAAAGTGAGACATGAGCTTAAGAAAGGCTCAAGCTTAGTGTCCTAGGAAGCAACTTGCTAATATAACTCCATTTATCTGCTTCTGGTCTGGTATAAGAGTGTATAATGGTTTAAAAAAAAAAAATCATAGTGAACTTACAACAAGCTGTCCAGACTCACTAAACAGAATGCCTTGCATATCAAGAGAACCTTTTTTTTTCTCAAAATGTTTTCATGTCTATGGCTTTATTTTACCCTCATTAAACCCCAGTGAGCAAGTAGAGCAGATATATGTTATATGTTGGAAATCATTTTATAAAGAATTACACAAACCAAAGCTAGTACTGTTTTATCATAGATTTCATAAAGTTCAAAAATAGGAGGTTAAGTAAGTTGCCCTAAGTGGTAGTCTCATAACTTTTTTTTTTTTTTTTTTTGCGGTACGCGGGCCTCTCACTGTTGTGGCCTCTCCTATTGCAGAGCACAGGCTCCGGACGCGCAGGCTCAGCGGCCATGGCTCACGGGCCCAGCCGCTCCGCGGCATGTGGGATCTTCCCAGGCCGGGGCACGAAGCCATGTCCCCCGCATCGGCAGGTGGACTCTCAACCACTGCGCCACCAGGGAAGCCCCTAGTCTCATAACTTTTAAGCCATTAAAAAATAAGGTTTCTATTTTATTTTTTAACCAACTAGAATAATCAAATAAGTAAGATTTTGATGAGATGCACAAGTCTCATTCCACAGAATGAGCATATTTAAATACTAGCAATATACTGCTAGGAAATACTATCAATATATTGCTAGGAAGGTCTCCGTTCTTCCCATTTCAGGCAGCACTGAGGAACACCAGAATGTGGGGACTGGCACATATGTCACTGTCTTACTAATTCAATGTTTTAAAAAAATATGTTCTGCAGACTTTATCAAAGGCTGCATGTAGATTACTAGCCTACTGAATGAGATTTTCTGAGCACAGAATCTAGGACTATGCATTTGAATCAGTTTCCCAGGTAACTATTATGCAGACTCAAGTTTGGAAAACCACTGCCAATAGGGCAAGTGAACCAGAATGCAACCTTTTGTTAACCCCATTACACCTCCGTGAATATATCCCCTTAAAGAGACACATTTCAAAATATCTTCATCAAATAATGCCAGTGCTTCTTAACATGGTAACTGACCATTTTACAGCACCAATAATCTATGGAACCAGTGGGTATATATTGGAATGATATCACTGATGGTTTAAAAAGTATAATACTTTCTAATGTCTCACATATTTGTTACATAAATGCCAATGATCACGCAAAGTAACCAAGGCCAGATTACATACAATATCATCATGATCTGGTGGTAAAATCACTATTATATATCAAGTAACTGCCAAAAATATAGTCAATAGAATTTGTATTATTGCCCAATGACTGTATGAGAAATGATTGCAACTGATACTCCTTCAAGTTTTAAATTTTAAATATGAATTTGATTTTTAAAAAAAGATTGAACTGTGACTGAAAATCATATATGTTGGCTGATCATATTTTCTTAAATTATATTCTTGGAAGCAATACTCCAAACTTCATTTCTTCATCTTTCAACAAACATTTCCTAAGTGCCACTTATCAGATGCCAAGTATCAAAAAACAAATTCCCTGTACTGTCTCACAAGAGAGGAGATATATGCCTAAAGCTACTGAATGTGGCTTTAATAGAGATGTGTGCATGGTGCATTGAACTATGATCTGTGGCCAATTAGTAAAAGCTTCTATAATGCGAAACAATATGGCAGAATGTATTAAACACTATTAAACATAATGTTAATATTTTGAATGACTGCCCATGATTCTACCATCTAATAACCATATCAGATAATAAAAGTTTCTAGTTTAAAAATATCACATTAAAAAAATATCAAAACTTTTACAATTCTTAGCATAAAACCACATGACACTACAAGTAAAACACAGATGTTTTCCTAATCTACAGCCTATATGTGTTAGTATAACTAAGCTGCATGATTTTATGAAACAACAGTCTATGGCAGAAAATCCACTGATTATAACCTCACTTGCACTAATTGAAAGAGGTCTTTAGTGAAATCAAAGGACCTGGGCCCTAGTCCTCCTCTTATCACTGACTTTCCTTGGACAATTCACTTTTCCTCCCTAAACTTCATTTTCTCATACGTAAAATGTAGAGGTCAATTAATAGCCCTCATCATTCCCGGGATCATTCCAGTGTGATGACACAGTTCCCTAGCATTTTGTCCGACTGCTCTGAGTCACTCAGATCCTCATTCCCATTGAATTGGAAGGGATTACACTCTAAGGCAGTAGCTAGTTCAGTCCACTAGCACTCACTCCTCCACTTCTACCACATTCTCCAATGTCAAGGCAACCAAGAGAGCCATGTTGTTATTCAACTGAATACTTAGCAAGGACTAATCTAGTGACACCCTTTGCAGGGTTACAGTACCACTCTCTTATTGAAGATTTCAAAAATCTCAAGGATAATTTACTATAGGTTAATTATTATCACTAACCTGTGCTGAACTCTTTTCAAGTTTTTGGACTAAATTATCCCAGCGCTGGGCAAAGTTGTCCAGCCATGCTTCCATCTTTTGGGCTACCAGTGTATTTTTCAGTGTTGAAAGAAGATCTTGGTTGAGTGAGCAGAGTTTGTCCATGGTTTGCTTTTTCTTTTCTAGATCGGCTTTTAAAACCTGTTAAAACAAGGAAGAACACAGACAAAGCCTAGGTTACATTTTACGAAACACTATAGTTCAATTTGCTTTTGCATGCACTTTCTCATTTCTATAGATATGGAAAGATTATAATTATGCCTGCAAAAGATCGAGAGTTCATAAAAATATAAGTAGAAAATTATAATCCAAATAATGTTCCCAAGAAGCTTGAAGAGAAATAAAAGTCAGATGTAGAATAAACACCTCGTTGAGGCACTTACGAACTACCTTAACATTTTTGAAGAACTGCCAAGTAAAAATGTAGCATTGCTTCAAAAGGCAAAACAGATCAACATATGGAAATTACTTTTTAACATTTGGAGGTGTTCTAAAGTGAAAGGCATGGCTCTTGGATGTTAGTGAATTCCTTTGTAATTTCTGATAGAATTCAAATAAAATATCACATGCCAGGAGTCCTGAAGAAAAGATGGTGAATTGAGATGAGCATGGCTAAGGGGCCTTCCCAATCTGAAATGCTGTGATTATTTGAATAGATTTGCAATAGTATTTATTTCTATGATTTTTACATTCTTTTCATTATTTGGATACAAAAACCTTGTTATTCAGCTTACTGACTTTTTCATTTTTTAGCATCTGTTATTAACTTTCAGCTATTTGAGTAATTATCTTCTAAAGCTAATTTTAGAGCCCATTAGGTAACAGAACTAAGTAATTGAGTATAACACAAATCCTTTGGAACCACTTTGCCTGTTTACTAAATGCTTATGTGTTTTATGAAGTATTTTTATACCATTCATATTTCCAAAATTCCTGGGAGCTACGGAGGGTTACGCATGTCATTTGGTTGATAGAGAATGAATAAACAAAGTGGCTTGTGTGAAATCAGTAGATCAGGGCTGCTTATTCTTTCATTTTGCCCATTAAGGTCAACCTATGCTTTGGGAAATCCCATTTCCGTCTCCCAAATGCTAGTCCCTGATGTAATTTGTAAACACAGAGTAAGAAGAAAGAAAGGAGAGAATTATTTTATGGCCCCTTTACAATCCCCTCTTTTTGGCAGTAGCAAGTACAATGAACATAAACTAAGCTGTGAGACCTGTCTTTCCAAAATAAATGCAAATTTATTTAAGAACAACTAACATTGCACATGGCAAAGAAATGAGTATGAAACAGATGTCCCAACTGCTCATGAACCGAAGTGTCATTGACAGGGAGAAATCATTACACACACACACCCCCGCAAAGGACACTTCATGTAGTTCATTTTGGCATGCCACCTGCATTGATAGCTCTTAACTGCAGACTGCTCCGGTGTCTCCTTCAATTAGTTCATCCTTTTCTCAGAATCTACTTCACCTGGTGTTCTTTATATTGCAGTCTTACTGCATGCCATTTTTAAGGAATAAAAGCAAGTTTTGAAATGAATTTCCAGTTTCTCCTCAATAATTGTTTGTTTCACTATTTTTTCTAAGTCTGAAAGAATGCAATAGACCAAAATATGAATTAAGATATATAAGCTGAATCTGAAGAAGGGGAAACCATTTGCGTTGGAAATTTATGGGTAGTCTCATGTTACCTAAAAAGATTTTCTTAGATGATCTATAAAAGTAATTGGATACCCAAAGAGATTTAGTGGCAAATGAAACGAAGCCTCCTGTGTTAACATTAAACCAAATGAAGAAGCACTTAGCGGGGCATGGAGGGGGGATGAATTGGGAGATTGGGATTGACATATATACACTACTATGTATAAAATAGATAACTAATAAGAACCTGCTGTATAAAAAATAAATAAAATAAAATAAAATAAAATTCAAAAAAAAGAAGCACTTAGTGAACATTACAAAAATAAAGGGGAAATTCGCCATTAAGGAATACAATTGGGGAAATAACTCAAGGTAAAATAAAAACAGCATTATTATAAAACTGTGGAATTATCAAATCAATATATTTTTCCCTAAATCTGTATGACAAAAACACTGTACTAACCAAGGCTTCTATCTAGTAAATTCTAGATCTGTGTTTGTCAAATGGTGATGGCAGGATAGTAGTTCTACCTCAGTTTGTTTCCCCTTGTTGGCTCTGGGCCAACCTCTCTCTTTCTCTCCCAATCTTTCTTCGTCTTATAATCTCCCAGTTCCTGAAGTACTCTCCCACCATAACTAAGAGAGGGAGAAAACAGGAAATCCATGGTGGTGCCTGATACATTGCATCATAGTAATGAATTGTCTTCTCCCATCTATCCTTGGAGAGCAATTATTTTAAGCTTGGATTTTGTGTGTGTATATCAAATAATTATGATTTAATTGTTACTAATACTTAGAGTATAAAAAAAGATGTCTTTCTGCATATCAAGAATTGATTACAGATCTTTGACTGCCAGAGAACCAGAGAGTTCTAGAAAACTCAGGAGGCAAAAAGAAGGTCTAGAAAACATGTACAAGGCAGAGGTCAGATAGGATTTTAAAAGAAGAAATATAATTTATTTTCATAGAAGTGAGGCACCTAGACATACCTCCCAAGGTAAGCAGGAAAGTACAGCCAATAAATCAGATTTGGACAGCAGTAGAAATGGGCAAGAAACAGATAAGCTGCTCAAGAAGACGGAATAAACATGTTCTAACTGGTCAAGGTTAGATGATTTGAAGTGAAAAGAGAATGTACACTTACAAAAGGCCCAGAAAGTCTTCACCCTATTCTCATCAGACGTATGCTTCAGAGAGTAATGCCAAGACAATTTCTCTTAAACTGGCAACACTGAATTCTGTACCTATTTTATGTGTAGTTATTTTTCCATATGTAAGAAGTACTGTAATTCTTTCTAATCACCTGTTGTTGTATTTAGGTACATTGATCGACTGTGGGGGCTTCTCAGCTTGAGGGAACGTCAGAAATCACCACGAAGGCTTGTTAACTGGCAGAATGCTGGGCCCTACACTTCCAGAGTTTCTGAATCAGTAGGTCTGGGATGGGGCCTAAGAATTTGCATTTCTAACAAGTTCCCAGGTGATGCTGCTAGTCTAAGGACCACACTTTGAGAACCACTGATACTATCTGGATGAATTCTTTGAGGGTGATCACAGGAGATGAGGTCAAGGTAGCAAGTCCTAGTGAAACAGCACTGTCAACAGGGACTTGCCAAGCTCCCATAGGCATTCTGCCCCTGCCATCTGATCTCACAGACACTTGATAGTGACCTAATTCCACAGTACTCCTGCAGCCCCTGCACACCATCCTCTCTTTTGTCAAGTTTCCCAGAGTTGTCCTGCCCTGGCAGACGCCACGAATCCTCACAGTAACAGTACTCTTCCCCAGGAACATATTTCTTGGAGGTTTGGGCATTCCCATGATAACCTACTTGATTCTACAAGTCTTAGAATTCACCTCAGTTTCTTCTGTCCTTTTCTTTTTATTCTTTACACCAAATAAAACCTCAATTTTGATGACAGAAAAATAATAGACTGACATGATTTGGACAAAATGATGTAACAGGAGGAATGAAATACGTGACTCCTCATCCCCCACCTCAAATGAAAAGTAGGAGAAAATCCCATAGGTTATTAGGGATAATATTTCAAAACAAATTACACTGATTGTAAATAAAAGAGAGTTTTACCATACAGTATATATACCTAGGTATGTAGTAGGAAATGGTGACAGATGGTACCTGTTTTGGGTCTCAGATTGTGACATATTTTAATGAACATTAAATTCTTATTCACTGCCTGAGTCAGCAGGGGAATTTTACCTCAAATTCTAGACCAGCTGTCAGGTTTTGTTAATTGGTTGAAACTATCAAATGGTAAGACTTATACAAAACATATTTTCATTTTATTCACAAGTAAGGTGACATAATTTGAATTTTAATCATATTGGAAAATTATTGAGACTTTGATAAGAGAGCATTTTCATGGCCCTGAAGCTAGTAACATCTTTTTTTTTTTTTTCGGTATGCGGGCCTCTCTCACTGCCGTGGCCTCTCCCGTTGCGGAGCACAGGCTCCGGACGCGCATGCTCAGTGGCCATGGCTCACGGGCCTAGCTGCTCCATGGCATGTGGGATCTTCCCAGACCGGGGCACGAACCCGTGTCCCCTGCAACGGTAGGCACACTCTCAACCACTGCACCACCAGGGAAGCCCTAGTAACGTCTTTTACTTACAAAAATGTCAACAGAGTGGCACATGATTGAAAAAAAATTTTTCAACTGCAGTTATTTTCTCTCAAGGAATCAAATGTGATGAGGAGTTCTGAAATAGCTTAAAAGTCTTGGACCTGGGTCTGGATATCTTGGTGCTCATTTTAACTCTACCACTAATCTTCTGTGATACTGTATCTGTGCCATGTGTTTTCTCCTGAGCCTCAATTTCCTCTTCTAAAATAACCTAGTGTGTCTCCTCGTTTTCATGCCCAGTGCTTCTTAGTTCAGTTCTTCTAATTGGCCTCCTTACTACCAAAAGTCTTACTACTAAAGAGCATTCCAAAAATGTAAACATGATTGTTATTCAACTCCCAATGGCTCCCCACTAGTTGAAGAACAAATTACAAATGTGATCACTGATATTTTTGCACTGTTTGAAACATAGATTACTTTTCTAAAATCTGTCTTTAGTAGTCACATCACTCAAAAAAACATACCTTCTGTGAGGAATGATTTCCTATCAACAATAAGCTAGTGTGTAATAACAAGTAATATCTACGTGAATCTATCTTAAATTAAAAGCCTACACAGGGGAAGGAGCTTCAAGATGGCAGAAGAGTAAGATGTGGAGATCACCTTCCTCACCACAAATAAATCAGAAATACATCTACATGTGGAACGACTCCTACAGAATACCTACTGAACGCTGACAGAAGACCACAGACCTCCTAAAAGGCAAGAAACTCCCCGTGTAACTGGGTAGGGAAAAAGAAAAAAAGAATAAACAGAGACAAAGGATAGGGACGGGACCTGCACCAGTGGGAGGGAGCCGTGAAGGAGGAACGGTTTCCACACACTAGGAAGCCCCTTCGCGGGCAGAGACTGCGGGTGGCGGAGGGGGAAAGCTTCAGAGCCGCGGAGGAAAGCGCAGCAACAGGGGTGTGGAGCAGAGAGCGGAGAGATTCCCGCACAGAGGAGCGGTGCCGACCAGCACTCACCAGCCCGAGAGGCTTGTCTGCTCGCCCACCGGGGCGGGGGGAGGGGTTGCTGGGAGCTGAGGCTCCGGATTCGGTGGGATCGCAGGGAGAGGACGGGGGTTGGCCGCGTGAACACAGCCTGAAGGGGCTAGTGCACCACAGCTAGCCGGGAGGGAGTCCGGGAAAAAGTCTGGACCTGCCGAAGAGGCAAGAGACTTTTTCTTCCCTCTTTGTTTTCTGGTGCGCGAGGAGAGGGGATTAAGAGCGCCGCTTAAAGGAGTTCCAGAGACGGGCGCGAGCCGCGGCTAAGAGCGCGGACACCAGAGACGGGCATGAGACGCTAAGGCTGCTGCTGCCGCCACCAGCCTGTGTGCAAGCACAGGTCACTCTCCACACGTCCCCTCCCGGGAGCCTGTGCAGCCCGCCACTGCCAGGGTCCCGTGATCCAGGGACAACTTACCCGGGAAAACGCATGGCGCACCTCAGGCTGGTGGAAAGTCACGTAGGCTTCTGCAGCCGCAGGCTCGCCCCGCATCCCTACCGCTCCCTCCCCCCAGCCTGACTGAGCCAGAGCCTGCGAATCAGCTGCTCCTTTAACCCCATCCTCTCTGAGCAAAGAACAGACGCCCTCAGGCGACCTACAAGCAGAGGTGAGCCCAAATCCAAAGCTGAACCCCTGGAGCTGTGCGAACAAAGGAGAGAAAGGGAAATCTCTCCCAGCAGCCTCAGGAGCAGTGGATTAAATCTGCACAATCAACTTGATGTACCCTGCATCTGTATAATACCTGAATAGACAACAAATCATCCCAAATTGAGGAGGTGGACTTTGGGAGCAACGATATATATATATTTTTTCCCTTTTTCTCTTTTTGTGAGTGTGTATGTGTATGCTTCTCTGTGTGATTTTGTCTGTATAGCTCTGCTTTTAGCATTTGTCCTAGGGTGCTGTCTGTCCTTTTTTTTTTTTGATTACTTAAAATTTTTTTTCCTTAATAATTATTTATTTTTATTTTAATAATGTTATATTATTTTATTATACTTTATTTTATCTTCTTTCTTTCTTTCTTTCTTTCTTTCTATTTTTCCTCCCTTTTATTCTGAGCCGTGTGGAGGACAGGCTCTTGGTGCTCCAGCCAGGTGTCAGGGCTGTGCCACTGAGGTAGGAGAGCCAAGTTCAGGACACTGGTCCACAAGAGACCTCCCAGCTCCATGTAATATCAAATGGAAAAAATCTCCCAGAGATCTCCATCTCAACGCCATGACCCAGCTCCACTCAACAACCAGCAAGCTACAGTGTTGGACACCCTATGCCAAAGAACTAGCAAGACAGGAACACAATCCCACCCATTAGCAGAGAGGCTGCCTAAAATCATAATAAGTCCACAGACATCCCAAAACACACCACCAGACATGGGCCTGCCCACCAGAAAGACAAGATCCAGCCTCATCCACCAGAACACAGGCACTAGTCCCCTCCACCAGGAAGCCTAGAAACCCACTGAACCAACCTTAGCCACTGGGGTCAGACACCAAAAAAAACAGAAATTATAATCCTGCAGCCTGTGAAAAGGAGACCCCAAACACAGTAAGTTAAGCAAAATGACAAGACAGAGAAACACACAGCAGGTGAAGGAGCAAGGCAAAAACCCAACAGACCTAACAACTGAAGAGGAAATAGGCAGTCTACCTGAAAAAGAAATCAGAATAATAATAGTAAAGATGATCGAAAATCTTGTAAATAGAATGGAGAAAATACAAGAAACGTTAACAAGGACCTGGAAAACTACAGAGCAAACAAACAGAGATGAAAAACACAATAAATGAAATTTAAAATTCTCTAGAAGGGATCAATAGCAGAATAACTGAGGCAGAAGAACGGATAACTGACCTGGAAGATAAAACAGTGGAAATAACTACTGCAGAGCAGAATAAAGAAAAAAAAAAAAGAAAAGAACAGAGGACAGACTCAGAGACCTCTGGGACAACATTAAATGCACCAACATTCGAATTATAGGGGTCCCAAAAGAAGAGGAGAAAAAGCAAGGGACTGAGAAAATATTTGAAGAGATTATAGTTGAAAACTTCCCTAATATGGGAAAGGAAATAGTTAATCAAGTCCAGGAAGCACAGAGAGTCCCATACAGGATAAATCCAAGGAGAAACATGGCAAGACACATATTAATCAAACTATCAAAAATTAAATACAAAGAAAACATATTAAAAGCAGCAAGGGAAAAACAACAAGTAACACATAAAGGCATCCCCATAAGGTTACCAGCTGATCTATCAGCAGAAACTCTGCAAGCCAAAAGGCAGTGGCAGGACATATTTAAAGTGATGAAAGAGGAAAAACCTGCAACCAAGATTACTCTACCGAGCAAGGGTCTCATTCAGATTTGATGGAGAAATTAAAAGCTTTACAGACATGCCAAAGCTAAGAGAATTCAGCACCACCAAACCAGCTTTACAGCAAATGCTAAAGGAACTTCTCTAGGCAGGAAACACAAGAGAAGGAAAACACCTACAAATATAAACCCAAAACAATTAAGAAAATGGTAATAGGAACATACATATCGATAATTACCTTAAATGTAAATGGATTAAATGCTCCAACAATAAGACATAGACTGGCTGAATGGATACAAAAACAAGACCCGTATATATGGGGACTACAAGAGACCCATGTCAGACCTAGAGACACATACAGACTGAAAGTGAGGGGATGGAAAAAGATATTCCATGCAAATGCAAATCAAAAGAAAGCTGGAGTAGCAATTCTCATATCAGACAAAATAGACTTTAAAACAAAGACTATTACAAGAGACAAAGAAGGACACTACATAATGATAAAGGGATCAATCCAACAAGAATATATAACAATTATAAATATTTATGTACCCCACATAGGAGCACCTCAATACGTAAGGAAAATACTAACAGTCATAAAAGGGGAAATCGACAGTAACACAATCATACTAGGGGACTTTAACACCCCACTGTCACCAATGGATAGATCATCCAAAATGAAAATAAATAAGGAAACACAAACTTTAAATGATACATTAAACAAGATGGACTTAACTGATATTTATAGGACATTCCATCCAAAAACAACAGAACACACATTCTTCTCAAGTGCTCATGGAACATTCTCCAGGATAGATCATATCTTGGGTCACAAATCAAGCCTTGGTAAATTTATGAAAATTGAAATCATATCAAGTATCTTTTCTGACCGCAACACTATGAGACTAGACATCAATTACAGGAAAAAATCTGTAAGAAATATAAACACATGGAGGCTAAACAACACACTACTTAATAACCAAGAGATCACTTAAGAAATTAAAGAGGAAATGAAAAAAATCTAGAAACAAATGACTATGAAAACACAACCACCCAAAACCTATGGGATTCAGCAAAAGCAGTTCTAAGAGGGAAGTTTATAGCTATACAAGCCTACCTTACGAAACAAGAAACATCTCAAATAAACAACCTAACCTTACACCTAAAGCAATTAGAGAAAGAAGAATTAAAAAAACCCCAAAGTTAGCAGAAGGAAAGAAATCGTAAAGATCAGATCAGAAATAAAAGAAAAAGAAATGAAGGAAATGATAGCAAAGTTCAATAAAACTAAAAGCTGGTTCTTTGATAAGAAAAACAAAAGTGGTAAACCATTAGTCAGACTTATCAAGAAAAAAAAGGGAGAAGGCTCAAATCAATAGAAATAGAAATGAAAAAGGAGAAGTAACAACTGACCCTGCAGAAATACAAAGGATCATGAGAGATTACAACAAGCAACTATATGCCAATAAAATGGAAAACCTGGAAGAAATGGACAACTTCTTAGAAATACACAACCTTCCAAGACTGAATCAGGAAGAAATACAAAATATGAACAGACCAATCACAAGCACTGAAATTGAAACTGTGATTAAAAATCTTCCAACAAACAAAAGCCCAGGACCAGATGGCTTCAAAGGTGAATTCTATCAAACATTTAGAGAAGAACTAACACCTATCCTTCTCAAACTCTTCCAAAATACAGCAGAGGGAGGAACACTCCCAAACTCATTCTACGAGGCCAACATCACTCTGATACCAAAACCAGACAAAGATGTCACAAAGAAAGAAAACTACAGGACAATATCACTGATGAAAATAGATGCAAAAATCCTCAACAAAATACTAGCAAACAGAGTCCAACAGCACAATAAAAGGATCATACACTATGATCAAGTGGGGTTTATCCCAGGAATGCAAGGATTCTTCAATATATGCAAATCAATCAACGTGATACACCATATTAACAAATTGAAGGAGAAAACCATATGATCATCTCAATCAATGCAGAGAAAGCTGTCGACAAAATTCAACACCCATTTATGATAAAAAACCCTCCAGAAAGTAAGCATAGAGGGAACTTTCCTCAACATAATAAAGGCCGTATATGACAAACCCACAGCCAACATCGTTCTTAATGGTGAAAAACTGAAACCATTTCCACTAAGATCAGGAACAAGACCAGGTTGCCCACTCTCACCACTATTATTCAACATAGTTTTGGAAGGTTTACCCACAGCAATCAGAGAAGAAAAAGAAATAAAATGAATCTAAATGGGAAAAGAAGTAAAGCTGTCACTGTTTACAGATGACATGATACTACACATAGAGAATCCTAAAGATGCTACCAGAAAACGACTAGAGCTAATCAATGAATTTGGTAAAGTAGCAGGATACAAAATTAATGCACAGAAATACTTGCATTCCTATACACTTATGATGAAAAATCTGAAAGAGAAATTAAGAAAATACTCCCATTTACCACTGCAACAAAAAGAATAAAATATCTAGGAATAAACCTACCTAAGGAGACAAAAGACCTGTATGCAGAAAATTATAAGACACTGATGAAAGAAATTAAAGATGATACAAATACATGGAGAGGTATACCATGGTCTTGGATTGGAAGAATCAACATTGTGAAAATGACTCTACTACCCAAAGCAATCTACAGATTCAATGCAGTCCCTATCAAACTACCAATGGCATTTTTCACAGAACTAGAACAAAAAATTTCACAATTTGTATGGAACCACAAAAGACCCCGAATAGCCAAAGCAATCTTGAGAACGAAAAACGGAGCTGGAGGAATCAGGCTCCCTGACTTTAGACTATACTACAAAGCTACAGTAATCAAGATACTATGGTACTGGCACAAAAACAGAAATATAGTTCAATGGAACAGGATAGAAACCCCAGAGATAAACCCACACACATATCATCACATTATCTTTGATAAAGGAGGTAAGAATATACATTAGAGAAAAGACAGCCTCTTCAATAACTGATGCTGGGAAATCTGGACAGCTACATGTAAAAGAATGAAATTAGAACCCTCCCTAACACCATACACAAAAATAAACTCAAAATGGATTAAAGACCTAAATGTAAGGCCAGACACCATCAAACTCTTACAGGAAAACATAGGCAGAACACTCTGTGACATAAATCACAGCAAGATCCTTTTTGACCCACCTCCTAGAGAAATGGAAATAAAAACAAAAATAAGCAAATGGGACCTAATGAAACTTATAAGCTTTTGCACAGAAAAGGAAATGATAAACAAGACAAAAAGACAACACTCAGAATGGGAGAAAATATTTGCAAATGAAGCAACGGGCAAAGGATTAATCTCCAAAACATACAAGCAACTCATGCAGCTCAATATCAAAAAAATAAAGAACGCAATCCAAAAATGGGCAGAAGACCTAAACAGACATTTCTCCAAAGAAGATATACAGATTGCCAACAAACACATAAAAGAATGCTCAACATCATTAATCATCAGAGAAATGCAAATCAAAACTACAATGAGATATCATCTCACACTGGTCAGAATGGCCATCATCAAAAAATCTACAAACAATAAAGGCTGGAGAGGGTGTGGAGAAAAGGAAACCCTCTTGCACTGTTGGTGGGAATGTATATTGCTACAGCCACTATGGAGAACAGTATGGGGGTTCCTTAAAAAACTAAAAATAGAACTACCATATGACCCAGCAATCCCACTACAGGGCATATACCCTGAAAAAAACATAATTCAAAAAGAGTCATGTACCAAAATGTTCACTGCAGCTCTATTTACAATAGCCCGGAGATGGAAGCAACCTAAGTGTCCACTGACAGATGAATGGATGAAGAAGATGTGGCACATATATACAATGGAATATTACTCAGCCATAAAAAGAAACGAAACTGAGTTATTTGTAGTGAGGTGGATGGACCTAGAGACTGTCATAAAGAGCGAAGTAAGCCAGAAAGAGAAAAACAAATACCGTATGCTAACACATATATATGGAATCTTAAAAAAAAAAAAAAGGTAAAAAATGGTCAGAAGAGCCTAGGGGCAAGACGGGAATAAAGATGCAGACCTACTAGAGAATGGACTTGAGGATATGGGGAGGGGGAAGGGTACGCTGGGACAAAGTGAGAGAGTGGCATGGACATATATACACTATCAAATGTAAAATAGATAGCTAGTGGGAAGCAGCCGCATAGCACAGTGAGATCAGCTCGGTGATTTGTGAGGGGTGGGATAGGGAGGGTGGGAGGGAGGGAGATGCAAGAGGGAAGAGATATGGGGACATATGTATATGTATAACTGATTCACTTTGTTATAAAGCAGAAACTAAGACACCATTGTAAAGCAATTATACTCCAACAAAGATGTTAAAAAAATAAAAAAAAAATAATAAAATAAAATCCATTGTTTTTAGCAAAAAAAAAAAAAAAAACCTATAGAAAATTAGTTAACTCTGGAGCAAAAAATGCATGATACAAATAAATATTTGGTAAAATGGTATGAATTTAACTGGGGAGATTTA
Source organism: Mesoplodon mirus (assembly GCF_964341445.2). NCBI lineage: Eukaryota > Metazoa > Chordata > Mammalia > Artiodactyla > Ziphiidae > Mesoplodon > Mesoplodon mirus. The sequence goes on from NC_138981.1 coordinate 31,146,084, forward strand.
TTTAAGATTAGCTTTAAATAAATGATTTAATTATTATGATGTATAATATATCATATCAATATAGACATAAATAGATTAATTTAGGTAAAGTTATGAAATATTATTTACAGTAGACCTTTTTTTATATTAGAGTTAACATCAAGTTAGCATTTACTAGAATTGATGAAAAATCAAAAAGAAATTATGCAATATTTTATTTGAAAAATCAAGCTCTTAATATTAGATTTTGCTCTCCCTTACTGGAAAATAACAAAATTCGCAGTGGAAAAGAAGCTTTGGAGATCTTTTTTAATCCCATAATGTTCAACTCAAAATGAAATGTCTCAGTGAAGCCTGCTGTCTTCTTATTGCCAAAGTTCATTAATTCCTCAAAACACACAACACAGGCACTATAATCAATGCCATTTGGTTTGCTTTAATGTTTTTCTTGTTTTCCAGACTAGGGTATAAGCCCCTTCTATGTAAGCATAATTATCTCTTGTGCTTCTCTTTATATTTCTCAGAGAATCTACTTAAGTTTACTTTAGACTCATTAGACTTATTAAACTTATGTTTACTTTAGAATTATACTGTTCAGAACTTTATGGAACATTCACAGGTACTTCTTAGTGCTACCTTTTAATTTTTTTTTTTTTTTCTTTTTGCGGTATGCGGGCCTCTCACTGTTGTGGCCTCTCCCATTGCGGAGCACAGGCTCCGGATGCGCAGGCCCAGGGGCCATGGCTCACGGGCCCAGCCGCTCCGCGGCATATAGGATCCTCCCAGACCGGGGCACGAACCCGTATCCCCTGCATCGGCAGGCGGACTCTCAACCACTGCGCCACCAGGGAGGCCCTACCTTTTAATTTTTAATGAAATCTTATTCCAGGTATGCTATACTTTTTCAAGAGTACAATTCTGTTTCAAAAAAATAAAGTTGAAACTTTACCTATATATTATGAAATTAATGTTTCTATCCCTCCAAAATTCATGTTTTGAAGGCCTAACCTCCCAATGTGATATTAGGAGGTGGAGCTTTGGGGAGATAATTAGGCTTAGATGAGGTCATGAGAGTAAGGCCCCCATGCTAGCATTAGTGCCCTTATAAAAAGAGGAAGCGACACCAGAGCTTCCTCTATCTCACTATGTGAGGATACAGCAAGAAGGTGCTGTCTGGAAGCCAGGAAGAGGGCCCTCACCAAGAACCAAATCTTCCAGCACCTTGATCTTGTGCTTCCCAGCTTCCAGCATTGTAAGAAATAAATATCTACTGTTAAGCCACCAGTCTGTAGCATTTTGTTATAACAGCCCAAGCAGACTAAGTCAGGAACTGGGACCAAGAACTGGTGCGCTCTTGTAACAAATACCTGAAAATGCAGAAACAGCTTTGGACTGGTTAATGGGTAGAGGCTGGAAAAGTTTTGAGGTGCATGTTAGAAAAAGCCAAGATTGCCATGAAGATACTCTAAAGGGTAACTCTGGTGAGGACTCAGAAAAGAGAAGAGCTGGAAAGAAAGTTTCCATCTTTTTAGAGAATACATAAATAATCATGAACAGAATGTTGGTATAAATATGGATGGTAAAGGCCATTCTGATGAAGTCTCAGATGGAAAGAAGGAACATATTGGACAAAGGAGACGATCCTTGTTATAAAGTTGCAAAGAACTTGACTGAACTGTGTTAATGTTCTATTATTTTGTGGAAGGTAGAACTTGTGAGTGATGAAATTGGATATTTACCTAAGAAATTTGATGTCTTTAGGAGATATCTAAGCCAAGTGTGGAAGGAACAGCATGCTTTCTCCTGAATGCTTATGGTAAAATGCAAGAAGAGAGAAACTGACTGAAGAAGGAACTGTTAAGCAAAAAGGAACCAGAACTCGTGGATTTGGAAAATTCTCAGCCTATACATATTACAAAAAATGAGAAAGCACAGTTCAGAAGAGAACAGTAAGGGTGTGGTTGATTCACCATTTGATAAGGAGATTAGTGTGGGTGTGAACCAGAGACCTAATCAGACATCTCATCAGAAGCCCGGGATACAGATGGGATATACCAGCAGAAACTGCCAGCTGGGACTAATGGAAACAAAGAAAACTGGATGGATTGAAGGAAGGCTGTGAACATGTGCTATTCCTCAAGAAGAGGGAACAACGATAAAGGTGATTCAGAGATCATCAGAGCTGCCACCCCCACCACAGGCCCAGGAGGTGGGGCTAGTTCCTCCTGGGCTTCAAAGGGTGGGGCCACCTCTCAAGTTTGGGATGCCCCCACCCAGTGCCTCAGGAGCAGCCACCACAGGGAGTCCTGTAGGTGGGGCTGCTGCAGAGAGCCATGGGGGCAAGAAGTGCCCTGTGAAGCTGAAGAGGCAAGGCCACCTTGTGGAATCCTGGGGGTGATGTTGCCACTCCAGTGGTCCTGCAGCACAGAGCATCATTCTAAAGCAGGTTATTCTCATACCTTAAGATCTAATGGAATTGTTCTTACTATGCTTTAGACTTATTTGGGGCCCGTCACCCCTTCCTTCTTTCCTATTTCTTCCTTTTAGAATGGGAATACCTATCCTATACCTGTCACACCACTGTATTTTGGAAGCACATAACTAGTCTGGTTTCACAGGTTCACTGTTGGACAACTCGGCCTCAGGATGAATTATACCTGGAGTCTTATTCATATCTGATTTAGATGATGATGAGACTTAGGACTTCACACTGTACACTGTAGAGATGATGTTGGAACCAGTTAAAACTTTTGAGGCTATTCGTACGGAATGAATGTATTTTGCATGTGAAAAAGACATGAATTTTGGGAGTCCAGGGGTGAAATGATATGGACTAAATGATTGTGTCCCCACAAAATTTATACGTTGAAATCCTACCCCCCATGGTATTAGGACATTGGGCCTTCCTTCGGGAGGTAATTAGGTTTAGATGGGGTTATGATGGTGAAGCTCCCATGCTGGGATTCATGGCCTTATAAGAAGAGGCAGAGACACTAGAGTTTCTGTTTACACTATGTGAGGAGAGCAGCCACAGCTCACTACAATATTATACCTTTCCCTATTTTAATTAAGAAAAGTAACAATATGGTATAATTGAATAGACTGATCTAAGCAAGAACAATGAATATTTCATTTAAGATTTGAAGGAATAGAAAGACCAAATAATGATGTTAGTATAAGCTATCGGGTTGTTTTTTTTTTTAAAGACTATTGAAAGCTAAAAAATACATACAGCCAGTTTTTGAAGACTTGATAACATTTCACTTTGCTCCTTAAAGCCAGCTGTGTGAATCTTGTTCACTGCATCTTCTTTTTCTGAAAGCCATGCACTAAAAAGGCACTGAAAGAAATCAAATAATTCCAAAAGAGAAAAAAAGTAATTATTAAAGTACATCATTATATTTTTTCATTTATCCATTTAATATCTCTCCATGACTTTCACTGATATAATATCCCCCACGAGTTACCTGTTCTTCAGTAAAACGTTGCCATTTTAGAAGAATGTCTTGTAAAAGAACCCAGCGATCTTCTGTCCACCTACAGATGTTTGCCCACCGATCTCCCAGTACCTGGGGAAGAGAAAACCCACCACAACATCAGCAAACAATTAATTGTTAACTGAATTTTATTAAAAATGGCATGAATGATTCATAAAAGTATCTAACTTTGAGCCTCCTATTTATACCAGGAGTTGTAAAGAACACCCTGCCAGCTTCTGCTTATAATTAGATAAACACTGTGCCTTTCGTCGTTAGATTAGTTCACTCTTTCTTTCACCTTACATTGAAAAGCAAAGATACTTACAAGAAGTCTGAAGCAGATATTACACCACTATTTGAAACGTCTCCACAGTAAATGCAAGCAAAAATATAAATGTAGAATTAAAGAGGATTTTCCATTGATAATATGTGTAATGTGTATCTCTCTTAGGTCTGAAAATACATCACAAAGAATAAAAGTCTGACTACTAAGTAAGATGTCGAAAAAAGACTCTCATTTGAAGCAATCTTGTATAATTTGAATTGCTTAATGTCCTGATTGTAGAAGAAAATTAGTAGTGACTTAACATCATATCCACATGTGAATTTTTAAAGTTAACTGGATTATTATTACAAAGTATTTAAATTCACTATTTCTCTAAACTATTCTAGTGAGAAAACTGTAATATTTCCTGAATAATAGTTACCCTATCTTTAGCATGTCACTAATATCTATATGTACACACTGTTTTAATATGTAATATAAACCAAGCACCAATGGTTTTTAGATGGAAAAAATATGTTGTGATGATTTCTGTGTAAAGGGAGTGTTTTAAGAAAAGAAATATATCATTAATTTCAACTCCATTAGGATATACTTCAGAGACAGAATTTCAACTTTTTTGACTTTCTCATAAATAATAGAATTATTTTCCCATAGATATTGGATCTCTAGACCTAAAAGTATCTCAAAATATGGACGTCTTATTTTGTATAGAATTACAGCTAGAAAAAATGTTTGTAACTCGTATTTTTTACAAATATACTCAAGTATCTAAGACAAGCCTGATCATAATTTCTACCTTACTTGATGCTACATGTTTGGATTGATCCACCTAGAAAATTTTGATAAATGATTCAAATAATACATGTGTAATAAGCATCATGGCAAAAACCATCTATTCCTAATTAATTCAGAGACCTACCTAATTTTTTTAAAATGTGTTTAATCTAACATCTTTTCAAAAAGGGAGTCTCATACATGGGTAAGGAGTAGGCAATAAACATTTTACTACAATATTAAAATGATCATGGACTCATATGCAGCTCAGTCACAGGTGAGTTTTCAATTTTTCTTCAGAAATGTCAATAAAAATGTTATTGCTTTCAGCATAATGTAACTGATTTTTGTATTTTTTATAGTTTTATTCTCTACTCTATTACTTTTGAATTACGTTAGTTATGGCAGAAGCCATAGCACTGGAATAGTGATGCAAGATAACCACAGGGAATGTGCTAACGTAACTCAATGAATTCAGTATTAGCCATTTAATTATTACAATCAAACATTTGGGTTTTTTTCCTAAAACATATTAGAAGTTCTTTTAGTGAACTTCCTAGTTACCATATCAGGATGCATCAGATAAAATGGCATGTAACATACCTGTTAATGGATTAGTTGTGAAAAAACTAGCTTCAAAGAGAGAAAATCTCACTCCTTAGCCATAGACTACACCATCTGCCTGATTTTATGATGCAGATATAAAAGGCTAAATTGTGGGATGTATATTGCAGAGCTCCAACCTCAGAGGAGATGGGTGTCAAGGGGGTAAGAGATAAACTCATACTGTAGGTAGCACCACCTTCATAAATGAAAGAAAATCAACTAAGGCGTCCAAATAGGTATAACATCTTCTCTCTAGTGCTACAAGACACACAAAGGTAGTGTCCACTGAAGTAGCATCTTAGGTTTGTAATCTCATAGATGGATGATTATAATTTATTAATTTTAGTAGGACATCATATAAAACAAATCCACATAAAGACCTCTATACTAGATTGCTTAAGATTAAATTTATAGAAACTCCAAAATATATTGTGATACACTATATACTACAGTTTTTTTCATGATATGAATGAGTTATAAAAAAAATAATAAATATTATTTTAGGTACAGAGTCAACCTAGTTAAAAAAACTATTTTAAGAATATTATTTCTGTCAACAGATGAATAGATAATGACATTCTTCCATTTGCAACAACATGGATAGGCTTGGAGGGCATTATGCTAAATGAAATAAGTCAAAGAAAGACAAATACTGTATGATATCACTTATATGTGTACTCTAAAAAATACATAAAACTAGTGAATTTAACAAAAAAAGACGCAGACTCATAGATATAGAGAACAAACTAGTGTTTACCAGTGGGGAGAGGGGAAGGGCATTATAGGGGTAGGGGATTAAAAGGTACAAACTATTAGGTATAAAATAAGCTACAGGGATATATTGTACAAAACAGGGAATACAGCCAGTACTTTATAATAAATATAAATGGAGTATAACCTTTAAAATTGTGAATCACTATACTGTACAACTGTAACTTACATATTATTGTACATCAACTATACTTCAATAAAAAAGGAAGAAAAAAAGATTAGTATTAAAAGTGACCTTTGTATTCAAATAATCATAATAGATAACTGATAATTCATTGAAGCAGGTTTATAATTCAGTCAATATTTAACTAATAGTTAATGATAAGCTCCAATTCATTCATTCACCAATCATGAATTTATTTAAGTAAAAAATATTTATTGAACATAAACTATGTGCCCAAAATTAACAGAATAAAGATGTTATTGACTGAATTGTGTCTGCCTAAAATTCATATGTTAAAGCCCTATTGCCCTCTACCCCAGCATGTGACTGTATTAGAAGACAGGACCTTGATAGGCAGGGCCTTTAAAGAGGGCTTTTAAATTAAAATGAGGCTGTTAGGGTGGGCTCTAATTCAATCTGACAAATGTCCTTATAAGAAGAGGAAATCTGGATACACAGAAAGACACTACGGATGTGTTAACACAGAGGAGAGACCATGTGCAGACAATGAGAAGGCCGCCGTCTGCAAGCCAAGGAGAGAGGCCTCAAAAAACCAAACCTGCCAATACTTTGATCTTAGACTTCTAGACTCCAGAACTGTGAGAAAATGTATTTCTGTTGTTTAGGGCACCCAATCTCTGGCATTTTGTCATGGCACAGCTAACAAACTACATAAGACAAATTTAAGAGAGGCTGATTCCATGGCACTGCAAAATGTCTCACAAAACTAAAGTTGTTACAGGTAAAGATGTACATATTACCATGGGAAAATTCTAGAGAATACATTTCAATTACTAGAGTAAAATGAATTTAAATTGTTCAAATGGAGCAGAGTTTTAATAATGTATTGTGACAACTTCTCAAATACAAGTATGCTATCACTTTGTGATTTTGTATCTTATGTGGGGAAGATAAAAATATCTAGAGCCAAACCACTTGGATTCAAGTCTTAGGTCAATCAATTGCTTGGATTACCAATGTGTGTATGTCTTTTCAAATTACGAAAACATTTAAAATCCATAACTTCTTGTAATAATACCAGCAATTCTTTCTCTCTCCCTGCTCAATGAAATCAAGTGGCTTTTTCAAGAAATTTATGGCTAAATAATTTAATGTCTCTCAAAGAAAATAATCATACCAACCACTTAAAGAATTGCTTCAAATATTAAACAAGATCAGGTACTGAAAAGCAGTTTTAATTTGAACTGAGTTATACAAGTGTCGGTGGTTATTTACATTTTGCTTGATCATAGTATTTATATCGAACCTTCTATGAACCACCAAGGTGAACTATTTTACTCACTCTAGAAAAGTACTTATTAAATCTTTACAGATAGACCTTTAAATTCCAGTATATTCTTTTTTAAACATTTCCAACACAAGAGAGCATACATATCCTTCAGTAACACATTCTACTGCCTAAATCTATCTTACTCTCAGAACAATCTCAATGAACTGAATCTAAGTCTCTTCTGTTACAATGTAAGCATGGTTCTTTTTACTGGTCTCAGTGAAATTAGATAACCAAATTAGAAATTGCTTGCTCATATGCTGTACATGTCTGCCCACAGGTAGATTTTTGCAATGCCATATGCACAAATATAAATAGATGTACACAGTGCTTGAATTTATAGATTTACCTGTTTATCACTTAGTAATGCTGACCTTAATTTGAATTACAAAGGATGGAACTAAGCAATTGTTGGATTATCAGTCAGCTTTTATAATCACTCAGAGATGATAGTACCTATCACTGCCTGAATGGATGTAACCACACTGTTAGACAACTACAAGAGATTGGATCAAATGGAATTGACAGGAAGCTAAAAAACTTTTTTTAAATCACTATATTAGGATTAGAAATCTCTTCTCTAGAGAAAAAAAATCAGTCTTTCTCTGAGTTTCCATTTAAGTATATGAATCCCTTGAGCTTTTCGGAATAATGCATATTTTTGTAAGCTAGGTAAGCATTATGCACATAAATGAAAAATGAATTATAATGTCTCATGAAGTGATAAGAAGAAATTAATTTGTATTTATGTCCTCATTTTGTCTCAGCAGTAAGAGAAGCAAAAGGTCAGTTCACTTACTCTAACACATTTTCATGGACTAAATCACAACTCCATTATCATCTAGGCTCACATCCGCAATGGGGAGGATTTTTCCCTCCCATTTAATTCACATCTCATATTGTTATACATGCCAGGGACATTTCTCATCTGAATTCATTTGTTTGGTTGAGTTGGTTTTTCAAAGCAAAAGTGAAAAATGGCTATCAAAAGAACATTTGGATAAAAGCAAGTAAGGAAAATTTGACAAGCCTGAGAGGTAAAACTTAAGTACCTTGACCCTTGAATTTATTGAAGCCAGTGATAGAAAGTGAAAGCTAAACTGCATCCAGCAAGATTGGCATTAAGAGACAAAGTGTCCCCAAGAGTATGTCCACTAAGGAAGAAACAATTATGTGCCATGGACCACACAATGCAGCAGCAACTGAGATTTATAAGAGAGGGAGGCAGCAGGCAGCAAGCAACCCATCTCCTTTTATTGTAGTTTCAGACCCTGAAATGTACTCCTCAGCTAAATGAATTTTATGTGTAATGAGCCATCTGAAAAATAATTTATTTCTTGCTCTTTCTTTCTTACTTTATAAACAACTATACAGTTAAAAAGGATTAGCAACTTCATCTTACTGACGGTGAAATGGAAATAACATCAAATAACGTGTTGAAAGAAATAAAGCACCCATTATGAGGCTAGAAATGGGGCAGAGTATTACTGACTAATGTTTAGCCAAGTCTATGATTTGGCTAAACATGTTTTTTACAAACTGCTAACTGAAACAGTATACTATAAAATTGCGTGTCTTAAAGCTTCACTGTCTAACGTATGGTCCAGGGTGGAAAAACATCTTGTGATGTATTAGGGAACACTTACTGGAGGTTTCTCTGAAAATATCATTTTTACGTCTGCTTAAATGATCCGGTACTAACTCCTGACTGAATTCAAGGAACTCCTGTCACTTCTAATGGTGAAGTTTACAGATGAGGAAACTGACACTCAGATGGGTTAAGTAACTTATCTAAGGCCAGAGAGGACAAAGGATTGAGTATCTGGGATTTGACCTCAGATCTGTCTGGCTACACGTCCATGCTCTTTCACAATGCCATTCACTCAATAGAGCATTCAACATAAAAAAAATATATATATGTATATATACATATGCCTTGTGATTTGTGCTATAAAGCATACAGTGAGATATACAGATGCTGAATCCTTTTTGAGTCTTTTCATATATAATTTTAGCAGGAGTTTCACTAGATTTAACTAAATATTTTATCTAACCTACTTGACAAAGATTTGAAGCCTCCTGTTACAATTTGATCTAAAAACACTTTTGACATTTTAACTGCGTATTTGTTTAAAATGTGTTTTAAAAATCAAAAATACTTACACTTCTAGATCAAGAACATGTGCTCTTTGCAAGGACTTATTTTTAAAAGGTAAATATGACTGTCTGATTCCTTCATGAAATTCTGCCTTAGTGATCATGCTAAAAGCGTAGTGAGATTTTTTTTTTTTTTTTTCTTTTTGCGATATGCGGGCCTCTCACCGCTGTGGCCTCTCCCGCCGCGGAGCACAGGCTCCGGACGCGCAGGCCCAGCGGCCATGGCTCACGGGCCCAGCCGCTCCGCGGCATATGGGATCCTCCCAGACCGGGGCACGAACCCGTATCCCCTGCATCGGCAGGCGGACTCTCAACCACTGCGCCACCAGGGAGGCCCCGTAGTGAGATTTTTAACTTGAAGAAGCATCTTCTTCTGTGCTATGAGAATCAGTTCCATGTATTATTTATTTTTATGAGTTTATAAAGTGCTAATGAATAAATCTGGAAAGGCCCTATTGTTGTTGTTGCTGTTATTATTTGCAGGCTATTATTTAATGTTCTGTGGCAGCTTAATAAACTCTATACTCTCCAGCTCCCACCAGTCTATTCAATTGGGATACCAGAAAATAAAGAGCAGGAGTCCTAAGGAGCATTCCAAGCATGACAGTGTTCTTTCCAGCATTCACCACATTCCCAGGCATTCCTTGGTAGCTTGAAGTTTTACTGTTCCTTATTGTTTTATGCCTCCAAGTCTCTGAACTTCTTGAGGAGGGCCCCCCCTTACCCTTGTGCTTAATGTCTCGTGTAGTAATACATGCATTTCACATAGTATATGAATGTCTCAAAGCTGAATACCACCACTGTAGTTATCAATACAGGGCTTTTCTCCCAAGTAGTGTCTTAAAACCCCCCTTTATTTCCCTTTCTTCTTCATTAAATACCTGTCTACCAGTATTTTATGGTAATGGCATGGCTATTTGTGGTGAATTTCAAGACCCATAGGAGATGAGAGTCACATGTGAATTCCTTGTACCCTCTACCTCAAATTCTAAATCTTTAATACTTAAAATGGGCATTAGCTATATAGCAGAATCTCTGAATCTACTAACCCACTACAAACCACTAGGTTTAAAGTACAGACAACCTGAATTCTTGTCCCAGCTCAACTGTTGCCCAACTTGGTAATATCTGTCAACTAACTCTTATTTAATCTTGCCATAGTTTAGCTGCGCCACTAGTGACATGGATATAACAGTACCTGCTTCATACCCTCCTAGCCAGGTCACTGCTAGGGTCAGGTCAACAAATATGAAATTGTTCTGGAAACTGTGATGAATTATTGACATGCTTGTAAATGGTAAGGATTTAGAACTCAGTTCCTGGAAAATCAGCTTTTGTTTCCAGATGTGATAAATCTACAGCATAAAAGGCTTTTAATACAGAATACACTGAAACATTTCAGCATGATATTAACTTTACTAGATTTTTGTATTTTACCTATAGTCTAATAAGGCTTATGCTTTGTACAACAGTTGAAAATCTTTTACTTTTGCATTTTTGAACCAGGAGCGTTTTCCATTACGTGCCTTGTTTATAACCAAGTAAGTGGAAAACGTATCCCTCTATGTTCCATTTTAACTCTTGGCATTGAAATATTCCATCTATAAGAAATCACACATTACAATGTGTATACATAATAAAATGCACAAAATAATCTAGGTGTAAGAGGATGGGAAAGTGATGGGGACTGTAGCTAAATGGAGAGCTCATGGTAAAGTGGGCAGAGCTATTCAATTCCTACTGAGGTTAATATGCAGGAAAACAGACCTAGGATCATCGAATCACTTGCTTTTCCCAAAGAGGCTAGAAATTCATAGTTTTATATTACATTTCCTAAATTTCAATAATAAATATATTATTAAATACCATGTGGACTGAATATGAATATATTTGTAATTTTATTGGAGCATAATTGCTTTACAATGGTGTGTTAGTTTCTGCTTTATAACAAAGTGAATCAGCTATACATATACATACATCCCCATATCTCCTCCCTCTTGCGTCTCCCTCCCACCCTCCCTATCCCACCCCTCTAGGTGGTCACAAATCACCGAGCTGATTTCCCTGTGCTACGTGGCTGCTTCCCACTAGCTATGGATTTTACATTTGGAAGTGTATATATGTCCATGCCACTCTCTCACTTTGTCCCAGCTTACCCTTCCCCCTCCCCATATCCTCAGTAGACAAATTCCTAGAAAGACAAAAGCTACTCAAACTGACAAAAAGGGAAAATCTGGAAAATGGAGGTAAAATATTTTTAAAAATGGAAATCAAAAATAGAAAGTCTTATGTCTATTAAATATATTAAATTCTCATTTAAAACTTCCCCCATAAAAAAAAATCCAGGCATGAATGGCAAATTTCCAAGCCTGCATAATCAGGTACTTAAACCCAGCAAGCATATCATAAGAATGGAAAATAGGCCAATCTCTTTCATGGACACAATGGAAAAACTCTAAATCAAATGTTAACAAATGGTAGCAAAAAAAATCTAGCAATAAATTAAAAGGGTTATACATATCATCCACGTTTGGTTTATCTCAGAAATGCAAGGCTATTTTAACATTAGAAAATGAAGCAATGTGATTTTACATATTAACAGAATAAGGGAGAAAGCTAATATGATTGTCTCAAGTTATCCCGAAAAAAAAGTTTGATAAAATTTAGCACCCAGTAATAACAAAACCTCTTAGAACACTAGGAATAAAAAGCATCTACAACAAGCCTACAGGAAATATCATACTTTACAGGTGATTTACTAAAAGCCTCACCTCCAAGAGCTAAAATGAGAAACAGATATCAATAATAATCTCACTGTACTAGAGTATGCAGCACAAAAATAAAAGAAAATTTAATAAAATGAATGATTGGAAAGGGAGAAATAAAACTGACATTAATCACAAACCACCTGGATATGTACATCTGAGTGATACTACAGATAAACTACTCAAGTTAATAAGCAAAGTAAGCATGATCTCTGGATACAAGGCCAAGGAATAAAAATCAAGGTGTACTTCTCAATATCAGCAACAAAAAATAAAAAATGAAAAACTTTAAAAGATACCATTTATAACAAGAGCAAAACTATCAAAAACCTAGTAATAAATTGCATAAAAAGTCTAAGACTCACTATCATGAAAACCACAAAAACATTATTTAGAGAAAATAAAGACCTAGATAAATGGAAGACTATTTCATATTCATGAACTGAAATACTTTACATAATAAAGATATTAATTTACTACAAATTGATCTATATATTCAGTGAAATCCAATTAAAACCAAAGCAGTTGTGTTTTCCTTTTTTGTTTTTTTTTTGAGGGGGTGGTGACAAGCTGATTCTAAAATTTATTTGGAAAGCAAATGAATAAAAGTAGCAACATAACCTTTAAAAAGGAGAAAATAAATATGAAGGGCTTACACAGGCCAAGATAGACTTAGTGTTCCCCTTAGCTTCCCTAAACTTTAGACTATAGGCCCCAACCTCTCTTTGCTTAGAGCACTTACTTTGGAAAGAGGATGTAAAATTTTTAATCTGCCCCTTTGAGATGTAAATAGTCTACAACCCAAGAATATCTTTCTCAAGGACCTATTAGCCATCCCTTTGAAATGTAATTATCAAGAAAGATAGGGCCTGTCTTCCAGACTCTGTGGGAGGGTAGGAGCCTAACTTTGATAAGGGACAATTAGCAAACACAAAATAGCATAATCACATTGACCATCCAACCTCTTAATGTCCTCCAATCTTTTTATGCTAGCTCATCCCAGCACTTACAAATTCTCCCACCTTTTGTTCAGTGGAACTGAGTTCATTCTGTCTCCCCTGTTGCAACAGTCTTGATCCATAACTGCAATTGTCTTGAATAAATTTTTTCTTGCCTGTTATACCATCTGGTACAATTTTTATTTTACAATACTACCAGATATTAAAATCAGTATAAATCTATAGCAATTAAGACAATGTGGCATTGACATAAGTATAGGCAAATGTACAAACAGAACTTATTAGAGGGACTTCCCTGGTGGTCCAGTGGTAAAGAATCTGCCTTCCAATGCAGGCGAAGCAGGTTCAGCCCCTGGTCGGGGAACTAAGATCCCACATGCTGCAGGGCAACTAAGCCCGTGCGTCACAACTACAGAGCCCACGTGCTCTGGAGCCCATGCGCCACAGCTAGAGAGAGAAAACCCACACACCACAACTAGAGAGAAGCCCGCACCCCGCAACAAACAGCCTGCGCCACAACGAAAGATCCTGCGTGCCACAACTAAGACCCAACACTGCCAAAAATAAATGAATGAATACATACATACATAAATAAAATATACATATAAAAAAGGCCGAATGACTTTTTTTTAAAAAAGAATTTATTAAATACATAAAGTGAGCCATGCATGTATAGGCATTTGACTAAAGGTGACACTGCCGAACATTGTTTGCAATAAATCATGCTACTTCAATTGAGTCTAAATAGGAAAAATGGACATTCATCCCTTTCTCACACCATAAATACGAGATGGAATGTAATATGAAAGGTCAAAGAATAAAGTAACTATATGGCAACCCAGGAGAATATCTTCTAGGTCGTAGAGTAGGAAATGTTACTTTTAAACTCAGAACAAAAATACACTAACCATAACAGAAAATACTGAAGTGGGGTATAACGAATTTAAAACTTCTGTTTATTAAAGTAGTAATTCATTAAGGAGTAAAAAGGCAAGTTACTTAGATTAAAAAAAAAAGAAAGGAAATGTGTACTACAGGTAGCCAACAAAGGACTACAATCCAGAATATATATTTTGAAATAACTACAGCAAATCACTAAGAGAAATATAGACAATTCAACAGAAAAATAGGCATTTCCAAAAAGAGATCTTTCAAATAACCAGTAAACAAGTGAAAGTGTTCCACCTCATTAGTCATCAGTACATGCAAGTTAAAATGAGAAATGTCATTATACAGCCACCAGAAAGACTCAAGTTAAAAATCTGACAATTTGAAGTACTGAAGAAGATGCAGAGCAATTTGTACCTTAATTCACTACTGATGAGAGTATAAATTTATACATCAACTTTGGAAAACTCTTTGGTAATACCTATAAAGTTAAAGATACATATACTCAATGATCCAGCGATTCCAATCCTGGCTGTATATCCAATATAAAAGGCTACAAATATTCACTGAAAGATATGTACAATTATTTTCAAAGAAGAATTATTTGTAATGGTCCCAAACTGGAAACAATCCACATTTTCATAACAGTAGATTGCATAATTAAACTGTGATATAGTTATTAAAAAAGAAAATTAATGAACTAATGCTATATGCAACATGGATGAATCTCACAAACATAATGTTGAGTGGAAAAAGTCAGTTACATATATATATAAATATATATATATTTATATATATATAATGCAATTCCATTTACATCAAGTTAAATATACAGCAAAATTAATCTGAGGTATTATAAATCAGGTTAGAGGTTACCTTTGAGGAGGTGGGACCAGTTTATGACTATGATAGGGCTTGATGGGCTTTTTGCTTGTTGGTAACATGATACTTTTTTTTTTTTTTTTTTTTTTTTTTTTTTTTTGCGGTACATGGGCCTCTCACTGTTGTGGCCTCTCCTGTTGTGGAGCACAGGCTCCGGATGCGCAGGCTCAGCGGCCATGGCTCACGGGCCCAGCCGCTCCACGGCACGTGGGATCTTCCCGGACCGGGGCACAAACCCGTGTCCCCTGCATTGGCAGGCAGACTCTCAACCACTGCGCCACCAGGTAAGCCCCATAATACCTTTTTATCTGGGTGTGGAACAATTGGGTATGCGACGTCTTCAAGCTGTAATTATGATTTGTGTACTTTTCAGAGTACTCCAATTAAAAGAACTGTGCCATAGTATAAAGTTTAGATTTTTTTCAGAGACCAACAGGGTCAGAATTCTCTTTAGATCATATGAGAACTAACACTTAATATTCATAAAGAATATTATCATTCTAACATACCTGCATATATATTCCCTCTGTAATAATCTTCTCAAGGTCATATAGTAATTTTCTCCTATGAAATTGAGAGATTAGGACAAAGCCCAGGCTGAGGTATCACACAGATCTGGGTACCAGTCCCAGCTCTGCCACTCGCAAACTACATGAACTTGGATTTAGCTTCATTATGCATAGCCTTTTTCACTTGTGAAATAGAGATAGCTTTACATACAAACTATATACAATTCTTGGAAAATAATGAGCATACAAAAGTGCTAATAATTATAATTACTGCTTCATGGGCAACGGTTGTTGATACTTGGCTTAGTGAAATTATTCCTACCACATTTAAAGTTATTTTTATTTTAAACATGCTTTTTATTCACCAAATATAAAATTAGAAACTAGAGAGACATCAAAATATTTTCATCCGTATTCTTCTTCATAAATAACCCTTATTTCTTAATTCTATAGGATTTAACATTTCATAGCCTTTTTATTCTACCCTAATTATCCCAAAGGTACGTACTACAAACACTTTTAGTTCCATATCCCATTTGCAAGCCATTATAGACGAGGTGACATTATAGCCTTTCTGAACAATCACTTCTTAGTAGACTATTTTCCTTCCAAACAACAGAGGCATAATCAGGGTGCAGAGATAGCACGAAAAAGGGAGTGGTCATCACTATATAGAAAGACCAGCTTCACAGATGAAAATTTGAACTGAGTTTGCTACATGAAATAGGACTTTTCCAAGCAGACATGATGAAGATGAGTATTCTGAGTGACAGGAATAGCATGTACAAAGACAGTGAGTGACAGAGTACCAGAAATAGCTTGTAGGAAGAGGATGTAGGTTGAGGGATATGAGGGGTGTAAGAGGAGATAAGTATTGAGAGACAGGTGGGGGACGTCACTTATTCACTGTAGGCCTAACTGATGAGACTCTCTAGAAGACAGAAAGTTACTTAGGATTTTAGCAGAGGAGAAACTCTATTATATAGGCTCTTGAAATTCCACACTGACTTCAATACGGAGATTGACTTGAAGCGAGAAAAGAATGTAGGCAAGGACTTCCAGGGGTTGAAGATACGGGCTTTACTTTGGAAAACAGTAACAAGAACAAGGATTAAACACTGAATATGAGAGACAGTTAAGCAATGTTGTGAGTGATTACATTAGAGGGCTCACAAGAGATAGGAAAGGGATGTGTCTGGAATGCCTCCAGGTTTCTGGTACAGGCGTCAAGGTGAATGGCGGTGCAATAACAAAAATGGGGGAGTCAGTAAAAGAAGCAAGTTTAGAGGGAAGTAGGACACAGTGAGTTAAGTTTCACCTTGCTGTGTTTTGAACTTTAAGGGGTATATATCCAGCAGAAAATGGGAGAGAAGAAATTGCACTCAGGAAAAGAGGTATGGGCAGAAGACATACAGGCTTATCAACTTGTGCCTGTTTTGGATAGTACAACCTTCTGAAGTGAAACAGAGAAAATGTCTTCCTTTTTCAACAAGATAAAACTGCTCACATGTCCCTTATCTATACTTAGGTTTTTCTTAAAATTAAGTAACACCTGCTTCTACAAACATTCTTTACAGGATGTCACAATCCCCGAAAAATTCAGCTAAGATACTAAAAGTGTATTCAAACTATCACAGAACATAATTATTTGTCTTTATAATCTGGACATTGTGCCACATCCAAGATTGCACTAATTTACTAAGAATCTATATCATCTTGCTTTGATTTAATCTTAAATTTGTGTGCAAGTAACGTCGGTTAGTGTCTCTCTCTCTCTATTTCTCTCTCTCTTTCTCTCTCTCCCCCAAATATATATATATATACACATATATATGTATATATATATATACACATACATCCATATGTATGGAGAAAATGTAAATGTATATATGTACATATACATACATTTGTATAAATGGATACTTACATTTATATATAGGTTTATGTTCATATGTATGGATGGGAATTCAGATCTTTATTATCAAAAATTTAATTAACTTAAAGATACTGCTTTTTTAAATTTTTATTTTATTTATTTTTTTATACAGCAGGTTCTTATTAGTCATCAATTTTATACAAATCAGCGTATACATGTCAATCCCAATCTCCCAATTCATCACACCACCACCACCACCCCCGCCACCTCCCCCCCACCGGTGTCCATACGTCTGTTCTCTACATCTGTGTCTCAATTTCTGCCCTGCAAACCAGTTCATCTGTACCATTTTTCTAGGTTCCACATATATGTGTTAATATACGATATTTGTTTTTCTCTTTCTGACTTACTTCACTCTCTATGACTGTCTCTAGATTCATCCACCTCTCTACAAATGACTCAATTTTGTTCATTTTTATGGCTGAGTAATATTCCATTGCATATATGTACTACATCTTCTTTATCCATTCGTCTGCCATTGGGCATTTTGGTTACTTCCACGACCTGGCTATTGTAAATAGCACTGCAATGAATATTGGGGTACATGTGTCTATTTGAATTATGGTTTTCTCTGGGTATATGCCCAGTAGTGGGAATGCTGGGTCATATGGTAGTCCTATTTTTAGTTTTTTAAGGAAACTCCATACTGTTCTCCATAGTGGCTGCATCAATTTACATTCCCACCAACAGTGCAAGAAGGTTCTCTTTTCTCCACACCCTCTCCAGCATTTGTTCTTTGTAGATTTTCTGATGATGCCCATTCTAACTGGTGTGAGGTGATACCTCATTGTAGTTTTGATTTGCATTTCTCTCATAATTAGTGATGCTGAGCAGCTTTTCATATGCTTCTTGGCCATCTGTATGTGTTCCTTGGAGAAACATCTATTTAGGTCTTCTGTGCATTTTTGGATTGGTTTTTTTGTTTTTTTGATATTGTGCTGCATGAGCTGTTTATATATTTTAGAGATTAAGCCTTTGTCCGTTGATTCGTTTGCAAATATTTTCTCCCATTCTGAGGGTTATCTTTTTGTCTTGTTTATGGTTTCCTTTGCTGTGCAAGAGCTTTTACGTTTCATTAGGTCCCATTTGTTTATTTTCGTTTTTATTTCCATTACTCTAGGAGGTTGATCAAAAAAGATGTTGCTGTGATTTATGTCAAAGAGTGTTCTTCCTAAGTTTTCCTCTAAGAGTCTTATAGTGTCCAGTCTTACATTTAGGTCTCTAATCCATTTTGAGTCTATTTTTGTGCATGGTGTTAGGGAGTGTTCTAATTTCTTTCTTTTACATGTAGCTGTCCAGTTTTCCCAGGACCACTTATCGAAGAGACTGTCTTTTCTCCATTGTATATCCTTGCCTCCTTTATCATAGCTAAGTTGACCATAGGTGCATGGGTTTATCTCTGGGTTTTCTATCCTGTTCCATTGATCTATGTTTCTGTTTTTGTGCCAGTACCACATTGTCTTGATTACAGTGGGTTTGTAGTATAGTCTGCAGTCATGGAGTCTGATTCCTCCAGCTCCGTTTTTTTCGCTAAAGACTGCTTTGGCTATTCAGGGTCTTTTGGGTCTCCATACAAATTTTAAGACTTTTTGTTGTAGTTCTGTAAAAAATGCCTTTGGTAATTTGACCAGGATTTCACTGAATCTGTAGATTGCTTTGGGTAGGATAGTCATTTTAACAATATTGATTCTTCCAATCCAAGAACATGGTATATCTCTCCATCTGTTTGTATCATATTTAATTTCTTTCATCAGTGTCTTATAGGTTTCTGCATACAGGTGTCTTGTCTCCCTAGGTAGGTTTATTCCTAGATATTTTATTCTTTTTGTTGCAATGGTAAATGAGAGTGTTTCCTTAATTTCTCTTTCAGATTTTTCATCATTAGTGTATAGAAATGCAAGAGATTTCTGTGCATTAATTTTGTATCCTGCAACTTTACCAGATTCACTGATTAGCTCTAGTAGTTTTCTGGTGGCCCCTTAGGATTCTCTATGTATAGTATCATTTCATCTGGAAACAGTGACAGCTTTACTTCTTCTTTTCCAATTTGTATTCCTTTTATTTCTTTTTCTTCTCTGATTGCCGTGGCTAAAACTTCCAAAACTATGTTGAATAATAGTGGTGAGAGTGGACATCCTTGTCTTGCTCCTGATCTTCGAGGAAATGATTACAGTTTTTCACCATTGAGAATAATGTTTGCTGTGGGTTTGCTGTACATGGCCTTTATTATGTTGAGTTAGGTTTTTCCCTCTGTGCCCACTTTCTGGAGAGTTTTAATCATAAATAGGTGTTGAATTTTTTCAAAAGCTTTTTCTGCATCTATTGAGATCATCATATGCTGTTTCTTCTTTAATTTGTTAATATGGTATATCACCTTGATTGATTTGCATATATTGAAGAATCCTTGCATCCCTGGGATAAATCCCACTTGATCATGGTGTATGATCCTTTTAATGTGCTGTTGGATTCTGTTTTCCAGTATGTTGTTGAGGATTTTTGCATCTATGTTCATCAGTGATGTTGGTCTGTAGTTTTCTCTCTTTGTGACATCTTTGTCTGGTTTTGGTATCAGGGTGATGGTGGCCTCATAGAATGAGTTTGGGAGTGTTCCTCCCTCTTCTATATTTTGGAAGAGTTTGTGAAGGATAGGTGTTAGCTCTTCTCTAAATGTTTGATAGAATTCGCCTATGAAGCCATCTGGTCCTGGACTTTTGTTTGTTGGAAGATTTTTAATCACAGTTTCAATTTCAGTGCTTGTGATTGGTCTGTTTATATTTTCTATTTCTTCCTGGTTCAGTCTCAGAAGGCTGTGCTTTTCTAGGAATTTGTCCATTTCTTCCATGTTATCCATTATATTGACATACAGTAGCATGTAGTAATCTCTCATGATCCTTTGTATTTCTGCAGTGTCAGTTGTTACTTCTCCTTTTTCCTTTCTAATTCTACTGATTTGAGCCTTCTCACTCTTTTTCTTGATGAGTCTGGCTAATGGTTTATCAATTTTGTTTATCTTCTCAAAGAACCAGCTTTTAGTTTTATTGATCTTGGCTATTGTTTTCCTTGTTTCTATTTCATTTGTTTCTGTTCTGGTCTTTATGATTTCTTTCCTTCTACTAACTTTGGGTTTTGTTTGTTCTTCCTTCTCTAGTTCCTTTAGGTGTAAGGTTAGACTGCTGATTTGAGATTTTTCTCGTTTCTTGAGGTAGTCTTGTATTGCTATAAACTTCCCTCTTAGAACTGCTTTTGCTGCATCCCATAGGTTTTGGATCGTCGTGTTTTCATTGTCATTTGTCCCTAGGTAATTTTTAATTTCTGCCCTGATTTCTTCAGTGATCTCTTGGTTATTTAGTAACATATTGTTTAGATTCCATGTGTTTGTGTTTACGTGTTTTTCCCTGTAATTGATTTCTAATTTCATAGTCTTGTAGTCAGAAAAGATGCTTGATATCATTTTAATTTTCTTAAATTTACTGAGGCTTGATTTGTGACCCAAGATGTGATCTATCCTGGAGAATGTTCCGTGCGCACTTGAGAAGAAAGTGTAATCTGCTGTTTTTGGATGGAATGTCCTATAAATATCAATTAAATCTATGTGTTCTATTGTGTCCTTTAATGCTTGTGTTTCCTTATTAATTTTCTGTTTGGATGATCTATCCATTGGTGTAAGTGAGGTGTTAAAGTCCCTTACTATTATTGTGTTACTGTCGGTTTTCTCTTTTATAGCTGTTAGCAGTTGCCTTATGTATTGAGGTGCTCCTATGTTGGGTACATATATATTTATAATTGTTATATCTTCTTCTTGGATTGATCCCTTGATCATTACGTAGTGCCCTTCCTTGTCTCTTGTAACATTCTTTATTTTAAACTCTATTTTAGCTGATATGAGTAT
The DNA here is from genome assembly GCF_964341445.2 of Mesoplodon mirus. NCBI lineage: Eukaryota > Metazoa > Chordata > Mammalia > Artiodactyla > Ziphiidae > Mesoplodon > Mesoplodon mirus. The sequence goes on from NC_138981.1 coordinate 31,167,418, forward strand.
TGCTACTGCAGCTTTCTTTTGATCTCCATTTGCATGGAATATCTTTTTCCATCCCCTCACTTTCAGTCTGTATGTGTCCCTAGGTCTGAAGTGGGTCTCTTGTAGACAGCATATATATATGGGTCTTGTTTTTGTATCCATTCAGCGAGCCTGTGTCTTTTGGCTGGAGCATTTAATCCATTCATGTTTAAGGTAATTATTGATATGTGCGTTCCTATTACCATTTTCTTAATTATTATTGGGTTTTTTTTGTAGGTCCTTTTCTTCTCTTGTGTTTTCCACTTAGAGAAGTTCCTTTAGCATTTGTTGTAGAGCTGGTTTGGTGGTGGTGAATTCTCTTAGCTTTTGATTGTCTGTAAAGCTTTTGATTTCTCCATGGAATCTGAATGAGATCCTTGCTGGGTAGAGTATTCTTGGTTGTAGGTTCTTCCCTTTCATCACTTTGAATATGTCCTGCCACTCCCTTCTGGCTTGTAGAGTTTCTGCTGAGAAATCAGCTGTTAACCTATGGGAGTTCCCTTGTATGCTATCTGTCATTTTTCCCTTGCTGCTTTCAATAATTTTGTCTTTAACTTTTTCCAATTTGATTACTATGTGTCTTGGCATGTTTCTCCTTGGGTTTATCCTGTATGGGACTCTCTGCACTTCCTGGATTATGGGTAGCTATTTCCTTTCCCATATTAGGGAAGTTTTCAACTATAATTTCTTCAAATATTTTCTCGGGTCCTTTCTCTCTCTTCTCCTTCTGGGACCCCTACAATGAGAATGTTGTTGTGTTTAATGTTGTCTCAGAGGTCTCTTAGGCTGTCTTCATTTCTCTTCATTCTTTTCTCTTTATTATGTTCCACAGCAGTGAATTCCACCATTCTGTCTTCCACGTCATTTATCCGTTCTTCTGCCTCAGTTATTCTGCTATTGATTTCTTCTAGTGTAGTTTTCAGTTATTGTATTGTTCATCCCTGTTTGTTTGTTCTGTAATTCTTCTACGTCTTTGTTAAACATTTCTTGCATCTTCTCAATCTTTGCCTCCATTCTTTTTCCGAGGTCCTGGATCATCTTCACTATCATTATTCTGAATTCTTTTTCTGGAAGGTTGCCTATCTCTACTTCATTTAGTTGTTTTTCTGGGGTTTTATCTTGTTCCTTTATCTGGTACATAGCCCTCTGCCTTTTCATCTTGTCTATCTTTCTGTGAATGTAGTTTATGTTCCACAGGCTGCAGAATTGTAGTTCTTCTTGCTTCTGCTGTCTTCCCTCTGGTGGATGAGCCTATCTAAGAGGCTTGAGCAAGGTTTTTGATGGGAGGGACTGGTGGTGGGTAGAGCTGGCTGTTGCTCTAGTTGGCAGAGGTCAGTAAAACTTTAAACCGCTTGTCTGCTGATGGGTGGGGCTGGGTTCCCTCTCTGTTGGTTCTTTGGCCTGAGGCGACCCAACACTGGAGCCTACCTGGGCTCTTTGGTGGGGCTGATGGCGGACTCTGGGAGGGCTCATGCCAAGGAGTACTTCCCAGAACTTCTGCTGCCAGTGACCTTGTCCTCACGGTGAGACACAGCCACCCCCCGCCTCTGCAGAAGACGGTCCAACACTAGCAGGTAGGTCTTGATCAGCCTCCTGTAGGGTCACTGCTCCTTCCCCTGGGTCCCGATATGCAACACTACTTTTTGTGTGCCCTCCAAGAGTGGAGTCTGTGCTTCCCCCAGTCCTGTCAAAGTCCTGCAATCAAATCCCACTAGCCTTCAAAGTCTGATTCTCTAGGAATTCCTCCTCCTGTTGCCGGACCCCCAGGTTGGGAAGCCTGATGTGGCACTCAGAACCTTCACTCCAGTGGGTGGACTTCTGTGGTATAAGTGTTCTCCAGTCTGTGAGTCACCCACCCAGCAGTTATAGGATTTTATTGTGATTGCGCCCCTCCTACCATCTCATTATGGCTTCTCCTTGGTCTTTGGATGTGGGGTATCTTTTTTGATGAGTTCCAGTTTCTTCCTGTTGATGACTATTCAGCAGTTAGTTGACTCTCAGGCTGACTTTCACTAACCCCTTCCTTAGGCACCAAGGGCAGGGATTATTTACAGGCTTAGGAAGGAGTCCCTTGTGTCTTCCTAGAACAAAGTTCAAACTTGCATTTGGCCCTCAAGCAGCAAGCAACCTGCTTTTAAGCCTAAGTCTCGCTTTGCTCTTATCTTCCATCCATTTCTCCATGTGCTCCAGGTGTCGACTTGGCGGCAGCTGCACACGCTCACTCTGGCCGCGGCTCACGATCCCTGCTCTCTGTTAACCTCCCGCAGGGGCCAGGTTCAGCTGTGGCGGGCACAGTGCCAGTGGGCAGCTGCGCGCCCAGCTCGCTGGCTGCGGGACTCCATGCTGCTTTTTTTTAAGCAGTAAAATTTCAAACAGTAAATATGCCTTTTCTGATTTAAAACATGAAAGACAAGTATATGACACTTGTATGTGACACACTAATTTCATAGGACATTGCTATGAAATTTCTAAAGTTATTTGGGAGAGGAACTCATCCATTCACCACTCACATGGTGGTGAAATTTACACAGTGACCCAACTATATCCTCAAATGGCTTCCTGTCCCCAAACTTTCTGACTCTGAAAGTTGAATAAAGGAGTCCAATCATTTTCAGTCCAATAAGAAGGCTCACCTTATCCACAGACATCCCACAAGAGGCTTTGCATAACACGTCAGGGAAATCAAAACATTTAATATTTATTCCATTCCACTGCATCAACCAACTTAATATAGCCACCAAAGAATTTATCTTGATAATACCACATAATATTTGCACAAATTGTTTAATGTCATTTGATATCCAGTTGGTTTTCATGTCTTGATTTTAGTGAATGTATCTTAGCTCTTGAGAGACCTTTCTAATCTTTGAAAATTATTCCTTTATTCAATAAAGTTTATTAACTTCATCAGATGAGTAAGAAACTATACATGTGTGCACAGCCTTATGTTTAATAATCTGCTCTAAAAGTGTATTTTCCAGGTTACTCTTCTTCAAAAGAGGATGCTTGTATGTATCCATTCTTTTGATATACCTTTAATTCTCCAAAATTTTAGACAGTAATGTTAAGATTAACATCATTCAACAAAATAATCCAAACACTTTTTCTATGCCAGAAACTCTCACGGGTCTGTGGCCTTAGACACCTTTAATACATCTAGTTGTACTCTAAAGTGTTAACTTGTATAGAAGAACACATCTAAAAATGGGATTTTAATAGCTCTACCTTTTATTTGGAAAATGTTTTAATTAGAGCATCTTCTGTAAGAGCTATGGGCCTAACCAGGTTCTTTCTTTTTTTTGTTTTTAACTAGAAACAGCTATCTCCCTAGAACAACAGGCTTTATGTTCTATAGTCTTTTTCAGTTTCCAATGCGAAAGGCCAATAGGACCTGTGTCTCCAAAACACCTCCCTCATCTTGTTTTAGTTTTTGCTAAAATGCCACCTTCTCAACATAATTTTTCCTTGACTGTTTCATGTAAAACTGCTTCCTTCTCCAGTCTATTTTTTCCTTATAGTTCTTAGCACCTTCTTCATAGTATAAAGCTTGCTTATTTATTCTGATGCTTGCTTCGAATGTAAGCTTCATAGAGGAACAATTTATGTTTTGTCCATACTTAACCTCAAAGCTTAGACTTTTGGCTGGCACCTAGTAGGCACTCAATACATATTTGTCAAATGAATGAATAAATATGGTCCTTCTATCTGGAACACTTTCCTGTTCTTTACTGTTGCCTAATTAATTTCTACTAAATCTTCAGATCTCACTTAAGGCCACTTAGGTAGGCCTTTCCTTACCTTCTAGAGAAAGATGAGTCATCTAGTAATACATATATCTGTCACACTGAACTCATCATGGCCAGAAATTTACACTTAATTGCATTTAATTAGTGCAGGTCCAGGAGGGCAGGTGCCATGACTGTTGCCCCCACCCATCCCCACCATGGAAGTCCCAGCCGCCATCCTGGCACAGAGCTGCTGCTCAATACATGTTTGTTGACTGAAGAATTATGGTAGAGTTTAGTATCACACACTAATTCTAGCTACCCACCAAGCCTCCGCTAGCACCACTCTTCTGAACCTCAATCTGTAGCTAAACTGGCCCTTTTTCAGTCCCTTGGGGGTGTTATGCTCACTTGATACATTGTTTCCCCTTCCTGGAAACTGCATGTACCTCCACCAATCTCCTTATACACACACGTCATATAGTTCCCTCCAATGTGTCCTTTAGATCATAGTTTAAACATTACTTTACTAGGAAATCATTTCATGCCTTCAAGCTTCAGCTTATGTCAGACTAATTTGTTGTCACAAAACTTTGTTCCTTTCCTTCATACAAATAAGTTATGTTCATTTTAAATATTTGCTCATTTTTAAAAATATTTCATTAGTGCTTATTTCCTCTGTTAGATTGCAAGTACCAAGAGAGCAACTGCCACGCCTACCATGGCAACCACGGGTGACAGGAATCAGCATTTGAATTCAAAGAGGGAGCCTGAGAAATGGCTACCACTGGTTTGAGGTTCCAAGGAAGGCAGCATGCTCACAAATTACTCATTTCTGACCCAGGAAGGTAGAACAAATTCTCTTTTTGTTCACTGTTTTACCTCTGTTACCCAGCATAATCCCTATGACATAGTAAGAACATTACAAGTACTCATAGAAAAAAATGAAAGAGGCATGGTAATATATTCCATGACTGAAGACTCCACATAAATTATGCAAATTAGGGCTTCCCTGGTGGTGCAGTGGTTGAGAGTCCGCCTGCTGATGCAGGGGACACGTGTTCGTGCCCCGGTCCAGGAAGATCCCACATGCTGCGGAGCGGCTAGGCCCGTGAGCCATGGTCGCTGAGCCTGCATGTCCGGAGCCTGTGCTCCGCAACGGGAGAGGCCACAACAGTGAGTGGCCCGCATACCGCAAAAAAAAAAAAAAAAAAAAAAAAAAAAATGCAAATTAGTTTTTTAGCCAAGCTATTTCTCAACAAAATTAGTTAACTGGCATCACTGCTTACAAATCGGGTTCTCTGTGTACTGATATCATAGAAACCTCCAAAGTTAAGGACAAGTTTCTGACCTGTGGTGACATTGCTGAAGGACAAGCTGAATCTCTGAAAGAATCAAATTAATTTACAAGAGACTGCACTTTTCAGAATATTATCCTTCATAAGTCATGCCATCTTTCAGAATCCCTAAGCATATGTTCTGACCTAACTTTCTTTTTCTTCAAACCTTTTAAAAAGAAGACTTCTAGAAGTCTTTTAAAGTTAGAGAAAATCTAACTTATAATAGAGTTCAAAGAACTAAGTCAATACATGTAAAGATATTCCATGAGGAGTATTTTTAGAGTTCTAACTCAAGATGGTAAGAACACCTCTCTCTCTCACTCTGTTACTGAATTAAATCAAAGACTATCTTTCCTAGTTTTCCCCTATCTGTACCTCTTTACTAAAGACAACTGGGTATCAATTTTGAGGCTCTGGTACTTCAGCAAGTTGGAGAGAAATGGATTAAGGCATTGTGGTGACATGGGAGGCCATGGAGGAGAAAGAAGGTATGGGGTGAGTATTCAACACTAACAGGTTTTCAGGAATCAGCTATGGATGACCAGACCTTGCTTCAACAAAAGCTCTAAAGCATTCTTCTCAGGTTCCTGCCAGTTTTTTTTTCACCTTTTGTATTGAGTCCATATACCTTTTTCTCTTTCCTAAAATTCTTCCTATTACTTCTAATAGAATTCCTCAGGGCCCAGTATGAAACATGATAGCTCAGTCTCTGAAGCATACATGGAATTCTTGTCACATGCAGAGGATATCTGGGTTGCTGTTTAAGTGACTCCTCTAATGTATTTGTTTATCTGTCTTTTTATTCTTTATTATTTCTTCTCTCCTCCTCTTTTTCTACCAACTTCTCTACCTCTTCTCTTTCTTTATAAAAATTAAACTAGTTAAGACAAGATTATATTACTCGTGAAGAACCTAAAAAAGAATCATCAAAATTCCAAAGTCAAATGAGAGCCCAGCATCCCAGGGCGATTCCAACCAATAGTTAAATAAGGCACAGAATTCAAGCATGGATTCCTCTGGGACTGATGGAATAGGAAGAAAGAAAGGCTAAAGCGGGGGCCTTCTCACCACTTAAGTCCTTTAACTCTGCTCTTTTAGATACTAGTCTAGATTATCTAAAAGTCAGGTAACAGTAACAGAAATGAGGGTATCAAAAGAGGAAAGGGGGTCGAGGGGAAAAGAGGAGGCTGGGAGGCTACGGTCAACACTAATTAAGGGGGGAGGCAATCATATACAAATGTGGACTGAGTTTGTGTGAACTGGGAATAGCCAATACATGTGCAGCTATCTTAGTAGATGTTTCTGGGTCAAAGAAATAAAGACAGAAAATTAGGTAAAAAATGAAAGCAAATAGGATAATAAATATAGAAAAGTTTAGGGCCACCACTCTTAATTCATCCTACCTAAGATCTAACCCAGTCACCATCTGTGAATGCTATGGACTGTTTTTCAAGGTGGCCTAGTCCCACAGGCATCACCTTGGAATAATTATATTCTAAAGCTACTTGTATTAGGTCTTGTGGTACCAAAGTGACTGTTTTTCAGTTGTTATTTTAACTGGAAATACTCTATGACTTAGAAAAGTTTCTGCCTTAATTTTTTTTAACCAGTCACCCTTCTAAACTCTGCCTCCCAGCCTTCTTTTATCTTTTCTGAAAATTTCTGAGAAACACTGAATATTAGATTTTTACCCATCTGTAAATAGTCATAACACTATTGTATCAGAACTATGGAATTCCGTAAAATGGGTGTAGCAGTGGCCTGTAAGTCCTTTAGCCAGTCGTGTGTGTGTGTCTGTGTACAACAAATCTGATCATATATGCAATGATACATTATAATATTGGGTGTCATAAACCTTTTTAGATCTGTAATCCCTGCAATTTCATTAAAACAAGCAATTAACATGAATCACTAGTATATATTAAGTGCTCAACTGTAGCAGTTCAACAGTTTCGTCTTTTTCATTTAATGATGGAAAGTGAGATAATATTGTTGGAGATTGGCAGTCTAAAACAGTAACCTTAGGAAATGGCATTTCACTGGGATAAAAAAACACAATTCACACAAAAAGAGAAAAAAAAACAGAGATAAGGCTTTTTTATAAGTTAGGTAAGATAAACTAGGTTTAGAAAAACCTTGGGCTTATAAAGCTATTTAAACCCACGTTGATTGGATCCTCAGATGTGTTAGACTATTGGCTCCTATCACAAAGGAAAGGCAAGCATGTAGTGGATACAATGAATGCCTCAAATATAATCTGTGGTTGGGTAAATATGTGAATGTATGTGTCACATTCAGAACAATAAACTGTTGTTACTTTCCCTTAATGTTGATGTTTTGGTATATGTATATATGCTTTGTTGAAATTAAAAAAAAAACTTACAACAAAACTTTATCCTTTCCAGTTAGGAAGTAAATATGAAAATATGAAAATATCCACATTATCCTTTATTAATATATACTAGTTATGTTTCCAAGGACACAATTACTATGAGTAGATTGAACGAGGGATTGAAAGGCTAAGTATCTCCTACAACAAAACTTCCATGACTTAAGCATCCTGCTATGTCCTCATCGAGACTACAACTGAAGGCTTCCAGGAAAAAATATACTGAAGGTTTTAAATTTTTTCTTATTTGACTGAATGTGATCCTTTTTGTGTTTTTTTACCTTTGTCCTCTCTTAGACTGTAGGTTTGAAGAGAGCATAAATAATATTCCTCTGAACAGTTATCTAATGCATGCTATTCAACTATAATTAAAAAACAGATCTGCATTTATATATTTCCCCAAAGGCCAGGAAGCTAGTGTGAGCAGTGTATAATGAAGAGGAATTATGCACAAACATCCCACAAATGGGGCATAATTTGAATTAGTTTAAATGAATACATTGCATTCTAAATATCTGTAATATACAAATTACATTTTATATTTTCTAAATATTTTCTGAATTTCAATTAATTATTTTGAATGACATATTTAGTGTATTAAAGAAAATACTCTGACCTTAAGTTGTTTTTCCAAAGCAGCAGTTGCATGATCGCCACTAGATTCATCAACCACCACCACCATGTGCGTGAGAGAATTCACCCTGACTTGTTCCTGTTCCAGGTCTTCTTGAAGCACCTGAAAGGTAAGTTTTTTTAAAAAGGAAATTAAAATAATAGTCTCCTGCTCTGTATGCCAGAAACATTTCTTCCCAAATGAGTGTGATTTATTCCTGCCATGTTTTGGGTAATACAATTTTTTATTAGACCGGAATCGTTTCAAGCAAATTTTCTGCTATGGTGCTCAGCAAAATTTGCACGTTTTTGTCAATTGAATGTGAACGTATATATAGAGAAAGCATCTGTTGAGAAAGGCATACAAAGATATGCTGCCTGTTACCCCACTGCATCTCACTTTTTCAAGGACTTTTCTCCTAAAATACCTGGCCACCTCAAGCATCTGCAATGTCTCCTTCTCTACAGTTCTCCATTATCAACCAAAACAAAACAAAACAAAACAAACTCTTGACCCCAAAAAACCCTCCCGCTACTGCCTCATTATGTGTTCCTCTTCACTAAAAAATATTTTGTTTTCTACATTACTCTTTCTACTTCCTTACCCTACTATTCCCTTTACCCACTATCCCATTAAAACATCTCTTGTAAAGGGTGCCATCAACCTCCAGGTTCCCAAATCCAATACCCATTTTTTGATAGCATCTTACTTGACATTTTGATTACTAACCTAATTAACCACTCCTTCATTCTTGATCCTCTCTTCTCTCTTCTTGAGCTTCATGTACCACCCTTGCCTGATTATCCTCCTACCTCACTAAGATTCAGCTCCTTTGCTGGCTGGTTCCTTCTCCTCTGCTCAACTATAAATCAGATGACATTCCTCTGGATAAAAACCAATGGAGTCCCATCACACTAAGAGGAAAAATCCAAATCCTTGAACCTGAAATCCTTATATGATCTAGCACCTTCCTGCCCCTCTAATCTAACTGCATACCATTCTTGCCCTCTGACACTATGTTTCAGTCATACTTGCCTTCTCTCTCTTCCACACTGTGTCAAGCTATTTGTTCTACCCCAATTGCTCTTCCTCTGTATCTTTAAATAATCTCTCATTCTTATCATTCAGGACTCAGTTTAAGTGTCACCTGCACAGAGAGGCTTTTCATGAAGATGCTATCTAAATTTGCTTCTTAGTTACTATTTCTATAACTTTTTAAACATAACATTTTCATGCTCAGATTTTTCTTATGTATTAGTTTAGTCATTTGTTGTTTGTCTTTACTTACTGGAATATAAGATCCACTAGAACAGAGATGCCCCCTGTCCTTCTCACTACATATTCCAAGCAACTAAAGATAAACAAACTCTTGTTAAATGAATATCACCATGTGGAGGGGTGAGGGCAATATTCACAGATGAGTTTGGCCCTTCCTGACTGCATAAAGATTACAATCTAATGGGTGAGATTCTTTTTTTTAAGTGTATTTACAATTATACTATCAAGCACATATAACCCCAAACAGTATTCCAATCTTTTAAAAATCACAGTGTATAGATTTTTTGTAAAGATAAACAGGGGTAAACAGAGGAATAAACAGACAGTAAACAGAGGAGGACTAAACAGAGGAGGCTGCTCTAGATCCAAGACACCCTGCTTGGGAGATCCAGTTCCTCCAGGACCTTATCACACTACACTAATTATTACCTGGTAATCCCTAAATGAGTATGTAAAGTTCCTAGTCATCTAGTCTGCCTCTTAGAACATGTTATTATATAATACAAGAATGAAGAAGCAGGTTTGGGACGAAGCCTGTTACTTTCTAGAAAACCTGGAATCCCTACTTGTGCAACAATGATGCCTGGCACCTATCAGACTAGCTCTTAGTTATTCGAACCCTATGGCAGGCGTAAGGGAATCTATTAGAATTAGCTACATCACAAACTCAAATGTTTGAGCATTTTTATCTTAGGACTTTTATTTTTCAAGTCTCAACATTTTAGAGCACTATATAAAATCACTTACTTTTACTTCCTCTCTCCAGATTTTCACAGTACATTTTCAAGTGAAGCAATTTAAAATAAAATGACTATGCATCTATTTTGTGTGTGGAGTCTATACTGCCTATCACACCTTTGACATTCCAGGGCTTACACTGGTTAATAAAACTCTTTCTGCCATGAGGCTGAAAATGGAAACATTAACATTCAGAGTTGCCCTTGAAAGTCATGTTAAGTCTGTGTTTTCTGAGTTATATAAGCTAGGACTGGGAACATTTCAAATGTGTCAGCCAGGAATTTTAAAAATAATAATTAAAAGGTGGCCAATATATCATAAATTGGTTTAATTTGGCCAATTCTTTTTTCCTATCACTCAAGTATGAGAGTATATTTAATTACATGTATTAAAGACAATTAGGAAATAATGCTATACTATTCACATTTTTTACATTTTTATTGTTTTCATATATTTTAGTAAACGAAACAGAAAATCATTGTTTGAGCCATGAGGTACTTATGTTGAAACTCAGGCTGCATCTTTCTAAAGCATATGTGATCAAATATCCTAGTTATTTTCTCCAGTACTTAGATTTCTGATTTTGTTTTGCTTATCTATTTGTTCTATAATCAGAAATTATATTCTTGCCATAGTGATCAAGGGTTTACATGTTATGCTTTTGCTGACGTGCTAACACAAGGTACCACTAAAGTTAGCTGTGAGTTAATAGCTTTAAAATCAAACATGAGAACCATCTGAACTTACAGTCAGTAGAGGTAAATAAAGGAATATGGGAAAGGTTCTCAACAGTGGATGAAAATCTCGAAGAATGCATAGCACTGCAGTAAATTAGCATATGCTCTATTTGATTTCATTTCCAGTATCTCCTTTTCTCTTCTATGACTTTTTCAAATTATATCGTTTTATTTTACTCCTAATCAGGGATTAAAACAGAAAAGCTTAGGGCTTCCCTGGTGGCGCAGTGGTTGAGAGTCCGCCTGCCAATGCAGGGGACACGGGTTCGTGCCCCGGTCCAGGAGGATCCCATGTGCCGCGGAGCGGCTGGGCCCGTGAGCCATGGCCGCTGAGCCTGCGCATCCAGAGCCTGTGCTCCTCAACGGGAGAGGCCACAACAGTGAGAGGCCCGCGTACCGCAAAAAAAAAAAAAAAAAAAAAAAAAAAACAGAAAAGCTTAAACTGACCTTTCTAAGCATACTCAATAGCTGCAAGACAGACCTATTGCAACACTGTAATCATTTCCTATTTTCCCAGACCTCAGCTCCAAAAATAAATATTAATGAATATCACGGTATTAGCTAATCCCCTTATTATTTGCAAAAGACAAAAGACTATAGAATATCCAATGTCCAGAATTCATTTTTTAAAAATGAAGTTGATTCTTAGAATTAGCAAAAATGCCATACAGAAAATGGTTAGCTTAAAAAGTTAAAACTTTCTGCCAACCTATTATGTATCCATGAATAAGGGCCTTGATCATTGGTATAAAGTACACCCTCCTGCTTCCCTCTTTGAGAAAACATGGATTCTCAAGGCAACTAATTTTTAACGTACATTAGAGTTTTTAAAGCTATTTTACAATTAATTTTTAATTAAATATTTACTTCTTATGGATTTGAATTTCTCATAGCTGGATTTATACAATGGAGATTTACAGTTGATTTGCTAATTAAACTGAAATATGAGCCAAATTATTCCAAATACAGATGTATCCCCAGAGAAATACACTAAAATTTTTGCCTATCAGAAGAGAATGTCTTCAGGTTAAAATACTGTAATATATGATCATTAAAGTCTGTTTTTCTTTATTAAAAGAATATAAATTATTTACACAGAGATACCTACTAGGTATTTTATTATGTATTTCTTGCCAGTATTTTTCTTAGAGTAATGCATTTGTTACACTTATCAAATTTAAAAAAATCTGTCATGCTCCTAATTAAATTTCTATACCATTATTAGATACAAATGTCAGCAATGTTTGTTTTTTAATGTCAACTAACAATCCCTTTTTTCCTTATGACAAGAAAAAAGGCCAACAGTGATATTTAACATTAAAAATGCTTAGATTTGACCAACTTAGATTTTGTTATACCTCTGTATAACAAATAATTCTATTTCTAATAAATTATTCTCTAGTTAAAGAATCTGACCAAATTTGTTGTTCCCTTAGTACATATTCACATCTTATGATTTAAATATGACTTTTCTCTATTTCCTTCAAATGTTTCAGCGGTACCGAATTCTTGCTCTGACCCATGTCAAGTTGGTCTTCAAAATCTGGCTTAGGACAACCACTGAAGAGTCACTTCAATGTTTACTTCAGACTTATGCTATTTTATCCTTTCTTAGCATACATGTGAAATACTGTTTGGAAAATAAAGGCATGGAAATATGTAAGGCTAGGTAATTATTAGATTTGACACTTAGAGGTGAAGAACAACAATTAATAGAAAGGTAGAGTAATAGAAAACAAAAACAAGGTTGGATCTCCAGTAAGTTCTATAGGAGGGTATACAATACTTCCCTTGGTCAGAGTATATGCTCAACAACATGAAACAGGAAAGGACTGTGGTTGCCTATATGCATAGTTTATTACTCCTTCTACTTCAATGATTAACCAACAGGAAATTACCAACACTTGCAGGTCCTACACACACACACACACACACACACACACACACACACACACACACCTAGAAACAACACAGATCATGGGTTATGCATGGATTCTAAGGCCATCTACTCCCACATATCACTTTAAATTAATATAATTAAAATATGCTTAGTAAACTATTAAGTTTAAGTGATTTATAGTTTTTAGCTTAGCCAAATAAATGTACACAAAAGGAAAGACTGATGAGAACAAAACTTGAATTGAATATAAAATGTGCAAAAATTTTAAGAAACCAGAAGAGTTTCTACAAACATGGAATACGTCTAACATTTAGGAAAGTACTATCTTAGAAAATCCAGCTCAGGAACCAAAAAATCCCTAGATACTCATGAACAATTAGCTAATGCAATACATCTGGATGTGAATTGAATTTATTTTCAAATAAAAGCATCCCTGGGCCTCCCTGGTGGCGCAGTGGTTGAGAGTCCGCCTGCCGATGCAGGGGACACGGGTTCGTGCCCCGATCCCGGAAGATCCCACATGCCGCGGAGCGGCTGGGCCCGCGAGCCATGGCCGCGGAGCCTGTGTGTCCGGAGCCTGTGCTCCTCAACGGGAGAGGCCACAGCAGTGAGAGGCCCGCGTACAGCAAAAAAAAAAAAAAAAAAAAAAAAAAAGCATCCCAGGCAAATCAGAAAACTTTATGATTTCTTAGGAAATGATGGGGGGGTAGGCAGTATATCATTCTCGTTACTTTTTCTCTTATGGTCACTTTTACATCCTTCTTTCCACCACCTCTGCACTGGGCTAGGTTCTGTATTCCTTATTCTATCTATTCCCTGAATGAAATGATCTGGAAATGACTTGCCATTTTATTTTCAGTCCAATATTCACTTTACAAAGCCTGACTGGTCACAGTACTGTCTAGTTCCCCATGAGGATGTATTTATAGTATGTACTTTTGTTATAAATTTGCTGAATATTTTAAATAGGCTTCCTCAACAGGCTCTCCTAGAAGAGCTTTTATTTTGATACCCACTTACTTAAACATTCTTGCATAGGTATCTTAGTCTTTATAGCAAACCCATTTTTTTAACTTTTTTGTTAAAAATAAATGTTTGTTTCCTCTAAAGCCTAAGCTACCAAAAGTGGGGGGGACCTAAAGACCATTTCTATGATGTTTTAAAGATTTTAAAAGCACCCAATGCTTATCAATCCCAGGAAGGGGGCTCAGTAAATGTGGAAAACTGTTTTAAAAACAGAGCTGACCATTAATGTACCCCTACATCTTTCCAAATATAAGTAGAAAAGGACATAGTATGGATGATAGAGTGACAACAATATGTGCGTGTTTAAAGGTGTGGGATCTAACGTCAGATTTTCTGAGTTTGATTCCTGCATGTATTGCTAACCAGCTGTGTGACCTTGTGAAAGTTTCCAACCACACCAAGCCTCAGCTTCCTAATTTTCAAAATTGGGATAATAAGAGTACCTACTTCATTAGATGGTTAGGAAGAATGAATAAGCTACAATTGGTTAGCACCTTGCCTGGTACACAATAAATACTAACAGCTAGTTAGTTCTAAAAACTCATATTTAGGCACATTCAGAACAAAGACTTTAAACCATACTGCAAGAACCCAATATTCACCTAATTCACCCTCATCTTATTCATGCTGTCATCATCTTCCAATAAGCATTCTATGTACAGAAATGGAATGTGGTTTTGGAAATCCAAGAAAAGAATGGCTGAAGTTACAGTAAAGCTTTAGGATCTGAAGAAATATATAATACATTTTAAATCCTTAAATAAGACTTTAACTTCCAAATTATTTACATGAGATTAATAACAGTAGCTTTAAACTAATTGATCAAGTGGTCTCATACGTTGCTGAAAAATTACCATGGTCAGAGGAGCTATTTCATGGAGTGAGGAAATATTTCATGAGTGATAGATCCTAATCATTGAATAATAACCCTCAATTCTCCTAACTTTCCTCCTCCCTCTACAGTCCATGCATGCATGCATCTATCCATACATCCTACATATAGTTATATCATTGAAATCAGAAATTAAAGTGAACACCAAGAAAATCTAATAAATAATTACAAAATGTCATTAGCCTAAAAATTATTATTGAAAAAGAAGAGAACAGGATTATTGGGAGAGAGGGCTGGGGTGGAAGGTTTCAAGTGTACCACAGGGAAGTTATCTGCATTGACTGGCGAGTATGTAGATGTAACATTCAATTCTACTGATTATCTTCCAGTTCAAACATTACTGCCATTCTCATGATGAGCCCATTTTCTTCAATGTTCCCTTTCTAGTCCCTTTTTCCCTAATTTTAAAGAAAGAGCTTCAGGATTAATGCTGAAAAATCACTTCCTTAAGCATCTTGACTCTGAGCATTTCATACACAGCCACTACTAATATGTTCTCTTTCCCTACTGCGTATTCTAAGTTTGAGGACTTGTATGCACCCAGTCTCTCCATCTTTTCCATCTAGATATTCCCAAGCCTGAGGGACCGAGTGCCATACTTCTCTAATCTCTTTGCTACTCTCTGCATTTGCTCTAGCCTCTAGGATCGCCACTGCAATCAAAGTTACTGGAATCTCAGAACAGACGAAAAGAGTCTGGGTTCAAAGGCAGACAGGTCAAGACGACAAGCTCAAGTCTACGAAGTACTATTTAAGTTACCTTAGGCAACTCAACCTCTCTGAATACATTTATTTATCCACAAATTAGGGATTTAAATCCCTCCAGGACAGGTTTAGTACTAGAGTGAAATGAGATAGTACATTAGAATCAGCAACTGCAGTACTTAGTAGAATTGATAAATAGTGAAGAAATGCTTATTTTCTTCTATTTCTGACATCATCGCCTTATCATTTTGTTCTTACACTAAGATGCATGGAAATAGCTCCTCTGGGCATCAGTATTTATTCCCAGTACCCTTGATAATTATATTACATATCTTTAATTACTAAATATTCTCAGTGTGCTGAAACTATAGAACATCATGTAAAAATATATGCTTCAGTAGTTTTCTCATTCTCACTAGATATGACCTAGATCTTTGTTAATGGAATATTAAATATTATCCAGTATAAATTATCTCTGAAAAATGTAGTTCCACTGAGTAACAGAATACTACCAGTTGTACTACTAGAAATCATTCTGTTCATAACAGAAATATTAAACATAAAATAATATGGCTTCCCTGGTGGCACAGTGGTAGAGAGTCCACCTGCCGATGCAGGGGACACGGGTTCGTGCCCTGGTCCGGGAAGATCCCACATGCAGTGGAGCGGCTGGGCCCGTGAGCCATGGCCACTGAGCCTGTGTGTCCGGAGCCTGTGCTCCGCAGTGGGAGGGGCCACACAGTGAGAGGCCCGCGGACGGCAAAAAAAAAAAAAAAAAAACATAAAATAATAGTATACTGTAGTTAACAATTTTATATTCCTTAGAAATATACATAATGAAATATTCAACATTACTTTTACATGAAATTAGATTTATGGTCATGCATTTTGTTATAAGATACATGAACTTATTTTTCAAGACAAAATATTTTCTTAAAATTCATATTATCATATCAGTTGTAGCTTTCTTGTGAAGAATTTTCCCCTAAAATGCATTCTAAAATGTTTTATATACTTAAATAATTCCTTAACATTATTAATGCTGCATTACCTATGGAAGGAAACTGAAATTAATTTGTATTGGTTCCGGAAAATAAAGATACTTTAGCTGAGACCAGCTCGATTAAGTGAGAGATAGGGTCTTTTTCTTTCCTTCTTGTTTCACCCTCCCCAGAGGGCAGAAAACTTCTAATAAATAAGCATTATAGGAGAAATTAAGAATAAAAAATAAACTGGGTATCTCTAAGATGAGGGGGTCTTGGATAATTACATTTTAGTAGATGTACTGATGTACTTTAAAACAGGGCTGTAACATTTTGAGCCATGTTCCTGAATCAGTGCTCAACAGTCGCTCATTAGTCACCTGTTAGCTGGAATCACTTGATCTGTGAAAATAAGGACATGGGTATGGATTGCATTATTATTTTTTAATTAAATTAAATTAATGGCATTATCTAATATGAGGAAGTTATCCTTGGAATCTGCTGCTTTTTTGTAGTATGTTGATGGGAAATTAGAAGTCTTCTCAACTAGATTAAAAAAAATTAAAACTGAGTATTATGCATACACTACTCTGTAGACCATAAAGCATAATATTGTCCCTTTTTACATTAACTTGCCACTTCTTTATGCCGAAAAAATTTTATTACCATACAAATCAACTTTGTTTGAGTAAAAGTCATGTCTTATATAATAATAACAGCTAAGATAATTTATATAATTCTGGGTATCAAGTATTATTCTAAGTGCTTTTTAGGTAATTATGTAGTAAATATTTTTATCAATCCTGTAAGATAGGTATCATCATCATCATCATCATCACCACCCTGATTTCATACTTGGAGAAAATGAGGCACAAAATGCTTAAGCAACTTTTGCAAAGTCAGTCAGCTCACAAATGATAGAGCTATATTTTGAACCTAGGCAGTCTGGCTTCTGAATCTGTGATATACTGCCTCTCATATAAGAGATATTAATATAGCTCATATAAGCATAAGAGATAGATATATGTTTCTTATAACTCATAAGGCACATGAATAGAAACTTAAAAACTC
Organism: Mesoplodon mirus; assembly: GCF_964341445.2. NCBI lineage: Eukaryota > Metazoa > Chordata > Mammalia > Artiodactyla > Ziphiidae > Mesoplodon > Mesoplodon mirus. The sequence continues at coordinate 31,184,832 of NC_138981.1, forward strand.
CTGTGTGTAAGTGTATGCGTTTGTGTGTGTACTCAGTTGAGTATCAGGTTTTACCCCTCTAGTGATACTTGAATTCAACCTATTACATTTGAAAAACTACTATCACAAAGCTTGCTTTAAAAAACACACACACAATAGTTAGGTCGTCCTATATGCTCTTACTGTTTGAAAGTAATGTTAACATTGGTATGTCTTAGTGACAAATGTTAATCACAAAAATTGTGTTTAATATAAGGTTTTGAGTATTGAAAGGAAGTTCAAGTTACTTTTATCTAAATGGCTTAGTTTCTTTATATACTACATTTTTTTTCTTACTTTTCTCTCATGAATCTTTCCTATTTGGATATTCTCTCTTGAAACCTGTTCATCATAATGCTGTCTATTGGTATGATCATGCCATCTCCCACCTAGAGGATGCATGCTTTTCTCCCATGGTTCTTATTCACTGCCCCTTCAAGGTCAAGTAAGGTCCATATGGAAACCAAAGAAAGAGACAGAATAACATTTCTAGGCCTTCTCTCTCCTTTCTAAGTAAAAATCTCAAAAGAAAGGTTAAGTTGTAAGCCCAGCTTAAAGGGGCAAGCAAGACCTGATCAAGCCTAAGACTGAGGCCATAAGGGCAAAAAAGAGTCCTTATAATTTATAGGAAGTTCAACCTAACTCACAAGTTCAACCTAACTCACACAAATTTAAAAACAAAGTTGTAGAATTACAGACACTATAGCTTCTTTGGCTGGTTCACTGTGCACATATTCCTCATGAATTGGCCATCTGTGGTAGGTAGCCAGTTGAGGATTTGATTCCATTGAATGGTTTTCCTTTTCTGCATAACCAAGGCTCACATGCTTGATTTCTATGGACAAACACAAGTATGACTGCTGGTAGCATCTTCTGTGACATTTATAAAAAGATGCCAGGGTTATAACCATTAAGATATTTGAACAGAGAATGAAACAGGGAGAGAGGAATGAAAAAAAGCCAGAGTTAGTGGGAGGGCACCAGAGATAATATCTCCATGTAAGTTGCTTTAAAGATGTATTCCTTCTTCACCTATATGAGTTGTTTTCTTGACCCAACTCACAATGTTTTTTACTGTTTATTTAAATTGTAAGTTTCATGTCTCTGTCAGAGTGGAAGCAATGATGAAGCTTTTGTGTGTGATAGAAGTAGTCAGAATTATTAAAAGCATTTGATACAAAAACCATTTACTGAGCATCAGTTATGTGCTAAATACTTGGCTAGACATTGGGAAACACACAAGAGGCCTCTCTGGTTCTCTGGCTGCAGCATAGTATATATATATATATATTTTTTTTTACCAATTATATTGTTTACCTTTACTGCCATAGCCATCAAGCATTCATTAAGCACTTATGCGGGCAAAAAATAGGAAATAAAATGGAATTTCATAGCAGTAACTAATAACATGTACTTTTAATCTTGCTAAAGATGTAAGAGAGCTTATTAGTCACTAAAAGCACTACATGATTCTATGGCATTCTTAGGTTTTTCAGAATCACTCATGCTCCTCCCAATTACTGCATTTCTCTCTTAGTATTGCCTATATTTTAGAAATCCAACTTTGGCCTCCCAATTGCCCAGTCTCAGAAACTATTATTTTGAACTCTGTGATAATTCCCTAAATCTAGTCTCTTTGGTTCTGCTGTTGATTTTCAAAACATTTTTTAAACAATTTTCATTGACATTGCTTTGATTCAGACTCTATATACTTTATGCAGTATCTTCCTAACATATTCTGGCCTCCTGTTCATCTGTGTTCTAGTTTATCTTACAAGATATGTCTTCCTAAAATATAAGATAAACTTTCCTAAATTGTCACTCTCCTCAGTTTCATTTATCATCAGTAATGGCTCCCTATTGCCCACAGACTAGCTCTAAGTGCTTGTCTTGAGATCAAGACCCTCCAGGATCAGGCTGTGGTCCTCCAGCAGTGAGCAGAGTGCAGCACATAACCTAGGCAAGTGACATACCTTCTATTGCCCCACCTCATTTCCTTTGCCCAACAAATCACTGTTTCTCAAGCCATCTGACATATTATGCCTTGTATAATGGTCACTTGTTTTCTGTGTCATTATCTGATGTACTAGCATGTGAGCTTCTGGAGGAAGATTCCATACACAGTAGGTCTCTGTATTCTTCACAGCAGCTATTTTGCTTTAATAAGTGTTTGTTCAGTGATATGGAATAAAATTCAATGGAATGAAATGAAATGTCAAATCCTTTGGCAGGATTACACCTAAATCTTCCCATTACATGACTATCTAGATCATTTTAAAGGTCATCAGAAGAGGCTATTTCACAATCTTGGCAATCCAAATGTTTGTGATTAACTAAGCTTCAATGAAAGGATAGGTGACTGAGCTTCTAAGAGGTCATTTAATTTGTATTAATCAGTACTTAACAAAGAACATTTACTGAAGTCGTAACATAGTGCACATGTCACGATGATACCTGCAAATTCTAATAACTTATATGGTAAGGATCTTGTTGATGTTCTTACTAAGTCAGTGTAACTAGTAACAAAAGTCTAAACTTCTCATAAGAATTGGTAACAGCTAGTAAACTAAGCTTTAAACCTCATCTCAGTGTGACTGTGCTACAAGACAAGATTCCCGAGTCAATTATTTTCTTTTTGATTAAAATACCCTCCAAAATAGCAAACTGCTTTCCCATTAATGAAAGTTCAAGCCCACATAAGACTTTTATTGTCCTCAATAATACTGTCACTCTTTCTAGGGAAATTCTTTCATTCCTTATCAACACCACTAATAAAATCTTTCTCTTAAGACAGAAATAACCAACCAGAATTATTTCTGACATGTTCCTTCACAAGAAGATTGAGAGCTTCAATTTGTTCACTCCCAAGAGAATCACTTTTGGGTGACTCAGATCTAAAGTAAACCTCTAAATTCTTTCCCCAAAGCAATAGCTATGAAGAATGACTGGTCTCTTCCAAATTTTGCAGCAAATTGAACTTTTCCCAGTTACCCCGAATTAACAGTTTGGCTAGATTTAATAGTAACCACCAATACAGGATCGATCGTTTTACCTTGCCTAATTGGCAGATTCAGTAAAAGTGACTTATTTCCATGGAATTTTACAGTGGTTCAATTTCTAGCCTGCCTTGTAATAAAATGCTGTCGAAATGAAGATAGCAAAGGATGCTGCAACAGAACAGAGAGAAGCACATCTGTAATATGCACGGTGTACTTGCAAGATTTGCCCTCCAACTGAGAGAGACAGAGAGAGAGAGAGAGAGAGCGCGAGAGGGCACGCACACGCCAGAGTCCTCTGACCCGAGCAGAATTTAAATCCATTCCCAGAAACAAAACCTGAATCTCTTCTTTAATTCTGTCATCTGTAATCATCTCTTAAAAAAATAAAGAGGATGACTCAAGGATGTACTGTCTATGGATATGAAGCTAAAAAAACTAAATGTTATATTAGGTGAAAAGCATGGAGATGCAGCAGGGTGCAGTTACTTTCTGACTACTCCAAGGTTACTGATGTATTTCATTGTCAGAAGGAGAAATTTTCTTATTTTCATTCACTAAAAATCCTTGGGAAGAAAAGCTGCAAAGTAAATCAGTGATTATTTAAATAAGGCTTTAGTTTGAATTCAGTTACCTAAAGAAAGAATATTTATTCCTTCTTCTGTTTTATGAAGCTTGGAAAGATTAACAAAAAAAAATTTACTCCTTTTAGTGTATACTTCTAAGAAAACATACATGTTTCCCATTTAAATAAATTCAACTCCTTTATAAATTGTTTGATTTTGTCAAAAAATTTTCTTCTCATTGTAATTACTTTAAGTAACAAAAGAGAATTATCAACTGTCAGGCTTTCTCTTAGCTATGTAATATGTTTTTCCATTGTCTTAATTTTATTAAAAAAATAATATATTGTGAAGTGGGTTTAAACAGTTAAAGGTGGAAGATGGCCTCACTTTCTATGTCAGAAAACCAATTCCTTCTGCTTTTCCTTACACACTTATATGAATAAATCCTAGATGTAAGTGATTACATAATCAACTTGCATATAGTTCTGTTGCTTTCTTTTTGTTTCAAATTATGCTCTTCAAAGCAATTTCATATTCATCAGAAAAGGCACATTTTCAAGTAATGGACAACTATTCAAATTTGATTACAATATTAGTCAGATACTTTCAATTCCATTCATTTTAAATCTTCCAGAGCAAAGTGCAAAACCTTTCAGGTAATTGGCAGAATATGAAGACCCTAGACAGCCTAACCTCAATGAAGGCTCTGTTCCTGGTTTCCAGATGAGACCTTTACTCGTAGTTGCCCTAAGTCATTCACCCTTATGGCTACCCTACCATTCTCTGCCACTTCTCTCCTTCTCTTCCTGGCTTCCTCCTTAGACTCCAGGCATCCAGTGCTGGCATCCATCCCTCTGATGTTCAAAGTTACTGACTGTAGTCTTGTCCTTGCCTGAAATGCTTCACATTCTAAAACTAATCGAAACATTAAAACCATGACTGGAAGGAACACTAAAAATCAACTGGCTCAACACTTTTATTTCCAAAGTGAAAATATGGAGAACCTGAGAGATTCAATAATTTCTGAAAATTACATATTTAGTTAATGGTAAGCTGGGATAGTACTCTGGCTTCCCAGGCAAGAAGGTTGTCTTAGGTTGAGTTTGTTCCCAAACAGACCCTAAGCCAAATATTTGGGTACAAATAGTTTATCTGAGAAGTCATCTCAAGAGACATCATGAGCGGGAAGAACTGAGATAGTTTACCCCATGGACATCTGGGGCCCAGTCTTGCTGGGAAACCTCTGAGAAACTGGGAATTGAGAGATACCTTGGAATCATCCCGCCACTGGGCAAGGATTCTAGGGTACTTATCCATCATTTCCTGTCCCTCCTTGGTTAATGGCAGCTCTGGCAGCACTAACTACTTTTTGCCCATGTTCAAACTGGCTGAGACTCTCCTGTGGCCAGTGAATGCCTTCAGACAGAGAGGAAGCCACTGATATATACAGAAAACTGTCTGCACGCAACTTCCAGTGTAGGCCAAGGGGAAGAGAATGCATACATGGTTTACCAGAGGAATGCATGATCACATAGAAAAAGTGGTCCAGTTCAAGGTCTAGCACTGGCTCTAACTTCTTTATCAGATGTTCAATTAAAACCTATGTGACAAGTGAACCTCTTTTAGTCACAATTTCCATGTGAAAATTAGAATGCAGTTGATGCTTTATTTTTTCCCAACGGGGTAGCAGACGGGATTGCCATAGCTATAGCTCTCCCCAAACTGTTTTATCTTAAGCTGCTGTGGCCAAAGGATGGCTTTGGCTGCAGCAATAGCAAAAGCCAGCCCCATTCTTCACTGAACCTGAAGTTCATTAAATAAAAAACAGCTCTGGGATGTAAAAAGAAAGGTATCTTTCATCTGCATGAAAGAACTGTGAAGCTAGGTATGACAAAAAGTTATATATAAAAAAAAAGAATGGGCTTCCCTGGTGGCGCAGTGGTTGAGAGTCCGCCTGCCGATGCAGGGGACACGGGTTCGTGCCCCGATCCCGGAGGATCCCACATGCCGCGGAGAGGCTGGACCCGCGAGCCATGGCCACGGAGCCTGTGTGTCCGGAGCCTGTGCTCTGCAACGGGAGAGGCCACAGCAGTGAGAGGCCCGCGTACAGAAAAAAAAAAAAAAAAAAAAAAGAATGAAGTTGGGTGAGACACAGATTTAGGAGGTATGAGTTGAGGGAACAGATATTTCCTTTCAAAGCCATAAATCCAAGAAGCACAGAATCCTGAGTAGAGTTGTCAGATATGATCCAGGATGCCCAGTAAAATCTGAATTTCAGCTAAACAATAACTAATTTGGGACATATTTACACTAAAAAAAAAGTTCATTGTTTATGTGAAGTTCAAATTTAACTAGGCTTCTTGTACTTTTATTTGCTAAATCTGGCAACCCTAATTTTGGGCCAATCATGAAGGTTCTTCTGTGTGTGTGTGTGTGTGTGAGAGAGAGAGAGAGAGAGAGAGAGAGAGAGATGATGGACTGAGCAAGGCTCTGTTCCTACAGTAAAACCCTGAGCTAGTTTTATAATGGTTATTAGAATGCAACACTGTCACAATTTGCAGATGACATGATTTTACATACAGAAAACCCTAAAGAGTCCACCAAAAAACTGTTAGAACTAATAAATGAATTCAGTAAAGTCACAGGGTATAAAATCAATATCCAAAAACCTGTTGCATTTCTATATACTGACAACAAACTATCAGAAAGACAATTCTTTTAAAAAAAAACCCATTTAAGATTTCATCAAAAAGAATAAAATGCTTAGCAATAAATTTAACCAAGGAGGTGAAAGACCTGTATGCTGAAAACTGTAAGACACTGATGAAAGAAACCGAAGAAGACACAAATAAATGGAAAGGTATGCCATGCTCATTGAATGGAAGAATACTGTTACAATGTCCATATACCCAAAGCAATCAAGGGATTCAATGCGATCCCTATCAAAATTCCAATCACATTTCTCATGGAAATAAAACAAACAATCCTAAAATTTGTATGGAACCACAAAAGGCCCCAAATAGCCAAAGCAATCTTAAGAAAGAAGAACAAAGCTGGAGACATCAAGCTACCTGGTTTCAATTTATATTACAAAACTATAGTAATCAAAACAGTATGGTATTGGCATAAAAAAACAGACACATAGATCAGTGGAACAGAATAGAGAGCCCAGAAATAAACCCATGCATAAATAGTCAATTAGTTTACAACAAAGGCACTCAGAATATACAAGGGGGAAAGGACAGTCTCTTCAATAAGTGGTGCTGGGAAAACTGGACAGCACATGCAAAAGAATGAAATTAGACTTCTACCTTTTCCCTTACACAAAAATTAACTCAAAATGGATTAAAGACTTGAATGTAAGACCTGAAACCATAAAACCCCTAGAAGAAATCATAAGTGGTAAGCTCCTTGACATTAGTCTTGGAAATGATTTTTTGGATCTGAGTACAAAAGCAAAGGGAACAAAAGCAAAAATAAGAAGTGAGACTACATCAGACTAAAAAGCTTCTGCACAGCAAAGGAAACCATCAACAAAATGAAAAGGCAACCTACCAAATGGGAGAAAATACTTGCAAATCACATATCTGATAAGGGATTAAAATCCAAAATATATGACGAACTCATACACCTCAAAAGCAAAAAAAATATATATATGATTAAAAAATGTTCAGAGGAACTGGATATTTTTCCAAAGAAAACATATGAATGGCCAAAAGGCACATGAAAAGATGCTCAACATCACTAATCAGGGAAATGCATAGTCAAAACCACTATTATCAAAAAGACAAGAAATAACAAGTGTCAGGGAGAATGTAGAGAAAGGGGGATCCTCATGCACTGTTGGTGGGAATGTAAACTAGTGCAGCCACTGTGGAAAACGGTATGGCTGTTCTCCAAAAAATTAAAAATAAAACTTACATATGATCCAGCAATTCCACTTCTGGATATTTATCTGAAGAAAACAAAAACACTACCTCGAAAAGATATCTGCACCCCCATGTTCACTGCAGCATTATTCACAATAGCCAAGACATGGAAACAACCTAAGTGTCTATTGATGGATGAATGGATAAAGAAAGTGTGGTGTATATATACACTGGAATGTTGTATATATTCCATAAAAAGACATAAAAAATAATAAAATCTTGGCTCTTTGTGACAAATTGGATGGACCTTGAGGGAATTATGGTAAGCAAAATAAGTTAGACAAAAACAAACACTATGATTTCAAGTATATGTGGAATCTAAAAACCATTTCAAACAAACAAACAAAACAAAACTTACAGATGCAGAGAACAGAATGGTGGTTGCCAGAGTGGAGGGGGCTTGGGGACTGGGTGAAATGGGTGAATGGGGTCAAGAGGTACAAACTTGCAGTTACAAAATAAGTAAGTCATGGGGGTGTAATGTAGAACATGGTAACTATAATCAATAATATTGTAGTGCATATTTAAAATTTGCTAAGAAAGTAAATATTAAAAGCTCTCTTCACAAGAAAAAAAATTCTCACTTTATATGGTGGTGGATGTTAACTAGACTTATTGTGGTGGTCATTTTGCAATATATACAAATATTGAATCATTTTGTTGCACACCTGAAATGAATATAATGTCATATGTCAGTTATACCTCAATTAAAAAATGGAAGCTGAAAAGAAAAGAAATATTTCTGTAGAAATTCTAATCACAGAAACAATAAATGCTTTCTGGCAACCAGGGAGCATAACTGTAAGTGTACAAATAAACTGGATGGAACAACAAATATTAAAATTATTAGATGCTATATTTTATAGGAAAGCTATGTTACAGATGTTCATTTTTCATCAAGTTTGGCCTGCTCTAAGACCTTATGAATCAAAGGTAAAGCCATGTTTAAAAAATCTTGCCTTATTACTTAAACTTGCTTTGCAGGTAATCCCTACAGAGACCCTCTTCTAAGAAACCAAAACTTTAATAAATCACATAGCCGGCATTGTTCTCTTCCAGGAATATATTTGATTTTTTTCAAATATGAAAAGCCTAGCTATTTTGTACTTGAAAAAGTAAACATCGCAAAAAGTATTAGGTAAGAATTATTTTAAAACTCTTCTCAATTGAAGCTTTAATTCTTTCTTATCTGTAAACCATGGCATGTCTATGCACATAATACACATATACACTTAGTTTGTTTTTCAGATGAAAACAAATAGCATAAAATACACTAACCTTATGTTGTTGTACTTGGCGTTTTAGGTCCTCGAGATCAGGTCCAAAGGGTTCCTTTTCCATTTTCCTTGTTCTCTCTTCTGTTTCTGTTAGCCAGTCATGTAACTCTTTTAGTTGCTGATTCTGGAGATCCATTAGAACTTTATGTAAACTGAAAATTTGAAAGATGCCTATTATTGCCTCTGTCAAAACAACTTTACTTACTATTATTAAACCTATTACTAGGTAAAACTATTGACATTCATAACTAAATGTGTGTTCACATGGTTTGGCATTGTTGGACATTAAGAAGGAAGGTAAATAAAGCCCATAATCAATCACCTCTGAAGAAATTCTTTCTTTAACTTATTATAGTTCACACATCCCAATTTTTAGAAAGTTTCACAGAGCTAACTAAATGTGAACATGCTAAATAAAGTGTGAGCCATCTCTGGTAATTGAGTTAGTAGTATATCCTGGCAATCATTTGTTTATATATCCATTATTTTAATTTTAATACGTGTGGTGATAAAAGATGGCCATAAAATTCTTTGTCATGTCATCAAGAGATGGAGTCCATTTTCCATGCTCATGAATATGGAGTGGCCTTGTGATTTGTTCTGACCAACAGAATGTGGCAAAAGTGATGCTATATGAGTTCCAAGCATAGACTGTAAAAGAATAGGTAGCTTTTGTATTCTCTCTGTTGGAACCCAGCTGCCATGCTGTAAGGAAGCCCAAGCTAGACTACTGAATGATTAGAGACCATCTTGAAAGTAACTCTGGAGGATAAAATGCTCTCTTAGAAGTTGAGCTTCCTGATGAATGAAGCCCAATGAGTGACCCCAGCCATACCACGATTGCAGAACAACAACCTAGATGAGCCCTGCCCATATTCCTGATCTACAGAATCATGATATAATTATAAACTTTTGTATTAAGCCACTAAGTTTTGGAGTCATTTGTTATGTAGAAATAGATAAGTCAAAGAATGCTTTTTTGTTTTTTTTTTCCAAAGATGTATACAATAGGGTAATGTAATTAGCTATTACCAATGGGTAATGGATTTAAAGTCCAAAGGCTTGGTTTTGGTTCACAGCCTGGCTATATGCCCTAGAACTAACTTCTTAAACGTTCTCAATTTGGATACTGGCATCAGGGATGTGAGACAATATCTTGCTTATCAATCACACAATTTCATGGTGAGGATGAAAGTTAAAATTTAGGTTATTTCATCCATTAATTCAACAAAAAGTTGAGACTCAAATGAGAACTATTAGTACTTGTTTTAAGGTAAATATTCTTCATGAAGGCATGTTTAAAGCATTTTTGAAAACCATAGTATACTGCACACTGATCTCTTTATGTCAATAAAGAGGACATAATTTCAGTTAGAAATTTATTATTCTGATTTATAAAATCTTTACAAGACGTTTCCGTTAGTCAGGATGTTTAAACATACAAAATACACACATAACTGAGAGTGTTTTAAAATAATTTAGATTATACAATTTACCATTACACCTTTCACCTTATAGAGACACATGTCCCCTGAGGCACACTGTAATCAGAAGTCTATGAGAACAAGCTTTCGTTTATCAAACACAAGAAGTAGATGTTTTATTTTTATGGGAAGCAACATAGATGAAGCATCCATTTAAGTGGAAGCAAAAACTCAAAAGTTGCTAGTTTAAGTCTCTTAGAAAATGAACACCATCCTGACATTGCAAGGTATATAAATCTTTTACTTTATTGGTTCAGTCTATCCCTTGAGAACTGACTTGATAATAAGATTTCATGAGAATTGGCTGCAATATCATTCCTTGTGTTTGTTGTTTTTCCTGCCCCGTTTGTTGTTACATTGAGCTAAAAATCTCAATGTATAAAGAAAAAAATCCCATATTATTACTTATACTTGAAGAAATATTTCAAGTCTAACACACATGTGTTAGTGTTAATAAGGGATTTCATTTAAAAATATAATTTAATTTTTTTTTTTTTTTTACTTTTGGACAGACGTTTCATTCAACAAATATTCACTGAGTTCCATATCTGTGCTGGAAACTCCTGTTTGTTAGGAACAGACAAAAGAAAATATCCTTATATTCAAGTAGCTTAGAGACTTTTATGGAAATTCATACATCAACAATTATAATAGTACAAGGAAATCATTATAATTAGATTTATATACATTCAGAGGAGACATAAAAGCAGCTCCAAGTTGACCTGGGATCATTATGAATGGTGTCATTACACAACACATAGCCTGAGAGTTGAGACTTAAAAAACTGAGTCATACACTTATTAAATGTAAAATTATTGAGTACTTAGACATTATGAATGGAGAGGTGAGAAAGACCCACACAGCCCATTACAGTCACAGATCTTACATTCTGAGGATGGGGGCCACAGATAATATATAGCTCATTAAGCCATTAGTTAATTGTAATTGTGATCATGCTATGAAATGAGAGTAACTGAACTGAGTCTGTGAGGTAAGGAAAGGCTTTTCTGAAGCACTAATATTTGAATAACTCTAAAGTCTGAAGTAAGAGGAAGTAGTGAAGAGGAAGGGGTAAACACTTTCTAAATAGAAGGAATCACCTGTGCAAACGTCCTGAGGCATCAGAAAGGACCAGGAAGGCCAATACAGCTTGACGATATAAGGTGTGGGAGAGTTATACAATGTCATACCCTACACTAATCCATGGGTTCTGGGAAATTTCTTGAGCTCTGCCTGAAAATCTGAAGTCTGAACCTCGAATAATCTTTTATGTTTAATAGTGGTTTCATCTTATAAACCTGGATTCAGAGACTAACCAATAAGAATGGATATCCAATAAGCACTTTGTCAGGTATTGCATCTTTTATAGGTGGAATGTAGGAATGTGTAATTGAAGGTTCTTGGAGAAGGGGCCGGCATAACTGGGTGGCAGATGTTGTATAAGGACACTCGGTGTGCAGCCTGTGTGGTTCAATATTTTAATGACTGGTACAATTACATCAGTATTTCCTAGACAAATAGATCCCTGCTTTTCCTCTCTAGACCAATGGTTCTCAAAGTGTGGTTCCTGAACCAATAGCATCATCCTATCCCCTTGGGGGATGTCTTAGTGCACGCGCACGAGTGTGTGTACACACACACAGAGCTTATGTGTGTGTATACATATATATTCATATATAGTGTATATATATATATATGATTTTAAAGTATATATGAAATAATATGGCTTAGGATGAAAATTAAGTAAAAATTAAGTAAAAATGATTATTTTAAGGGAAAGTATTTAATGTATAATGATAAAGACAAGTGCAGAAATGGAAGAAATTGTGAAGGTGGAGCATGATTAACTTGTCTTTGAAAAACACTCAATAATTACATTTGGTCCTCATTATCACCTAATGAGGTAGCTAATACTGTTGTTATTTTATTTCTGAGGACACTGTAACTTGGAAAGGTTAAAGAACTTGCCCAATGTCTCTCACAGACATGTTAAGTCTGTATATAAATGGTAAGCTGTGACCTAAGTCTGTGCTCTTTTTTTTTTTTTTTTTTTTTGCGGTACGCGGGCCTCTCACTGTTGTGGCCTCTCCCGTTGCGGAGCACAGGCTCCGGATGCGCAGACCCAGCGGCCACGGCCCACGGGCCCAGCCGTTCCGCGGCATGTGGGATCCTCCCGGACCGGGGCATGAACCCGTGTCCCCTGCATCAACAGGCGGACTCTCAACCACTTCGCCACCAGGGAAGCCCCAAGTCTGTGCTCTTAACCTTGAATTATTTTCCTTCTTCATGGATAAAATGTTGTATTAGGTTGGGTCATATGAAGTTGCTGGTACTTGAGGTTTTTATTCCATGAAAATGACAATTTAATTTTGTTCAACCTAAAATACTATTAAAATGAGAAAGTCAGTCCACATTTCCAACTAACATTCTCAAGATGCAAATAAGTTAGGGAAATTTATCAAATTCATAAAATAAAAATCTACCACCCACAGGCAAGGAAAGAGTTTGCATTTTTCTTGGTTTCAATTTATGGTTTTCAAGTGGTCATTTAGAAAGGGACATAAAATCAAAAGGAGAATGGAGCATAAATATGACTGGCACTAGAGAGAGGAGGTAGGAGAATTGTAATAAAATAGCTCCAGACAGGAGATGGTCCTGACAAAGTCTAGAGGCAGAAGGATGCAAGATATGATACTACGAACTGCTGCAGCCAATGTCCAATTGTAAAAAGCATAGGTGGACAGAGGGAGACTAGCAAAAGCAATACACTGAAAGAAGCTGGGACTCTGATGGCACAATTGAGTCACAGACTTAATGGTCTTGAGTCACCCCACCTGTAAATTTATTGTAATAAGATAATAGATATCCTTATGGTTTTAAGCATTGCTTCCCAAACTTTAATGTGTATATGACTCACGTGCTTAGTGCATCTTATTACGGATTCTAAGGCAGTGGGTCTGAGAAGAGGGCTGAGATTCTTCATTTCTAACAAACGCCCAGGGGATGCCAGTGTTGCTGGTGCATGGATCACACTTTAAGGAGCAATGCTACAAACCACTTTGAGTTGGGCTATTTGTTAGTTACAGTAAAAGGCATCTTAAGGTATACCGTTTTTCAGGGCTTCCCTGGTGGCGCAGTGGTAGAGAGTCCGCCTGCCGATGCAGGGGACATGGGTTCGTGCCCCAGTCCGGGAAGATCCCACATGCCGCGGAATGGCTGGGCCCGTAAGCCATGGCCGCTGAGCCTGCATGTCCGGAGCCTGCGCGTCTGGAGCCTGTGCTCCGCAACGGGAGAGGCCACAACAGTGAGAGGCCCGCGTACCACAAAAAAAAAAAAAAAAAAAAAAAAAAGGTATACCATTTTTCAAATAATTTTATTGGAGATCTGTCTCTCACCTCACACCCACTGTGGGAACATTAGCTTCCTTAACATGAAAGAAATCAATGCAAACATAGGATCTGCTTTACAGAGATACTGTTGGACCCTGGGAAAGCATTTATTCCCTAACCAGTACTGTCCAGTAGAATCTTCTACAATAATGTAAATGTTGTAGATCTGCACTCTCCAATACTGTAGCCACTATAGCCATGAGTGGTTATTGTGCACTTGAAATATGGCTAGTGTGACTGAGAAACTGAAATTTTACCTATACTTAACTATAATAATTTAATTTCACAATTAAATAGCTACATGTGGCTACTGGCTACAGTATTAGTACAACTCTAAACCAACAGATAATTGGATTTACAACAGCAAAAAAATCCTTATTTGAAGTCTTTACCATACCATTTCTTTATGCAATGCAATATTTATAAGGAATGATATTCTGAGTTAAGGAATCTAGCAATAAATATGAACAGCAATTTTTGATACTTCCATTCTCTAGACACAAACTTATAAATGCCAGAAGTGTACATGTTTTTATTAATTTCAGCCTATATTTGATACTCTTAAGAGTGTTTCTTGGGCTTTATGGTAATACATTATAAAAAAGGTGTAAAAATACTTACAAAAAATTAATCATGTAATACATTATAAAAAAGGTGTAAAAATACTTACAAAAAATTAATCATGTATGTAAAAGTACAGACTTTATAAATCCTAGGGGATTACAGTTAAAAATTACAAAATTACTAAGAATGGTAAACCCTTTAGGAAGATAAGTTCTCAAGCCCAATTTCCTAGACTTAGTAATTATTTGTTTATATGCAATTCTTAAATAAGAAGTACAACTAACAGAAGAAGGTAAAGTATTATTGTGAATTTCCAGATTACAAAAGAATCACCAGCGATGTTCAATTAACATGTTATAAATTCACAATATAATCCCATGATTTAAGTTGTCAATAAAACATATAGTTGGCCAGTGTGAATTAGAGAAACTGAATTAACAAGACATTTTTAAACTCATGCCATTTAGTAACTAAAATCATACTGATACAAACTAAAATTAATTTATTCACTTATTCAAACTGTTGGCTTGAAAATCTTAGCAAAATGGTTTTAACGAGTAGATTACAGAGTTCTGATTTTACCTCAGGAATTGCTTACACGCAACCAGATGCTCCCAGAATGCTGACATATGCTTAAACGTGTAGCTATATAAACCCTATAAACCCCCATATATGGGTTTTTATTTCATTTACTCTATTAATAAAGTGGCCATTGAAGGTGATGTTTAAGTCCAGTTTTTATTCAAATTATCACGTAAAGGTGAATTAGTGGAATTTATCTCTAGCCAGGTGATTCCAATGAACACCCAGGGTTAAAAATTATTGTATTGGTTCTCAGGACTCAGGCATAATTTTTACATCAGCCCTGGGATGCTCACAAGTGGCAAATGTTTTGGTAGCTGACCCCAGGCAGCATGGCCACAAAAGGAACCAGAGGCATGGGGATAATATGGACGTAGGTTTATGGTGAATAAAAATGTCTTTACCCAATTATTTATAAACTAATAATACTTTATAAGTAGTACATTATCTATTAAATAGTAATTCTGACCTTGCACAATTTGGGACTTATAAATAAAATTTTATTTGTGAGTAACAAATTATATTCATCATTTGTCAGACAATAAAGGTATTACTGTAATTAATACTAATGATGCAGGAACTGATATTAGCCCCAATTTACCGATGGGGGAACAAAGGTTTACCTGAGTCAAAAGGCAAGCAAGGGGAGGTGGGAATGTGGGAATCAGGTATTGTGGCCCTGGGGTCTGCTTCACCATTATGTTATATTACCTGTACAAATGATACTTTTTTAGAGATAACTTTTGTATCTATTCCTCATTTCATTTATGTCAGTGATTATCAAGAAGGAAAAATAGAAGAAAAAAGAAGGTCATTTACTGGGATTTTCTAGATTTTTGTCATTAATAGATAATTTTACTCTTTCTTCTCACCAAAACAAAGGGACATTATGAGGTTTACATTAATAACAGAAACCACCATACACTTTGAGACCCGGTTCCCGTCAAACATATGGTGACAAAGTAAAATGAATGACCAGACATTTTAAATATTTATAATGTTTCATTAAATGTAAGAAACAGAAAATCTGATATATTCCAGGCAAAAAAAGCAAACATTGCTTTAAAATAGAAAAACAATATTGATAAATTCAAGAAAACTTTCAGTCACATATGTACAAATACATAAAGGGTTTCTGTTGTCTGGCAGTAATGAATGGGCCATATAAAGCATATCAGTATTTTTCAACTCTCAAGGTTTAGAACATTTATCAAAGGTCACTGAATGCCCTGTGAAACATAAGGCTTAAAACTAAGAATCCAATAAAGTAATGACCCCCAAATGCATGAGACTTTCACCATCACTGTCACCTCTACTTGACCACCTTTACTGTCACCACCTCCACCACCAATTTCTGCCAGTTCCCATACTAAATTTCTTAAAGTCTATCACCAGAATCTGTGCAGGTGCTTAATCCCTCCTGCTCCCCTGCACCTCCTTGCCTCAAAAAGGCCATCCTCTTTCCTCCAAGTCCTAACCACACCTTAAAAGACCCAGCTGCAAAGCCTGACACTGGACAGTGGTCTTCTGTCTCTAAATCTTAGGCACTAGTATAGTAGGAGTTTCCATTGGAGAATGAAGTGAGGCAACGGTCTAACAGAATCATATGAAGAGTTTCTTTTTTTTCCCCAAAACAAATGTGTCCATCCTCTTCTCTACAACACCACCACTCCCACCAATCGGTACACTGACATCTTGGGCCAGGGAAGAAAGCAAGGAGAACAGGTCAGGCACATTTTTCAAAAGCTCCCACTAATTCTCACACTTACCGTTCTATTATACCCTGCAACCTGGTAGTGGAGGCCACAGTTTTTATTCTACAGCCTCACAATAAATATTTTAGAAAGAACTCACCTGCCAAGTTTCTCTTCCAACAACAGAAATGAAACTTTCGATTCTCCCTCAAAATCAAACGTGTATTAGTATTTATTTTTCCACTGAATGGAGTATGAAAAACAGTATTGTGTTCAAAAAGGACTCTGTGAAACAAAAATGCACCACTGTATTTTTTTTTGGATTGTACTGGGATTTACTGAATTAACAAGTGAGTTCCAGGAATGTCTGACTTCTTATTTGCCAGTATCTCTGAGTAAAGAGGAGGCCCATGTGGTCCTGGCTCACCCTATACTGAGGATGATGTTCGTAAACCAGCTTAAGGTGTGGAGGATCACTTATTGGGGCCCCAACTTGGGCCATTCCTGGGTCCTGATTTCTGCCACCTCACCCCCAAAAGGGAGCTCTGTCACATGAAGCACCTAGCAATCCCCCAAGACTAAAGCAGCCATGAATGGGGCCACTTTCCCAGTGACCACAGAGAAGCAAGGGCCAGGGGATGATGCTACCTCAGCCACCTCCCTCAACTGGAATGGAAGAGGGGCAGACATCATGTAGGACTACCGGGGGTTTTTATAATAAATCTCAAAAGTGAACTAGTGTTTAATGTCTCTGAGAACAAAATCAAACCAAACTTTCCTTTCCACTTGGATTTTGATGCTATTTTATTCCTCCAACCATATAGCTTAACAACAGTTTAATTATTGAGATTCTTCAACTATCCAGAGCAATATTAAAGTTCAAAATGCAAACAAATTCATTTGCATTTTGACAGCATAAATTCAAAATAGTAACAGTAACATAATAAAGAAGCTGCATGGTTGGATGCAATAGATTCTTGTGGCAAATACACTATGGCAACACTCAATTCAATCTTCCTGATTAAATACTTACAAAGTGGGTGAAGAAACTCTCAGATGTCATCACAAACCAAAGGTGACTCTTAAATACGACTGGAAGTCTGTTTAAATTATCTCTAGTAAAAATGGGGTATGTTGACACTCTAAGATCATATTAATTTATGCAATAGAAACCCACTCTCAACTTCAAAAATTATGTCACTACATAATATCTGGCATACACTAGACATACAATAAATATTTCTTGAATGCATAAATAATATCACTTATCAATCAGACATAAGACGATATAGTACAAAAATGTATACATTTTTCCAATCAGAAATACCAGAATTAAGATTATAAAAACGTCAACTTCCATTAAATCTGCTCCTGTTGAGACAGTCCACTGATTTAATTTGAATCAGTTTTCTAGCCATAAATGAGAATAGCAACACTTTATCTGACACATTGTTTCTCAAACATGCCGAGCTCATTCCTGCCTTGGGATCTTGCCATTTGCTTCCCTTTGGCACAGCTATTAGCATGGCCATTCCCTCCTCTCGTTTAGGCCTCTTCTTAAATATTACCTCATCAGGGAGGCCTTCCCTAACTGACCACGCACCCACAGTAACACAACGTTTCACTCTCTAAATCTATCCCCTGCCTTTTTTCCCCCTTTTTATCATTTAATGCCATCTGCTATGATATAAATATTTTACATATTTTTTAATTGTCTGTCTCCTCCCACGAACAAGGCATGCTCAATAAGAGAGGGATTTAGTCTGTTCTGTCCACTGATATTTCCCCAGTATCTAAAATGGTGCAGGGAACACAGGAGGTAAGAATTGTTAGTTAGATGGATGAATGAATGATTGAGCTTAAATTTCTAATTATCATTATTTATCTTTCTGAAAAAGCAGTGTTCCAAAAAATGCTACTCTCGACTCTCATTTCTCTGAATTCCAGATATTTGGCTTTCCTATTTATAATTTAAACTATGAGAGTCACATACTTTATATTATCGGAACAAGTTGTGTCCACATTTTTTTTTTTTTGGCCATACCACGTGGCTTGTGGGATTTTAGCTCCCCGACCAGGGACTGAACCCGGGCCCTCACCCTCTGTCCACATTTTAACTGTGTGTTGTTTACAGAAAAGATTGTCATGGCCGGCCATATCAATTTAAACCTAATCAACTTACTGTATGTTAATAACTGCTGCTTACTAGGCCAATAATGAATTGTCAATACTCTCACATTGTCTCTATTGTATATTCTTTCACAAGAATCTTGCTATTCCATGTCAACATTTGAGGAATGAACGTGACATCACCAGCACCATTTCTGGAGCTTCTGAGAAAGTAGTTAATATGTTTGGCCCACCTCGGTTGCTAGAAAAATCAGGTGCTTAGGAATCACCTGAGCTCTCGTAAAATTACAGATTCTGATTCTGTTGTATGAGGGCTGAGATTCTGCATTTTTGACTACATTTCAGGTGACGTTGTTGCTAGTGGTTCCTGAACCACCTTGATCTCCAAGGAATTCTTATCTTAACATGATTAGACAAAAAAAATGTATTAATGAAACCATGAAATAAAATGACAAGTGAGTCTAAGATTACACACTGTTAAAAAAAGTTCACTGCAACAAATTCATTTAACAGATTAGAACTACTTAAGAAATTAATTCATTTATTCATCCATTCATTCAGATATTCACATGTGCAATATGTTAGTCACTTCACTTGGGAGAAAACAACCCACCCATTTGTTCAGCAACTCTTTTGCTCTATTCACTCTCACATGTTATCTCATTTCCAGGTTGGAAGAGACATTTGAAAGAGAGAGAAAAAAAAAAGATGAGCCAGAGTTGTTAGACATATTTTTCTCTCCAGCCAAACTGTAGATGGTGATTCAGAATTAGTTCCCATGTTATGGCTTGTATTTTCACCCAGAGACTATTCATATCTCTCCTCCTGCTGATGTAAACCAGAACATAACTTCACTTGGCCTCCTTACTAACTTACTTTCATTTGTTTTTCCCTCACCATCACAAAGGTTTTAGTTTCCCCCTGCATGTCCTAACCACAATTATCAGAGAAGTTGATGGAACTTGCTGTGCTTATCTTTATAAGTCCTTGTAGAAATGTCAGTAAATCTCTTTTGCTCTCTGCAGGTTGCATTTTTCAATCAAATTAATTAGCTTATTCATAGAGAAGAAAATCTTCTGTTTTCCCTACGCCAGTAGTCTTCCTGTACTTCCACAGAGGGAAGTTTTGTCTTTTTCTTCTCTCTCCCTCACTGTACTTCCACAGAGGGAAGTTTTGTCTTTTTCTTCTCTCTCCCTCACCTCCCACCACTCAAAGGGTAATTCTACAGGATAAAAACGAAACAAAACAAAAATCATTTTGCCTACTCTTCTGAAGGTTTCCAGCTCGAGCATGTCAACAGATACTGTCTTGTCTTAATTATTTTATTTTAATTATGCAATCAATGGCACTTAGTTCTTTCATTTCAATCTCATAAACATTGTTAAAGATTGGTAATTGACCAACAGCAGCATGTTTATGTCAAGGTAGTGTGTGGCTAGAGATATCTTAACAAAGTTCTTTATTATATTAGCCTTTGCTTCATTATCAATTCATGTCCACGAAGATATCAGAATTGAAGATGAAAGAAATTAATAAGGAAAGAATCAAATGAGAATAGAATAAAACGGAGGAAGAAAGGAAGAAGCATCTACATATTTATGTTTTTACTTACATTCCTTTGCAAGGAATATTTTTAAATGTTTCAATAATAAAATTATAACTTCAAACACAATTTTTATCACACTGCTCATGTTCCCTTGCCCCACAGAAAACATCCACAAACAAATCCTTTGGGGAAAAAATGAGCAAAGCAATTAGAACAGGCTGGAGGAAAAAAAAGAGCAAAAAATATATATGAGGCATAGTTATACAGTATGGTTAAAATAATTAACCCATGGCTAGTCACCTTATTTATAATGATGATAATTCTTTACATTTCATAATAATTTTGCATTCATAATCTACTTTTCATACCCTACCTTGGCCAGTATCATTTAGAGGTGTGCCAGGTTCTGTGGAACTGCCACTGTTCCAGATATCAGTAACTGAGGACCACAGAGGCAAAGTATGTCGCCCAGTTCACATAAATAGGTGTTTGAGAAAGGGAGACCTTATCCCTTAGGCAAATTAGAGTAGATTTAGCATAAGTTGGAAATCAGAGCATTTTGTTACCTCTGTATTTTTAAAATTTCCTGTTTTGTTTGATAATTGTTAATGGTTTGTGGGAAAAACAGCATTTCCTAGATACAACCTGTATAAAGGTAGCATCTGTATGTATGACGCAAGGATGCCTGTTTCCAGAGGAAAAATAAAATCTTGACTGTTAGAATGGCAAAAAAGAAAATAAATACAGCAGGAATGGTTTATAAATTAATGACTGGGCTAAGACAGTAGAATACACGCATGCATTATTACAACCACCTCCTGGCATAAGATACTAGCATCTCTTACCTGGGCTATGGCACTGATTATAACTGCCCTGTCTTCTTCTAGTGGTATTACCAATATTTTCTTTACCTGTTTTTCCCCTACTTAAAACCTTTTGATGGCTTTTTCTTATACTTAAGCTAGAACTCAAAGCCCTTGATTTTACCCTGACACTGCAATACATGACAAGACCCCTACGTATATTTCAACCCCATCTCATACTTCAGCTATCTAATCTTCCCTCCTGCAACTCTCCAGCCATGCTGGCCTTTTGGTTCCTCTATCAAGCCAGACCGTCCCTATTTTAGGGCTTTTGCATTGACTGTTCCCTCTGTCTGAAGTGTACTTCCTCCTGATCTGCAAATGGTGGCTCCTTCTTGTCATTCAAATTTCAAATTAAATGGCACCACCCCAGAAATAACATTCCTGGGTCACAAAGGCTAAATTAGCCCCTCAAACTCTATCACATTACCTTTCAATCTCTTCAAAAAATGTATTCCTATCTGATATTTTTCGTGTGTGTGTGTGTGTGTGTGTGGGTGTGTGTGTGTGTTTTAATTTTACTGGATGTCAGACTCTCTAGAGCTTCTGGAACCTTGCCTCTTGTGTTCATTACTGTATCCCCAATGCCTTGAAATGTAACTGATATTTTGAGGCAGTCCATTAATATTTATTAATATTTGTATATAGATAGATACAGATGTAGATAGTATTATATATATATACACACACTGTTACATATATAGTGTTATATATATATCACAATGACTATATATTGAATGTAATTTGATTACTGTTCATAGATATGTTGGTAGATAATACTTATAACTTACAAGTGTAAATATTCATAGATTTTAGTTATCAGTTTATCTGTACTCCCAGCCAATCTTTGTACTTCTGTGATATGACAACAACTTAAGAATTCTAGCTGTCTTTGGTTATATCTCATAGGTCTAGAGAAACCTTAATTATCATTCTTCTCACCCTAAGTCTATGCTTAGGCAGGGATAATGGCTTCTGACTGGGTCTATCCATACCCTATCTTTCTTTGTGGAAGCAAGCTGAAAGGTGTGGACTAATCCATTTTTTGTTTGTTAGCAATTTACTACGCCTTCCTACTCCTATGTAGTCATATGTTTGGAAACAATAGGTAATGCTCCAAATTGAAGCTATTCATCAACATGGCCATGACAGTAAAAGCTGAACAGGTAGCAATGTAGTAAACCATTAAATAAAACCTCAAATTGTATTTTTTAAATACGGACAACATCCTATTGTTATAATCAGCTTTCGATTCCTCTAAAACAATCTATCAAAAGCCAGGTCCTCCATAGTTTGCATAATGGCTTATCTCATTTAGAATTTTACACATGAAAACCCACAAAGTTAGTGAAAGTGGTATGTGAAACTTACTGTTATTTACAAACTCACAAGAAATTTCTGAATTTGCTTGGCTTAAATAATGCTTTGTGTATGTGTATCTCAACAAATTGTCCAGACAAGTCTATGTGCTACAAGCAGTTCCGTATTAGTGTCTCATTTTAAAAACTCTATTATGTTTTAGCAAAAGCTATGCCAGCTAAGAGGCTGCCCTTACCTTCTTGCTAATCATTCTAAAAGCTTAAATACAAACCGAAGTCCCCCAAACTTCCCTAAGGACAAACTATACTTTGGAGCCAATCTCAGCTCAGTGACACTGCCATTTCAGGTTCTGCATCCTCCAGCAGGATGGGGGTGAGGAAATTACACACATATGCGTGTGTACACGGTCATCTATGTATGTGTGTGTGTGCTGTCATCCATCACCTAATGGTAGATACCTCTTTAACAAGGGAATTTTTAAAAATTAACCTGTTTTTAAATGTTATAACAACATTAAAAACTTGGGATTTTAATTTTAGGCTGAATTCACCTTTTCTCAACTCAGTCTCAAGCTGCAATTAATTAACTGTTAGTATGAATAATTAATCCCATATTGTTAGTCCTATTGAAAAAAGAGAGAGAGGAACGATGGAGGTATTTAACCTCCAGAAGAGGATGGCAAAACAGAATGCACGAAGGAAAAGAGGGTGGTGCCACTATGGGAGAGGCAGTAAAAGAGGAGGTTGGATTTTAAAGACTTTCAAATTTTATCTGAGGTTGCTCTGTTTAAGTTGCACAAACGGGTGAAAACAAAAGTTGCAAGCTGAAGAATGTTGGCATATGACCACAAGTAGGAGGCTCTATATCTTATGATTTATAATGATAAATGGGTGGCATAAACTAGTTGAGCCTTGGGCACGGTGGGGGGGAGACTTAATAGTTATAATATGGCTATTATAATTCTCACATCTGGGGTTAGTTGCAATCGTCGAAATGATCACAGTTGGGGAAAAAGTCAACATGC
The DNA here is from genome assembly GCF_964341445.2 of Mesoplodon mirus. Lineage (NCBI taxonomy): Eukaryota > Metazoa > Chordata > Mammalia > Artiodactyla > Ziphiidae > Mesoplodon > Mesoplodon mirus. The sequence continues at coordinate 31,208,214 of NC_138981.1, forward strand.
ACAGACTACCATCTCCAGGTTTAGAATACCAACATTCGTGAAAATTCTATCTTATATATGCTTTATTTATTCTTTCAAAATACACGAGCTTAAAAATGTGTTTTTCAAACTCCAGATGGTTTCGGGACCCAGTTTGGGGGAAAAAAAAAGATGCTCAGAGTCTGAAAGCTCGTGACGCAAAGTTGCTGAAGGAGTACCGGGATCCGAGGGGACGTCCCCACACCTCCAGAGGCAGCGATCAGGCAGCTGCTCCAGGGAGCTCAGCAGCCGTGTGGATGAAAGACTCTTGGTGCTCCAGGTAGGAGTCAGTGCTGTGCTTCTGAGGTGGGAGAGCCAACTTCAGGACACTGGTCCACAAGAGACCTCCCAGCTCCACGTAGTATCAAACGACAAAAATCTCCCAGAGATCTCCATCTCAACACCAACACACAGCTTCACTCAACGACCAGCAAGTTACAGTGCTGGACACCCTATGCCAAACAACTAGCAAGACAGGAAAACAACGCCACCCATTAGCAGAGAGGCTGCCTAAAATCATAATAAGGCCACAGACACCCCAAAACACACCAACAGACGTGCGCCTGCCCACCAGAAAGAGAAGATCCAACCTCATCGACCAGAACACAGGCACTACTCCCCTCCACCAGGAAGCCTACACAACCCACTGAACCAACTTTAGCCACTGGGGACAGACACCAAAAACAACGGGAACTATGAACCTGCAGCCTGCGAAAAGGAGACCCCAAACAAAGTAAGATAAGCAAAATGAGAAGACAGAAAAACACACAGCAGATGAAAGAGCAAGATAAAAACCCACCAGACCTAACAAATGAAGAGGAAATAGGCAGTCTACCTGAAAAAGAATTCAGAGGAACGATAGTAAAGGTGATGCAAAATCTTGGAAATAGAATAGACAAAATGCAAGAAACATTTAACAAGGACCTAGAAGAACTAAAGAGGAAACAAGCAATGATGAACAACACAATAAATGAAATTAAAAATACTCTAGAAGGGATCATTAGCAGAATAACTGAGGCAGAAGAACGGATAAGTGACCTGGAAGATAAAATACTGGAAATAACTACTGCAGAGCAGAATAAAGAAGAAAAATAACTGAGGACAGTCTCAGAGACATCTGGGACAACACTAAACACACCAACATTTGAATTATAGGGGTCCCAGAAGAAGAAGAGAAAAAGAAAGGGACTGAGAAAATATTTGAAGAGATTATAGTTGAAAACTTCCCTAATATGGGAAAGGAAACAGTTAATCAAGTCCACAAAGTACAGAGAGTCCCATACAGGATAAATTCAAGGAGAAACACGCCAAGACACATATTAATCAAACTGTCAAAAATTAAATACAAAGAAAACATATTAAAAGCAGCAATGGAAAAACAACAAATAATACACAAGGGAATCCCCATAAGGTTAGCAGCTGATCTTTCAGCAGAAACTCTTCAAGCCAGAAGGGAGTAGAAGGACATATTTAAAGTGATGAAGGAGAAAAACCTACAACCAAGATTGCTCTACCCAGTAAGGATCTCATTCAGATTTGATGGAGAAATTAAAAGCTTTACAGACAAGCAAAATCTGAGAGTTCAGCACCACCAAACCAGCTTTACAACAAATGCTAAAGGAAATTCTCTAGGCAAGAAACACAAGGGAAAGAAAGGACCTACAATAACAAACCCAAAACAATTAAGAAATGGGAATAGGAACATACATATCGATAATTACCTTAAATGTAAATGGATTAAATGCTCCCAACAAAAGACACAGACTGGCTGAATGGATACAAAAACAAGACCCATATATATGCTGTCTACAAGAGACCGACTTCAGACCTAGGGACACATAAAGACTGAAAGTGAGGGGATGGAAAAACATATTCCATGCAAATATAAACCAAAAGAAAGCTGGAGTAGCACTTCTCATATCAGACAAAATAGACTTTAAATAAAGACTATTACAAGAGACAAAGAAGGACACTACATAATGATCAAGGGATCAATCCAAGAAGTAGATATAACAACTGTAAATATTTTAGCACCCAACACAGGAGCACCTCAATACATAAGGCAAATACTAACAGCCATAAAAGGGGAAATCGGGGATTCCCTGGTGGCACAGTAGTTGAGAGTCCGCCTGCCGACGCAGGGGTCACGGGTTCGTGCCCCGGTCCGGGTGGATCCCACATGCTGTGGAGCAGCTGGGCTCGTGAGCCATGGTCACTGAGCCTGCGCATCCGGAGACTGGGCTCTGCAACGGGAGAGGCCACAGCAGTGAGTGGCCAGTGTACCACAATAAATAAATAAATAAATAAATAAATAAATAAATTTTTAAAAAGGGTAAATCGACAGCAACACATTCATAGTAGGGGACTTTAACACCCCACTTTCACCAATGGACAGATCATCCAAAATGAAAATAAATAAGGAAACACAAGCTTTAAATGATACATTAAACAAGATGGACTTAATTGATATTTATAGGACATTCCATCCAAAAACAACAGAATACACATTTTTCTCCAGTGCTCATGGAACATTCTCCAGGATAGATCATATCTTGGGTCACAAATCAAGCCTTGGTAAATTTAAGAAAATTGCAATTGTATCAAGTATCTTTTCCGACCACAATGCTATGAGACTAGATATCAATTACAGGAAAATATCTGTAAAAAAAATACAAACACATGGAGGCTAAACAATACACTACTTAATAACGAAGTGATCACTGAAGAAATCAAAGAGGAAATCAAAAAATACCTAGAAACAAATGACAATGGAGACACGATGACCCAAAACCTATGGGATGCAGCAAAAGCAGTTCTAAGAAGGAAGTTTATAACAATACAATCATACCTTAAGAAAGAGGAAACATCTCGAATAAACAACCTAACCTTGCACCTAAAGCAATTAGAGAAAGAAGAACAAAAACCCCCAAAGTTAGCAGAAGGAAAGAAATCATAAAGATCAGATCAGAAATAAATGAAAAAGAAGTGAAGGAAATGATAACAAAGATCAGTAAAACTAAAGGCTGGTTCTTTGAGAAGATAAACAAAATTGATAAACCATTAGCCAGACTCATTAAGAAAAAAAGGGAGAAGACTCAAATCAATAGAATTAGAAATGAAAAAGGAGAAGTAACAACTGACACTACAGAAATACAAAAAGATCATGAGAGATTACTACAAGCAACTCTATGCCAATAAAATGGACAACCTGGAAGAAATGGACAAATTCTTAGAAATGCACAACCTGCCAAGACTGAATCAGGAAAAAATAGAAAATATGAATAGACCAATCACAAGCACTGAAATTGAAACTGTGATGAAAAATCTTCCAACAAACAAAAGCCCAGGACCAGATAGCTTAGAGAAGAGCTAACACCTATCCTTCTGAGGGAGGAACACTCCCAAACTCATTCTATGAGGCCACCATCGCCCTGATACCAAAACCAGACAATGATGTCACAAAGAAAGAAAACTACAGGCCAATATCACTGATGAACATAGATGCAAAAATCCTCAAAAAAATACTAGCAAACAGAATCCAACAGCACATTAAAAGGATCATACACCATGATCAAGTAGGGTTTATTCCAGGAATGCAAGGATTCTTCAATATATGCAAATCAATCAACGTGATACACCATATTAACAAATTGAAGGAGAAAAACCATATGATCATCTCAATAGATGGAGAGAAAGCTTTCAACAAAATTCAACATACATTTATGATAAAAACCCTGCAGAAAGCAGGCATACAGAGAACTTTCCTCAACATAATAAAGGCCATATATGACAAACCTACAGTCAACATCGCCCTAAATGGTGAAAAAGTGAAACCATTTCCACTAAGATCAGGAACAAGACAAGGTTGCCCACTCTCACCACTCATATTCAACATAGTTTTGGAAGTTGTAGCCACAGCAATCAGAGAAGAAAAGAAAATAAAAGGAATCCAAATAGAAAAAGGAGAAGTAAAGCTGTCACTGTTTGCAAATGGCATGACACTATACATAGAGAATCCTAAAGATGCTACCAGAAAACTACTAGAGCTAATCAATGAATTTGGTAAGGTAGCAGGATACAAAATTAACACAGAGAAATCTCTGGCATTCCTATACATTAATGATAAAAAATCTGAAAGTGAAATTAAGAAAACACTCCCATTTACCATTGCAACGAAAAGAATAAAATATCTAGGAATAAACCTACCTAAGGAGACAAAAGACCTGTATGCAGAAAATTATAAGACACTGATGAAAGAAATTAAAGATGATACAAACAGATGGAGAGATATACCATGTTCTTGGATTGGAAGAATCAACATTGTGAAAATGACTCTACTACCCAAAGCAACCTACACATTCAATGCAATCCCTATCAAACTACCAATGGCATTTTTCATAGAAATAGAACAAAAATCTTCACAATGTGTATGGAAGCACAAAAGACCCCGAATAGCCAAAGCAATCTTGAGAAAGAAAAACGGAACTAGAGGAATCAGGCTCCCTGACTTCAGACTATACTACAAAGCTACAGTAATCAAGACACTATGGTACTGGCACAAAAACAGAAATATAGATGAATGGAACAGGATAGAAAGCCCAGAGATAAACCCACGCACATATGTTCACCTTATCTTTGATAAAGGAGGCAGGAATGTACAGTGGAGAAAGGACAGCCTCTTCAATAAGCGGTCCTGGGAAAACTGGACAGGTACATGTAAAAGTATGAGATTAGAACACTCCCTAACACCATACACAAAAATAAGCTCAAAATGGATTAAAGACCTAAATGTAAGGCCAGAAACTATCAAACTCTTAGAGGAAAACATAGGCAGAACACTATGACATAAATCACAGCAAGATCCTTTTGGACCCACCTCCTAGAGAAATGGAAATAAAAACAAAAATAAACAAATGGGACCTAATGAAACTTAAAAGCTTTTGCACAGCAAAGGAAACTGTAAACAAGAACAAAAGAAAACCTTCAGAATGGGAGAAAACATTTGCAAATGAAGCAACTGACAAAGGATTAATCTCCAAAATTTACAAGCAGCTCACGCAGCTCAATAACAAAAAAACAAACAACCGAATCAAAAAATGGGCAGAAGACCTAAATAGACATTGCTCCAACGAAGATATACAGATTGCCAACAAACAAATGAAAGAATGCTCAACATCATTAATCATTAGAGAAATGCAAATCAAAACTACAGTGAGATATCTCACACCGGTCAGAATGGCCATCATCAAAAAATCTAGAAACAATAAATGCTGGAGAGGTTGTGGAGAAAAGGGAACACTCTTTTTTTTTTTTTTTTTGGTACACGGGCCTCTCACTGTTGTGGCCTCTCCCGTTGCGGAGCATAGGCTCCGGACTCACAGGCTCAGTGGCCATGGCTCACGGGCCCAGCCGCTCTGCGGCATGTGGGATCTTCCCAGACCGGGGCACGAACCTGTGTCCCCCGCATCGGCAGGCGGACTCTTAACAACTGCGCCACCAGGGAAGCCCGAAAAGGGAACACTCTTGCACTGCTGGTGGGAATGTGAATTGGTACAGTCACTATGGAGAACAGTATGGAGGTTCCTTAAAAAACTACAAATAGAACTACCATATGACCCAGCAATCCCACTACTGTGCATATACCCTGAGCAAACCATAATTCAAAAAGAGTCATGTACCAAAATGTTCACTGCAGCTCTATTTACAATAGCCAGGAGATGGAAGCAACCTAAGTGTCCATCATCGGATGAATGGATAAAGAAGATGTGGCACATATATACAATGGAATATTACTCAGCCATAAAAAGAAACGAAATTGAGTTATTTGTAGTGAGGTGGATGGACCTAGAATTTGTCATAGAGTGAAGTAAGTCAGAAAGATAAAGACAAATACCGTATGCTAACACATATATATATGGAATCTAAGAAAAAAAATGTCATCAAGAACCTAGGGGTAAGACGGGAAAATAAAGACACAGACCTACTAGAGAATGGACTTGAGGATATAGGGAGGGGGAAGGGTACGCTGTGACAAAGTGAGAGAGTGGCATGGACATATATACACTACCAAACGTAAAATAGATAGCTAGTGGGAAGGAGACACATAGCACAGGGAGATCAGCTCGGTGCTTTGTGACCACCTAGAGGGGTGGGATAGGGAGGGTGGGAGGGAGGGAGACACAAGAAGGAAGAGTTGTGGGAACATATGTATATGTATAACTGATTCACTTTGTTACAAAGCAGAAACTAACACACCATTGTAAAGCAATTATACTCCAATAAAGATCTAGAAAAGAAGAAAAAATGTGTTTTTCCCCTGCCTATTGTCACACTATAATTTAGTACTGGAATAACAATCCTCCCAGCATATCTAACGAGTTTCTTTGGTCCTATTTTAAAGGTTTTAATCCTCATAAATAATAGCTAAGTAAACTTATGGCGCTTGGACAATTTCTTTAGCTTAATGTATTCAAATCCACAGTTGGCACTTCATTTCTTTTCATTTAAAAATAAATCTATCTTGTCTCAATAGGCTCTACATGAATACACACACCTAACAGTATAAATCAAAGCAAAACATTCAAAATGATGAGGTCTACTTGTTACCTTTATAAGAAATATGCCATTTTCAGAATGTCTCAAAAATTCTTTTTTGATTAAGTCAATATATATTTTTAAGATAATTCACAATCATGCAAGTACTTGAAGAAGGATTTCCAATTAGAGGAGAAACTTTTTTCAAGAGGATTTCCATAAACATATGAAAAACTAATATTTTAAGAGCTTTTCCTTCAGAAGAGAAGTTTCTTGTCAACTGTACCTAATATGTGATTTTATGTGCATGATTTCCTGTGTAAACTTCACGTCTTCTAAATTCACATTTTAATTTTTGGAGAAAACTTAGAAAATATTAACTATGACAACAACTTTAGGAACTTTAAAGTATAGTTCTGTAGATAGTGGTTCTTCTCTCCAATATCTCCACTTCGATTACAAAAGTGAAAACCAAAATATAACAGACACGAAAATCTAACCAAAATGCCCCCTGAAGAAGAGCTGCATACTTTAGGAAAGAACTGAGAATCCTAACTTAAACAAGAAACTGCATCAAAATAATAGTAAGATTCTAAAACTTGCTACTATGAGAAATTAAAAACAGACTTACTTGCTTTGTTTTTCCATGCTAGCTACCCTGAGGCATTCCCATCTTGAATTTAGGAGATTCATTTGTTCTTGAACTTCAGTTTCTTCATCTTCTGATAATTTACCTGTCCCAATCAGCTGACTTCCCAATTGGAGAACATTGCCAACTCGTCCCTGATGGGATGTCAAATCCATCATGTACCCCTGACAAAGAAAGAAGCTGATAAGAGTTGACACTGTAGGGAAAACATTATGGTTTTGAATCTTTTTTTTCTTTTTTTTTTTGCAATTTTAAATTTGTAGCACATTTAAACTTTATTCCCAGTAAAAGTATTTTAATTTTTAAGAAAACTTAATACTGTTTTTAATAAGAATTAAGGAAAATTACTAGCTTAGGTCACCTTCTGCAGAAGCAGACCCTGAGATCAGGACTTATGTGCTAGTGATTTATTAAGGAGGAGATCTCAGGGGAGATCTACAGGGAAGCCAAAGAAGCAGGAAACAGGACTGGGGAGGGGAGGAAGCCAAGTAAGTGTGTCACCTCAGGAAAAGTCTCCCACTGAGGGTAGTTCAGCCTGATACCCCACAGGTACCCTGGAGTGTAAGTTCTATCTCAGCATTGACCTTGACCCAAGAGAAGGGAGTTGGCCTTTCATATTCCTATCTGAGTCTTTGGCAGAATCTAATCTCAGCATCTTCAAGTGTTATTCTCCAAAGGACAACTTCCAAAGCTGGCTACTGGAATGCCAAACACATGAAAGTTTATCTTGTTTCCTAAATAAACACTAAATTATCAAAATACAAGGATCTTATAGAGTAAATGAGGAAAACAGAGAGACATCATAAGTCATATGCCTTGTTTCATTAATGTTTTTTTTTTAATTTTTTTTTAATATTTATTTATTTATTTGGCTGCACCAAGTCTTAGCTGTGGCTCGCAGGATCTTTTTCAGTTGCGGCATGCAGGATCTTTAGTTGCAGCATGTGATCTCTTAGTTGTGGCATGCGATCTCTCAGTTGCAGCATGTGGGATCTAGTTCCCTGACTAGGGATTGAACCCGGGAGTCTTAGTCACTGGACCACCAGGGAAATCCCCATTAATCAATGTTTTGCTTTACCTCATGAGTATGAAATTGTTCTTTCACTTCTTCTACATCATTAGAAATCTCTCCTTGTGCTTGCAATGTGTCCTCAGCTGAAAGAAGCCATGAGAGTACTTCTTCTAAAGCTGTCTGGTAACTGTCCAGGTTTACTTCAGTCTCCATCAATGAACTGCCCAATGACTTGTCTTCAGGAGCTTCCAAACGCTGAACAATAAAACAAATTGGGTGTTATACAATTAGTATCTTGGCAGACTGTTCCAGCACATTAAATGATAAATCGAATGAAATATTTAGAATGCTAGAAATGTCCACTTGCATTATCAGAGACACGAACAGCAGAAACATACAATAACGAGCCTGCATTTTAACATCCTCACAAATATACACACAAATTCTCAAATGGCAGTTGGAATCCACTTCGAATTAATATTTTATTAAAGCTCTTCTAGATTACTATAAAGAGTGAATTAGTACATCATCTCTTCATGTTGTATTTTAAATGCCATGGATTTTCATCCATAGGTAAATTTTTTTAGTTCATATTTTCAATCCTTTACATATACATTATTGGTATTATATTTACATAACTTTTGCAATAACATTAAAGGAAACATCTCTTCCCAAGATCCCCTAATAAAATATTTCTGAAAGTTCACAGACAAGTTACCAGTATGAAAATAAGTGGGGGAAAGGTAAAATTTAAAAAGAAATAACCTCATTCACACATCTGAAATTTCTGACAGTATAACGACTTCTGTGAGTTAAGCCTTTATTTCCAGAAGGTCATAGTTTAAATAACAAGACATTATCTTAGGCAAAGCAAAATATGAAGTAGTTGCTACCAGATTTATTTAGCAGGATGTTAACTGAGATTCCCAACAGTTGTCTTGTAATTTCTCCTTGGATCCTAAAGCTGAGAACAATGGTGACAAAGTGTTCATAATTCTAAAGAGAAGATCCAGGCTACCTATGAAGGAATTGCTAAAAAGGGACCACAAAACTGTCCCACCACCCTTAATCCACAGCCTAGCTCAAAGGTGTGTAAGAGGAAACAAGGAGACTGGAGAAATCTGGTGAGAAAGGATTCCCCTGGAGTGCGATGCACGTCCATACCTTCCACCACCTCAAGCCAAGTAATGGAGACCTCAAGAGAATCACCTGTAGAGGTGACGGTAGCTTCTAGGATGGAATATTGACCTCTAAACCTGGCTGTGTATTTGCAGAGATTCAGGAGCTATGGGACCAGTGCTACCAAGTGATGGGAGAGAGCTCTTGGGATAAGCTATGTGCCTGCTGCTTTAACCTGAAGGCAATTATCAACAGCAAAAATTTGAACAAATAAGAAAATCTGCATAAATTTTTCTTTAGGCCAACTGCACTCATGGCAGGTTGCTGGGCTTTAGAAATCCTGAGAAGGCCCACACTCAAGAGGGTTTCCTGCTGAGGTAAGGAACACAGGCAAAAAGTTGAAGTAGTCAGAGCAAAAATATTGGAGAAATATTTGGAGAGAAAACTTCTGAACACCCTATAAAGAGAGCAAGCAAGCACTGGGCCCTAACAAACAGGATTTTGCAAAGGAAACAAACAGCATTGTAGAACAACCAGAAGCTACTTGGGGTGGGGGTGGGGGGCAGGGTTCATGACCTTGCCTAGAGAAAAATTCATCCTTTTGATGGTTCTTCCCTGCCATGCCTGCCTTGAATTTCCAGTCCCCAGCAATTCTGGGCCTTATCCCACTGAGCTGCTAGCACCAACTTAACTGTGCTCTTCTGATAAATGCTCCAATTTTGAAACTTTAATATGATAAATTTCTCTATTAAGTCCTTTAGGATGGAAAAGCATAGTGGCAGTCTTTGGTGTAATATTTTCATCAAATGATACACTCTTAATCTATTTCTAGAGAACTGGCAGAAATAGTGTCACCCTGTTAAGTCAAAATCACCCAACTCCAGTATCTCAAACAGAGCATAAATGCCCCAAGAGGGCTAGTCGCATCGGCCCTTCCCAAGGTCAAGGCACGTTCTGAAGGTCTGAGGTGTTAGAACAAGTTTCATGGTGTATCCCTTCTCTCTACCCCTAAATACTATAAATAATAAGTATAAAAGTCATCATTAAGAGGAAAAAAGTCACAAAAATGTAGCCTGGGAGATGTGTGTAGACAGAACCAGCTTCATGGTTGGGCAACCTGAGCAGTTTTACGGTGCCCAAGACTCAGAACGACCCCTTGCTTGTTTTATCTCCTTTTTGACATTGCTGTCTTAAAATTCTTAATAATTTTATCTTTGAACTTGGGTTTTGTAAGTGAAGTCCAATGGGTTGATGAAGTATGCATGTGAGCAGAGGAGATAAGTGCAATAGGTGTGTTTGCCCCATTTGCATATAGTGTTTCTGATGTCCCATGAGCCTAGAATTCTGGTGGACCCATGACATGTGGGAGTTGAGCAGACTCAAAGTGAACGGAAGGTAACTATGACTGAATGAGAGGGGCACTGACGGCCCCAGGAAGTCACGCTTTCTGTTTGAACAGGAATTTGCTTCCAATGCAGAAAGAAGGCAATCCTAAGAAAACATGAACAATCAAAGAACCCTATCATATCCTTTCTTACTCGTATTTCTTTCCTGTATTAGCCAACCATTTATGCTGAAACTGACGACAGAGAAAGAAAGGGAAAGATAGGACAAGATGGTTCCTTTCCTTTCACTCCGTCCTTAACTCATCAGTAAGCTGAAGGCACAGGGCATGGGTAGAACTTACACCTATCAAGAAGTGAAATAAAAACAGCTTAGTTGTACAATGTTTCCATGTTAAGAATGAAATACATAGGCATGCACAAGCTCTGAAATACAAATTGTGCAATGCTGGTGATTCTACTTGAGTTAAATGATCTTATATTTGCATTTACAACTGCAATTGCACAATTTAACAATCAGCAGTAAAACTCATGCTAGTACTCTAAAATTTTAATTTTCTTTATTCAGTATGATGTCAAATAGCAAATAAAAAACACGATGGCAAGTTGAGAGAAAGACCATAGAATAAAGTAAACAGCTTTATATTTTAGTAATTTTAACAGCACTTTCCTTCCTGCATGTTTGAACAAGGGGCTCCGTATTTTATTTTTCACTGGGCTGTACAAATTGCTAGCCAGCCCTGTAGGTAGGTGGAAAAAAAAGTACAGTCCACTCCTGGATATTTTGCCTTCCCTGGGTTATGGGTGAGAAGAGATGGGACATTTATTATGTACAATAAAAAGTGGTTATAAAACCCAGGGGCTTTGGAGGCAAACAATCAGTGTTTGAATCTTGTCACCCTGGTAAAGTTACTTAGCCCCATCATTAGCCTTAGCTTCCTCCTATGTAAAATGAGAACAATAATACTTTCCTAAGACTGCCATAAGAATTAAAGGAGAGTATATAAAGTGTTTGGCAGAATACCAATCTTGTGCAAGAACCCAATACAGTAGGAGATAGCTATTAATTATTATTCAATTCTTCTACACATAAGAACCATTTTGAAACACAACCTGCTCCAAGGTTACCTTCTTAAGTCACTGTCCAGATTTCAAGGGCCAGATAATTCCTATAGAAAAAATGACCCAGGAAACTTCTAAGAGCAAGCATCAATTAAATCAAACCTTTCTGAACCTGAACCTCAATCTAGTTCCTATTTAAAAGTTCTAGAAAATATTAACAATCTTGAGTTCAAATAATCTTTTGCAAATGATAAATTGTAAACAACACTATTACTCAAGTAACACAATACTATATTTTACTACTGTACAATCTGGATTAAAAAAGTAAACAGCTCATGATTTACTGATATTTAAAGAGGCTTGAATTTTTGGAGAAAATTTTAGAAGGCAAATCTTTATACTCAAGGACATGCTGTCTAGCACTCATAAATTCTGAATCTAAAAGTTTTGTCTGAGGATGTTCATAAAACAAAAACTTTGCAAAGACAGCTATATTAAAGATAAATTCAAACATGAATAAGCTATGTAAAATTACATAAATAACTCAATTAATCATTATTTATATCCATAAATCAGCTCTACATATATACACGATTATGGTCAAAATTGTCAGCTAGACTCTGAGTAATTTTTTCTCTGTCTAGACCACTGTTTTTCAAATTTGTAAGTCATGATCCATCAGTGATTCATGAAATCATTTTAGTGGGTCATGACCAGGAATATTCTATTTAAAATTAAATAGAATAAAAATACCAGTCTGTGTAATTTATATTAAGGACTAGATTCTTTAGGGAATTTTTGTTTCAGATACATATATATATGTGTGTCTATGTATAAATGTATATGTATATATGTTCTGGATCAAGATAAAAAAAATTTATAGCTCATGGAACAAAACTGGAAATGGTTCTAGAATTTCAGGTAAACCCATGAAAGAAGAAATTTGCTTGAATTCCACATTTGCACATTTGCAACAAAACCCTTGGAAAAACACATATTCTTTTTATTTATTTATTTTTTTGTCCATCTTTGAAAGAGAATTTGGAAACAAACAAGGACACATAGGCTTATGCTTTTGGTTTTAGCTTTCCAAAATATGTATTCATTGTCATAGTATTACATATTTCACTTTAGCTTGTGGCTAGTTCATACATATTATGGCAAAGAAAATTTTCTAGGAAACTTGATCCTTGCTTCTTATAGAAAAAGATCTATGCATAAGAAAGAGACACCAATCATTTCATGAATGGAGATGCTAGGATCAACTGAAAATGATTTTTTTTCCTATGCTTTGATCTTATTTTAACTTCTGTCTTTATAAAAGTAGTTTATGTTTGCAGTACATTGGTCAAATAATGATTCATATGAGAGGCATAACAATGGATGGATGAAACAATTCTGGTTGTTTTCAAAATTAAGAACACTAAAATTTATTCAACATTACCCACACACTTCAAAGGCTTAATTACTACCCTTTTGCACGAAGAATTACTAGATATTGTCACCTGTGTTCCTTGAAGATGTTGCTAATGCATAAAGATATTGCTAATGCATAAAGGTGAAGGAGTAGACAGCAGAAGAGTAAAGTAATGGGGGAAGACAAATAAGTATATGTGTTAGTCCTGCAATGTCCAGGACAAATGTCTGGAAACTCATCTCTAGTAATAGAAATTGTCATAATAAAACAGAGAGTGATAGGCTTGACACGACTCCATACATCAATATTTTTTAAAAACCAGTTTACTATCTAGCTGACCTGGGATAAGTTATTCAACCTCTCTGTGTCTCAGTTTCCCCATCTGTAAAACAAAGAAAATAATAATATATCTCCATAAGACTGTTGAAAAGATTATATGTAATGATGCATATAAAATGCTAAGCACATTCCAGTTTCCAAGAAATGCTTTGCAATGCCTGTACTTGGGGACCAATGTTCGCTGAAATGGTAAATGATTTTTATGAGGAAACACAGTTGAATGAGCTGTGTGTATTTTTAGAAGCATGACTTTGGCAATTCAAACTGAGATAAGTCATCAAATGGCAACACATAGGTAGTGAAACCAGCAATCCAGCAAACCACAAAGCTCTTAGAAAAATAGCTGGGACGTTTCCAGAGGGCACAATCTATCGCTGAGTACTTTTATATTTCTGTTGAAACTGATCTATTTTGGCAACTTCCCCAAATTTAACCTTAAAATGTGATATGAGTTTTAACCTGGATAAAAACAGTTTTACTGTTCTTGGATGTATAAATGCTTCAAGACCTTTTGAAAGTTTTGTCACTTAGATCCTTTAAATGTGTCACACTTCTTTTTTACACAGTCTAAGACAATGCATGGATGGTGAATTTTTGGGTGTATTCTATAATCTTTTTTATCCTTCAGTGAAAGATTATTTGAAAGCTAAAGGATCATGGAGGGATAACCAAGTGGTTCTCTTACTAAATAACAGAAGAACAGTTCGGAGGAACCAGGATTTATATCTGGAAACATTCTTGCCACATTTCTGCTGTGTTTCCTCTGAGATATAACATGTAAACCAGGATATTATTCAAAGTATGAAAAATGATTACAGAAGTGATTTATGAGAAGTTAATCCATCATGCAACACTGTACATGACATTCACTCTAATGATACCATTAAATAGCTAATTTTTAATATTGCTTGTGCCTGAAATTCAGTTCAAAGTTAAGCCCTAATGAGGATTTAGGAAAAATTATGGCCTGCTGTATGGCAATATTAAAACAACCATCACAACAACAACAACTACATCTCTAATAGCAATAACAACAGCTGCCATTATTTATTGGGCACTTTGTGTCAGTCAATTTGCTAAGCACTTAACGTGCATTATATCATTTTTCACCACAACAGTTCAAGACGACAGAAAATAGTAGGATGAGGAAACGGGAACAGAAAAATTAAATAACATGCCAAAGGTCACAAAGGTAACTGGCTGATCTGGTATTTAAAACCAGGTTGCTTGGATTCTAAAACACGCATCCTTACCTGTTCTCTTCAAGGAAAGAGATCCTTTGTTTAAGGTCTTTTGACATTTATAAGGGAAATGCAAATGATATTAAGCCCTGGGAAGACTCTGGATAGATTTCATTAACAGCCACAAATTCTGCCCTCTGCCTCAAGCCAAGTAATAAAAGACCAGAGCAGTCCTCTGCCCTGTTGGTGCAGGTAGATTAGTCAGTTGAAGGCAACAGGCAGTTCTTCAGTTTTATCATTGGCTCCTAACAAGAGTGTGCATGCTTCAAGGTATATACTTCAGGGTCTCCTTAACAATTAAATCTCTTAATCTTAAGGTTTAGAGAACTGAGAAGAGCGTATAAAGGTTCACTGTATTTGAAAGAAATAAAAGTTGTGAAACCTTTTGACAAGTTTTTTATCTCTTGTTGTACTAATATTTCTTTTCACATCTTAAAGTAAAAGACTCAAAAGTCAGGGTGGGCTACAAGCTAGGAGGAATCACTCCTGATTTAGGGAAGATACTATAAAAGAATTTAAGGGTATATATGTATATACTATAAAATGAGGCGATGGAAAACATGAGTAGGAATGCAAAACAGAGTCCCAAGTGGGTCTGACGTAGAAAATACATGTCATAAAGACATATGTGTGTATTAGTTTAAAAAAAGACCCTTTTATTATTATTGAAATGACTTGCTCTTTTATCTTCAACAATTTGGTTGAAAGCTGTCCAGCAAACAACATACTTTACAATTTATTTCACATTCACCTCTTCTTTTTCATTACTAGTGACATCACCCTAAACCACTGGTTCTCAACCAGGAGCTGTTTTGCCCTCTTGGGGACATTTGACAATATCTGGAGGCAGTTTTGATCGTCACTGCTGGGGGTAGAGGGTGCTACTGACATCTAGGACATCTAGTGGGTAGACGCCAGGAATGCTGCTAAACATTCTACACTGCACAGCTCAACAGCAGCATAAGTACTACCACCACCCACTCCCCCTCCACAAAAAAATGATCAGGCCCCAAATGTCAGGAGTGACACTTTGAGAAACTGTGCTAAAACAACACAAAAGTGAGGTTAATGACATGCTCCCCAAATTGATTCCCTCTTCTCTAGCTTTTGCTTGTTTCAATCCAACTTGAGCATAGTTGCCACGTTTATAACGGGTATCTTACTCTTACATGCAATAAACTTCGGTGATTTTACTCTTAGAATACAGTCCAAAATTCATATCCTAACATGTAGTGGTCTCAGATGTTTTCCTCTATTCTCTCTCTCACAGCTTTGGAAACCTACAAATAATCAATTTTCATCTTTCACCTTCCTACTTGTATATTTCTCTGCTACCAACATATTAAAACAACAACAACAAAAATACTTTCCCAAACATATTTAAATCATATTTGCCTTTAAGTTCCAGCTCAAATCTCATCTCCTGTATGACTCTTCCTGAACCTTACAATAATGCTCTTCAATTTTGTAAAGTGTTCATCTTTATCAAAATAACATTTGTGACTGCATATTCCACGTTTTTCTATTCTTTTTTTTAAATTTACATCTTTTTTAGAGTATAATTGCTTTACAATGGTGCGTTAGTTTCTGCTTTATAACAAAGTGAATCAGCTGTACATATACATATATCCCCGTATCTCTTCCCTCTTGCGTCTCTCTCCCACCCTCCCTATCCCACCCCCCTAGGTGGTCACAAAGCACCGAGCTGATCTCCCTGTGTTATGCAGCTGCTTCCCACTAGCTATTTTACATTTGGTAGTGTATATATGTCTATGCCACTCTCTCACTTTGTCACAGCTTACCCTTCCCCTTCCCCGTATCCTCAAGTCCATTCTCTAGTAGGTCTGCGTCTTTATTCCCATCTTGCCCCTAGGTTCTTCATGACCATTTTTTTTTCATATTCCACTTTTTTAATCACATTGTTCCATAGCAATTTTGAGGACTGATTCAACTTAGCTGCCCTATTCAC
Organism: Mesoplodon mirus; assembly: GCF_964341445.2. Lineage (NCBI taxonomy): Eukaryota > Metazoa > Chordata > Mammalia > Artiodactyla > Ziphiidae > Mesoplodon > Mesoplodon mirus. The sequence goes on from NC_138981.1 coordinate 31,224,917, forward strand.
TCTGCACCCAATCTACCAGGTATTACAAAAGTTTTAGCTAAAAAAATTAATCTTCTATTATCTAAATCAGGATTTCTTGGAATATCAAATGAAAACATTTTCATATTTATAATATGGATTCAAAACCTCACGAAAACATTTCATTTATATTTTAAATGAACTTAAGAATTTTCCTTTCAAGTTTCTGTGTGTAGATGTAAAAGATTTCATAACTGACACACTTATGATGAGAATACTGTCAAATATCCATTTTTGAAATGCACTCTCCATAGCACAGATTTCCTATAAAATGCAGTTCCTTTCTTAATCATTGTCGGTTAATACAGAAATTTGCCTTGAAAGGAGAGATCAAGTCTTTTTACTGCTTTCGGAAATGTCTGAGAAATGACACAGTGAGCACAGCCATTTGCCAACACAGAAATGTTCAGCATATCTGGAACACTTATTTTTTTGAAAAAGAAAATATATACTACATTTTTTTCAAATACTTTACCATGTGATAACTAGAACATTTCTGTGCAGTAAAAAGTATTCTCTGGGACACTCCAATTTTATTGAAAAATATTATAAGGATTTTACTACTTAAGATAATACAACCTGTAAATACATTTAACTGTTCACATGCATTGCAATGCATCCAGAACACCAAAGATGCCAATAAATAAGGCCCAATACCAATTCATCTGATTAAAGATGTCTGACCGAGGACATCAAGGACCATATGTTATACAAAATCATCTGAAAACCTGTATATTAAAAATTAGTAAAGTTTCTTTCTTTCTTAATTTCAAATAAAGTATGCATATGAAGAGACATCATACTATGTTCTTCTGAAACCCCAGTGGATCATCTTGTGTATCTTGTGGTTAGGTGCTCTCCACTTTGTAGACTATGCTCTAATCTGTAATGCTTTTTTCATTCTCTAAACTCCTATAGAATTTATAAACACAAGTATAATTCATTGAGTGTTTACTATGTGTAAGGTGTGCTGCAAGCACATCATTAAACTACCTAATTTAACCTTACAACAAAAGGAGTGCCTACTGTCTACGTTTTACAGGAAGGAGACCAGATGCATAGGGGTTAGAAACTTGTCCAAGGTCACAGTTAGTAAAGAGAAGAGATGGGAGGTGAACTCAGTATCTGTCTCACAGAAGCCTACAATTTTAACTATGTTGCCAGACATATTTTTCATAACTTAAGGGGAAGAAGCATTTCCCAGAGATAGCTAGATTGGTAAAACTGCATTTAAAAATCAAAAATGTAAGAATGTGCCATACTTTGAATGTAATGATTATAAGTCTTTCACACACCCCAAGAACCAATGATAGAATTCTTTGATTCATCCAGTCTCTCTCTCCCCTAGACCCTTCTGTGAAGAATTTTACATGTTTATAATATGATTGGCTTTGGTGTACAATTTCTGTATTCTCAATAGATAACTTGCTCATATAAAGGTTTTTAAATATTTACAATGGGCTTCATTAGTACAATGCCCTAAAATTTACTGGTATACTTGAATTTTTAAATCACCACATAAAATTATGGATACTACAAAATATGTAACACTATCACTGGGATATATAATCATACTTGGAACATATATCAAAATCTAAAACATGCCTATTGGCATATTTCAAATTGTTTGGTCTACTTTTGAAAATAGGAAGAGAAGAAACAAAAGGAATAAAAATGCTTTCTTCGTTCACATACTGAGATAATCAATACTATATTTAAAAACAAAGTTTCATTTTATTTTAAAAATACTCTTGCGTAGAGTCAGTTATCATTTTCTTGATTTGTATAACCCTTGGAAATTTTCTACAAAATCACTACTTAGTCTATAAAAAGGTATTTTTTTAATATATTGGCCTTATTTCATATCACACTAGGAAGGAAACGGAATTATTGCCACATACACAAATTAAAACAATGAATTAAACCTTGAGTTTTAAAATATGGCAGCAATTAAAAACTTTAACATGAAGATGAATTAAAAATCATGCAAATGAGCAGAAAAGGAAGGTCAAATATGTCTTTGTTCTGGGGAAACTATAAATCAGGAAAAGGAAATTCATTTAAGCCAGAAGAGAAATAATCACAAGTATGTTTAGAATCTCCTGATTTAGAAATCCTGGGATGCAGCTCAATTTGACCTACAAAGCTTTTTGGATAATCAAATTGTGCCTAGGCCTGAAGGTACACACATGATATTTGTTTAAAAGAATCGTGATTGCCTTGTAAACTTCTTTTACAATGTTATTAGCACAAGTTGCTCCACATACTTGGCCAACATTGCTTATTTCTCCCACTGTCCCAGAAGAACCACAAACTGTCAATTATCATGGGAGCAGTTTATCAGAGTATGGATTATCTGGAGCTCTTATTTCTCTTCCATTTGGCCTTTTCACAGCTCATTAGCACCTCAACAAGAAAGTTAAGGCTAAGGAAGGAAAGGCTGCCGAAATTCAAAATAATTAAATTAAATTTGCTCCTTGTCAGCAGCATATACAGCAAAACATTTAGAAATGCTAGAAAAATTAACCAAAATGGGATCCACAAATGTATACAATGGCAATTTGCCTTGACTGATTTTTTCCAACTGTATTGTCTGAAATACTGACTAAATTGACTGGAGGTTTTGGCATCCTACAGGACTCAAAGCCTTTTGTTTTTAGCATATAATAGGCCACCTTTAGAGATATCACTTGCCAGTGAGCAATACATAACACTCACTGCCGATATATTGACCGTTTTTCAGTGTGAAGGAAAGAAATTGAAAATCAGCTTCCCAAAAGACTTATGACTCAATAGTTACTTGGGTAGAAAAGAGTATGCCTGCCGGGTAGACAAAACTAAAAAGCTCCTTGTTTGGTTTTAGGCTTGCCTGTGCATTTGATGCCACCAGCCTCCCTGACTGTCCTCTAGGGAAGGAAAACTATTTGCACTAAAGCACAATTACACCTGATGGCTAATTGAGTTTGCCTTGGGTTCTTGTGGAATCTAATAGTTTTATGACAAATACATAAGCACACATTTTTCCACAGGACAAATATCAATTTTTCTTTAGCACTGCAAATGTCTACAAAGCAAATATAGGCTAAAATAATAAAGGAATCCAGTGCATGGTTCAGATAATGTTACATAAAATAGGAAATGATGTAGAAGAAACAAATCTTTAAAATGTATAATGTATTGATATATATAAGGGTTATTGCAATGATGTCTGTAACATTATCTTTACATCATTAGAAATAAAACATATAGAAAAGATTAAAAGAACTCCCTTTCTATTCATCACACACACGACTTCTTATGACTGACTCGTTTCCTTAACTTTCTTTATCCAAGTATCACTATTTAAGGACCAGTGAAACATGGGTTTAATGAAATATAAAAGTGCTGACTATATTAATATAGACCTTCTTAATGAAACTGAACCTTCTCAGGAGGCAGCACATATCACCCAAAATACAGCATGAACAATGTATACAAATGCATAACCAAATTCATACCAAGGTTCATGAGACAACAGTTTGAATTCTAAGTCACAAATATGGTATTTAAAAAAAACTTCATGTGTAAAATCAACAGATTTAATATTCAATGTGTTTTTCGTTTACAGGAATTATCTGATCAAGCCAAAATGTATTTTACTGCCTCTCAGAAAAGGAATTTTTTTTCAAAAGATTACCCAAAAAAGGTAGAAATGGATATTTTTGTAACTAGAATAAAAAATGCTTAATTATAATGAAATGCTTCAATCATAACCTAGAAACTATACACACACATGTATATCCTTGTTTGGGGAAGAAATAAGGAACTCAGAAAATTAAATCTCTTTTATTATCTATTCATTATAGGTAATATATCCTTAAACATGGAAATAGTAATGTTACATCCATTATTATTCTACTTTTTAATAAGTATGTAAGGTATTCACAATGAATTGGTAAACCTCTTTGTCTAGTCTTTCTAGGGACAACTGAACTAATAATATTGAAAACTTTATGATTTGTCATAAAGTTGTTATAATTGCAGACTTGCCAGGTATAGAAACAATTAGAAAAAAATATTGTATACATTCAATACATCACACCTTTATTTATTTTGCAGAAAAGGGCTCTGAAAGCATATGAAATTCTGGCTCTACCACATATTAGTGATTCTTCAACAAATATTTATTGAGCAACTACCAAGAGCCAGGCACTGTTCTAGGCAACGATGATACAGCCATACACAAAACATACAAAAACCCACATCTTTGTGGAACTAATCCTATTAGGGGAGGCATACTAAACAAATTAAATAAGTAAATTTGAAGCTGGTAAGTGCTATGGAGAAAAATAATGCAAGAAGAAGAAAGGGGACACTGTGGATTTAATTTAGGAAGGTCAGGGAAAATATCACTGAGTGAGTATCATTTGAGAAAAAGACTTAAAGATGCGAAAGAGAGGTAGTCATGTGACTATGTGGGGGACATGTGCTTAGAGGCAAAGGCATGGAGGCCAGGATGGTTTCAGTGGAATGAGAGAAGGCAAGAATTGTGGAAGACAAGGCCACAGAAGGAATGAAGGGGGAGAGGAAGGTGACTGTGTATGGGCTCAGAACACAGAGGGGCTACATTTTATTCCGAGTGGGTGGCAAGCCATTGGAGGATTTTCAGCAGCAGTGTGATATGATCTGACTTACATTTTAAGAGGACCATATGGCAGATAAAGTGGATGTAGGTAAGGGAAGGGCCAAAGTTAGCAGACCAGCTGAAAAGACTATTTCAATAATCCAGACCGGAGATGACGTTGGGGCCAGATTCTGGATACAGATTGGTCATGGTGACCTGGCATAATTTTCTGACCAATAATATAAGGTGTGAGAAAAAGGGAGACTAAGTATTTAGCTACAGCAAGTGAAAGTGTGGAGTTGCTACTTATTGTGATAGGAAGGGCTGCTGATGAAGCAGAATGGGGGCTCAGTCGGTTCAGTTTCGAACATACTCAATTTGAATTGACTAGGAGTGAGTACATGAATTGTGCGTCTAAGTTTGGAGTTGAGCAGGAAGTTCCGAGCCGGGGGAAACATTTGGCAGGCAATCAACCTACAGATGGTACTTGATATCAAGATACTAGATGGGATCATCAGGGAAATGAATGTGGTCTAAGAACTGATCCCTGGTTACTGTCATCTTTTATTTTTGAATCACATTTAATCGTTAAACATTCACAATTCATACACTGATATGATCATATGCACATTAATTTTGTGGATTGTGAGTCAAGAATATTTTCTTTTCCCTCACCTTTACGAATGTAAGAACTAGCTATCAAAACTCAGAACATCATTGGCATTTTTCTAAATAGGAAAGTTGCTGCAATGCTTGACTGTGGGAGACCATGTTTTTCAGAAAGCTTGTTTCTCGAATTGGGTTTAAAGGGTCCCATTGCCCCTCTGCATTATTTACAATAAGCTGTAGAAAGTGCTTAAAAACTTGGCATTGGGGACAGAGCCCTACTGACCAGCAAGCTTCTGCATAAATAACAGATTTCCAGCAGCGAATGTTTTAAAACAAAGAACTGTTTGATCCTTACTGCATCGTGTTTTATAAAATCAAATCATGTTAAAACGTTCCAGCTATGTCATGGTCTATGCTCTATGCCAACTTGCTCTCTGACAAAAAACTCGAATGTGAAAGATTATTTCTTAATAAAGGGAGGAGACACACTGAGACTTAAAGGCATTGAAAAGGATTAAGCAGGAATCAATACTAATAATAATTGCTTATTAAAAATGGAACTGTATTCGTTAAATATTAATGGAACAAAAACTTGTTATTGAAGATGCATCATGAATGTTCATGTCAATTTTGTATGTGCACGTTTTTCCACAATAGCAAGGACTATACATTTATACCACATGTTACATATAGCACATAGTACAGTATACATAGTTTACTATAGATTCCTACCACATAGTATACTACTGCAGAGTACACCAAAACCCTTGCTCAGGGCTTCCCTGGTGGCACAGTGGTTAAGAATCCACCTGCCAATGCAGGGGACATGGGTTCGAGCCCCGGTCCGGGAAGATTCCATATGCCGCGGAGCAACTAAGCCCGTGTGCTGCAACTACTGAGCCTGCGCTCTAGAGCCCGTGAGCCACAACTACTGAGCCCACACGCCGCAACTACTGAAGCCCATGTGCCTAGAGCCAGTGCTCCTCAACAAGCCACCATGATGAGAAGCTCGTGCACCACACGAAGAGTAGCCCCCACTCGCTGCAACTAGAGAAAGCCCTCGTGCAGCAACGAAGACCCGACGCAGCCAAAAATAGAATTCGTTTTTTTGAAAAAGTGCTTAAATCTCTCCCAATCTAAAACACATCTGTCTAGTACTATCACTCTCCAGTCTATTATTCCACCTCCTCCTTGCTTTCATCACGGAACTTTTGAATAGATTACTACACTTTCCTGCTTCCAATTTGCCGTCTTCAACCTTTAACCTACGCAATCGTTTTTGTTTCCCACCCTCTATGGAAACAGCCTTCTCAAAGCTTCCAAGTCGGCCTCTAAAACATCACACCCAGTGCTTCTCCCCCAACGGCACCCTCTTCAATTCCATTACAGCATTTGACAGTGTTGAACATGAGCACTTTCCTCAGTTTTTTTTTCCCCTAAATAAATTTATTTATTTATTTATTTATTTTAGGCTGTGTTGGGTCTTCGTTGTTGTGTGCGGGCTTTCTCTAGTTGTGGCGAGCAGGGGCTACTCTTCATTGCGGTGCGCGGGCTTCTCATAGCAGTGGCTTGTCTTTGTTGCAGAGCACGGGCTCTAGGCACACGGGCTTCAGTAGTTGTGGGGTGCAGGGCTCAGTAGTTGTGGCTCGCAAGCTACAGAATGCAGGCTCAGTAGTTGTGGCGCATGGGCTTAGTTGCTCTGGGGCATGTGGGATCTTCTGGGACCAGGGCTCGAACCTGTGTCCCCTGCACTCACAGGCAGATTCTTAACCACTCTGCCACCAGGGAAGTCCCTCAAAGTTTTTTTAAAAAAATCATCTGTGTTCTAGTACTCTTGTGAGGAAGTTCTATAATCACACCTAACTATCCCTCCCCCTATTCCAGCCTGCACCAACTCAGGTTGCTTTTAGTTTGCCTGCTTAAATATATCATCTCAAATATTCTATCCTTGAACCTCTTCAAACTTTATTGTACTTTTTCTCTCTATGAAATCTCATATACTCTCATGAATTGCTCTGTTATCTCTTTCCATCTTAGCCCCTATGTTGTATGTCTGTGTCACTGGTCTTAACTGACACCTTGAGAATAAACCCCGATTTCCAAATACAGTTAGACAGCTCTGCCTAGAGGTGTCGCTGGCACTTCCAATTCAGCATGACACTTTCTGTCCATCCTTGTAATGCCCAAATGTCTCTGGAGTTAGCTCCTTAAATCCTTGGGTTGAAACACAGAACTCCATATTCAAAACCTGCCAGGGGTCTTCTCAATAAAATATATCTCCCTTAGCATGATATTAGGATCATCCACAATTTGTCCTCAACCTTCCTTTCCAGTTGCCTCTCTTACTCCTCCCCCACCACCATACACACTACATGTCATGTATAACTGAAGAGTCATGCTTCTATGTCTTTCTCATGTGGTTCCATAAAGGAGACTGACCTTTCTATGGGAAGATTCTCCTACGAAAAATCACATTTACCCATCAGGGTTCATCATTCAGTTACACCTCCTGTAATCTGCTAAGTCAAGATTTATGAAGCTGTGCTTCGTGCTTCCATATGGTTTGTATGAATGTCTATTACACTTCTTAATTCTACTGTGTCTCAAAGCAGTTCTAAGAGTATCTGTCTCCTCAGTCCACAAGGACCCTGAGGGTAAGTCAAATAACAGCTAGTAGTTAATACAGATGAGATCATCAATAAATACTTGATGGATGGAGCTATCAGTGTTTGACCTTCACATACTACATTATTATGTAAAATATTTAAGTACCATTGTAAATTAAAAATAAATTTTAACAGAAAGTCAAGAAGGTATAATTTTTAAATTATAGGCTTAGGAATGCAAGATACCTGGATTCCATTTTACTCTGCCACTTACTAGCTTTGTGCTTTCAGAAAATCATTTAACTGAATCTGTAAAGTGGGAAGATTGATTGGTGGTAAACATTACACACACTGTCTTCAAAGCAATTGCCACATGTTCCTGCCATTTATTAAGTGTATACTAGATGGTAACAAAATGATCATAATAGCAATTAACAGTCATAATATGTATATGTGACCATTTTGAAAACCTTGGTCTATTTTGAATTTCAAGAAAATAAACAAGATAAAGCCACTGATTAAGAAGTTACAAGTAATTATCTGCAATGAAACAAATACCTTTATCTTGTACTGAAGATCCATAATGGTGCCCTGTCAGATTTTTCTGCTTCAAATGATTTGAAAATAGAAATTGAAAAACTACAGTCTGTTCTGTTATTGAGCTATTGAACACTGTATTAATTTGAACAGATTTTGTCAAGGCCAAAAGCATTATAATGCTAAGACAAATGTGTTCTCGTAAACAGGGAGAATGTGTGTGGGCAAGTGAGAGAAAAATGTATACACAGCACCTTCCATAGGATTTATTTAGGTTTTCTCGACTTAGCCAAAACAAAGAATTGCAAACATCCACCAGTGTGGTTGAAGGTACATGAATGAGAAAAAACTTAGGAAAGTAGCCTCAGCTACCAGTAGGTAGGTATAAAACGGTTAATATCCTGGCATCAATACTAATCATGGTGAATCATCCTAAAATATTCCTTTCTCTCTCTCCTTGGTTCTTTCTGAAATTTGGCTTTTGTGTCTATAGAATGTTCTGAATAAGCTATAACTCTCCATTATTCAGGGAATTATGTCTGATTCTTAAACATTTCTCAATTACCAGACACCAACTTTTTTCATCAAACTTCATTTCTTATTCCAATTAACAACTCCCATTTTTAAATTTATGTTCCTAACACATAGACATACACACATACACACACAGTTCACTAGGTTCTTATTTATCTCCAAAACCTACCCTACATAAATGTTACATAAATATATTTTATGTTACAGAAAAATATAATCTTAAAACAAAAGAGGAAACCATATTGGGTTTAAAATGCCATTATTGTTAACAAATAGACATGCTTACAAATTTATGTAGATATATATTTGACTGTATGATACAAGTACCATCATAATTTATGGGTAAATATAGATATTATTTGGTAATTAGTTACTTTCTACTAAAATGCATATGTCAATAAAATTTATTTAGAAAAACTGGAAATCACACAGATTGATCTAGGAGGGTCCTCTATTCTTGCACTTTACAAAGTAATCTATCCAGATAAATAGCTTCATTTTACTCAGTTTATTAAACTCTCTTCTTTGTTTTTGTAAATTCTATGGTACATATTGAAGGCCAGCAATCTCTGAGAAAAAAAATACAAAAATGGCAAATTTAATAACAATCTAAACTATGTAATTGTATTCATTACACATCGTATGTGCTTATGTTCTTATAAAAGACGTGTGACGAAACTTAACTCAAGTGGAGTTCATGTATGATTATTTTCTTTATTCTAAATAAACCTCAAGGTCTTCCTATGATAAAATGAAAAATGACAGAAAATTAAAATGTGATGATATTGGAAATAGGCACATTCTGAAAGCCAACTGTCACTGTTTTAGGTCATATATTTATCTTCATATACACAAGAGCACCTAGTGAGGGCAGAGAGCAGAAGCAAGAATAACTACAATCCTGCAGCCAGTGGAACAAAAATGACATTCACAGAAAGACAGACAAGATGAAAAGGCAGAGGGCAATGTACCAGATGAAGGAACAAGATAAAACCCCAGAAAAACAACTAAATGAAGTGGAGATAGGCAACCTTCCAGAAAAAGAATTCAGAATAATGATAGTGAAGATGATCCAGGACCTCGGAAAAATAATGGAGGCAAAGATCAAGAAGATGCAAGAAATTTTTAAGAAAAATTAAAGAACAAACAGAGATGAACAATACAATAACCGAAATGAAAAATACACTAAAAGGAATCAATAGTAGAATAACTGAGGCAGAAGAACGGATAAGTGACCTGGAAGACAGAATGGTGGAATTCACTGCAGCAGAAAAGAATAAAGAAAAAAGAAGGATAAGAAATGAAGACAGCCTAAGAGACCTCTGGGACAACATTAAATGCAACAACATTCACATTATAAGGGTGCCAGAAGGAGAAGAGAGAGAGAAAGGACTCGAGAAAATATCTGAAGAGATTACAGTCAAAAACATCCCTAACCTGGGAAAGGAAATAGCCACCCAAGTCCAGGAAGCGCAGAGTCCCATACAGGATAAACCCAAGGAGAAACACACCAGGACACATAGTAATCAAATTGGCAAAAATTAAAGACAAATTAAAATTACTGAAAGCAGCAAGGGAAAAACGAAAAATGACATACACGGGAACTCCCATAAGGTTAACAGCTGATTTCTCAGCAGAAACTCCACAAGCCAGAAGGGAGTGGCATGATATACTTAAAATGATGAAAGGGAAGAACCTCCAACCAAGATTACTCCACCTGGCAAGGATCTCATTCAGATTCGATGGAGAAATCAAAAGCTTTACAGACAAGCAAAAGCTAAGAGAATTCAGCACCACCAAACCAGCTCTACAACAAATGCTAATGGAACTTCTCTAAGTGGGAAACACAAGAGAAGAAAAAAACCTACAAAAACAAACCCAAAACAATTAAGAAAATGGTCATAGGAACATACATATCAATAATTACCTTAAACATGAATACATTAAATGCTCCAACCAAAAGACACAGGCCTGCTGAATGGATACAAATACAATACCCATATATATGCTGTCTACAAGAGACCCACTTCAGACCTAGGGACACATACAGACTGAAAGTGAGGGGATGGAAAAAGATATTCCATGCAAATGGAAATCAAAAGAAAGCTGGAGTAGCAGTTCTCATATCAGAAAAAATGGACTTTAAAATAAAGACTATTATAAGAGACAGAGGAGGACACTACATAATGATCAAGGGATCAATCCAAGAAGAAGATATAACAATTATAAATATATATGCACCCAACATAGGAGCACCTCAATACATAAGGCAACTGCTAACAGCTATAAAAGAGGAAATCGACAGTAACACAATAATAGTGGGGGACTTTAACACATCACTTACACCAATCGACAGATCATCCAAACAGAAAATTAATAAAGAAAAACAAGCTTTAAATGACACAATAGACCAGATAGAGTGAATTGATATTCATAGGATATTCCATCCAAAAACAGATTACACTTTCTTCTCAAGTGCACATGGAACATTCTCCAGGACAGATCATATCTTGCGAAAAAAATCAAGTCTTAGTAAATTTAAGAAAATTGAAATCATATCAAGCATCTTTTCCGACCACAATGCTATGATATTAGAAATGAATTACAGGGAAAAAAACATAAAAAACACAAACACATGGAGGCTGAACAATACATTACTAAATAACCAAGAGATCACTGAAGAACTCAAAGAGGAAATTAAAAAACACATAGAGAAAATTGACAATGAAAATACAACGATCCAAAACCTACAGGATGCAGCAAAAGAATTTCTAAGAGGCAAGTTTATAGTTATAAAGCTTATATCAAGAAACAAGAGAAATCTCAAATAAACAATCTAACCTTACACCTAAAGGAACTAGAGAAAGAAGAACAAAGAAAACCCAAAATTAACAAAAGGAAAAAAATCATAAAGATCAGAGCAGAAATAAATGAAATAGAAACAAAGAAAACAATTAGCAAAGATCAATAAAACCAAAAGCTGGGCTTCCCTGGTGGCGCAGTGGTTGAGAGTCTGCCTGCCGATGCAGGGGACACGGGTTTGTGCCCCGGTCCGGGAGGATCCCACGTGCCACGGAGCAGCTGGGCCCATGAGCCGTGGCCGCTGAGCCTGCGCGTCCGGAGCCTATGCTCCGCAACGGGAGAGGCCACAGCAGTGAGAGGCCCGCGTACCGCAAAAAAAACCCAAAAAACAAAAACAAACAAACAAAAAAAACAAAAGCTGATTCTTTGAGAAGATAAACAAAATTGATAAACCGTTAGCGAAAAGGAGGGAGAGGGCTCAAATTAATAAAATTAGAAATGAAAAAGGAGAAGTTACAACAGACACCGCAGAAATACAAAGCATCCTAAGACACTACTACAAGCAACTCTATGCCAATAAAATGGACAACCTGGAAGAAATGGACACATTCTTAGAAAGGTATAACCTTCCAAGACTGAACCAGGAAGAAATAGAAAATATGAAGAGACTAGTCACAAGTAATGAAATTGAAACTGTGATGAAAAATCTTCCAAGAAACAAAAGTCCAGGACCACATGGCTTCACAGGCGAATTCTATCAAACATTTAGAGAAGAGCTAACACCCATCCATCTCAAACTCCTCCAAAAATTGGAGAGGAAGGAACGTTTCCAAACTCATTCTATGAGGCTACCATCACCCTGATGCCAAAACCAGACAAAGATACTACAAAAAAAAGAAAACTACAGACCAATATCAATGATGAACATAGATGCAAAAATCCTCAACAAAAATACTAGCAAACAGAATCCAACAACATATTAAAAGGATCACACACCATGATCAAGTGGGATTTATCCCAGGGATGTAATATACACAATATCAATCAGTATACACAAATACACACAATATGCACAAATATACAATATTTCAATATACACAAATCAATCAAGGTGAAACATCATATTAACAAATTGAAGAATAAAAACCATATGATAATATCAATACACGCAGAAAAAGCTTTTGACAAAATTCAACACCCATTTATGATAAAAACTCTCCAGAAAGTGGGCATAGAGGGAACCTACCTCAACATAATAAAGGCCATATACAGCAAACCCACAGCCAACATCATTCTCAATGGTGAAAAATTGAAAGCATTTCCTCTAAGATCAGGAACAAGACAAGGATATCCACTCTTACCACTATTATTCAACATAGTTTTGGAAGTCCTAGCCACGGCAATCAGAGAAGAAAAAGAAATAAAAGGAATACAAATTGGAAAAGAAGAAGTAAAACTGTCACTGTTTGCAGATGACATGATACTATACATAGAGAATCCTAAAGATGTCACCAGAAAACTACTAGAGCTAATCAATGAATTTGGTACAGTTGCAGTATACAAAATTAATGCACAGAAATCTCTTACATTCCTATATACTAATGATGAAAAATTTGAAAGAGAAATTAAGGACACACTCCCATTTACCACTGCAACAAAAAGAATAAAATACCTAGGAATAAACCTACCTAGGGAGACAAAAGACCTGTATGCAGAAAACTATAAGACACTGATGAAACAAAATAAAGATGATACAAACAGATGGAGAGATATCCCATGTTCTTGGATTGGAAGAATCAATATTGTGAAAATGACTATACTACCCAAAGCAATCTACAGATTCAATGCAATCCCTATCAAATTACCAATGGCATTATCTACGGAACTAGAACAAAAAATCTTAAAATTTGTATGGAGACAGAAACGACCCCGAATAGCCAAAGCAGTCTTTAGCGAAAAAAACGGAGCTGGAGTAATCAGACTCCCTGACTTCAGACTATACTACAAAGCTACAGTCATCAAGACAATATGGTACTGGCACTAACACAGAAATATAGATCAACTGAACAAGAGAGAAAGCCCAGAGATAAACCCACGCACCTACGGCCAACTTGTCTATAACAAAGGAGGCAAGGATATAAATGGAGAAAAGACAGTCTCTTCAATAAGTGGTGTTGGAATTCTGACAGCTGCATGTAAAAGAATGAAATCAGAACACTCCCCAACATCATACACAAAAATAAACTCAAAATGGATGAGAGACCTAAATGTAATAAGACTGGACACTAGAAAACTCTTAGAGGAAAACACAGGAAGAACACTCTTTGACATAAATCACAGCAACATCTTTTTTGATCCACCTCCTAGAGTAATGGAAATAAAAACAAAAATAAACAAATGGGACCTAATGAAATTTAAAAGCTTTTGCACAGCAAAGGAAACCATAAACAAAATGAAAAGACAACCCTCGGAATGGGAGAAAATATTTGCAAACGACTCCACGGACAAAGGATTGATCTCCAAAATATATAAACAGCTCATGCAGCTCAATATTAAAAAAAACAAACAACCCAATCCGAAAATGGGCAGAAGACCTAAATAGACATTTCTCCAAAGAAGACATACAGATGGCAAAGAAGCACAAGAAAAGATGCTCAACATCACTAATTATTAGAGAAATGCAAATCAAAACTACAGTGAGGTATCACTTCACACCAGTTAGAATGGGCATCATCAGAAAATCTACAAACAACAAATGCCGGAAAGGGTGTGGAGAAAAGGGAACCCTCTTGCACTGTTGGTGGGAATGTAAATTAATACAGCCACTATGGAGAACAGTATGGAGGTTCCTTAAAAAACTAAAAATAGAACTACCATATGACCCAGCATCCCACTCCTGGGCATATACCCAGAGAAAACCATAATTCAAAAAGACACATGCACCCCAATGTTCATTGCAGCTCTATTTACAATAGCCAGGTCATGGAAGCAACCTAAATGCCCATCGACAGACGAATGGATAAAGAAGATGTGGTACATATATACAATGGAATATTACTCAGTCATAAAAAGGAACGAAATTGGGTAATTTGTAGAGACGTGGATGGATCTAGAGACTGTCATACAGAGTGAAGTAAGTCAGAAAGAGAAAAGCAAATATCGTATATTAACACATATACGGGGAACTAGAAAAATGGTACACATGAACTGGTTTGCAAGGCAGAAATAGAGACACAGGTGTAGAGAACATATGGAATATATGGAATCTAAAAATATAAAATGCTTCTGAAGAACCTAGGGGCAGGACAGGAGTAAAGACGCAGATGTAGAGAATGGACTTGAGGACACATGGATGGGGAAGGGTAAGCTGGGGCGAAGTGAGAGAGTGCCATCGACATATATATACACTACCAAATGTAAAATAGATAGCTAGTGGGAAGCAGCCGCATAGCACAGGGAGATCAGCTCCTTGCTTTGTGACCACCAAGAGGGGTGGGATAGGGGTGGGATAGGGAGGGTGGGAAGTAGACGCAAGAGGGAGGGGATATGGGGATATATGTATATGTATACCTGATTCACTTTGTTATACAGCAGAAACTAACACACCATTGTAAAACAATTATACTCCAATAAAGATGTTAAAAAAAAAAGAAACCATTGATTAAACAATGACCTATTTTACCTGGAGACAGGTACTTTGGCATACCAAAACTATTAAGGGATGAGAGAGAAACAAAGATGTTGGCACCTACCAGCCTCTTTATACCAAGAAATAAAGAAGCTCATGCTAAAGGTTACCTGTCTGAAGTACAGAAAAAAAGAAAATATGGCTTTTTTTCAAGAGACCTTTGCTGCCTCTGGCTTATAATATAAATGGCTTGAGAGGTTGATAAGTTTAGCCTGATAGGACTGGAAAAGCCAATTTTTATTTTTACTCCAAATCTAATGAGGAGATGTAGCAGGGGCATAATTTAAGACTTAACTACTGAAAAAAAAAAAAAAAAAAAACCATAGGGCTTCCCTAAAGCACTTTTCTGATAAAGTAGATGATCACTCCTGTCATGAAGCAGCAGCCCAGCCAGTCTACAGTCAAAGGGTAGACTGGCTATGCTTCCCATCCCAATCCTTTACTGCAAATTGCCTCAGTCAGGGGATATGCAAAGCACAGAGATGTATTAAGGAAGACAAAAGGACTCAAATTTGAAGACTAGAACTAGACCAGAGGACTTTTGTTATTAGGTCATAGAATCAAAAAGGAAAACATGCTAAAAGTCTAAAACTTGTAAAGAAATCTGATTCCCAAAGAAATCTCAAGTCTGACTGAAAAATACCTTGTTATTATTCAACCCTAGGGTAAACACCAGGACCCCAAAATGGTGCAACATGCAGAAGACTAAAGTGGCACACTCCCCTGAAATGGCACTGCCCCCCAAGTCAATCTCAGACATAATCTTGAAGACAACTATTAAGCAAGGCTTTTAAATGAACAGAAAAAAGAATCGCCAGCAACTCTGACAGTACAGGATATGATGTTTGTTTTCATTCTTTTTGTTTACACATTTTTTTTAAAAAAAATCAAGATATACTGTGTTCTTTTAAGCTTTTATTTAGGGGTATTGGACTTTGACCTTTTTTCTTTCATTTAATCATTGCCCACTGGACCATGAAGCCCTGCATCATAGTCTGAGTGAAAGGGACTGCAGATCACCCCAAAATTCCCAACTGTGGAACCGGATAACATCATTGGAAACTATTTTACACACTCTCTTTTCAAGGATGTTATGTGGGCATTTTCAAAAGGGAATATGTGCTAAGGAGACTGCACTACAATGCTGGATGTTTAAACAGGAGGCCTGTAGTAGACATTGTGACTGTCCACCCCATGTCCTTTCTCCTACTTCCTCATATACAGCAGCCTGGTTGGTGACTGGGAAAGGATAGAGCTCACCCTTGACTCTAGATGTGAGTTTGGGATTTATGCAAAACAATTTGGATACTTCTATCCCCTTTGCTACAGTGATATGCTCAGGGCACGTACACGATCTAAGAGGTTCCAGTCAGAGAGCAACTCACACTTTTTGTTTAATATATGGGCAAAAAGATACTGTTAACTACCAGCTGTGAACAAGGAAACAAGCGTTTCCAAGCATTGCAGAAGAAAGCCAGCCTGTATCAATCTGACAAGCTGTGAAGGTTAGGGTTGAAGATAAACAGAGAAACAGAGACCTATCCCTGACTCCAGCAATGAAACTGTATTAAACACTTGAGCAACAGTGAACTTACTATTTACTGAGTCAATACATTTTTATGTGGCTTAAATAGGTTTGAAACCAAGAGCATCCTAAATAACACAGGATATAATACACTTTAATGTTCTTCATCAACTTAATAAATCTTTAAATAATCAACTATCATTTTTATATGTACTCATAACATCTTCAGTGCCAAATGTTCTCATTTCAAATTCAATGCTCAATTGCTCAGTTCACCAAATCTAGTTAATTGCCGTTACTCAAAAAGCATTATCATTAATGCCACTGATGCTATTATCAATAAAATGAAGACAATTTGAATTGGTTCACTTATTCATCAAATGGAAATTTTTAGAAAGGGTGTATTATCTTATTACAATCAGGATGCCAAATGGGAATTTAATGCACCATTGTTTCTCTACAAGCTGGCTATATATTAGAATCTTTAAAACAATTCTCTCTCTCTCTCTCTCTCTCTCTCTCTCTCGCTGTATCTCTCTCTCTGTCTCTGCCTTTGTCTCTTCCTCCTTTCTCTCACTCCCTTCCTCCATTCTTCTTCCCCTCTGTTTCCATCTCTCTGTCTCTCTCCCTCTCTCTCAACTAAAGTAAGGGTAATATAACCTGAATCTCTTCCAATGAAAAAAGATTACTGAAATCAACAGTTGATAGGCTTCATAGCAATTATTCTTCATTATTACCAGTTACCCAACCTTCACCCTTTGTTTTTTTTTTTAATTGCCATTATTTTACCTCTTTGTTTTCAGGTTGCCTGATTTGTAGTTTCTGCCATTAAATTGTTTATACATCCATTCAGTTTTAGTAAATGACAAAGAATGTGTGGGTATGTGTAAAAAAATATAACCTTCGTTCACTCACTATAGCTCTCTTTTGTGCCAGTTTAGTATAGGGGTTAATAGGATAAATTCTGGACTCAGATATTGAGTGTTCAAATCCTGGTTCAGCCACTTTTCATCTGCAGGACTGTGGGCAGATTTCTTAACAAGTCTGTGTATCAGTTTCCTCATGTACAAGATGGATATACTAATAGAATCTTCTTCACAAGGTCGATATGAAGATTGAGTTAATGCATGAAGAGGATTTAAGAGTAATGCTTGGCACATAATCATTGCTCAAAGAGCATTATCAATTTTTGTGTTATTATTCATCACCATAGACATTATCTAAGAACACTAAGATCAACACTTGGGAAGGATCGTAGGCTAATACAGTGGTTAGAAGCCTAGGAATTTAAAAACTGGTGTTGAGTCCTATATCTACTGCTTTCTGAATGTGCTGATTTGGTTAAGTTATTCAACATGTTCTTAGTTTACAGAATTACACTCCATCTGCTATCTCACAAGTTCACTAAGGGAAAAACTACACATAGTATGTAAAAGGGATATAAATGTGTTACAAAATATGAGGAATTATTTTTATCCATAAGGAGATTTTTTTTGAAATTTATTTTTTTATACAGCAGGTTCTTATTAGTTATCTATTTTATACATATTAGTGTATATATGTCATTACCAATCTCTCAATTCATCCCACCACCAGCACCCCCCCTTTCCCCCCCTGGTGTCCATACATTTGTTCTCTACGTTTGTGTGTCTATTTCTACCTTGCAAACCGGTTCATCTATACCACTTTTATAGATTCCACAGGTAAGCGTTAATATACGATATTTGCTTTTCTCTTTCTGACTTACTTCACTCTAAGAAGTGAAGTATGACAGTCTAGAGGTCCATCCACATCTCTGCAAATAACCCAATTTCACTCCTTTTTATAGCTGAATAATATTCCATTGTATAAATGTACCACTTCTTCTTTACCCATTCGTCTGTTGATGGGCATTTAGGTTGCTTCCATGACCTGGCTATTGTAAATACCGCTGCAATGAACATTGGGATGCATGTGTCTTTCTGAATTATGGTTTTCTCAGGGTCTATGCCCAACAGTGGGATTGCTGGGTCATATGGTAATTTTATTTTTACTTTTTTCAGGAACTGCCATACTGTTCTCCATAGTGGCTGTATCAGTTTACATTCCTACCAACAGTGCAGGAGGGTTCCCTTCTCTCCACACCCTCTCCGGCATTTGTTGTTTGTAGATTTCCTGATGATGGCCATTCTAACTGGTGTGAGGTGATACCTCGTTGTAGTTTTGATTTGCATTTCTCTAATAATTAGTGATGTTGAGCAGCTTTTCATGTGTCTCTTAGCCATCTGTATGTCTTCTTTGGAGAAATGTCTATTTAGGTCTTCTGCCCATTTTTGGATTGGGTTGTTTGTTTTTTGCATATTGAGCTGCATGAGCTGTTTATATATTTTGGAGATTAATCCTTTGCCCATTGCTTCATTTGCAAATATTTTCTCCAATTCTGAGGTCTTTTCATCTTGTTTATGGTTTCCTTTGCTATGCAAAAGCTTTTAAGTTTCATTAGGTCTCATTTGTTCATTTTTCTTTTTATTTCCATTACTCGAGGTGGGTCTAAAAAGATCTTGCCTGTGATTTATGTTATAGAGTGTTCTGCGTATGTTTTCCTCTAAGAGTTTTATAGTGTCTTGTCTTACATTTAGGTCTTTAATCCATTTTGAGTTTATTTTTGTGTATGATGTTAGGAAGTGTTCTAAGTTCATTTTTTACATGTAGCTGTCCAGTTTTCCCAGAACCACTTACTAAAGAGACTATCTTTTCCCCATTGTATATCCTTGCCTACTTTGTCATAGATTAGTCGAACACAGGTGTGTGGGTTTATCTCTGGGCTTTCTATCCTGTTCCACTGACCTATATTTGTTTTTGTGCCACTACTACATTTTCTTGATTACTGTAGCTTTGTAGTATAGTCTGAAGTCAGGGAGTCTGATTGCTCCAGCTCTGACTTTTTCCCTCAAGATTGCTTTGGCTATTTCGTGTCTTTGGGGTCTCCATACAAATTTTAAGATTTTTTGTTCTAGTTCGGAAAAAAAATACCATTTGTAATTTGATAGGGATTGCATTGAATCTGTAGATTGCTTTGGGTAGTAGAGTCACTTTCTCAATGTTTATTCTTCCAATCCAAGAACATGGTATATCTCTCCATCTGTTTGTGTCATCTTTAATTTCTTTCATCAGTGTCTTATAGTTTTCTGAGTACAGGTCTTTTACCTCTTTAGGTCGATTTCTTCCTAGGCATTTTATTCTTCATGTTGCAATGCAGAATGGGATTGTTTCCTTAATTTCTCTTCATGATCTTTCATCGTTACTGTATAGGAACACAAGAGATTTCTGTGCATTAATTTTGTATCCTGCAACTTTACCAAATTCATTGATTAGCTCTAGTAGTTTTCTGGTGGCATTTTTACGATTCTCTATGTATAGTATCATGTCATCTGCAAACAGTGAAAGTTTTACTTCTTCTTTTCCAATTTGTACTCCTTTTACTTCTTTTTCTTCTCTGACTGTCATGGCTAGGACTTCCAAAACTATGTTGAATAACAGTGGTGAGAGTGGACATCCTTGTCTTGTTCCTGATCTTAGAGGAAATGCTTTCAATTTTTCACCATTGAGAACAATGTTAGCTGTGGGTTTGTCATATATGGCCTTTATTATGTTGAGGTAAGTTCCCTCTATGACTACTTTCTGGAGGGTTTTTATCATAAATGGTGTTGAATTTTGTCAAAAGCTTCTTCTGCATCTATTGAGATGATCATATGGTTTTTCTCCTTCGATTTGTGAATATGGTGTTTCACACTCATTGATTTGCATATATTGAAGAATCCTTGCATCCCTGGGATAAATCCCACTTTATCATGGTTTTATGACCCTTCTAATGTGTTGTTGGATTCTGTTTTTAGTATTTCGTTAAGGAATTTTGCATCTAAGTTCATCAGTGATACTGGTCTGTAATTTTCTTTTTTATAGTATCTTTGCCTGGTTTTGCTATCAGGGTGATGGTGGCCTCGTAGAATGAGTTTGGGAGTGTTCCCTCCTCTGCAGTTTTTTGGAAGAGTTTGAGAAGGATGGGTGTTAGCTCTTCCCTATATGTTTGATAGAATTCACCTGTGAAGCCATGTGGTCCTGGACTTTTGTTTGTTGGAAGATTTTTAATCACAGTTTCAATTTCATTACTCTTGATTGGTCTGTTCATATTTTCTATATCTTCCTGGTTCAGTCTTGGAAGGTTATACCTTTCTAAGAATTTGTCCATTTCTTCCAGGTTGTCCATTTTATTGGAATAGAGTTGCTTGTAGTAGTCTCTTATGATGTTTTGTATTTCTGCAGTGTTCGCTGAAACTTCCCCTTTTTCATTTCTAATTTTACTAATTTGAGTCCTCTCCCTCCTTTACTTGATGACTCTGGCTAAAGGTTTATCCATTTTGTTTATCTTCTCAAAGACTCAGCTTTTAGTTTTATTGATCTTTGCTACTGTTTTCTTTGTTTCTATTTCATTTATTTCTGCTCGGATCTTTATGATTTCTCTCCTTCTACTAACTTTGGGTTTTGTTTGTTCTTTCTCTAGTTCCTTTAGGTGTAAGGTTAGATTGTTTGAGATTTTTCTTGTTTCATGAGGTAGGCTTGTATTGCTACAAACTTCCCTCTTCGAAATGCTTTTGCTGCATCCCATAGGTTTTGGATCGTCGTGTTTTCATTGTCATTTGTCTCTACGTATTTTTTTATTCCCTCTTTGATGTCTTCAGTGATCTCTTGGTCATTTACTAACGTATTGTATAGATTCCATGTGTTTGTGCTTTTTACAATTTTTTCCCTGTACTTGATTTCTAATCTCATAACATTGTGTTTAGAAAAGATGCTGGATATGATTTCAATTTTCTTAAATTTACTGAGGCTTGATAAGTTACCCAAGTTGTGATCTATCCTGGAGAATGTCCCATGTGCACTTGAGAAGAAAGTGTAATCTGTTGTTTTTGTATGGAATGTCCTATAAATATCAATTAAAGCTACCTGGCTTATTGTGTCATTTAAAGCTTGTGTTTCCGTATTAATTTTCTGTCTGGATGATCAGTCCATTTGTGTAAGGTGTTAAAGTCCCCCACTATTATTTTGTTACTGTCATTTCCCTCTTTTATAGCTGTTAGCATTTTCCTTATGTATTGTGCTGCTCCTATGTTGGGTTCATATATATTTGTAATTGTTATATCTTCTTCTGGGATTGATCCCTTGATCATTATGTAGTGTCCTTCTTTGTCTCTTATAATAGTCTTTATTTTAAAGTCCATTTTGTCTGATATGAGAACTGCTACTCCAGCTTTCTTTTGATTTCCATTTGAATGGAATATCTTTTTCCATCCCCTCCTTTCAGTCTGTATGTGTCCCTAGGTCTGAAGTTGGTCTCTTGTAGACAGCATATATACAGGTTTGTTTTTGTATCCATTCAGCCAGTGTATGTGTTTTGGTTGGAGCTTTTAATCCATTCACATTTAAGGTAATTATCGATATGTATGTTCCTATGACAATTTTCTCAATAGTTTTGGGTTTGTTTTTGTAGGTCCTTTTCTTCTCTTGTGTTTCCCACTTAGATAAGTTTCTTTAGCATTTGTTGTACAGCTGGTTTGCTGGTGAATTCTCTTAGCTTTTGCTTACCTATAAAGCTTTTGATTTCTCCATCGAATCTGAATGAGTTCCTTGCCAGGCAGAGTAATCTTGGCTGGAGGTTCTTCCCTTTCATCAGTCTAATTATATTGCACCACTCCCTTCTGGCTGCAGAATTTCTGCTGAGAAATCAGCTGTTAACCTTACAGGAGTTCTCTTTTATGTTATTTGTCATTTATCCCTTGTTGCTTTTAATAATTTTTCTTTGTCTTTAACTTTTCTCAATTTGATTACTATGTGTCTCAGAGTGTTTCTCCTTGGGTTTATCCTACCTGGGACTCTCTGTGCTTCCTGGACTTGGGTGGCTACTTCCTTTCCCATGTGAGGGAAGTTTTCGACTATAATCTCTTCAAATACTTTCTCAGGCCCCTTCTCTCTCTCTTCTCCTTCTGGGACCTCTATAATGCAAAGGTTGGTGTGTTTATGTTGTCCCAGAAGTCCCTTAGGCTGTCTTCATTTCTCTTCATTCTTTTTCCTTTATTCTGTTCTGCGGCAGTGAATTCCACCATCCTGTCTTCCAGGTCACTTATCCGTTCTTCTGCCTCAGTTATCCTGCTACTGATTCCACTAGTGTATTTTTCATTTCAGTTATTGTATTGTTCATCTCTGTTTGTTTGTTCTTCAATTCTTCTAGGTCTCTGTTAAACATTTCTTGCATCTTCTCGATCCTTGCCTCCATTCTTTTCCTGAGGTCCTGGATCATCTTCACTATCATTATTCTGAATTCTCTTTCTGGAACGATGCCTATCTCCACTCCATTTAGTTGTTTCTCTGGGGTTTTATCTTGTTCCTTTATCTGGTACAAAGCCCTCTGCCTTTTCATTTTGTCTATCTTTCTGTGAATGTGGTTTTCGTTCCACAGGCTGCAGAATAGTAGTTCTTATTGCTTCTGCTGTCTGCCCTCTGGTGGATGAGGCTATCTAAGACGCTTGTGCAAGCTTCCTAATGAGAGGGACTGGTGGTGGGTAGAGCTGGGTGTTGCTCTGGTGGGCAGAGCTCAGCAAAACTTTAATCCGCTTGTCTGCTGATGGTTGGGGCTGGGGTCCCTCCCTGTTGGTTGTTTGGCCTGAGGTGACCCAGCACTGGAGCCTGAAGGCTCTTTGGTGGGGCTAATGGTGGACTCCAGGAGGGCTCATACCAAGGAGTACTTCCCACAACCTCTGCTGCCAGTGTCCTTGTCCCTGACGTGAGCCAGAGCTGCCCCCCGCCTCTGCAGGAGACCCTCCAACACTATCAGGTAGGTCTGGTTCAATCTCCTATGGGGTCACTGCTCCTTTCCCCTGGGTCTTGATGCGCACACTGCTCTGTGTGTGCTAAGAGTGGACTCTCTGTCTCCCCCAGTCCTGCAGAAGTCCTGCAATCAAATCCTGCTAGCTTTCAAAGTCTGATTCTCTAGGAATTCCTCCTCCTGTTGCCAGACCCCCAGGTTGGGAAGCCTGATGTGGGGCTCAGAACCTTCACTCCGGTGGGTGGACTTCTGTGATATAAGTGTTCTCCAGTTTGTGAGTCACCCACCCAGCAGTCGTGGGATCTGATTTTTACTGTGATTGCACCCCTCCTACTATCTCATTGCAGCTTCTCCTTTGTCTTTGGATGTGGAGTATCTTTTTTGGTGAGTTCCAGTGTCTTCCTGTCGATGACTGTTCAGCAGTTAGTTGTAAATCCAGTGCTCTCCCAAGAGGGAGTGAGAGCACGTCCTTGTATTCCACCATCTTGAACCAATCTCTATCCATAAGGATATTATACATACCTCAGCCGGATCAATCTAATTCCTTTCACTGCCTGTTCTGGGAATGGCTCAACTCACGTGGCACCTGTTGTCTCCTTCCATGAGCACACAATTTTCAGTTGCAACATAAATCCTTTTTCATGCTTCTCAATCTACTAGATTTTAGATATGGATAATATAACATGAAGCATTTATCTGATGTACCATAGAAAGGAAAAATTTGCCTGGCTTCCCAAGTCCTCAGAATGTCACCATATTTTATTTTTGTCAGGGTTCTTTACTATTTGGGGACAACGAAGTCCTCTGAGTATGTGATGAAAACTGTGGATCCTTTATCCCTACAAGACTATATATACATACAAAAATATGTTGAACATTATGCTAATGAGGTAATGGACACTTTTACTCATACTTCATGAACTCCTAGGGTCTTACGGACTCTAATAATTGTTATATCATTTTACCATCAGTAATCTGCACTGACCTATCATCATGGGGCCAGTTAAAATTCTATATCCTTCAGTAGTCAGAAATGTTAAACAAATTTAAAAAACTTCTCTAACAACGTAATCACAGATGTACTGGGCTATAATATCCTCTGGTTATATTTTTATTTACTTATTTTTTTATTTTTTTAAGAATCTTAAAAATAATTTATTGATATCTCTCTGTAGGTGAATCAAGTGGGTGTACAGCAGCAGAAACACAGCACTGAAAATCAGCTAAACCCCCTTATGAGAATAAATTACAAAAAAAAAAAACACAGACAGTGAAAGAGAGAGAAATTCTTACTAAATTCATTCAGGGGCTGTGATGCAACCTGAAATGACCACATCTAGACCCACAGATGGATGAGACATAAGGCTGGACACTCTTGGGACTGAGAGTATTGGTGAGCTTGGGTGAGCAAATGCAGACCCTTTAAAGTAATACTGCCCGGTACCCCATTCCATGGGTCCCAAATCTCCAGGTGCAGGGGAATCTTCCTAGGCTAAAACATGCATGGGAAACCCAGAGGATGGTACACTGTCTGATCAGGAAAGGTTTCTAAAAGGGACCTCATCTATTCATCTCTTGGTGCTCGGGTTCGCCACTCCAGCCGCTTTACTAACAATATCCCCACTTGGAGAATCAGCTCCTTTAACATCCTGTTTTGTACAGTTTGTAATTTGTCTGGAGGATGATGGGGAAGGGGGGAACCAATGAGAGACAAGCCCTAGGTGTTTGGAGAGGCAAATGTCACTCTAATTTCCAATCAGGAAGAAGAGTTCACCAAAGGCTCAGCTTGCCCCCAGAACCAGAATAGGGCTTAAAGAAATCCTGTGGTTTTGTGGCCATTTCCAAGAAAAGCGAGTTGAAAAATGGAGCTATGGGGCACTGCAATTCACAGACCTGCAGGGCTGTAAATGATAACTATCTTCCAAAAATATATTGAAGTTAAGGTCACGAAAAGGATTTGAAAGCAAGGCAGAATTGCAGGAAGGAGTTTTCAAGAGGTAGATTGGACTCGCCTTTAAGCACATGAGAAGCGGCAGAACTTCTCCAATGATGCAGTTGGCCAAAAAGGGCGTATGTGTCCCTCCTGAATATATTCAGGAAAAATGCATATGCCCTGTCTGGCCTGGTTATATTTTTAAATATGGAACTTTATTATATATATAGTGTACTATTTACCATTTTGCTTATATTTATACATTATCCTCAATTAAAATATAATTTATTGTTTTCACTTTTGTTTATTGAATTGAGATTTTTTTGAAGATTATGTCACTAATTATTTTCTTTTCATGATTTTCATTTATTGAAAGTTGACAATGTATGTGAGAGAGGATTTTTTGCCATTAAGAAATAAAAAATATTTGCATGTATATTTAAAATATATATAAATTCACTGAAGAAAACAAAAAGTGAAGAATTCAAAGAATTAAAACCTTCCTATAAGAATCACTGTAAAACAAATTTAGTGTAAAATACTCTGGATGTTATTGCCTTTATTATAAATACACAAATACAGTTTATTTTTTTCAAAACAAGTCATAATGTTATCCCACCTGCACTTTTACTCACATAATATATTGTAAACATTTCCCAATGCCATTAAATTTTCTTTTATAACTTGCTTCTTAGTGGCTACATGGTATTATATCATTTGGAGGTTTAATAATTCATTTAAAGAAACTAATAGAGGTTACTCAGCAAAGCAAATTTCTATAGGCACATCAACTCCTCAAAAAGAAACATAAATAAAAGACCTAAGGAACTGATCAGTGAACTATCTTTATTCCCATATGTCTCATTTGAACACTGTTCAGTAATTCCATAACTAAAATCGAAACAAAAGAATTGTATAAGCATGAGGTATTTTCGTTGCTTCTTTCTATCTCTTAAATTTTGTAATACTTCAATAAAAATAATGGATTCCATACACAATGGGGAAAAATAGCCTCTTCGGTAAGTGGTGAGGGGAAAGCTGGACAGCTACATGTAAAAGAATGAAATTAGAACACTCCTTAACACCATACACAAAAAAAAAACTCAAAATGGATTAAAGACCTAAATGTAAGGCCAGACACTATTAAACTCTTAGAGGAAAACATAGGCAGAACACTCTATGACATAAATCACAGCAAGATCCTTTTTGACCCACCTCCTAGAGTAATGGAAATAAAAACAAAAATAAACAAATAGGACCTAATGAAACTTAAAAGTTTTTGCACAGCAAAGGAAACCATAAACAAGAACAAAAGACAACCCTCAGAATGGGAGAAAATATTTGCAAATGAAGCAACTGACAAAAGATTAATCTCCAAAATTTACAAGCAGCTCATGGAGCTCAATACCAAAAAAAAAATCAAACAAACAAACAACCCAATCCAAAAATGGGCAGAAGACCTAAATACACATTTCTCCAAAGTAGACATACAGAATGCCAACAAACACATGAAAAGATGCTTAACATCACTAATCATTAGAGAAATGCAAATCAAAACTACAATGAGGGATCACCTCACACCAGCCAGAATGGACATCATCAAAAAATCTAGAAACAATAAATGCTGGAGAGGGTGTGGAGAAAAGGAAATGCTCCTGCACTGTTGGTGGGAATGTTAACTGATACAGCCATTATGGAGAACAGTATGGAGGTTCCTTTAAAAACTAAAAATAGAACTACCATATGACCCAGCAATCCCACTACTGGGCATATACCCTGAGAAAACCGTAATTCAAAAAGAAACATGTACCACAATGTTCACTGCAGCACTATTTACAATAGCCAGGGCATGGAAGCAACCTAAATGTCCACTGACAGATGAATGGATAAAGATGTGGCACAGATATACAATGGAATATTACTCAGCCATAAAAAGGAACAAAATTGAGTTATCTGTAGTGGGGTGGATGGACCTAGAGTCTGTCATACAGAGTGAAGTAAGTCAGAAAGAGAAAAACAAATACTAGATGCTAATGCACATTATATGGAATCTAAAAAAGATGGTACTAATGAACCTAGTGGCAGGGTAGGAATAAAGACACAGACATAGAGAATGGACTTGAGGACACAGGGGAAGGGGAAGCTGGGATGAAGTGAGAGAGTAGCATTGACGTATATACACTACCAAATGTAAACTGGATGGGTAGTGGGAAGCTGCTGCATAGCACAAGGAGATCATCTCAATGGTCTTGTGACAACCTAGAGGGGTGGGATGGGGAGGGTGGGAGTGAGGCTCAAGAGGGAAGGGATATGGGGATATATGTATACATATAGCTGATTCACTTTGTTGTACAGCAGATACTAACACAACATTGTAAAGCAATTATACTTCAATAAAGATATAAAAAATGGATTCCAATAACTACAGAGAAAAGAAAGACCCACCTTTATGAAAAGTTACTATAAAAATAATATTTACCATGTTTATTCTGTGATCATATTTATACCTATTAGCTCAATGAATTCTTAGTTCCTTTTATGAGGCAAGAACTATTCTTAAGCCACTTTTTAAAATGAGTAAAACTGCAATACTATATCCTGATTCACAGAATCAGTAAGTAGCAGAACCAGAATTAGAAGGCAAAGTCAGTCAGACTGATTAGCATGTGTGTGTGTGCGCGCGCGCGCGTGTGTGTGTGCATTTAGGACATTTTAATTCCATGAAATTAAAGAGCAGCTGCTTAAGCCAATATGACTACACACTCAACTCAGGGAAGATGTGTCTTCCCACACGCAACGAGATCAAACATAAATATGTAATCTCTGTCTCTTTCTTTCTCACTCCTTCTCTCAAACCATAGTTACAGTATCTCTCCCTAACCCATGACCAAAGAACAATCGGAGCTTTTCACTTTCTGTCATTTGTGAAGAGGAGAAAATTAGACCAGTCAATATAAAGTCATCCATTTTGTCATTCCTATTAAGAATTCTAACAAGTAAGTGGGTAGGTTCTCTTGACCCCACTGCCAACCTTGGAAATATAATGGATTTTTTTTCAATCAAAGTTTGGATATGCTAATCATTTTATTATAAAATTTTAAAAAGAAAATAAATACTAAAAAGAACATCAAGGACCAGGAGCTCATTTCTAGTAATGAAATTGCCACAGAAAAACCTAACACACTAAGAAATGAGATAACTCATAAAGAAATTAGGAAAAAGAGAATGTTATGAAAATTTTTTTTAAATATAAGTCTTACAAGGATATAAGACAGTGTCAAATAGTCTGAGTGATTAGTACTGTTAGATATGTTAGGAGAGGTTGGTCAATGATTGGTTTAATGTCACAGTTGAGCCTTTTGTTTCTACAATTATATACTGTACTTCATGAAACTGTGTGGCTAGACTTATTACACAAAAGATTTTCTTTAGGCTAACTCATTCTTGAAATTTATTGATTCCATAATATACAATTCAGATTTAGCGAAAAACACAGTGCATGGGTGAGGGAATTGGGAAGATTTTGGTCAAAGGTTACAAACTAGCAGTTAGAAGATGAGTATGTCTTGGAGATCTCACCACAAAAAGAAATGCTAATTATGTGATGTGAGGGAGATGTTAGCTAACACTATGGGGGTAATCATACTGCAATATATAAATGTATCAAATCAACATGTTGTACCATCTTAAACTTAAACATAATTATATGTCAACTATATTTCATTTTTTTTTAAAAAAAAAGAGGTTAAAAGCACATACACAGTGCATGGAAACTATCTTAACTCTGTTTATTTCTTTCTTGTTAAATGAATGAATAAAACCGGCAAACAATTTCCTTCAAATGTTCTTCAAGTCTAGGGAAAAGGATTCTTAAGAATTAAGTGTAATTCAAACATAAGTAACAGAAGGCATCTAAATAGCAGGCAGTGAGAGAAAGTGGAAAGTCAATGAAGATTTTGAAAGATGGGGGTGATGAAAAGGTAGAACTGCCTTTCACGAAAATGGAAGCACTATTTTTGTTCATTTTGTTGGGAGATAAATTTAGGAGGATAATAATAAGAAAATAAAGGTTATAATAGTCAAAGTAAAACCAAGAGATTTTTAAATTTCTAGAAAAAGACTTCCTATTAATCATTTTTCTTTCACCCTCTTCCCATAGCACATTGAACCTGAAATTGCCCCAAGAAATGTTTGTTAAATCATTAATGTTCATTTTCCCTCTGCCTTTTTGTACTCCAAAACAGATAGCTATAATATTTCTTATGATTCACACATATAACCATACAATTTAAGTTGCTAATCTTCATAGAATTTTAAATAATTCCATTTTAGTGAAATAGTAGATGAAAGACAGGCATTCCTTCCTTCCTCTCAGCAGTGATACAATAATAAGGTGAACTGATTGTATTAATGACTCTTGGCATTACTCCTAACATTGTGATACCACATATATTCTGACATATGTGCTCTATAGTAAGAACATCAAAAAGGACAACGTGATACATATGGAGATAGAATGGCTTTTCTCACTCAGGTCTTTGTGGTACTACCAGGAAGCTTGAGATTGGAATGGCACTTGGACTTCAATGCTTGCTGTACTATTTCTCCCTTGCCCCCATCACATCATTTGCCCTTAAATAAAAGCCTTATATGGATATATTCTGTGGAGTCTGGTGAGTTTTTTCAAATATCCAAACTGGGGAAAACTTTCTAAAACATTTCCTAGCTATAATAAATCCCAGTGGCCAGGACTTATGTGTATTTTCACATAGTTTTTCTATTTTATCATGTACTTTGGAAAAATTAAGGTATCCTTATGTGAATGAAATATGCCTATGTTTTATTTGAACAATTGCTATGATAGATCACAAACTAATCAACCATTTTGTAAAAACAATTCATTTAACTTCAACCTTATCTATCATTCTTTTATTAGAAAGTCTTTCTGCCATGCTAAAACACGAAATATATTTCTCCTCTTATATCAGAAAATATCTTCGTGATTTTTGAATAGATTTTTATTTGCATGAGAAAATCAAAATTACTCCGTTCCATAAGAAAATGTTACATTTTGAAAATTCCAGGAATTATATACACCTAAATTTTCTCTCCACAAAATAATTAAAAGGGGGCTCATTTCTTCAATTCTTACTGATTTTACTTTTCCTAATATTTTAGGAATTCTCTAACACTTAGAAATATCACTAAGAAATTATAATAGAACTGAAATTGAGATTTCAAACGTTAGTTTTGTCAAAGGTCTGATCTTTTTCTCCAACAGAAACAAAATTGCCCTCACAAATGGCCCTTCAGTCAGTGAATAGAATAAGTTTCACCAAGGCAAAGACTTTTTTTCTATAAATGACTTAATCTACTTCGGGGCACTACTAAAATTTCCTCTTATGAAAAGGTGAGAAAGTTCCATATATTTCCTAGATTTTAACTGAGAACAGCACTCCTTTCACTTAAACTTAGGTATTATATCTCAATTTGTTAGTGTAGAATATTTGTTAAAGGGATCACATATTTGGTATTTAAAAATTTGTTAAAACTTCACACAAGCCAATAATGTGATATTTTCAAAATTTATTAAAAAACAGAAATTTCATTTTGAGCCTAAACATTGCAGCCACACCCTGCCCCCTGCCACCACACACACACACATGCAAGTATATATACACAGCTGTAGAAGTTGTTGACAACAGAAAATTATCACCCTATTCAAATCTCTTACAATTGAGGGGAGTAGTTTGTGAGTCCGTATCTACTTATCTACTTACAGTTTCTCCTTTGGGCTTACTTAGTTCTTAGTTACATTTTACATCACTTTTCACCAATTCCTTCTCTACATCTTTTCCACCCTTAGTCGATAAGTTGTAATTTTCCTCTCTACCTGTTCTTATTACTATTGAAGAAATAAGCTTCTTAGGGCAGCAAAGATCCCAGAGCTATCTATTTCTTTCATCTGTTGAATACAGGCTTACCTCCATGGCTGTAGTAATGTTATTTATTACAGTCCCACTCCACTTAAAATAGTTTCTTTCTTCCCATCACTCATCTAATCCTAAGAAGTCCTGTTAGGATGAATTTACTCCATGAAAACAGGCCTAAGTCCCTGTCCATGGACCACGGCAGGGCGGCTGTATAAACTGCAGATTCTTGCACCCCATCCAGTAAGCTTGTGATGTGCCTCATGAACCAGTAGTTGCACACCTTCCCGAATCCCTGAGATAACTTTAGAAAACCAACCACATGTTTGAAATGTAGCCTACCATGCTATGTATTATCTATTTTTTTTATATGTAGATGTCCTGTTCATGTATGGTGGATGGGATTAATAATTTACAGTAAAAAAAAAAGGAAGAAGATGTATAACTCTGTCACTGCAGGGTTCAGATTGTAGGACCTAGGTCTAAAAGCATGAATAATTTATTAAGGTCATGAGAGCAGCACTAATACATTACACCAGGATAGCAGCTCCCCTAAGTAATGATGTTCACTCAGTCCTGTCCTAGAATATGGAATATAATGGAATGATTGTTCACATAAAAAGAATATACTATTCATTCATTTATTCCATCAATATGTTTTGACGACCTACTGTGTGTCCTAGACACTGTGCCTCTTCTATCTTGGAGTTTTCACTCATTAGGGGAAAATGACTTATAAATAAATATATAGCATAATGTTGATAGTAATAAATACTACCAGGAAAAAATAAAAGTATTGAAAGAAGAAAGGAGTGATTGTGGTGGTCTATTAAATAGGGTAGTCAGAAAAGTCCTTTCTGATGCCTGAGTAAGGTTAGAAAGCAAGCCATGTAAGTAACTGGTAAAGAGCCTTCCAGGAAGGGAGAAACATGTCTGTAAAATCCCTGAGTTGGAAGCATGTTTTGTCTATTAGAAGCAAATCTAGCAGACCAGTACATGTGGAGCCGAGTTATGGGGAGAAAGGTAGGGAAAAAAAGTAGGATATGTAGGGAACAGATCATGTAGGGATTTTGGATTTTCTTCTGAGTGTAAATTGAAGTTATTACAGGATAAAAGCTACTCCAAACATCTTCTCTACTTAGTCAATTTGTAAATTCCTTAAGGGCAACAATGTAGCTGTATGTGTAACCCATGCTTGGTTCACTGTCACTCATTCCTGAATAGTAACCACTATTCAACAAGAATCATAAATTAGAATCATGGATTTCAGGCTTACAATACAAAGCCAAACGTCATCTTGAACAGCTATATGGTTCCTGCACATAAGTGGTGAACAGGTTAATGAACCATGTGCCCAATGACTGAATTCCTTTTAAGCCAGTCTCATAATCTGGTCTTTGCTTAAGCACTTCATCCAATGGAGAGCTCATCATCCTCCAAAACATCTATTATAAGTTTGGGTATTTCTATTAGAATGTTAAGTGCTAGTTAAAAATCATGAATGTGCTCCTATGAATTTTAGCAGTTAAATGACTGTTTTTTTAGTTTCATAAATTAATATTTTATATTTGAATACTTAACATCACTAAGCCAATTTCTTGAGGGCATGGCCATGTTTTTATTACCTATTTAATTTTGTCTTTTGATGTTTGTGCGAATCATCACATAGATGTTGTAGCAGCTGTAAACACTGCTCACGGTTATTTTCAGCTTTCTACATTTGAGATGTAATATGAATATACTTCCAAGTATTCTGTGAGTAATGCCATGTGATTGGTTTTAGCCAAAGAGTTGTGAGCTGAGGTAACATATATCACTTCCTGTCCAAATACTTAATTGCCAGTCAAAGAAATTCCAGAACTTTCTTTCCCTTTGTACAGTAACTGGAAATATTCTTGATGATGGTTGTTTCATCAGGCTGGGTCACTGAGTGACCACAACGAATAGAGTCCCCTTGTTGACCCACAAGGTACACGTGGTTTGAGCAAGTTCTCTCAAGGTACTGAGATTTGGTAACCTGAACTAGAATAACTAACAGAGATGACACTTAAAAAATATCGTTCAGTCGCTGCTAATACATTCCAACAGCAGTCCTTGTCCTATATATTGTGATACATTAGTCAATCTCCAAACTAGAATCAGGTTATCCTAGTAAGCAGTTTTCGTGGTTCCTAGTATATAATAATTACCCAATAATTGTTCACTGAATGAAGGAATGAATGTAACTATTCATCTAACAGGAGGCTAAAGACTGATTTCCTCAATTTTTCAAGAGCCACTGCATAATAATGGCTTACTGCCTTAAAAATCAAGTGGGTAAAAATCCAGTTATTAAGTTGTTAGATTTCCAATGAAAAGAATTAGCACCACAGAAGCAAAAATGAAATGTTACCTCACATACCGAAGCAAAAAATGAAATGTGAATTTATTCACTCCAGCAAACTACAAGGATTTTGAATAACAGCAGCAAAACAGCATATAAATATTTTCCTTCTGAGGGAAAGACTGAAACAAGAAAAAGTTAAACAAAATAGACTGTTGCTTTTCCCAAAGACCGTTGGACTGAGAATGTGGTCCTTTCCTTACAAGTCATCCATTGTGTGGTTTCACGTGAATCTTATCCCAAGAGGCATAGCAACTTCTGCTTCCAGAGACTTGGGGGAGGAGAGCAATGAATCTGATAGACAACAACCTAAATTAAATATGCACCAAATATTTTTTTGACTTCTTTCTACCTCCTTAAATTTTGGAATGTTCTATCAAAGCTAACAGGATCCATGAATAACTACAAATAGGGTTAGGTGAGAATTAAATGAGTATATATATTCATAGTGTGTATGACAATTTGGAGTCCTAGTAATGGGGATGGGACTAGGGAAGTGGGTACATAGGGAAAGGGTTTTTGAAGACAGCCCATAAATATAACTTAGAACAGAAAATACACACTATATAAGTATTTGGTATTATTGGTAGTATATGTGTAGTTGTATGTGTATAAACATGCACATACACATACATATATTTATGTATTTAATATAAAATATGTAATTATATTTCATAGACTATTTGCAATTTTCTCTTTTACCTAATAACATATCAGGGCTATCTTTACAACACAGTAATGAATATACCGCTACAGCATGAATTTTAAAGGTTTCATGATACTGCATTAAATATATTCATCATAAGCTTTACCAATCCCATACTGATGGATATTCAGATCTTATCTGTAATAAAGTCCATATATGATAAGCCCACAATCATCCTCAATTCTAAGATCAGGAACAAGACAAGGATGCCCAATATCCCCACTGTTATTTGACATAGTACTGAAAGTCCTAGCCAGAACAATTAGGCAATAAAAATAAAAGGCATTCGAATTGAAAGGAAGCAGTAAAACTGTCACTATAGGTACATTACATATTATATATAGAAAACTCTAAAGACACCACCAAAAAAACTGTTAGAACTAATAAGGTCTGTAAAGTTACAGGATATGAAATCAATATATAAAATCTGTTGTTTCTATACACTAATAATGAACTAGCAGAAGGAAATACTAAGCAAACAATCCCATTTACAATTGCATCAAAAAGAATAAAATACCTAGGAATAAATTTATCTAAGGAGGTAACAGACCTGCACACTAAAAACTATAAGGCATTAATGAAAAAAATTAAAGAAGACACAAATAAATGGAAAGATATTCCATTCTCGTGGACTGAACGAATTAACGTTGTTAAAATGTCCATACTACGCAAAGCGATCCACATATACAATGCAATCCCTATAACAATTCAAATGGCATTTTTCACAGAAATAGAAGAAGCAATCCAAAAATTTGTATAGAACCATAAACTTTCATTCTTCAAAAAGTGATTTAATTGCAATTGACCCTCAAACAACATGGGTATGAACTACACAGGTCCACATATATGCGATTTTTTTTTCAACTGTAAATACTACACTGAACCACGCTTGGTTGAATCCATGGATGTGGAAAGGCGGGTATGTAAGAACTATGGACACAGAGGGCCAACCATAAATTATACATAGTTTTTTTTAACATCTTTATTGGAGGATAATTGCTTCACAATGGTGTGTTAGTCTCTGCTTTATAACAAAGGGAATCAGTTATACATATACATATGTTCCCATACCTCTTCCCTCTTGCGTATCCCTCCCTCCCACCCTCCCTATCCCACCCCAATAGATGGTCACAAACCACCGAGCTGATCTCCCTGGGCTAGGCGTCTGCTTCCCACTAGCTATCTATTTTACATTTGGTAGTGTATATATGTCCATGCCACTCTCTCACTTTGTCACAGCTTACCTTCCCACACCCCATATCCTCAAATCATTCTCTAGGTCTGTGTCTTTATTCCCATCTTACCCCTGGGTTCTTCATGACTTTTTTCTTAGATTCCATATATATGTGTTAGCATATGGTATTTGTTTTTCTCTTTCTGACTTACTTCACTCTGTATGACAGACTCTAGGTCCATCCACCTCACTACAAATAACTCAATTTCGTTTCTTTTTATGGCTGAGTAATGTTCCATTGTATATATGTGCCACATCTTCTTTATCCATTCATCTGTTGATGGACACTTAGGTTGCTTCCGTGTCCTGGCTATTGTAAATAGAGCTGCAATGAACATATTGGTACATAACTCTTTCTGAATTATGGTTTGCTCAGGGTATATGCCCAGTAGTGGGATTGCTGGGTCGTATGGTAGTT
This sequence comes from Mesoplodon mirus, assembly GCF_964341445.2. Classification (NCBI taxonomy): domain Eukaryota; kingdom Metazoa; phylum Chordata; class Mammalia; order Artiodactyla; family Ziphiidae; genus Mesoplodon; species Mesoplodon mirus. Next base: position 31,261,302 of record NC_138981.1, read on the forward strand.
TTATTTGTAGTTTTTTAAGGAACCTCCATACTGTTGGCTGTTTCAATTTACATTCCCACCAACAGTGCAAGAGGGTTCTCTTTTCTCCACACCCTCTCCAGCATTTATTGTTTCTAGATTTTTTGATGATGGACATTCTGACCAGTGTGAAATGATATCTCATTTTAGTTTTGATTTGCATTTCTCTAATGATTAATGATGTTGAGCATTCTTTCATGGGTTTGTTGGAAATCTGTATATATTCTTTGGAGAAGTGTCTATTTAGGTCTTCTGCCCATTTTTGGATTCTATTGTTTGTTTTTTTGTCATTGAGCTGTGTGAGCTGCTTGTAAATTTTGGAGATTAATCCTTTGTCAGTTGCTTCATTTGCAAATATTTTCTCCCATCCTGAGGGTTGTCTTTTGGTCTTGTTTATGGTTTCCTTTGCTGTACAAAAACTTTTAAGTTTCATTAGGTCCCATTTGTTTATTTTTGTTTTTACTTCCATTTCTCTAGGAGGTGGGTCAAAAGGATCTTGCTGTGATGTATGTCATACACTGTTCTGCCTATGTTTTCCTCTAAAAGTTTGATAGTTTCTGGCCTTACATTTAGGTCTTTATTCCATTTTGAGTTTATTTTTGTGTGTGGTGTTAGGGAGTTTCTAATCTCATACTTTTACATGTAGCTGTCCAGTTTTCCCAGCACCACTTATTGAAGAGGCTGCCTTTTCTCCACTGTATATTCTTGCCTCCTTTATCAAAGATAAGGTGACCATATGTGCGTGGGTTTATCTCTGGGCTTTCTATCCTGTTCCATTGATCTATATTTGTTTTTGTGCCAGCACCATACTGTCTTGATTACTGTAGCTTTGTAGTACAGTCTGAAGGCAGGGAGCCTGATTCCTCCAGCACCGTTTTTTGTTCTCAAGATTGCTTTGGCTATTCGGGATCTTTTCTGTTTCCATACAAATTGTGAATTTTTTTGTTCTAGTTCTGTGAAAAATGCCAGTGGTAGTTTGATAGGGATTGCATTGAATCTGTAGATTGCTTTGGGTAGTAGAGTCATTTTCACAATGTTGATTCTTCCAATCCAAGAACATGGTGTTTCTCTCCATGTATATGTATCATCTTTAATTTCTTTCATCAATGTGTTATAATTTTCTGCATACAGGTCTTGTGTCTCCTTGAGTAGGTTTATTCCTAGATATTTTATTCTTTTTGTTGCAATGGTAAATGGGAGTGTGTTCTTAATTTCACTTTCAGATTTTTCGTTAGTGTATAGGAATGCCAGAGATTTCTGTGCATTAATTTTGTATCCTGCTACTTTACCAAATTCATTGATTAGCTCTAGTAGTTTTCTGGTAGCATCTTTAGGATTCTCTATGTATAGTATCATGTCATCTGCAAACAGTGACTGCTTTACTTCTTCTTTTCCGACTTGGATTCCTTTTCTTTTTCTTCTCTGATTGCTGTGGCTAAAACTTCCAAAACTATGTTGAATAAGAGTGGTGACAGTGGGCAACCTTGTCTTGTTCCTGATCTTAGAGGAAATGGTTTCAGTTTTTCACCATTGAGGATGATGTTGGCTGTGGGTTTGTCATATATGGCCTTTATTATGTTGAGGAAAGTTCCCTCTATGCCTACTTTCTGCAGGGTATTTATCATAAATGGGTGTTGAATTTTGTCGAAAGCTTTCTCTGCTTCTACTGAGATGATCAAATGGTTTTTCTCCTTCAATTTGTTAATATGGTGTATCACGTTGATTGATTTGCGTATATTGAAGAATTCCTGCATTCCTGGAATAAACCCCACTTGATCATGGTGTATGATCCTTTTAATGTGCTGTTGGATTCTGTTTGCTGGTATTTTGTTGAGGGTTTTTACATCTATGTTCATCAGTAATATTGGCCTGTAGTTTTCTTTCTTTGTGACATCTTTGGTTTTGGTATCAGGGTGGTGGTACACTTGCAGAATTAGTTTGGGAGTGTTCCTCACTCTGCTGTATTTTGGAAGAGTTTGAGAAGGACAGGTGTTAGCTCTTCTCTAAATGTTTGATAGAATTCGCCTGGGAAGCCACCTGGTCCTGGGCTTTTGTTTGTTGGAAGAATTTTAATCAGTTTCAATTTCAGTGCTTGTGACTGGGCTGTTCATATTTTCTGTTAATTCCTGGTTCAGTCTCGGCAAGTTGTGCATTTCTAAAAATTTGTCCATTTCTTCCAGGTTGTCCATTTTATTGGCATAGAGTTGCTTGTAGTAATCTCTCATGATCGTTTTTATTTCTGCAGTGTCAGTTGTTACTTCTCCTTTTTCATTTCGAATTCTATTGATTTGAAAAAAAAATCTATTGATTTGAGTCTTCTCCCTTTTTTCCTTGATGAGTCTGGCTAATGGATTAATAATTTTGTTTATCTTGTCAAAGAACCAGCTTTTAGTTTTATTGATCTTTGCTATTGTTTCCTTCATTTTTTTCATTTATTTCTGATCTGATCTTTATGGTTTTTTCCTTCTGCTAATGTTGTGGTTTTTTTGTTCTTTCTCTAATTGCTTCAGGTGCTAGGTTAGGTTGTTTATTTGAGATGTTTCCTGTTACTTCAGGTAGGATTGTATTGCTATAAACTTCCTTCTTAGAACTGCTTTTGCTGCATCCCATGTTTTGGGTCATCATGTCTCTATTATCATTTGTTTCTAGGTATTTTTTGATTTCCTCTTTGATTTCTTCAGTGATCACTTCGTTATTAAGTAGTGTATTGTTTAGCCTCATGTGTTTGTATTTTTTACAGATCTTTTCCTGTAATTGATATCTAGTCTCATAGCATTGTGGTCGGAAAAGATACATGATACAATTTCTATTTTCTTAAATTTACCAAGGCTAGATTTGTGACCCAAGATATGATCTATCCTGGAGAATGTTCCATGAGCACTTGAGAAAAATATATATTGTTGTTTTTGGGTGGAGTGTCCTATAAATATCAATTAAGTCCGTCTTGTTTAATGTATCATTTAAAGCTTGTGCTTCCTTATTTATTTTCATTTTGGATGATCTGTCCATTAGTGAAAGTGGGGTGTTAAAGTCTCCTACTATGATTGTGTTACTGTTGATTTCCCCTTTTATGGCTGTTAGTATTTGCCTTATGTATTGAGGTACTCCTATGCTGGGTGCATAAATATTTACAATTGTTATATCTTCTTCTTGGATCGATCCCTTGATCATTATGTAGTGTCCTTCTTTGTCTCTTGTAGTAGTCTTTATTGTAAAGTCTATTTTGCCTAATATGAGAATTGCTACTCCAGCTTTTTTTTTTATTTCCATTTGCATGGAATATCTTTCTCCATCCTCTCACTTTCAGTCTGTATGTGTCCCTAGGTCTGAAGTGGGTCTCTTGTAGACAGCATATATATGGGTCTTGTTTTTGTATCCATTCAGCCAGTCTGTGTGTTTTGGTGGGAGCATTTAATCCATTTACAGTTAAGGTAATTATCCATATGTATGTTCCTATTACCATTTTCTTAATTGTTTTGCGTTTGTTATTGTACTTCTTTTCCTTCTCTTGTGTTTCTTGCCTAGAGAAGTTCCTTTCGCACTTGTTGTAAAGCTGGTTTGGTGGTGAACTCTCAGCTTTTGCTTGTCTGTAAAGGTTTTAATTTCTCCATCAAATCTGAATGAGATGCTTGCTGGGTACAGTAATCTTGGTTGTAGGTTTTTCTCCTTTATCACTTTAAATATGTCCTGCCACTCCCTTCTGGCTTGCAGAGTTTCTGCTGAAAGATGAGCTGTTAACCTTATGGGGATTCCCTTGTGTGTTATTTGTTGTTTTTCCCTTGCTGCTTTTAATATGTTTTCTTTGTATTTAACTTTTGATAGTTTCATTAATATGTATCTTGGCGTGTTTCTCCTTAAAGTTATCCTGTATGGCACTCTCTGTGCTTCCTGGACTTGATTAACTATTTCCTTTCCCATATTAGGGAAGTTTTCAACTATAATCTCTTCAAATATTTTCTTATTTCCTTTCTTTTACTTTTCTTCTTCTGGGACCCCTATAATTCGAATGTTGGTGCATTTAATATTGTCCCAGAGGTCTATGAGACTGTCCTCTGTTCTTTTCATTCTTTTTTCTTTATTCTGCTCTGCAGTAGTTATTTCCACTATTTTATCTTCCAGGTCACTTATCCATTCTTCTGCCTCAGTTATTCTGCTATTGATCCCTTCCAGATTATCTTTAATTTCATTTTTTGTGTTGTTCATCGTTGCTTGTTTCCTCTTTAGTTCTTCTAGGTCCTTGTTAAATGTTTCTTGCATTTTCTCTATTCTATTTCCAAGATTTTGGATGATCCTTACTATCATTATTCTGAATTCTTTTTCAGGTAGACTGCCTATTTCCTCTTCATTTGTTAGGTCTGGTGGGTTTTTACCTTGCTCCTTCATCTGCTGGGTGTTTTTCTGTCTTCTCATTTTGCTTATCCTACTGTGTTTGGGGTCTCCTTTTTGTAGGCTGCAGGTTTGTAGTTCCCGTTTTTTGTGTCTGTCCCCAGTGGGTAAAGTTGGTTCAGTGGGTTGTGTAGGCTTCCTCTTGGAGGGGGCTAGTGCCTGTGTTCTTGTGGATGAGGCTGGATCTGGATCTTGTCTTTCTGGTGGGCAGGTCCACGTCTGGTGGTGTGTTTTGGGGTGTCTGTGGCCTTATTATGATTTTAGGCAGCCTCTCTGCTAATGGGTGGGGTTGTGTTCCTGTCTTGCTAGTTGTTTGGCATAGGGCATCCAGCACTGTAGCTTGGGGGTTGTTGAGTGAAGCTGGGTGTTGGTGTTGAGATGGAGATCTCTGGGAGATTTTCACCGTTTGATATTACGTGGAGCTGGGAGGTCTCTTGTGGACCACTGTCCTGAACTTGGCTCTCCCACCTCAGAGGCACAGCAGTGACTCCTGGCTGGAGCGCTAAGAGCCTTCCATCCACACGGCTCAGAATAAAAGGAAGAAAAAATAGAAAGAAAGAAAGAAAGAGAATAAAATAAAATAAAGTAAGATAAAATAAAATAAAGTTATTACAAAATAAAAAATATTAAGAAAAAATTTTTTTAAAATAAAAAAAAAATAAGCAAAGAAAAAGAAAAATGGACGGACATAACCCTAGGACAAATGGTGAAAGCTAAGCTATACAGACAAAATCTCACACAAAGGAATACACATACACACTCACAGAAAGAGGAAAAGGAAAAAAATAATACATCTTGCTCTCAAAGTCCACCTCCTCAATTTGGGATGATTCGTTGTCTATTCAGGTATTCCACAGATGCAGGGTACATCAAGTTGATTGTGGAGATTTAATCTGCTGCTCCTGAGGCTGCTGGGAGAAATTTCCCTTACTCTTCTTTGTTCGCACAGCTCCGGGGGTTCAGCTTTGGATTTGGCCCTGCCTCTGCCTGTAGGTCACCGGAGGGCGTCTGTTCTTCGCTCAGACAACATGGGGTTAAAGGAGCAGTTGATTCGAGGGCTCTGGCTCACTCAGCCTTGGGGGGAGGGATGGGCGCGGATGCGGGGCGAGCCTGCGGTGGCAGAGGCCAGTGTGACGTTGCATCAGCCTGAGGCTTGCCGTGCGTTCTCCCGGGAAAGTTGTCCCTGCATCACGGGACCCCGGCAGTGGCAGTCTGCACAGGCTCCAGGGAGGGGACGTGTGGATAGTGACCTGTGCTCCCACACAGGCTTCTTGGTGACGGGCAGCAGCAGCCTTAGCGTCTCATGCCCGTCTCTGGGGTCCGCGCTCTTAGCCGCGGCTCATGCCCGTCTCTGGAACTCCTTTAAGTGGTGCTCTTAATCCCCTCTCCTCGCACACCAGGAAAGAAAGAGGGAAGAAAATGTCTCTTGCCTCTTCGGCAGGTCCAGACCTTTTTCCTGACTCCCTCCCGGCTAGACGTGGTGCACTAACCCCTTCACGCTGTGCTCATACCGCCAACGCCAGTCCTCTCCCTGCGATCCGACCAAAGCCCAAGCCTCAGCTCCCAGCCCCCGCCCGCCCCGGTGGGTGAGCAGACAAGCCTCTCAGGCTGGTGAGTGCTGGTCGGCATGGATCCTCTGTGTGGGAATCTCTCCACTTTGCCCTCCGCACCCCTGTTGCTGCGCTCTCCTCCAGGGCTCCAAAGCTTCCCCCTCCACCACCCGCAGTCTCCGCCCGCGAAGGGGCTTCCTAGTGTGCGGAAACCTTTCCTCCTTCACAGCTCCCTCCCACTGGTGCAGGTCCCGTCCCTATTCTTTTGTCTCTGTTTATTCTTTTTTTCTTTTGCCCTACCCAGGTACACGGGGAGTTTCTTGCCTTTTGGGAGGTCTGATGTTTTCTGCCAGCATTCAGTGGGTGTTCTATAGGAGCAATTCCATGTGTAGATGTATTTCTGATGTATCCGTGGGAGGAAGGTGATCTCCGCACCTTACTCTTACGCCATCTTCCTCAACTCATACATAGATTTTTAACTTTTGACCAAAGGGTCAGTGTTCCTAACCCCCTCATTGTTTAAGTCATCTGTATTTCTTACTTTCCTCATTGCCCTCATCAGATTATTGCCCTCAGATACATTTCTAGAGGTATGAACACAGGACTCAGATTTTACATATTTAAAATTTTGTGATTTACTGAAAAAATATGCTCCAGAAAAACATCAATTTATTCTGTTATAAACCCTTCATAATTCATGAAATTTCCTGTTTCCTTATGCTCTGGAAAATTGTGGATATTATCACCTTTCTGACCTGCCTATCTGGTAGTTAAAAATGACCTCATTTTTTTTTAAATTGTATGTATTTCATAACTAGTTAGGTAGAATGTCTTTTCAGATACTTACTGATATGCTGATTTTTTTTTCTTTTGTCATTTCTTGAATCATGTTCTTTGTGAATTTTCCTACTGAGGTGTTTTGCTTTTTCTTATTGATTTACTATTGTTATCTATACGTGAAGGCTATTAAAATTGTGTATAAGTTTTACAAATAATTTCCTAACTTATTATTTGACTTTCAAAGTTCTTTATGATTTTTCATGTATAATTCTAATCAGTACATGATACAAGAACTGCCTTACTCAGTACGTTTACCCACTCAATAAATAACTACTATAATCACAGAATGTGAAGCAACAGAAATAGCAAAATTTTTAAGAGCTTAATAGATATTTTCTTTCATATTCATTCCTGGCTTCTAGGATCAACTGGGCAATGAGCAATTAGTATATTAATGGTAATACTACAGTCCTTCTGGCATACTTGTTCCTGAACTATTGGAGGACCAGGTAGTTAAAAAGCCTTTAATCGCCTGGTTCACATGAAAATTAAATGATGAAATAGAAGTAGCTGAATCCATGTGCACATCTTATTTCTAATTCCATTAGTGATCCAAAAATCCTCTTGACATGACTTTTTGAGGTATTATACAGTAAATTTTAATGTTTCAGAAAGAGAACTACGTATCTCAAGAAGCAGATAATTGCCACTGGATTTAGCAATCTGACCCACAGTATAGAAATTTCTAATTAAAACCCTCTTTTTTATAATGTTAATCTTTCAGCCAAAAATTTCCTTGGGACATGTTATAATGAAAATAAAATGTACTAAGATATTAAATTAACCAGATATCCCAGAGGAAGCTAATAAACACATTCATAAATGTTTACTGTAAGTAAATTTTATTGTGAAGTAATCCTATTCTTATATGTAGCTCCCATGATAAGCATCATTACACCATGAATAACTGAACTAATAGAAATAAATATTTAAAATGTTAATCTTCCAAATCTGGATTTGATATATGTAAAAGGGGCACATGACTTTCTGTAACTGACCAGCAGGCAGATGATCTGGAAATAAAGTCACATAACAATACTGTCAACTCATCATTAATCCTTTCAAAGATGATTTCTTTCCCCAACAGTTTAATTCATAACATTTTCATAGTTTAAAAAATTGATGTCTGCATTCTTCTCATAAGTTTTCCATGACCCAAAATACCTTCTATGAGTACTAACTGCATGTTGCTTTCACAATTACTCTATATTAATTACTACTAAATAAGATACCTCTTTAAAAGAATTTATCTTTTTTTTACATATACAAGCTTAAGAGAGTTTCAGTTAAAATAAAACATTTGCCAGTAGATTTGAGACCCAAAGACATTGAATTTACCACTATTTACTACACATTTACCTATGTTGCTCTGCAAGTTTGGTTAATATATATTGATTAAGTTAGCATCATTCCATTTTTGCATTGATATTATTCATAGGTAACCACAAACTAATATGTAAGGACATGTTCTGATGGAATTTTATAGCAGGGATTTTAAGAAATATACCCATATAAAATAAGGTTCCAACCAAGGTTATCATATATCTTAATTTTGATGTTACCACACTTTGAGCATGGTTTCATTAAAAAATAGGGTTAAAAAGTTTAATTAAGGAATAATTATTAAAATATTATGAAAAGCAGATTGTTGCAAACAATACAATGAAAAACAGTAAATCACATTACTTAACAAATGTAGAAACTAGAGATTGTTCTGGAGAAAATGAAAAAATGAGGTGAACTTGCTTAAAATATTTAAAATCCTAGGACAGAAGTCATATTTAGTATACTTCAAGATACCACCTACTGAATCCAGTATTTCTACTCTGTGGTCTGAGCTAAACAATTTAACATCTCTGGACTTCAGTTTTGTCACCTATAATACCCTCCATACTACATAATATATAAATTCTTCCCAAATGAATTTGAAATTTCACTTGGGTTGCAAAGCAACTGATTGATCTCCATTGCAGGCAGAACTTGCTCTGTGATAATTATGGACAAAAGCACTCTGAGACTTCTTAGTTAATCAGGAGCCTGGATATTTGAAGATCTGTACAAGCTTACTTAAACCGAGTTCAGTCACAAATAAGTAGAGTACTCATTATTGAACACCTGTTAGGCAGCATGCTAGCTACATTTCTCAGCTGAGCACTGACTCTCATAAGAATCGTGTAAATTATGGCAGACTGTATTTTTCAAGATGAATATAACAAGATCTCCCATCCTACCTAACTCCTCTTACAATGTAACAATGACCCTTCTCCATCAAGAGTTGGGTCTATGTTCCCTTCCCTTAAACATGGGTGGATCTATGACCATGGAGCAAATTACACTATGTGACTTCCAAGAATAAGCTACAAAAGGCAATACAGCTTCCACTTGGTACTCTTTGGATCACTCGCTCTCGGAACCCAGCCAGCATTTTGTGAGAGAACACAAATTACATGGAAAGGCCACATGTGGGTGTTCCAGCCAACTACCCTGGCTGAAGTTCCAACAGAACCACCAGACATGTTAGTGAAGGAGCCTTTGAGATGACTCCAGCCTCTGCTACTGTCTTACTGCAACTGCATGAGAAATCTCAAGCCCAGTTAACCCCAGAAGAATGACAGATAATGACAAAAATGACTGTTATTTTTTTGTAAGCCCTTAAATTTTGAGGTGATTTGCTATGTGGCAATGAAAACTGCAGAACAAGATATGTATGACTATATTACACAGGTGAGCCAAGAGAGAAACATGTGTATCACACAGCAAGTAAGAAGATGAATCAGAATTTTAACACACCTTCTTATGACATCATGCTTCCTCAAAGATTTATTTTATTTGCAAAAAAGGCATTAAAACAAATGTTTGGCATTAATATTCTTTAAGAGGCCAAAAATAAGCTAAACAAGACATACTACGTCCATTCTTCATGAAGACTTCTGAAAAATATACTAACGATTACAGATAAGCTCACCTGCCCTTTTAAAAGACTGTTACATAAACAGCTTAGCTTGGTTCCACCCAGTAATTCTTTCAAACTTTATAAAGCCACTAGGCCCACAAAATGTAATGAACATGAAGTAAATGGGAACTTTCATATACCCTTGTTTTACGGAACTTTTTTTTTTTTTTTTAATCATCCACAGCTACATCTGGAGCTATCTCTGGTATCAAAAGAGAGATGGGAAAAGTCAGGTTCCAGCACGGGTGGTTAAACTATCTATCATCTTTCCCAGAAACTCCAACTATCTTTGCCAAAGGTAAAAATGGAATTTTTTAAATTTTTGATTATTTTTAAGTTTAAATCATAATTTATAAATATAATATCAAATGCAGGAAAGTTGACCTGCATTATTAGAAACACTTCTTCATCCTTAAACACTTATTTAGAGCCTACTGTGTAGAAGAGTGAGTGAAGGCTTTTTTCATATATGCTATGTACTAATTATTTTAGCCACCATGTAAAGCAGAAATCATCTCCATTTTAGAGATGAGAAAACAGAGTCATGGAGAGAAAATGGTATATCAAGTCCCACAGAGAGTTATTAAAATAGTAGAGCTGGAGTTTGAAGGAGATTAGCTTCCTCTCGCCTTCCAGTTTTCAGCTCAAGAGAAGGTTCAACTGATACTTTCAGCTATAGAATAGTCCTTTAACCTTAACAGTTCCATTATTTTTAAAAATTCCAGCTCTTGTTTCTTTATTTCACAGTGACTAAAATGACTTATAGTCATTTTAAATTGATTCTTTTTAACATTTTTGTCTCCTTCCCCATCTATAAATTAAGCTTCATGAAAACATTTCCATGTTGTTCATGGAAAGACTTTCAGGAACTAGAAGAGTTCTAGTATATAGTCTGTGCTCAACACATACTCATTAAGTAAACTAATAAAATCTACACCTCTAACTTCAGGATGTCTGACTCAAAACTCTGACTGTAAATATAAGAATTTTGTGTACCTGACACTGAAAAATTTGAGAACACTTCAGTTGGTGTAACTTAGCCAGGTGGGTTTCTTTTACCCTTTTTCTGTTTTATAGATTTAAAAATGGAAGGGTAAGAGTGTATTTGTTCAAAGTAATATTATTACCTCTATTTTTTCTGATGTTCCGTCTGTTTCAAAATTCTGCTTGGAAATTTTCAGTGCACCGATCTTTAGAGCTGAGCTCAAACCTGACAATACTCTTTCTAGGTCACTTGTTCAGTCACATCAGAAAGTATAAAAGCTTCCATGGAGCAGATCAATGGTGCTTTTAATCTAAGTAGAGCTCCCCACTGGCTGGCTTTGCACCCTCTGTTTGCCAATTCTTCTACACAATCTGCGTTCAGTTTGAGGGACAAGTTGTGTTGGGAGGGGCCAATGGCAGAGACAGAGTAAAGAAACCCCTGCCCCTACCTCCTCCCAACAGGAACACTGGGCCTAAAATCACCTACAAGTGCTTTTTTTCTGCTTTAGAAGGCAGCACCACTATATTCCACTTTGCATGGTTCCAAGACTATTTCTCAGCAACCTCAGAACTAAAAAGTACATCCTTTACCTTACAATTTTGTATCTGGTATATTAACTCAGGAAATTGCCAAACTCTACACTGGTTCTGATTCAAAAGTTTATTTATAAATCACTTTGGAACCCACATTCTATTTTCCCATAGAAGAACTGATAAAAATATGATAATGTCCTCAGATCAAACCACAAAATTTCATTTAACACCTGATGTATTTAAAGTAGTAATCATGATATTGGTGCCAGTTTTTGAGAACCTACACTGTGCTTATTCCATGGAAGGCTCCTCATATAATTCAATTTACTTAATCCTCCTAACAGCTCTATGAGTTAGATATAACTATCATAACACACATGAGGAAACTGAGGTCCGGAAAGGGCAAGAAACTCTGTCAAGGCCACATAGCTAGAAAGTGGCAAAGCTGGGCCTCCCTGGTGGCGCAGTGGTTGAGAGTCCGCCTGCCGATGCAGGGGATGCGGGCTCGTGCCCCGGTCTGGGAGGATCCCATATGCCGCGGAGCGGCTGGGCCCGTGAGCCATGGCCGCTGAGCCTGTGCGTCCGGAGCCTGTGCTCCGCAACGGGAGAGGCCACAACAGTGAGAGGCCCGCGTACAGCAAAAAAAAAAAAAAAAAAAAAAAAAAGAAAGTGGCAAAGCTGGAATGTAAACCTAAGCCTCTCTGATGTCAAACTTTGGGCTCCCTCCTCTTTGCTCAACTAGTGCTTTCCTTCTCAAGAAGTGATGCTCCTGTGGGTAAAAGTGGTTTCATTTTGAGGTTTCATAAATGACTGTTTCCCTGCTTTTGGAGTATCAGGTGCATATCTTTATCTCAACTAGCTTCTAGGTAATAGTGCAATTTCTGGACTTGGACAAAAATTCCATCAAGCCCTGGGATACTTTAACATAAACTTCTGACTGCCTACACAACATTCCTTTTCTTCTCTTTGTCCTAATAGAACCTGCTTTGATTCAGGAATCACCATGTCCCATTTGGCTATATGATTCAAGGATAGCTGACTTTCGATTGGTTTAAGCCAGTCATGGTAGTATGTTCTGTTTCCCCTTATTGGTTTAGGCATGAGGATGTGCGGTAATCCTGTCCAATAAAATGCAAGAGAAATATGCTAGGGAGCTTCTTGGAAATGCTTCCTCATTCTTAAAAGAGGCACACATTTAGATTATGATATACATGTATTAATCTATATATGGTTTCAACAACTGAGTAGCTTCTGGGGAGAAAATTAAAATTGTTCTCAACTTTCCAATTTACACCAGTTTTAGTAGGATCAAAGTTTTAAAAAGAGAACTAGAAGAAATCATGGGAGAATCTTTCTTAAGCACCCTTTCAATAGCAGTCATTTATAAACATGACCTCCCCTGCCAACAAAAAGTCATTAAAGATTAAAGAATTTCAAACAACATAAAATAACATTCTGAATGGAGAAAAACACCACAAATTCAAAAGACAAGTAGCAAACTGAAAATTATTTGTATTTCATGTCACAAAAAATGGCTAATGCATTTAATATATAAATAAGCCCTGCAAACTGATAAGAACAGATACTATTCCAATTGATAAAAATTGGGAAACATGACAATTTCCCAGAAAAAGAAATCCTACTTGTTCTTAAACACATGTAAAGATGCTCAGTCTCTTTCACAGTAAGAAAAACTGCAAATACTTGAAATTTCACTCACACACACACACACACACACACATAAGGGGTGGCAAGGATAAGAATATTTAATTTTAACTGACTTTTATCCTTTTTATTTTTCAATCATATTCAGGCATATCCTGTAGCAAAAAAAAGTTAAATAAAATTGATATATAGAACTTTTGCTGAGACTACTTCCTTCAATTTATCATTCAACTCCTGAAACATGCCATTTAGTGTGAGGTAGAAGATCCTTGTGCAGATGTGAGAGGGTGTGCAGACTGGTATGTATGCATGAAAGAGAGAAAGAGCAAGAGGCAAGAAGGAGGAGGAGGAAGTAGAATAATTGAACAGCATAATTTAAAGACATGCTCTAAGGCAAGATCCGGATGTAAGGGGGATTGTATAAAGGAAGAGGGTCATAGATAAGACTGACAAGGTTTGCCAGATTAGATAAAGTTGAAAACCACACTAACAGACAGGAAGGAAAAGGTGCTAGAAATAATCCACAGTAGCAATGGGTAGGAATTAAGAATGAATTAGGCATGAGGGAGTTCAGGGAGGAGTCACACATGGCTATATGGGTTCAAGCCTGGGTGAGAATAAATGTCGGAAGAGACACTTGGCCCCATGGGCCAAGATGAGGTCAGCTTTAAATATGTTGAACTTGAGGTTATGGTAAGACATCTGTGTATGGAAACTACTAGCCAGCAGACAGATGAAAACTGTAGAACTGGACCATTTCAGGGGTAGGGCCGAAACGCTGAGAAGCATGAATTGTGTCTGAACAGACACAAACATTGAGGGCATGAGCACACTTTGTATGATGGGCACTTCCTTTTGTTCTAGTTTGTGAGCATCTAAATGCCATTTTTAGCTCTACAGTTATCCACTGTATCTCCATCTAACTATATACTTTATAAATATTTGTCATCTAAAATATATAAAGATAACTGTTTTTCTTAACTTCAATTATTTTGAAAAGACCCATAAGTATGGTTTTTTTTCTATTTTTCCCCTTTGTTATTAGAAGAGCCAATTTTATGGTTTGTGTGTAATTACTACTTTTGCAATGTTTTACAGATTTTTATAATATGGAGGCTGTTGCTCTGTAGTGTTTCTACATACTTTATGTCTAGTATCTCTATTTTAAATGTTCAATTGCTTATCTCACAAATGCACAAATAATTATTTACCTGTCTTGCTGGTAACAGGCAGACAGTAGACAGCTATTGTTCATCAGGCAAAGAGGAAGAAGAGAAAGATTTTTCTTCCCAAATGCTTTCCAGCATTTATAATATTAGAAGACTAAGGATAATGGTGATGAAAAAGGAAGAGAGCCTCTGGCTGATCTGGCTGGGAGTTTCAAATAGCGAAACATCAAAACTCTACTGGAAGTCATGACACCTGCTTTGAGTCCCAGTTCTGCCAGTTACTTGCTGCTTACACAAAACCTTCACTCCATTAAAATTCCTCCTACGTTAAAATGAGCCTAATAAGATCATTCCACAGGTGTACTGCGCTGGTCAAATGAGATATGTATTCAAAAGGCTTTTAAAAACTGCAAATGTTAGATAAAGAAGAGAGGTGCTTCTTTTTTGCTTTGGCAAGATTGAGAGGGATGTGATTCCCTTTTATTCTTATAAAATTATAAGAGTATAGGCAACGTATGGATAACTTTCCAAAGCCTGATTCCTTTACTTTGTGAGCTTCTTAGAGAGCAGAAGACATTATTTGGGGCTCAAAATGTTTATTAAATGAATGTGGGCATCTGTACCCTAAGCTGTGCAAGGAACACAAAGATCTGCCTTTATAGGCAGAAATATAGGTATGTCCTTATTTGTTTATCTTCCACGTTGTTTCCAGCATAAGGGTAGTTTCCCAATGTCTCTAGAAGAAGGATGAGGCTCATGTGCAGTTAACACAAGAGGAAGGGAACAACCTGATACTTCAGGGCACCTTGGAAAAGCCATGTGATACCAGTCTTATTGTTAGCTTACAGGTAATGGATGCCCTCCTAATATCTGCATCCCAAGGTATTAGACAGTAGCAGCCAGAAAAACACCCCCTCAAAGATGTCCATGTCCTAATCCCTGGAACATATGAATATGTTACATTATATGGCAATGAAGAATTAAGGTTGCAGATGAAATTAAGTTTGCCGATCAGCTAGCCTTATGATAGACAGTTTCCTATGTTATCCAGGTAGACCCTATGTATTCAGGAATCCTTAAAAGTGGAAGAGAGACACAGAAGAGTAGGTCAAAGGGATGTGATAAGAAAGACTCAACTTGCCCTTGTTATCTTTGAAGATGTCAGGGGTCATGAGCCAGGGAATGTGGACAGCCTTTAAAAGCTGGAAAAGACAAGGAAATATAATCTCCCTTAGAGCCTCCAGAAGGAAAGCAGTCCTGCTGACACCTTTTTATAGCCCAGTGGGAACCATGATGAACTTCTAAACCATAATAAATGATAATACAGTTGTGTTGTTTTAAGCCACTAAATTTTTATTTGTTACAACCACAAGAAAACTAATATATCTATTCATAATCAGATAGAAGAATGGCTTCATCCAGGAGATATAGGCTTTTGTCCACATGAACATAAACGATTCAGTGTAGGTTTATTACTTGTCACAGTGCAGTTAGCCCCTCACTTTCATTCTCTCTTGAACCCACCCCAATCAGCAACACCTCCAAAAAAAACATACTCCACCGAAATTACTCTTATCAAAGCAAATATCAGCTAGAGTGAGCATATAACTTATTGGCCAAAATGCGACAGAGAGTGAATACAGGTGTTTAGAGAGCGAACAGAGGTGCTATTAGTAAATCCACTGTGATAACTGCTATATGTCAAGATTTCCCAGGGGGCTTATCCCACTGACATTTCACTGGTTAATTTTCAACACTAACGTTACTTGAACTAATCAGCAATACTTAATGCTGTTAAACACTCTTCTCTCCCTGAAACATTTTCTCCTCCTGGCTTCTACAATACCACACACTCCCCCTTTTCATCTCCTCTTTCTAGCAATCCTTTTTATCTCTTTTGCTGATTCCTTCTCATCTCTAAGCCTTAGGTGATCTCATCCAGGTGACTTTTTTTCTTAGGTGATCTCAGCCAGGTCAATGGATTTAAATACTATCTATGCTGTTGATGACTTCCAAATTACCTATCCTCAACTCTGATCTTAGAACCCCAGCTTTATGCATATTCAAGTCTCATAAGCATCTCAAGATTAATATGTTCAATGTGATACACTGCATTAACAAAATAAAGTTTAAAAATCATGTGATCATCTCAGTAGATGCAGAAAAATAATTTGACAAAATTCAATATCCACTCATGATAAAAACTCACCACAAAGTGGGTACAGAAGGAACTTACCTCAACATAATAAAGACCATATATGATAAGCCCAGAGCTAAATATTTTCTCCCATTCTGTAGGCTGCCTTTTCATTTTATTGATGGTTTCCTTTGCCGTACAGAAGCTTTTTAGTTTGATGTAGTCTCACTTCTTTATTTTTGCTTTTGTTGCCTTTGGCTGTGGTGTCAGATCCAAAACATCATTGGCAAGACCGATGTCAAGGAGCTTTCGGACTATGTTTTATTATGGCAGTTTTATGGTTCCACGTGTTACATGCAAGTCTTTTATCCATTTTGAGTTGATTTTTGTGTGTAGTGTAAGATAGTAGTCTAGTTTCATTCTTTTGCACATGCCTGTCTAGTTTTCCCAGCACCACGTAATGAAGAGACTGTCCTTTCCTCCTTGTATATTCTCAGCTCCTTTGTTGTAAATTAACTGACCATATACATATGGGTTTACTTCTGTTAAAATGTCCATATACCCAAAGCAATCAAGAGATTCAATGCAATCCCTAACAAAATTCCAATCACAGTTTTCATGAAAATAGAACAAACAATCCACAAAGGGCACCAAATAGCCAAAGCAATCTTGAGAAAGAACAAAACTGAAGACATCGGGCTCCCTGATTTCAATTTATATTACAAAACTATAGTAACCAAAACAGCATGGTATTGGCATAAAAAAAAAGACACACAGATCAATGAAACAGAATAGTGAGCCCAGAAAAAAACCCAATCCCTATCAAAATTCCAATCTCATTTTCACAGATATAGAACAAACAATCCTCAAATTTGTATAGAACCACAAAAGACCCAGAATATCCAAAGCTATTTGCAAGTCATATGTCTGATAAGGGATTAATATCCTAAATATATAAACAACTCATATAACTCAATAGCAAAAAAACCAAACAATCTATTTTAAAAATGGGCATAGGATCTGAATAGACAGTTTTTCAAAGAAGTCATAGGTAACAGGCACATGAAAAGATGCTCAACATCACTATTCATCAGGAAATACAAATCAAAAGCACAATGAGATATCACCTCACACCTGTTAGAATGGCTATTATCAAAAAGACAAAAAATAACAAGTGTTGGTGAGGCTATGGAAAAAAGGGAACCCTCGTGCACTGTTATTGTGAATTGAAACTGGTGCAGTCACTATGGAAAACAGTATGGAGGTTCCTCAAAAAATTAAAAATAGAACTACCATATAACGCAGCAATTCCTCTTCCAGGTATTTAGCCAAAGAAAACAAAATATTACCTCAATAAAGAGGTTTGCATCACCATGTGCACTGCAGCATTATTCACAATAGCCAAGAAATGGAAACAATCTAAGTGTACATCGATGGATGAATGCATAGAGAAAAATGTGACACCCAGACACACTCACATACATACATACATACACACACACACAATGGAATATTATTCAGCCATAAAAAGAATGAAATCTTGCTATTTGCAACAACAAGGAGGGACCTTGTGGGCATTCTGCTAAATGAAATAAGTCAACAAGAGAAATACCATATCATCTCACTGATAAGTGGAATCATAGATACAGAAAACAAATTGGTGGTTGTCAGAGGCAGGGGGTATGGGGTGGGCAAAATGGGTGAAGGGGGTCAAAAGGTACCAACTTCCAGTTAAAAAATAAATAAGTCATGGGGATGTAATGTACAGCACGGCAACTATGGTTAATGATACTGTATTGAAGTTGTTAAGAAGGTAAATTTTAAAAGTTCTCATCCCAAGGAAAAAAAATTCTGTGACTATGTATGGTGATAGAGGTTAACTAGACTTACTATGGTGATCATTTCACAACATATACAAATATAGAATCATTATGTTGTACACCTGAAATTAATATATTATATGTCAGTTATACTTCAACTTAAAAAAAAAAGTTTAAAAGATTAACACGTTCAAGACTGAGCTTCTAATCTTACTCCCAAACTTGCTCCTCCTATAGTCTATTCTATTTTGGTTGGCGGCAACTCCATTCTTCCTATTGTTTAAACAAAAACCTTGCAGTAATCCTTGGTTTCTCGAATTCTTTCATAACTCACACCCACTATGTCATATGGAGCATGATCTTGATGAAATGGTGGCCTCCAATTCTGCTACTAGGTATGCCATCCCAGAGAGCATGAAACAGAAAGGCTCACCAACGAAATTAATATGTTCAAATCCCAACATTTATTAAATCATTTTAAAGCATATGGAGAGAAGCAAGGTGAAACAGATGGAAGGTGTAATGCAATTAGGATAAGGTCAAACAGAAGAATCACCACGCTATTTAAATCTTGGGTTATACAATATCCATATGTTTTGCTGTATCAGCCTTTCCTGTTGATGGTGTGGTAGGCAGAACCAGAGGTGAGATTTGAGCAAGGCACATTCTTAGGACAGAATGTACCTAAGATGACCACATACACTTGCTCTACTGGAAAGATGCAGGGGCAAGTATAGCTGACCTATAGCTGTAGCTCATCAGTTAGTCTGCTAAACAGTTATAGGATTTATTTGCATTTTTTATGTAGAGCACTTGGGAGGCCATAAGACATACTGAGTATCATTAATTGGTGGCCAATTTAGGAATGATGAAGCTGCCAGAGGTGATATCATCATACCTTATAATTTGGTCTTTTCATCTCTTTCCATCCATAAACAATATTCTTGTGTATTTCACTATTTATTCCATCTATTTTTAACATTTGAAATAGGGTCAAGTTACTATCTAAAGCTGACACTCATTTTGACCTCTGCCTATGTCTCACAGGCTATTTGCTCTTCATCAGCTAAATTTAACACATAGGTTTCACTTATATTCATAAGCTATTATTGAATAGTTTATTTACACTCTAAGTTTAATGCCTCTTGGAAGTATCATCTATCATCTTTGTTTTCTTACGGCACAGTTAAATATTCTCAAAAAATACAGCTAACACGTGTTCCACATTGGATTGGCAAACCCTGTAGGTTATCCAAAACATATCCAGAATTCAAATACTATGCATCATTCTCACTGATAGAACCATTATGAAAAACAATATGGACATTTATCAAACATTAAAAAATAGAACTACCATATGATCCAGCAATTCCACTTCTCAGTACACATTCAAAGGAAACTGAAAACAGTATCCCAAAGACACATCTACACTCCCATGTTCATTGCAGCATTATTCACAATAGCCAAAATATGAAAACAAACCTAAATATTGGTCAATGGATGAATAAAGAAAACGTGGTGTGTGTGTGTGTGTATGTGTGTATGTATACACACAAACACATATATACATATAATAAAATACTGTTCAGCCTTAAAAAGGAAGGAAGTTCTGCATTTGAGACAACATGGATGAACCTGGAGGACATCATGCTAAGTGATATAAGCTAGATACAGAAAGACAAATATTGCATGATCTCATTATATGTTGAATCTTAAAAAAAAAAAAGCGCCAAACTCATAGAAACAGAGAGTAGAATGGTGGTTCACCAGGAGCTGGAAGGAGGGAGTCATGGGGAGTTATTTTTTTTAATGGGTACAGGGTTTCCATTTTGCAAGATGAGAAGAATTCTGGAGATAGATGTTGGTAATGGTTAGACAATTTTATGAATGTACTGAATACCACTTACAAATGGTTAAAACGTTGACTTTTACATTATGTGTATTTGACCACAATAAAAAAAATGGGGGGGGGGGAGAAAAATAATCCAAATCCAAGCCTCTGTCATATCCTGCCTGGATTACTGCAATAACATTCTATCTAGTCTCCTTGTTTCCATCCTTATTCCTTTGGTCTATTCTCCACAAAGCAGCCATGTTGAAATAATGTGAGTTTATGTCATTCCTCCAATAGCTTTCTACCTCATTGGTAATAAAAACCTAAGTCTTCACCATTACTTACAAAACCCTATGTGATCTGGTCCACTACTACAGCTCAGACACCATCTCTTAGCACTGTGCCCCTAACCTGTACCTTTCTTTGAATAGTCCAAATAAATATCCCCACAACTCAGGGCTTTTGTACTATCTGTGTTTCTTCCTCATGGGTTTATCTTCCCAAAGGTACCCATACCTCTTTCCAGTCTTTACTCAATATTTACTTTCTTAATGAATCCTTCTCTGACCACCCAAACTGATATTTTAACTTTTCTCCACCTGCATAGTCCACCTTCCTCTTTTATTTATTTTTTCTTTTTAGCATTTACTATTGTACTTACTACTAAATTTTACTTTACTTAATTCATGTTATTTTCATATTATTTGAAATATTATTTTACTTATTTATACTTGTTCATACTATGACTCTCCCATGAGCACATGTCCTCCATTAAGGCAGGAATTATTTTGTGTATTTGTTTACTAATGTGTCTTTTGATCCTATAATAATACCTGGCATATAGTAGGTGATTAATAAATAAGTGTAAAATGATTACATAAATTAATATTACTCCATGTGTGAGAATCATAGTAGAGAAAATTCAGTGGTAGTTAGTATAATTAACATGGGCTTGGAGTCAGATAAATATGAACTTAAATTCAGGCTCTGCCACTTATTGGTTAGGCCTTGAAATTTGATTAAATTGGCCAATTTGAAAAGGAGATATAAGTCATTCTAGGCTGAGAGAACCATAAAAGCTAAGAAAAGAAATTGCTTGGCACTTGTGCAGGAGAGAAAGTGACTTAATTTGGTTGGAGTAAAGAAAACATAAAATAGATTAGTGTGAAATAAGCATGAAAATATAAATTGTTAATAGATCATGGAGCTTACTGATGAAATTTGGGAGAGTGGAGTTATTATAAAGGCAAAAGGAAGTGAAGAAAGTTTTGTGAATTATGTTATTAAAGCTGTTAATAAGAAAATCTAATATGATATAGAGGGGACTAAGCTAAAAAGAGTGATATTGATTGCAAAGCTATTTCTGTAATCTAGAAGACATGTAGTGAGAGCCTGAATCAGAGGGCATTTATGAATACTGAGGGAACACAACTTAATGGAGAAATGCTGTGAAGAAAGAATTGATAATACATATTTCATTATTGAATAGCAGATCACTACAGAGGCAAAAGAGTATGTCACATATTTAAGTCTCAAAAACTGTTGAATAACATCCCCATTTACAAAACAAAAAGGACAACAAAACAGGTTTGTGAGCAATGAAACAAGGTTCACTTCAGGACATAGGAGGTTTGAGAAATCAGTGGACATCAAGGTATAGATACATACCAAAGAGTTGAAAATGAGGCTGTAACTCAAGAGAGACTGGAAGTGGTGAAAACATAAATACAATGATCATGAGCATACAGCTTCAAGTCAAGAGATTAAACCATATTGACAACAGAGAGCGTATACAAAAAAGAAGGTCAAAGGATCTCACATGAGACTCCTATGCTAAGGGAGTTGGAAGAGGAGGAAGAGCCAGATAATGAAAGAGACACAGGACAGTTAGAGGTGGAGAAGGAGCTGGTAAGTCTAGAGGATATAGGAGAAGTACTTCAGTGACGGTACAAAGCCTGAGAGGTGATGAAAGACATTGGATTTGGTGACCAAGTATAATTATTTGCTGAATAAACAAATGTATAAAAGAATAGATTACAAAAAATGGTCTGTGAAGGAAAATGTCACATAATAGTACATAAACAAGATAAAACGGAGTGGTGTGTTTGGACAGAGGAGGTGTGCCTACAGGAGTTTTGGCTAGGATGAGGTACCAGGAGAAAGAGAGAAATGGAAAGTGAAAAAGATATTGGGGATGTTTGATATTAGATTAGGAGTAGAATGAGAGGCATGATCCAAGTCATAAAAATAGGAATTCAGTGTAACTATAAAAAGGATGCCCTCCATTGAAGAATGGGTGGTAGTTAAGTGATACAATGAAGGAAAAGTTAGGGTTCATACCAGAGAGTATTGCTTCTTGGTAAATTATGAGAAAAACTGATTTATAGGCAGAGATCCTGAGACAGGTCAGATTACTTCACCTCAACACGTTCACAAACTGCAATGACTATAAATCAGATTTTCTAAGTTGGGACAGATGGGGATACTTAATGTTTCTAAGATACTGGGAACTTTTACAATAATTTAGGCATTTTATGTTTCCCATAGGCAACAATCACCCACATGGCTCTCTCTTCTGTTATGGAAAACTGCACCCTTACTTACAGACCACCAAGTAAACACTTGAATGAAACCCTCTCATGGAACCCAATCTGGCCGATCATTAGAAGTGGATCAGATATAACCTGTAGGGGGCAGTACAGGCTCAGCCCCTCTGAGAAACTCTTTAGAAAAAATTTTCTCAGTAAATAGTTAAGACACAAATTTATCAAACCTAACTATGTGTAACACCATCTTCTGATGTGCTTCCTTTAGAAACAGGTAGGATATATCATTCCTCACCAATTGTGATTCATGTTTCTTCTTTTCTAAAGGATAACAATAGGTTTATTTCAATGGCTTATGTTAAGTTAAAATAGATATGTGAACTGCTCAATATTTTATGATATATTACATATTTTGTAATATTTAGATAAAGAGAGAGTGAACAAATACAGTCTAGCAAAATTAAGTCCATTTATAATTACTTCATTAAGGAGTCATACCTGAACAATGCCTTAATGAGATGGTAATGAGGTAAAAATGTGCTGCCAGAATAGGCAGTGGAGAAAACCTTCTGGAAAAGGTAGCCCAGTGAAGTGAAAATAAGGGGGAAAAATACTCCTCTCTTTGTCTTGGCTAAGACTTCTTTATTTTAGGAGGTACAACACGTATTAAATCTTGTAAGTTTCAACTGGAGGATGGTGATTTAAAAAAAAAAAAAGCCTAAAGAGTCAGGGAGAGTCAGGAGGGAGAGGGAGGAGGAGCAAGGAAAGGGTGGGTATGCTTAAACTTAAAATGGAGATAAAAAATAGTACCTCCCACCTCTAAGAGTCATTATAAGGATTTTATTAGTTCATATAATGTATACACATAGCATACAGCTAACACTCAGTAATGTGTGGCAGAATTCTTTTTATTTACTGATAATGAAGAAACTGATTAGGTTTTTTGTTCAAGACTATACAACTTTGTGAAAATGTGGATGGGAATTTAATTGAAGATGAGGCTGAGTCACATAATCATTTTCACTCATCTCCTTTGTTCAACTTTGCAAGAAAACTAGCCAAGGATAAAGGGCATAACTCTGCCCTGAAATACGTTCCCCTGGCGGAAGCTTTCAGTGTTAAAATTTTTCACGCATCAATTAACTATGCCAAATAAATCACTAATTAAATACAACCACTATCTTAAAAAAAATCGATGAGTCTCCAAAAATGTATACTTTTCTCCAATGGGATCAAGACGATAATTTCTAAATTCCCATTCATTGTGTAGCATTGAGAAAAGTCACTTCCGCAAGAATTCTTCAAATTGCTCTTCTAAGCAAAATAAATGAGATTTTCTTTTAAAAGGAAATTTTAGCAAATCCAGCAATTCTAGCACATGCCATTCCCATGCTCTAACATATACAAGACTATAATTTCTTGTATTTTTAGGTTTTCTACAACACTGCAATAATGATGGAAAACGCAACTGAGAAGATTCATTATGTGGAAAATATTGAATGGTGCATAGAATCTGACCTGGTTTGAGTGTGACTTTCTGGTATAAATACTACAGAGCCTGCTATCAAGTTTAAATTGGCAAAATTAAAATCTATCATATGAAGAAGCTTACAGTTATATTTTTCTTAAATAGAATATAAATACATACTTATACAGTGAAAATATAATAAGGGCAATATATAGAGTATATATTTCCTTTAGGTATCAGATATCTAGAAAAATCTCCCCAAGTAATGTGACTAGTAAATTTCATCCATTTTCCCATTCTTTTAAATGACCTCTCTTTAATAAGCTTTGTGTTTTGGTTGGTAGCCTTTATAAAAACTAATCTTACAGGTAATTATATAATGAAAGTACAAATCACTATTATAAGAATCCCCATTCATGAAGAATCAACATACATTAAACCTAGAGAGGTCTCAATAACAAAACAGCGTCATGTGAAGTATCTAATACAACTGAGAACAATGAAACGGCTCCTGATGGTGGAGAAAAAAAAGGCACTGCAAAATTCAAACAAACAAAAACCATGCTAGGTTATCTACAAACAAAAACCATGTTTAGGTTATCGTGGGTGAAGAAGTTCTTTGGTTTGGAGAACAGAGAGTAAATGTTGACAGACCTGTGAAGGAAATGGGCTCCGTGTGGGGTCAGAGGTGGTGACATAAGCAGCCTGTGTGTAGGCATAGCTCTTGAACCGAGGCTTAGGAGAGGAAGGAGTTCGTTCATAGCCCTGTGCTAGACTGACTGTGATCTGCAGAAGGGTTCGGGAGAGGAGGACAGAGAGGAGGAGGAGACATGATAAGTAACCCTGGAAGGACTGCTTTCCAGCACACTAGAAAAAACGAATGTTAAATGGAAACAGTGAGATGAAAAATTTAATCCTAAATATATATAAGTGATATTAGAAACTGGTACACTCCAAGAATTGTGGTGCTCAATGTCATGTTGGAGAACAGGTAGTCAGGGAAGAGAGGAGGATGGGATTTAACCATAAAGATTCCATCCTGACACACCTCCAGCACTAATATGGGATGTTGCTCTTCAAACTGGCAAAAACAAGCAACCCAAAGCAATTTTCTCTGAACCCAAAGTAAACAAAACCAGAATTCATCACGTCAATACCTTGGAAAGGACTGAAGCTTTCATAAGCTAAATACAGAATTAGCTCAGTAGAGTGAGAAAATTAGGCCTGAGAGCTTTCCACGCCTTCAGCAGAAATTTTGCTAAAGGCTTTTTCATCATTGTTTGTGTCAAAGAAAGTTAAGGAAAAAAACACCCTAATAAATATACACCGTTGGGAAGAAGCGCTAGCAATGAAACAGAAGAATCCCACTGGATTCTGTACAATATCATAAAAGTCTTCATCATATGTATTCTCTATTTAATTTTTATTTAAACTATTTTAAACTAATTTTATCTTATCAAAACTATTACCTTGAGTAGGCAAAATTTGTTACTACAACAGCAAGTTGCCACTAAAAATAAGAAAACATTATTAAACAGAGTACTTACCTCTGCTCTTGGTCTAGTTCCTTGCTTTTTGCTCTAGTTGATGGAAAGTTTAATGTGTTTATGAGTCTACCTTTTATTTTATTTCACTTTACACAATGGAAATGCAATGTATTCTGTGTCCCATATTCCTATAACATGATGCATATCAATAGCAGAGTATTTTAACAATGTGCCTTGAAAACAACATTATTGTCCATGATATCAGATGAAATTTAGGTTTACAGAGTCCTCTCCCTCTCTCTCCCTCTCTCTCTCTCCAAATACACACACACACAGACACACACACACAAAACTATATATACATTATTTTTGTACATGTGTGTGAATATATATACATATATATATACTATGCTATATATATACATATATGTGTATCCATCCATAGACAATATACATATGTGTGTATGATATCTAAAAATCCATATAAAACAGAAAATATCATTGATATTAGCTATTCTTTCGATCTTTTACCTGTTGAGAATAGTGCATTTGATGGTGTAATTGAAAATGTTCTTCTCTAGTAACTTTTGCTGGCCTTGGCAACATCTCCACCTCCTGGATGGCTTCGATGCTCACTTGTTGAGGCAAAACTTGGAAGAGTGATGTGACGTACATTAAGATGGACTTCTTATCTGGATAAGTGGTGGCAACATCTGTAAGCACATTAACACCACACATCAATTTTTGGTTTCTATATCTGAGTGTCTAAAAGGGGAATGAACAAATCAATGTTAAAGGGAGAAGACAGATTAATGAGCACTCGATTGTCCATGAATGTCCTCCAGAGACTAATTAGAACGTGGTAATCAGGCCTAAAATGTCCTTCCAATTTGGCAGACCAATGAGATGAGCACTAAAGTTAATTTCTTTTCCTTGTTCACATAAAAACTTCATTCCGCAATACTTTTTCCTAAGTCAAATTGCCAAACTAGCCCATCTAAGAGAGTGGTTTTCATTAGATAAGAAACAAAAATAAAAGATGGCATCTTCCTTTCAATGGAAAGTTATAATAGCATGTCAATTAAAATGGTGCACTGGTAATTAAACAATTACACCAAAGAGCTTAATGCCCTGGCTTCCAGTAAAGAAAGCTTGCACCTCCTAATCAAATTTTTGCTGGTGAGTAAGCATGTAAAGAGCAAAATAATGTCTCTGTGTTGAAATGAACCATGTATTTCTACAATCAAAATAAAATAAAACAACTATATACCATAAGCATAATGATTTGTAATATTCCTTAACTATATTAAAAATATTTCTTTACATTATGGTGCATCTGTTAAAGTCAGATATCACTTTCTTTCTTAGACATTAGAGATAAATTTAAAAGTCCTTCACATAAAGTTGATCTGACATTATGTCCTTTGCCACATCTAGGAAATGAAAGAAACCCAGCATTTAAAGTCAATAATAATTCATAATAACACATATAATAAGTGGCAGCTCCTTCAAAAGCTTCTTTTGTTACTTGGCATTACAATTTACCCACTGTGCTCATTCCAGGGAACCAAATGCAATAACAATCCTTTATGTGAAGAGTACCATTAATCCCAGAAGTGTTAAACATAAATCCTGGCAGGAGGCCAAGACAACTTAGCAGCAATGTGCCAGGCATTGTTCTTGCCATAAAGTTATCCTAGCTCAGCTAGCATTAAAAGATCTGTTTTAAGTTAAATATGTATATTCTGGTCAGGTGTTCTGTTTATAAGTTAAAAAGACAAGAGTCAAGTTCACAAGCATAAAAGGAGGTTGAACAGGTCACTTAACTCCATTCCTTCGCAAGTCACAGGAACATGATTAATCAGAACAACTACTTTTAAAGTATTTTTAAAAAGAGAAGCAAAAAGTTAGCTAATGTTCCTTGGTCTGCTTCTATCCATGGTATAATACAGTCCTTCTTAATTTTTAATGTGCATATGAATCACCTGGGGATCTTTTTAAAATCAGAATCGGATTCAGTAGGTCGGGGTGGAGCATGAGGCTCTGCATTTCCAGCAAGCTCCCAGGTGAGGCTGAAGCTGCTGACTTGAAGACCATACTGTGAGTAACAAGGGTCGAAAAAAATGACACAGAAGCACGCTCTTATACTACCTTCTGCTTCATTGTTTTGCTTACTTGTTTTCAAAAGATACTTATTGGACACTTAAATGCATAACGCTTAAAGGTACAAAGTTATTGATATTTAATACATATTCTCTGCTCCCTATTATAATTTAATTATTAGCCAACAGATGGTGAAGATAATTTTTTGCAAATATTTTTTAGGAAAGAACTAAAGAATACCTTGGGTATAAGTACTGCCTTTCTAAAAAAACAAATCTTACTAACTTAGCATTGAAATTCTAAAATCTACCTTTCATTTGATAATTGTTTTTCAAGTGTTCATTGTATGGCAGATACTATACTTCTTCACAATATGTTTTTGAAACTCTAGAATGTTTTCTTCCTTCTCACTAGTAACTAGTCAGTTTTATCTGTAATGAGTAAAATTTAGAATTGTTTATTTTTTAGTGCATTAAATAAAACCATGCTGTGAGAAAGGCACTGAATTTTAAAAGGTTGTCTGTGTAAATAAAAAGTTCTATGACTATTTACTGCTATATTAGACATGGGCATATGTATGTCTGGCCTCAAATGCAAACCATGATCAAAATAAATAAAGGTAAAAATAGATCTAGCATTATTTCTATTGCCCCAAGCAAATGTCAAAAATTGTAGCATATTTTATCTACATAAAACACCTTTCGGATGAACATGAATATTCATAAATATCAATCACTACAATCACTATTTGATCAAACTATTGATATTTTTGCCCCAATCTATTACCATCCCACCTCAGAAGTTGTACAGGATTCAGCTGTACCACTAAGTAGAATCCAGTATTTCTTTTTCTTTTTACAAAAAGGAAATTAGATATTCTAAAATATGTTGAATTCCTTCCAAATATATTTACTAAAGGCCTATTTAATTTTAA
This sequence comes from Mesoplodon mirus, assembly GCF_964341445.2. Taxonomy (NCBI): domain Eukaryota; kingdom Metazoa; phylum Chordata; class Mammalia; order Artiodactyla; family Ziphiidae; genus Mesoplodon; species Mesoplodon mirus. The sequence goes on from NC_138981.1 coordinate 31,289,730, forward strand.
ATATTTTAATAGATTATCCAGGAGATTAACAAGATAGAGAATCCATGGATTCTGCTTACAGTTTGGAATAATAAAATAAGAAGAACAAAATAACTGCACTGCTAAAGAGAATTTAAAATGTGTTCCTCTAATTGGCACAGCCAGTGCTTTAATATGTTCAGAAAAAGGAAGAAAGTATACATTACTGGAGGATCAGAAAATTCTTTATAAATAGAAAACCGAAATAAATTTGTATAGGGTTTCATTAAGGGAAAACCTAATGAAATGGAGAAAGGTATTCTAGGCAGTAGAAAAGCATGAGTAAAAGTACAGAGGTAGGGACAGATTAGACATGCTCTGGGAAGAGCGCCTTTGGGTGTCTTAGCCACAGAGTTGAGAATAGTGATTAATAGGAAAAAATGGGAAGCTTGTATGCAGAACACTAAGGGATCATCAATAGCAAAGTAGTCAATTTGGCCTTAGTTCAATAGGTTGGATAGTAACTAACTACTTTTGATCAAGACTAACACCATTAAAATTTTTGTAAAGTAAAGCCATTAAGCACAGAATGGAACAAAGGAGAAAAAAACTAGAGGCAAGTAGGAGGCTGAGACCCAATCCAGATAGGAGGTGTCAGAGAACTAAAATAGGCTATGTAATGAAAACAAGGGGATGGATAATAGAAAATCTAAGACATCCCCAAAATAACTTCATTCAATTTCAGATCATTTACTCCACAGTCTTTGCGAATGCCTATATACAAAATCCTGTCCTAAATCCTGGGGGTACAAAGATTAATAAACTGAAAATGAAATGGAGGAAGGAGGATTGAAGGAGGAAACTGCTTGTTCTGTAGCCATGGTAACAAGTAGCCACCAACACAAGTTTCAATCTCATTTAATCAATTAGCAATTACCTGCCTACATGGTCTTGATCATGCTTCTGCAAGCCAACCAACATCAACCCCTCCCTTCTGAAAGTCTGCAGATCAGAAGTGGACTTGCTCCAATGACCAAAATTCTGAATGCAAACCAATTAACAGTGGTCTCACCTGAGTAACCAACCATGCTTCTAAAGATGACATCAACCTACTCCGAAGTCTGACTGTTCATAAATCTCTTGACCCCTGGGTTTCCCCACCAAACCTAAGAATTTGAGGAAAGTGAGAATGATGGGATGTGATTTCCTTTTTTTTTATTATAAGACATTAAAATACACAAAATAAAAGTGGGTGAACCCCCAAAATAAGAACTTAAAATTATATGAAAGTTATCTTTGCACTAAAAACCTTATTATATAATGGGTTGATTGCCACAAAAGTTTAAATTAATAATTTCTAACCCAATCTTTGAAACCAGTTCAGGATGGAAATGTTGAGAACTCATAATACTGCCAGAAAATGTTATTTTATGAACAATAACACTGATTCTGATGAGTGTTTCTATAGTCACCAGAATTTTAATATTGAGGGCTATAATGGAACAAATAAACCATTTAGGGAAATTGCATATTTTTCAAAGAAATTGAAGCCCACAGTGGTTTGATGGCAAGTTCAAAAGCTAGTTCAAGTCAGAATTAGAACCCAGTCAGTGCATCATACTTCTCAGTACCTTACCTCCATTTTTTCAGAGAATGCTATCTTACTGCATTTGAAAACCAAGTATCTCAAAGTCATTATCTAAATGATGACCCTGTGATCCATGTGGTTCCATTACCAAACATCACCTACACTCTCCAAAGTAGTAGTGATTTCTATTTCTAATAAGTGAGGTATAACAAGAGTAAATACACATAAAAATGCAATTTCAGCAGTAATCAAAGAAATGCAAATTAAATAAAGATGGAAGTGATTAACTATACTCCATTGCCTATCAAATTATCAAAGAATGACAAAAGGATAACAATCAATGTTGCAGAAGTGTCAGCAATTTGGCCAAACTCCTACTTTGCTGGAAGAGTATCAGTTGGTTCCAACGTTACGAAAAACATTTTGGCTATATCTAAAAACAATCATATTAAATGACCCAGTAATTTTCCTCCTAGGAATCCACCACAAGGAAATAATCAGAAATTTAAAAGAAGATTTATATAAACAATGTGAAATTTAAGCCCTCTTTACAATTAGAAAAGAAATATTTATCACACAAAAAAGAAAAAAAATTCAGACCATTCCAAATTGCTTGAGAGAAAACTAAAATTAGAAAGGATCAAATATGTAATTGTATGTGGACATACTGAGCCCTGAACCAAGATGGCTGAGTAGAAGGACGTGCTCTCACTCCCTCTTGCGAAAACACCAGAATCACAACTATCTGCTGGACAATGATCAACAGGAAAACACTGGAACTCACCAGAAGAGATGCCCCACATTCAAAGACAAAGGAGAAGCCACAATGAGACGGTAGGAGGGGTGCAATCACAGTAAAATCAAATCCCATAACTGCTGCGTGGGTGACTCACAGACTGGAGAACACTTATACCACAGAAGTCCACCCACTGGAGTGAAGGTTCTGAGCCCCACGTCAGGCTTCCCAACCTGAGGGTCCGGCAACGGGAGGAGGAATTCCTACAGAATCACACTTTGAAGGCTAGTGGGATGTAACTGCAGGACTTCGACAGGACTGGGGGAAACAGAGACTCCACTCGTGGAGGGCACACACAAAGTAGTGTGCTCATAACAACCTAGAGGAAGGAGTAGTATGGGAGGGTCTCCTACAAAGGTGGGGGGTGGCTGTGGCTCACTGTGGGGATAAGGACACTGACATCAGAAGTTCTGGGGAGTACTCCTTGGCATGACCCCTCCCACAGTCTGCCATCAGCCCCAGCAAACAGCCCAGGCAGGCTCCAGTGTTGGGTTGCCTCAGGCCAAACAACGGACAGGGAGGGAACCCAGCCCCACCCATCAGCAGTCAAGCGGATTAAAGTTTTACTGAGCTCTGCCCACCAGAGAAACAGTCATCTATACCCACCACCAGTCCCTCCCATCAGGAAACTAGCACAAGCCTCTTAGACACCCTCATCCACCAGAGGGCACACAGCAGAAGCAAAAAGACCTACAATCCTGCAGCCTGTGGAACAAAAACCACATTCACAGAAAGATAGACAAGATGAAAAGGCAGAGGGCTATGTACCAGATGAAGGAACAAGATAAAACCCCAGAAAAACAACGAAATGAAGTGGAGATAGGCAACCTTCCAGAAAAAGAATTCAGAACAATGATAGTGAAGATGATCCCAGACCTCGGAAAAAGAATGGACCCAAAGATCGAGAAGATGCAAGAAATGTTTAACAAAGACCTAAAGAATTAAAGAACAAACAGAGATGAACAATACAATAACTGAAATGAAAACTACACTAGGAGGAATCAATAGCAGAATAACTGAGGCAGAAGAACGGATAAGTGACCTGGAAGACAGAATGGTGGAATTCACGGGTGCAGAGCAGAATGAAGAAAAAAGAATGAAAAGAAATGAAGACAGCCTAAGAGACCTCTGGGACAACATTAACAGCAACAGTATTCGCATTATAGTGGTCCCAGAGGAGAAGAGAGAAAGAAAGGACCTGAGAAAATATTTGAATAGATTATAGTCGAAAACTTCCCTAACATGGGAAAGGAAACAGCCACCCAAGTCCAGGAAGTGCAGAGAGTCCCATACATGATAAACCCAAGGAGAAACACGCCGAGACACATAGTAATCAAACTGGCAAAAACTAAAAACAACAAAAAGAAACAAACAAACAAAAAACCTAAAAACAAAGAAAAATTACTGATAGAAGCAAGGGAAAAATGACAAATAACACACAAAGGAACATCCATAAGGTTAACAGCTGATTTCTCAGCAGAAACTCTACAAGCCAGAAGGGAGTGGCATGATACCCTTAAAGCGATGAAAGGGAAGAACCTACAACCAAGATTACTCTACCTGGCAAGGATCTCATTCAGATTCGATGGAGAAATCAAAAGTTTTACAGACAAGCAAAAGCTAAGATAATTCAGCACCACCAAACCAGTGCTACAACAAATGCTTAAGGAACTTCTCTAAGTGGGAAACACAAGAAAAGAAAAGGACCTACAAAAACAAACACAAAATAATTAAGAAAATGGTCATAGGAATATACATATGGATAATTACCTGAAACGTGAATGCATTAAATGCTCCAACCAAAAGACACAGGCTTGCTGAATGGATACAAAAACAAGACACATATATATGCTGTCTACAAGAAACCCACTTCAGACCTAGGGACACATACAGACTGAAAGAGAAGGGATGGAAAAAGATATTCCATGCAAATGGAAATCAAAAGAAAGCTGGAGTAGCAATACTCATATCAGATAAAATAGACTTTAAAATAAAGAATGTTACAAGAGACAAGGAAGGACACTACATAATGATCAAGGGATCAATCCAAGAAGAACAATTATAAATATATATGCACATAACATAGGAGCACCTCAATACATAAAGCAACTGCTAACAGGTATAAAAGAGGAAAGTGACAGTAACACAATAATAGTGGGGGACTTTAACACCTCACTTACACCAATGGACAGATCATCCAAAATGAACATAAATAAGGAAACAAAAGCTTTAAATGACACAATAGACCGGATAGATTTAATTGATATTTATAGGACATTCCAACCAAAAACAGCAGATTACACTTTCTTCTCAAGTGCGCATGGAACATTCTCCAGGATAGATCACATCTTGGGTCACAAATCAAGCCTCAGTAAAGTTATGAAAATTGAAATCATATCAAGCATCTTTTCTGACCACAATGCTATGAGATTCGAAATCAAGTACGGGGAAAAAACCCATAAAAACACAAACACATGGAGGCTAAACAACACTTTACAAAATAAACAAGAGATCACCAAAGAAATCAAAGATGAAATCAAAAAATACCTAGAGACAAATGACAAGGAAAACACAACGTTCCAAAACCTATGGGATGCAGCAAACGCAGTTCCTAAGAGGCAAGTTTATAGCTATACAAGCTTACCTCAAGAAACAAGAAACACCTCAAATAAACAATCTAACCTTACACTTAAAGGAACTAGAGAAAGAAGAACAAACAAAACCTAAAGTTAGCAGAAGGAAAGAAATCATAAAGATCAGAGCAGAAATAAATGAAATAGAAACAAAGAAAACAATAGCAAAGATCAATAAAACTAAAAGCTGGTTCTTTGAGAAGATAAACAAAATTGATAAACCATTAGCCAGACTCATCAAGAAAAAGAGGGAGAGGACTCAAATCAATAAAATTAGAAATGAAAAAGAAGTTACAACAGACACTGAAGAAATACAAAGCATCCTGAGAGACTACTACAAGCAGCTCTATGCCAATAAAATGGACAACCTGGAAGAAATGGACAATTTCTTAGAAAGGTATAACCTTCCAAGACTGACCCAGGAAGAAACAGAAAATATGAACAGAGCAAGCACAAGTAATGAAATTGAAACTGTGATTAAAAATCTTCCAACAGGGCTTCCCTGGTGGCACAGTGGTTGAGAGTCCACCTGCCAATGCAGGGGACATGGTTTCGTGCCCTAGTCCGGGAAGATCCCCCATGCCGTGGAGCGGCTGGGCCCGTGAGCCATGGCTGTGGAGCCTGCGTGTCCAGAGCCTGTGCTCCGCAATGGGAGAGGACAGAACAGTGAGAGGCCAATGTACCGCAAAAAAAAAAAAAAAAAATCTTCCAACAAACAAAAGTCCAGGACAAGATGGCTTCACAGGTGAATTCTATCAAACATTTAGAGAAGAGCTAACACCCATCCTTCTCAAACTCTTCCAAAATTTGCAGAGGAAGGAACACTCCCAAACTCATTCTATGAGGCCACCATCACCCTGATACCAAAACCAGACTAAGCTACGAAAAAGAAAGAAAATTACAGACCAACATCACTGATGAATATAGATGCAAAAATCCTCAACAAAATACTAGAAAACAGAACTTAACAACACATTAAAAGGATCATACAACATGATCAAGTGAGATTTATCCCAGGAATATAAGGATTCTTCAATATACCCAAATCAATCAAGGTGATACACCATATTAACAAACTGAAGAAGAAAAACCATATGATCATCTCAACAGATGCAGAAAAAGCTTTTGACAAAATTCAACACCCATTTATGATAAAAACTCTCCAGAAAGTGGGCATAGAGGGAACCTACCTCAACATAATAAAGGCCATATACGACAAACCCACAGCCAACACCATTCTCAATGGTGAAAAACTGAAAACATTTCCTCTAAAATCAGGAAGAAGACAAGCTTGTCCACTCTCACCACTATTATTCAACACAGTTTTGGAAGTCCTAGCCAGGGCAATCAGAGAAGAGAAGGAAATAAAAGAATACAAATTGGAAAAGAAGAAGTAAAACTGTCACTGTTTTCAGATAACATGATACTATACATAGCGAATCCTAAAGATGTCACCCGAAAACTACTAGAGCTAATCAATGAATTTGGTAAAGTTACAGGATACAAAATTAATGCACAGATATCTCTTGCATTCCTATACACTAATGATGAAAAATCTGAAAGAGAAATTAAGGAAAAACTCCCATTAACCACTGCAACAAAAAGAATAAAATACCCAGGAATAAACCTACCTAAGGAGACAAAAGACCTGTATGCAGAAAACTATAAGACACTGATGAAAGAAATTAAAGATGATACCAACAGATGGAGAGATATGCCATGTTCTTGGATTGGAAGAATCAATATTGTGAAAATGACTATACTACCCAAAGCAATCTAAAGATTCAATGCAATCCCTATCAAATTTCCAATGGCATATTTTACGAAACCAGAACAAAAAATCTTAAAATTTGTATGGAGATACAAAAGACCCCAAATAGCCAAAGCAGTCTCGAGGGGAAAAAAATGTAGCTGGAGGAATTAGACTCCCTGACTTCAGACTATACTACAAAGCTACAGTAATCAAGACAATGTGGTACTACCACAAAAACAGAAACATAGATCAATGGAACAAGATAGAAAGCCCAGAGATGAACCCATGCACCTATGGCCAACTAATCTATGACAAAGGAGGCAAGGATATACAATAGAGAAAAGACAATCTATTCAGTAATTGCTGTTGGGAAAGCTGGACAGCTGCATGTAAAAGAATGAAATTAGAACACTCCCTAACACCATACACAAAAATAAACTCAAAATGGATTAGAGACCTAAATGTAAGACTGGACACTAGAAAACTCTTAGAGGAAAACATAGGAAGAACATTCTTTGACATAAATCACAGCAACATCTTTTTTGATCCATCTCCTAGAGTAATGGAAATAAAAACAAAAATAAACAAATGGGGCCTAATGAAACTTCAAAGCTTTTGCACAACAAAGGAAACCATAAACAAGACGAAAAGACAACCCTCAGAATGGGAGAAAATATTTGCAAACGAATCAGTGAACAAAGGATTAATCTCCAAAATATATAAATAGCTCATGCAGCTCAATATTAAAAAAAACAAGCAATGCAATCCAAAAATGGGCAGAAGACCTAAATAGATATTTCTACAAAGAAGACATACAGATGGCCAAGAAGCACAAGAAAAGATGCTCAATATCACTAATTATTAGGGAAATGCAAATCAAAACTACAATGAGGTATCACCTCACACCAGTTAGAATGGGCATCATCAAAAAATCTACAAACAGTAAATGCTGGAGAGGGTGTGGAGAAAAGGGAACCCTCTTGCACTGCTGGTGGGAATACAAATTGATACAGCCACTATGGAGAACAATATGGAGGTTCCTTAAAAAACTAAAAATAGAATTACCATATATGATCCAGCAATCCCACTACTGGGCATATACCCAAAGAAAACCATAATTCAAAAAGACACATGTACCCCAATGTTCACTGCAGCACTATTTACAATAGCCAGGTCATGGAAGCACCCTAAATGCCCATCGACAGACAAATGCTTAAAGAACATGTGGTACATATATACAATGGAATACTACTCAGCCATTAAAAGGAACAAAATTGGGTCATTTGTTGAGACGTGGATGGATGTAAAGACTGTCATACAGAGTGAAGTAAGTCAGAAAGAGAAAAACAAATACCGTATATTAACCCATGTATGTGGAACCTAGAAAAATGGTACAGATGAACCGGTTTACAGGGCAGAGGTTGACACACAGATGTAGAGAACAAATGTATGGACACCAACGGGGTAAAGCCGCAGTGAGGTGGGGATGGTGGTGTGCTGTATTGGGTGATTGGGATTGACATGTATACACTGATGTGTATAAAATTGATGACTAATAAGAACCTGCTGTATAAAAAAATTTAATTATATTAAATTCAAAAATTCAACAAAAAAAATGACTACATACTGGGGAATTCTCTGGAGGGCCAGTGGTTAGAACTCTGTGCTTCCACTGCAGGGGGCCCGGGTTTGATCACTGGTCAGGGAACTAAGATCACACAATCCTGCTGCACAGCCAAATAAATAAATAAAAGACTTTACACTGGATGGGTTTTGTTTGTTTGTTTATTTATTTATTTATTTTAATTTTGGCTGTGCTGGGTCTTTTTTGCAGCGCAGGGGAATGTGGGCATGTGGAATCTTAATTCCCCAACCAGGATCAAACCCGCGCCCCATGCATTGGAAGGCGGATTCTTAACCACTGAACCACCAGAGAAGTCCCTGGATGTTTCCATTTATATGACCATCTTGCAAAGGCATAACTATGGGGCCAGAAAACTGTTCACTGGATGCCAGGGGCTGGGAGTGGGGGAAGGGTTGACTATAAATGAGTATGGGGGAATTTTTTGAAATGATGAAACTGTTCTGTATCCTGGTTGTTGTGGCAGTTACACAATTGTATACATTTGTCAAAACTCACAGAACTGCACATTAAAAAGGATGTATTTCACTCTGTATAAATAATACCTTAATTTTTTAAAAAAATGAGTAAAAAGAGCCCACTGTGTGGGAGAGGGACCTAAAACCCAAAACTATATAAAAGTCAGCAAAAATGATACTTAAAATTTTTTTACAACTGAAGATGTCATTACTCAGATTAAAACATTTACGATGCCAAAAACTAGGATATAACTACACTGGAAGGCTAGAGAAAGGTGAAATGTGTGTTGGAGGCAGCAGTAAGTGTGCAGCTGTTATGAGAGCTAAATCCTCATCTTTCATTGTAGGAATTCACTGGATAATGTTTAAATCTGAAAAATCAAGACAAAGCAGGATAAGCTTTCTATTTAGAACCATGGAGGCAAAATCAAAGGCTTCGGCTAGAAAATTGGAAGCTGGAAAGACTCCCACCCTGGGTTGTGGGAATCGTGGGTGAAGAGGGTTGGGACAAAAGACAGCTAGATTTTTGTTTCAAGTCTTAAAACTTTGACTCTTCGAACTATGTATATGCATATCTTTGATGACAATAAAACATTTTAAAATGAAAAAAAATAATAATAATTGTATGTGAGTACTACAAAGCCATTCAAAATGTTGCTTTTGAAGAATATTTGATAATATATAAAAATAAATTCTTTATAAAGTAACATCAAAGATAAAGATGTATAATTTACATAGAATATAATAAAAATTTTTATGGAAAAGGCTAGGGGAACATACTTTAAGACATTAGTGAAATGGGTATGCTGGTGGGATTGAAAATAATTTACTTTTTCTCTTTCATCCTATCTATATCTTCCACAATATTCCGCACTAATTTTATAATTAGATACTATATTCTATAGTAAAAGTATCTGTAAAGATCAAACAGAGACAATAAAATCAAAGTTGCACAAAGTTTTCTTTTAGTATGCCCTCATTCCCAAAAAGTCAATACGAATGACTTTGTTAAGAAACTGGTGTTTTCAACAAAACTGTTCTTATCTTGGGCAATCAACCTCCAGAAAGTGTGATTAGCCAGCTGCCAGACAGAACCTTGAAATACCTCTGGGAAATCTAAACAGGAGCCTCCACTGTCTAACCCTCAGGTCAGTTTTCTGCCAGGAGAAAGGCAGGAACTGAAATACTGGATTATAATGTATATCATGTGTAATCAGAAAGAAGCAGGATTTCAAAGATAAGAGATTTATAAACGTGCACTCACAAAGTTTGGTCAGACTTTTAAGAGCTTTATAACAAAATTAAGAAGGATGCCATGTAGAAACCATGATCAGAATAAACCTGGATCAGTTCCTACAGAATTTGTATTAGGAACAAAACAATAAATAAATTCGCTGTAAGAAAAGGAGAATGGGTGAACTGGAAAGAAGAAACTTGTGGTCCAAAACCAGACATGGTGAGATAGCTCTAAATATGAAAATGTGAACACATATTTTTAAACACAATAAAAAAAATCCTGTGTTTGCTAAAATAACCAAACGCACAAATGTGAAATTCTAAAGAACTTACTGCTGGAAGCAGAGTAGGTTTACACCTGAGGTCTATAAATGAAGAGACAATGTCATAATGTCATCTGATCTCTAAGCACTAGAATTTGTAAATTGTAGGTGATATCACAGCAATGGACTAATTCATTAAAGCGCTAGATTGTTATTTTCAATTTTAATATTTTTCATCCAGTACTACATTCTACATACATGCATTTTCCATTTACAAGTCATTGTGCACAATGGCTGTACAGCATTCTAGTAAGAAAATAACTCACACAGGTCCCCTCCAGTTAAATTCTTTAATATTCTACAATACATGTTCTGCCCTCACTAAATTAAGTACCCCTTAATTAAGCCGTTCCATAATTTTAGCATTTCACTCACTGATCCAAGTTGCTTTTATCATCTAATAACAATGCTTCTCATTAAAGGGCTTTAAAATATAGTAATGAAAATAATTTTTATTAATGAAGATGATTCAGTCTCATGATAAAATTAATGATAAAAACTATAGGCTTTTATTTATACTTGAGAAAGACTAAACAATTTTATCTTTTAAACATCGTTATTCCTATCAAGGTGCTTATGGTATACCTAGCAGAAAACTATGACTGTAATCTTGGTAGAAGTAGAAAACAGTGCTCAAAATGCATAATGCTGGGCTTCCCTGGTGGCGCAGTGGTTGAGAGTCCACCTGCCGATGCAAGGGACACGGGTTCGTGCCCCGGTCCGGGAAGATCCCACAGGCCGCGGAGCGGCTGGGCCCGTGAGCCATGGCTGCTGAGTCTGCGCATCCGGAGCCTGTGCTCCGCAACGGGAGATGCCACAGCAGTGAGAGGCCCGCGTATAACCAAAAAAAAAAAAAAAAAAAATGCATAACGCTTACCTAGGGTCTAACAGGGAAAAACAAAAACAAAAAATCAGGTGCTTACAGGAGATTTCAGATACACTGAAAACTAGTTCAGCTTTCTGGCCATTGACCAAACAATGCTAAAGATACCTATGCAAATATACATTGTGTATTCAATAAAATAAATAATGGTAGCTAGAAGTGATGTTACTGATTCTGAAAAGTATCGGATTGGCAATATGAGACACTGAAAAATATTTTTAACAAATGTTTACTGAGTTATTACTTTGTACCAGCTTAGTTTTTGAGGACATAGATTTATATCGTAGTCTTTGTGGATACAGTGGTAAATAAATAAGCCCAGAGATCTGTTCTCAAGGAACTTTGATTCTAATGGGGAAACAAAATTAAAATAAATGATCTCAAAATCCTCAATTTTACCACCTACCAATTTATCCCTACCACTTAGTTCTTACTGCTTCATTGTATATAAAAAAAAAAGAATTGCCTTCCACAAATGTGCTACTGTTGCGAGACTTTTGGGGGGGAATTAAATAGGAGTGGGGACTCTGTGGTGTTAAGACCAGACATTCTGATAGTGCCTGAAAACAAATGCACAGAAGCTGGTGGGTAACAGTCAATTAAATGGAAATTCTCATCCAATCCTAACTTTACAAGTTTCAGATAAACCACCTTTACACTGAATGTTTTGTAACCAAATATCAAATGTCTTGTGTGCAGCTAATCAAAGTGAAGTGCACTGCCTTAAAATTATCAAATCCAAAATGCAACAAATTTCCCAAACTCTCTTCTCCAGCTACTGAGTTTGCACCCCACAGACACCCCAAAACACACCACCAGACGTGGACCTGCCCACCAGAAAGACAAGATCCAGACTCATCCAACACAACACAGGCACCACTCCCCTCCACCAGGAAGCCGACACAACCCACTGAACCAACCTTAGCCACCGGGGACAGACACCAAAAACAATGGGAACTACGAACCTGCAGCCCGTGAAAAGGAGTCCCCAAAGATAAGCAAAATGAGATAAGGTAAGATAAGCAAAATGAGAAGACAGAAAAACATAAAGCAGATGAAGGAGCAAGGTGAAAACACACCAGACCTAACAAATGAAGAGAAAATAGGCACTCTACCAGAAAAAGAATTCAGAATAATGATAGTAAAGATCATCCAAAATCTTGGAAATAGAATAAAGTGCAAGAAACATTTAACAAGGACCTAAAAGAACTAAACAGGAAAAAAGCAATGATGAACAACACAATAAATGAAATTAAATATACTCTAGAAGGGATCAATAGCAGAATAACTGAGGCAGAAGAATGGATAAGTGACCTGGAAGATAAAAGAGTGGAAATAACTACTGCAGAGCAGAATAAAGAAACAAGAATGAAAAGAAAGGAGGACAGACTCAGAGACCTCTGGGACAACATTAAACACACCAACATTCGAGTTATAGGGGTCCCAGAAGAAGAAGAGAAAAAGAAAGGGACTGAGAAAATATTTGAAGAGATTATAGTTGAAAACTTCCCTAATATGGGAAAGGAAATAGTTAATCAAGTCCAGGAAGCACAAAGAGTCCCATACAGAATAAATCCAAGGAGAAACACCCCAAGACACATATTAATCAAACTATCAAAAATTAAATATAAGGAAAGATATTAAAAGCAGCAAGGGAAAAACAACAAGTAACACATAAAGGCATCCTCATAAGGTTACCAGCTGATCTATCAGCAGAAACTCTGTAAGCCAGAAGGGAGTGGCAGGACATATTTAAAGTGATGAAGGAGAAAAACCTACAACCAAGAGTACTCTACCCAGCAAGCATCTCATTCAAATTTGACAGAGAAATTAAAACCTTTACAGATAAGCAAAAGCTGAGAGAGTTCAGCACGACCAAACCAGCTTTATAACAAAGTTAAAGGAACATCTCTAGGCAAGAAACACAAGAGAAGGAAAAGACCTACAATAACAAACCGAAAACATTTAAGAAAATGGGAAAAGGAACATACGTATTGATAATTACCTTAAATGTAAATGGATTAAATGCTCCAAAGAAAAGACAAAGACTGGCTGAATGGATACAAAAACAAGTCCCCTATACATGCTCTCTACAAGAGACCCACTTCAGACCTAGGGACACATAAAGACTGAAAGTGAGGGGATGGAAAAAGATATTCCACGCAAATGGAAATCAAAAGAAAGCTGTAGTAGCAATTCTCATATCAGAAAAAATAGACTTTAAAATAAAGACTATTAGAAGAGACAAAGAAGGACACTACATAATGATCAAGGGATTGATCCAAGAAGAAGATATAACAATTGTAAATATTTATGAACCCAACATAGCAGCACCTCAATACATAAGGCAAATACTAACAGCCATCAAAGGGGAAATCGACAGTAACACAATCATACTAGGGGACTTTAACACCCCACTTTCACCACTGCACAAATCATCTAAAATGAATATAAATACGGAAACACAAGCTTTAAATGATACATGAAACAAGATGGACTTAATTGATACTTATAGGACATTCCATACAAAAACAACAGAATACACATTTTTCTCAACTGCTCATGGAACATTCTCCAGGATAGATCATATCTTGGGTCACAAATCAAGCCTTGGTAAATTTAAGAAAATTGAAATCATATCAAGTATCTTTTCTGACCACAACGCTATGAAACTAGATACCAATTACAGGAAAAGATCTTTAAAAAATACAAAGACATGGAGCCTAAACAATACACTACTTAATAACCAAGTGGTCACTGAAGAAATCAAAGGGGAAATCAAAAAATACCTAGAAACAAATGATGATGGAGACACAATGACCCAAAACCTACGGGATACAGCAAAAGCAGTTCTAAGAGGGAAGTTTATAGCAATACAATCCTACCTTAAGAAACAGGAAACATCTCAAATAATCAACCTAACCTTGCACCTAAAGCAATTAGAGAAAGAAGAACAAAAAAAAAAAAAACCCCAAAGTTTGCAGAAGGAAAGAAGTCATAAAGATCAGATCAGAAATAAATGAAAAAGAAATGAAGGAAATGATAGCAAAGATCAATAAAACTAAAAGTTGGTTCTTTGAGAAGATAAACAAAATTGATAAACCATTAGCCAGACTCATCAAGAAAAAAGGGAGAAGACTCAAATCAATAGAATTCGAAATGAAAAAGGAGAAGTAACAACTGACACTGCAGAAATACAAACGATCATGAGAGATTACTACAAGCAACTCTATGCCAATAAAATGGACAACCTGGAAGAAATGGACAAATTCTTAGAAATGCACAACTTGTCGACACTGAACAAGAAAGAAATAGAAAATATGAACAGACCAATCACAAGCACTGAAATTGAAACTGTGATTAAAAATCTTCCAACAAACAAAAGCCCAGGACCAGATGGCTTCACAGGCGAATTCTATCAAACATTTAGAGAAGAGCTAACACCTATCCTTCTCAAACTCTTCCAAAATATAGCAGAGGGGGAAACACTCCCAAACTCATTCTACGAGGCCACTATCACCCTGATACCAAAACCAGACAAAGATGTCACAAAGAAAGAAAACTATAGGCCAGTATCACTGATGAACACAGATGCAAATGTCCTCAACAAAATACTAGCAAACAAAATCCAACAGCACATTGAAAGGATCATACAACATGATCAAGTGGGGTTTCTCCCAGGAATGCAAGGATTCTTCAATATACGCAAATCAATCAACATGATACACCATATTAACAAACTGAAGGAGAAAAACCATATGATCATCTCAATAGACGCAGAGAAAGCTTTTGACAAAATTAAACACCCATTTATGATAAAAAACCCTCCAGGGCTTCCCTGGTGGTGCAGTGGTTGAGAGTCCGCCTGCTGATGCAGGGGACATGCGTTCGTGTCCTGGTCCAGGAGGATCCCACATACCGCGGAGCAGCTGGGCCCATGAGTCATGGCCACTGAGCCTGTGCGTCCGGAGCCTGTGCTCTGCAGCGGGAGAGGCCACAACAGTGAGAGGCCCGGTAAATGGAAAAAAAAAAAAAAAACCCTCCAGAATATAAGCATAGAGGAAACTTACCTCAACATAATAAAGGCCATATATGACAAACCCAAAGCAACATGATTCTCAATGGTGAAAAACTGAAACCATTTCCTCTAAGATCAGGAACAAGACAACGTTGTCCACTCTCACCACTATTATCCAACATAGTTTTGGAAGCTTTAGCCACAGAAATCAGAGAAGAAAAGGAAATAAAAGGAATCCAAATCGGAAAAGAAGAAGTAAAGCTGTCACTGTTTGCAGATGACAGGATACTATATATAGAGAGTCCTAAAGATGCCACCAGAAAACTACTAGAGCTAATCAATGAATTTGGTAGTGTAGCAGAATACAAAATCATTGCACAGAAATCTCTTGCATTCCTATACACTAATGATGGAAACTCTGAAAGAGAAATTAAGTAAACACTCCCATTTACCACTGCAAATAATGAGTATAATACCTAGGAATTAACCTAAGGAGACAAAAGACCTGTATGCAGAAAATTATAAGACACTGATGAAAGAAACTAAAGACAATACAAACAGAGGGTGAGATATACCATGTTCTTGGATTGGAAGAATCAACATTGTGAAAATGACTATACTACCCAAAGCAATCTACAGATTCAGTGCAATCCCTATCGAACTACCAATGGCATTTTTCACAGAACTAGAACGAAAAATTTCACAATTTGTATGGAAACACAAAAGATGCCGAATAGCCAAAGCAATCTTGAGAAAGAAAAACGGAGCTGGAGAAATCAGGCTCCCAAACTTCAGACTATACTACAAAGCTACAGTAATCAAGACAGTATGGTACTGGCACAAAAACAGAAATGGAGATCAATGGAACAGGATAGAAAGCCCAGAAATAAACACACGCACATATCGTCACCTTATTGTTGATAAAGGAAGCAAGAATATACAATGGAGAAAAGACAGCCTCTTCAATAAGTGGTGTTAGGAAAACTGGACAGCTATATGTAAAAGAATGAAATTAGAACACTCCCTAACACCACACACAAAAATAAACTCAAAATGGATTAAAGACTTAAATGTAAGGCCAGGCACTATAAAATTTTTAGAAGAAAACTTAGGCAGAACACTCTGTGCCATAAATCACAGCAAGATGCTTTTGACCCACCTCCTAGAGAAATGGAAATAAAAACAAAATAAACAAATGGGACCTAATGAAACTTCAAAGCTTTTGCACAGCAAAGGAAACCATATACCAGACAAAAAGACAACTCTCAGAATGGGAGAAAATATTTGCAAATGAAGCAACAAAAGATTAATCTCCGAAATTTACAAGCAGCTCATGTAGCTCAATATCAAAAAAACACACAACCTAATCTAAAAATGGGCAGAAGACCTAAATAGACATTTCTCCAAAGAAGATATACAGATTGCCAACAAACACATGAAAGGATGCTCAACATCACTAATCATTAGAGAAATGTAAATCAAAACTACAATGAGGTATCACCTCACACCAGTAAGAATGGCCATCATCAAAATATCTACAAACAATAAATGCTGGAGAGGGTTTGGAGAAAAGGGAACCGTCTTGCACTCTTGGTGGGAATTTAAATTGATACAGCCGCTATGGAGAACAGTATGGAGGTTCCTTAAAAACTGAATATAGAACTACGATATGACCCAGCAATCCCACTACTGGGCATATACCCTGAGAAACCATAATTCAAAAAGAATCATGTACCACAATGTTCATTGCAGCTCCATGTACAATAGCCAGGACATGGAAGCAACCTAAGTGTCCATCAACAGATGAATGGATAAAGAAGATGTGGCACATATATAAAATGGAATATTACTCAGCCATAAACGGACACGAAATTGAGTTATTTGTAGTGAGGTGGATGGACCTAGAGTCTGTCATACAGAGTGAAGTCAGAAAGAGAAAAACAAATACCGTATGCTAACACGTATATATGGAATCTAAAAAGAAAATAAATAAATGGTTCTGAAAAACCTAGGGTCAGGACAGGAATAAAGATCCAGATGTAGAGAATGGACTTGAGGACATGGGGAGGGGGAAGGGTAAGCCTGACGAAGTGAGAGAGTGGCATGGACATATATATACTACGAAATGTAAAACAGATAGCTAGTGGGAAGCAGCCACATAGCACAGGGAGATCAGCTCGGTGCTTTGTGACCACCTAGAGGGGTGGGATAGGGAGGGTGGGAGGGAGACGCAAGAGGAAGGAGATATGGTGATATATTTATAGGTATAGCTGATTCACTTTGTTATAAAGCAGAAACTAACATACCATTGTAAAGCAATTATACACCAATTAAGATGTTAAAAAAATAAAAATAAAATGGATAAACAATGAGGTCCTACTGTACAGCGCAGGGAACTATATATAATATCCTGTGATAAACCATAATGGAAAACAATATAAATAAGAATGTATGTACGTGTATAACTGAGTTACTTTGCTGAAGAACAGAGATTGGCGCAGCATTGTAAATTAACTATATTTCAATTTAAAAAAAATTTTTTAAAGAAAAAAAGAGACTAGTTTTACAAGTATCGCAACAACTGCATCTGCCTTCCGTTTTGTGTGATTTATTTATAGTGTTCACCTGCACACATTTCTGCCCTTCCTTTTCTGCTTGTGTCCCTAGGTGGCTGATCCTTTCACACTGCATCTCTTGGAATCATATGCTGGCTGCGTTCCAGGTGCATAAATGCAATGGAGAGGACCATCTGGAGATTTAAAGATAAGGTAAGACAAGGCCGGAGAAATTTTTTCTCCACAATTTCTCTACTCCAGAGCTGCGTCTTGTAGTAGATGATTCCTTCCAACAACTACATTTCCCGATATGTGTTTTTACCTCTAGCTTTCACTAGACTACATTAACCTCCATTCTCTTTGTTTTTTCCCCTCTTCCCCTAAGCCCTAGGGACAGTAACTGCTTCCCACTGTTGCTCCTCTCTTGGTGATTCATTGTCACCTGTTTGTTAATATATTATACCTCTATAAGTAAACTTTTTATAAAATTCTCTTCAACTATTTAAGGTAAATTCTATTTCTTGCTGGGATTCTGTTATAACTTATGAAATAATACAGAGAAAGTTAATTAGATAGATACAGAGATTGACATATATACATATATATGTCTTTATATAACTATACCTTGACTGAAATTATTTTGAATGTACAGATTAACTTACAGAAAACTAGCATTTTCATCATATATGTATGTCTCTTCCTTTCCTCATGTCTTTATATACTTATAATTCAAACTTAAAACTTTCTCTGAACAATCTTTATGCTTTCCTGTGTAACTAATTCCCAGAAATATATAGATTTTGTAGCTATTCTAAATAGGATTTTAACATTTCTTTACATTTTTAATGGTTACTGTGCTTTTAATAAAGGAGAAAAATCACACTGTTTTCAAATGATGATACTTTAGTCCATCTTTTCATATATATATACACACACACACACACATATATATATATATCAGATTTTTTCTTGTCATATGACATTTGCTAGGTTCTCTAGAACAACACTGAAGACCAATAAGAAATGTCCTTGAATTGTTTATTTTAATAAGAATTCTTCTAGCATATCAAGATAAAAAAGTTTCCTTCTATTCCTAAATTTGTAAGACATTTTCTTGAGACTTGGTAATGAATTTTAGCAAACGCCACTGGATTTACACAGAAACACACACACTCATACATACATACATACACATATACATAATCTTTTTTTACTGGGAGAATTGACTAGTTATGGTTTCCTGACCTTCTTTAAGAAAAGAACAAAGATTAAATGTTACTTGCTTACTGTTTTGTACTTCATTTTGAATTTCATTATTAATATAAATGTTATTCTAAATAAACTTAACAAGTGAAATCTCTAAATTTCAGGTCTTTAAAAGCTGTGCCTTATTCCTCTTTAAGATATATGGCAAATATGGATGCAATTTCACTTTTAGCAAATATTTTTTCTAGCAAAAAATGTTTGTATTCTAATTTATACTGAAGTGTAAATAGTTAATAACTTTCCATGTTTAAAGTGCTTCATTTAAACAAAATTAATCTTTATTTGAGGTATATCTTTAGATGGGGGAGGAGGCTATATATCTGATAGAATAACAGTTTGATTCATTTACTTACATAAATGGTCACTCAACTGGAGAAGGTCAGAGAGGAGCTGATTCATAATCCCTATCCTGGACATAGCAGGAAACAAGGTGAAACCCCATGCTTCCTCTGTCATGATTACCATAGCAATGACCCAGAAATTATATCCACACTCATCATTTCTGTTTTCATCCACGTATTCTTAGGAATTAAAAAATAATTAAACTAAAATAGGTTTGGGCATGTATGAGCAGATAACATAGCTTGAAATACAAAATGCTACAAAGATTCAGATAATCTTGATAGGTCTAAGCTTCTAGAGGCTTATATGAATCAAATGCAAATTAGCCCTAAACTTTGAGATTCTTTTTCAGTTTCTCATTATAAATCACTTACTCTCTGTGAGTGACTGTTGTACAGTGAAGAATGAAGTAGATGAAATTTTCAGTAAAGAGTACATACGTTGCTAAGAAATCAGAGTCAACTAATTCTATAACTCTGGGTCTTTGCACTAAATGAGTTAGAGAAAAAAAACTGAGTGTTTCAAAATTTAAATTAACTATGGTAATATGCATTTACCTCCAAATATTAAAGTAGAATAATGGAAACACAAAATTTTATTTTGGCAGAAATTAATCTTTTGAATTTTGTACAGATGCACATTATGCTTTAAGCATATTACATGTGGACTTAACTTCTGTGCTTTTATTTAAGCTATTTTCACTGTCAGGAATGTCTGGTCCCATTTCTTTTCATTTATTTAAGAATCCATTCATGTTCAGGTGCTGTGCAATTGTTTCCCTGAACACTGTAAGAGCTCAGTACATAATGACATTTTCCAAACTCTGAACTGTTATAGCCAGGTGGATTCTATCCTATACTACCTTGAAATTCGAGTTGATACACACACAAACAAAATGGAGGTATTAGAAGACTATTTTTGAGGGACCTGAGATTCTTTTAAAAATATTTTAATGTTGACTTAATTACATTGTGATTACAAATCAATGGTTTTCTTAAAGATAATGGATCCAGAATGGATTGGAAGCTACGGAATGCCAGGCTCTGGTGCTGTTTGCTGAAGATAAATACTGGACAAGAAAAACATAGCCCCTGACCTCACAGCACTTAGGTGCACATGACAAAAAATAACTAAGAGGCCATATGGTGTAGGTTTTTCTAAAATTTTATATATTGGAATGTTTTAATATTAAAGAGTGCTAAATTAAATACATTAATACAATACCTATGTATGACCATTTACAAGGAAAGTAATGAAACAACAAGATAAAGATATAAGCATTACTTTGACTTTTTACGTCTGAACAAGCCAACTCAATAGTCATCACACCTATTTTAGGGATTAAATCAAACCATATAAAAGATTGTTTGTCTATCAAGTTCCTTTAATATTACTACTTTTTCTATTTTTCTTTTTTTTAGGATTGAAGGAAGAACGATATGAACTTTTAAAAGATAATGCATTTTCAAGAATGGCTCAATTCGTACTTATTAAATACTTACGAAAATAAAAATATTTTAATGGTCATAGGCAGACATCCAGTTCTCTGCTCTTCTGTCAGATAATTTGAATTAGTTACATGCTCTTTTTCTGTTATTTGTTTCATAGCCCACACTTAATTCAGCAATTTAATCCATGTGGGAATGTCACGCAATTCACGTATTTGCCCTCATATGGATTTTCTGTGCCTTTCTGCAAACAATTAGGTCCTAAGTTCACTTTCTTGAAACATGGATGTCAAATGAGCAAACAGAGAAAACGCTTTTAACAAATGCTAACACTAGTATATATAAGTGATATAAAAATTTTCAAAACTGGTTACACATATTGGGATCAGATTTATTTTAGATACAAATTAAAAGCATATTACTATATTTGAAATGAAAAAAATTGGATTCAACACTTGGCAAGTAAAATTTAGTGCACAGCTTAAAATGATATAAAAATTAACTTCTTGAGGAAGTCCTTTAGAAAAATTGATCATATTTAAAATGATAAATATACACTTAAGAATTGTGCATGTTAATAATAACAACATACTCCAAATTAAATTAAGACATTTTTTTTCCTCCTGCAGAAACTAAGTGACGATAATACAGTTGGTGACGTGAACCTAATATACAGGGCCATTAGAGCTGAAATGTTTCAAATACATTACTGTTCAGTTCTTACCCTTTGCATAAAGTTGATTTATGAAGAAATATGCAAGTCTAGAGTAGTCCACTAACGTTTGCTTTTTTTATACGATTATTTCAGACAAAATGGTTATTGACCATATATATTTTCTCTAGGTCTTTACACAGCAGAGTTTTAACATAATTCACTTACAATTCAGTTAGCATGAAAACGTGTTAAATTGAATTTTATTCTGAAACAATAAATCAAACCAATGTGAAATATATTACATCCCATAAAATGAACACTGATCAAATTATACAGCTGAACTATGTAGCTTACATATCCCAAGACATTTAACATATCATCTCCATAGAGTCATTAAATAATTCTCAAGATTCAAAGGGTTTACATAGGCACTAATTAATAACTTTGCATCATATTATCAGCTTTTTCTAGAAGTTTATGATGGTGAATTTAATTCTTATAGTTTACATCAATAAATCATTCAAGGCTTTTTTTAATCATAAAAGTTAAGTTTTCAATGCCATTTAGATGAAAATACATGTTTATCTTAAGTTAATTATCAGTATGATCTTTAGCATCTTCAAGTAGTTGGAAGAAAAGAGACCTATCCAAATCCGAATCCATTCCTGGGATCAGAAAGATCTAGTAAACATCAAAGAAGTGTTATCATAATCTATAGATAATACAGCATGAAGAATAATGCCTTAGGCAGAGATGGTGCTTAATGAATAGTTGTTGCTTTCTTGTATCAATGTAACACAATAAGTCAAATAAAGAATACAATATTAGTCCTTGCTTTACTCTCTAAACTTCTTAGCTATTTCTGCAATGGTAGTTGACAGGAAGCTTCCCTCTATTCATGATGAGGTCCCTAATATGCAAGCTTGTTCTGGGAATCCCAATATATTAGATTTGATAGTATGTCCTGAAAGTGGGTTCCCACCACTGACTATCGATCTATTTACCTACATATCTATCATCTATGTATCATTCAGTCACATTCACTTATGATCTCATTATATCTATAATATTTCAGACTAGGGGTATGTATCTGTGTGTTCATATGTGTGTTGTAATTCTAAAAAAAAATGTTATGACATATTTAATGACAAGTTTTCCCCTAGAATATATGCTATTCTTATAAGAGATGTTATCTCTTATTCTAAATTAATATTTTTAAGATAGTCTCATGTATTTTTGCCCCATATATACACTATACAACTATTACAGCTAAATAATCTATGCAATTAGACATGTATATGGAATGAATGACACTGCTAGAAACTATGACATTGTGGGGTTAACAAGTCAACAAATGAACAAAAGTCATTTTCTTTTTTGACCATATCATTACTTGAACAGATAAGAAAATGTCATATTCACAGTTTAGCTTGTCAACATCTCCCATAATAAGTTCACATACTATGTTCACATAATAAGTTCATACAGTATAGTACTGAATCTGTAATAGAATATAGTATTTTAAAAACACAGGTGCACAACACTACATACAAAGAGTGATTAAAAAAACAGACTTGTGTCAATGTCAAGTAGTATCTAGTTGATGGTCACATGACTCTGAGGTGAGCTGTTTCTATGAAATACATCTTGCTAATGATTTGGATTTTAAGGCATAAATATACAGCTATTATAATAAAAGAGGTTACTATCCTGGAAAGAATAGCTCCTACTGTTTATACTAAAATGTTCCTATGAATGTGTTAAATAATATTGAAACCAATAAGATAAATTTAATAGACATCAACTTAACGTTTGGAATTAATATTAGAAAGAATAGTTATAAGGACTGCATGGATTCAGAAAATAATTGACTCAGAATCAGGCAATTCGAATTCTATTCCTAGCCCTAAATCTTATTAGATGTAGGAGGTTATGATTACCATGATGGTAAAGGGTTCTAAAAGCAAGCCACATGAGTAAATGTTTTAGACGTTCATCTTGAAGATGATGGAGACATAATGACCTCTTCAAATAGTGAAAGGCAATCATGGTTCCTCTAAATATAAGTAAAATCAATGTGTAAATGTTACAAAGATACATATTCTTGTTCAATATAAGAAAGAACTTTTAGGTAATATAACTTTTAATAATAAATGAGTAGAACAGGACAGGATCTGCTTCAGGAACAATTTGGATTGGCAGAGTGATTCAGTAAGAAAATGCTGTAATATCTGTCATTTGCACTAGAGAAGGTATCCTGCACTACTTAGCTTAGACTATGTATTATCTCTTACTTTCAAATACATTATTTCATTTATTCCTCTTTTAAAAAGAATTTGTGAAGTAGGTGGAAGAACTATGTAAAGATGAACTCAGTGAGACTTCGAGAATAAAAATGGATTCCCAAGACCACTGAGCTTGTAAGGAGCAGAGCAGAACTACTTCCATCTCTAAATTCTGACTAATGCTCAAACAATTAACAAGACCACTTGGCAAATTCATTTACTAGAGTCCTGTTTACACCTCTACAATCACCTTAATTAAGTTTTTCTTTTTATGTCAGGACTTGGCCTTCATTGACATGATCGGTCCCGGTCAGTGAATAATAAAATACTTGACTTTCCCATGCTGCATTTTTTTTTAAATCAATATTTCTACAGGACACCTACAAACATGCCTTCCCTAACTTAGGATACATGCTAACCTTCATTACAGAAATTAAAATTGTGTTGAAATTCAAGCATTCGTTGGGTACTTTCTCTTGAACATTTTACAGATTTTTATTACATATGCATATTATACACGATATAATATACATACACACGTATATACATATTAACCTTTAAAACATACTCCAATTCACTTTTATTTGCCAAATTAGGCTACTATAAAACACGAACAAAGTATTAGAAAATACACTACATAGGACTCTGATCATACTTTTGTTTTCAATTTAAATAACTTTTTTTGTAATAAAATCTTCATAGTTTATAAAGGGCATTACTGCCTGCCAGGAAGGAATAATGAGCCTGTATCTCTCAGCTGTGTATAAATTGCATGTATTTTATATTCCTAAGGAGAGGCCTCTATCAACCAATATTTTTAGAAAATGACAGTCCTCAGTTAAGCAGGGATTGCTACTGAAGCTGATAAATGTTTACCCTTCATTGAAGACTGACAAATAGCATATGACATGGACTGCTTTTGTGTTTTTTATGCCATTTACACTAAAACCTGTCTAGGAATATGAAAATTCAAAAATGTGATTTTAATATAAAACTGCTTTCAAATTTCTTGTTAGAAAGCTTGCCAGACATACCAGAGGACCATTTTGGGAAGCAAATAGGTATTGCATGTATAAGATAAATAAGTAGTGATGAAAGCAAATATAAGACACTGTAGTGGCATGGATAAAATATAATAAAATACTGTTACATGATCACACTGCAAGGTCTATATTCAAATGTCTTTTCATAAATGGAGTCCCAGCAACCTTTGTAGTTTGTTTGGGGCAGGTTTAACAGCAGTAGTTTCCCCAATGCAGGCTAAAGTCATTTAATCCATGACTGCTTTTTATACAGAGCAGATTTATTTGAACTTAGAGAACAGTAGACCACATAAATGTCATGTTAATATTCTAAAGTGAGCTAAATCGTGTTAGCAAAAAAACTTCTCTTATCATGCATTTCACCTTGGCCTATGAGAGAATGTGATAATTATGCTATTAATTGACAATTAGTCAATCAGTAAAGCAGTTCTTTTTCAAAATACATAATGTATGGAAAATAGCATTTTCCTGCTCCTCATCTGCCTGTATTTTTTTAATCCTTTGGCTCAAGTGGGAACTTCCTGTTGGAATGGTTTATTCTTCTTAGCTTTCTTTCACCATTTTTTAATCTTCTTTCCCTTTCCCCAGTTCTTAAACTGAAGAAGACCCAAACTTCACCCTAACTACCAAAATATTTTGACAGTCTTTCTACCTTAATTTACCAAACAGAAATCCTTTTATTTATCCATTCATTCATGAAATATTTATTAAATGTCTACCATTTTCCAGGGACTGAGGTAGGTGCTAGGGCACAACTGTGAACAAAAGAGTCAATGGATACTTTTTTCATGGAGCTTAGATTCTACCAGAGACACACATGTAAGCAGGTAAACTCAGTACTTTGTGCTATTATAGGGGAAGCTAAAAATGTCAAATATTTAGTCTTCTGGCACAAGGTTAACCATTAATCTAGCACTTCAACTTCAGGACCATTTCATGTTAATAAATATTTTGGCTCACTTATCTATATATTTATATTCTGCCTCATTTCAAACACTGATTTGTGGTAGCTTGGCATGTTGAATGATTCTCTAAGAACAGTATGGTATCCTTCCATCTGTTATCTTAACCTCCCAAAAAATCTATCTTTAACACTTCTACAGCTTCATAGATCATCTCAGCAGACCATCTTTCTTTCAATTTCTGCTAAAAAGAAATACACCAAGTTTAACAGAGGATCATAATTATTAAGATGAAGAGTTGTATATTTGTATAGTTATTTCTCATAAAGTGCTTTTCATACTAAGAAGCTCAAAAACTATAGTTTCTGGTTCTCTCTTTAGTAATTAAATAATATGATATTCCCTTAATTTTTTAATATAGCATTAGCAAGTCATTTCAGCAAACCATTAACATTTGTTAAACATTCATTGCAGTACCTACTATGTATTAATTTTCTAAGCACAATGGCAAAACTAAAACATGTATACCACAGCCTCTGCTCTATAAAAGCATAATCCTGGACCTATACTTAACATTTAGCTTAAAAAGTTATAGCTGATTAAATCACATATTTGGCTTTGGGAAACTGCAGTCATCAAGTCTACATGCTAAAACGTACGATGACTTTAAATAAATCTATAAATATGTTATCCAACTCATGACAGTTAAAATATATCAGACAAGACCAAAGTAGGCCCTCCAAATATTTTAAGGTTTCATGGTAAAGTTAGAGTACTTGAACAGGAACTAGATTTAGAGGGTTATAGGATAGAATAAAGGCCTTCCAGGCAAAAGGAGCAAGGTTGAATTGCATTAAGCAATTAGTTCTTGTCACAAGAAAAAAAATTTGTAACTATGTGTGGTGATGGGTGTTAACTAGATTTACTGCAGTGATCACTTCACAACGTATACAAATATTGAATTACCATGTTATACACCAAAAATTTTAAAGATTCCTACATTTGGGAAATGGTAAAAAGCCAGCCTGTGAACACAGCTGAAGAGTAGTAAGAGGTAAGACTAAAAGAAAAGTTACAGGCTAGAAAGACTGTGAAAAATACTGATAACTACTGAGTTCGGAATTTTTAATACAGGTAATGCGGAGCTACTAAATATTTTTGAATAGAGAGCCACACGATTAAACTACCATTCCAGTAAAAGTTCGGAGACAATGTTTCGAATAGATATGAATACAGGAAATACTGAAATTTTTCAGCCATGATCAGAAAACGAGTAGGAATAAGGTCCACCAGTGGGAAAATCAGAAGTCAAAATTTTTGATCAGGGATCTGATATGACGTAACTGAACTTTTAGGAAAATTAAATCATTAGGTAGGAGATTCAGTGAAGGCATCATATGGAGTTGATACTGCTTAAATTGGGCCTAGAGAAGCAAAACCCTGGAGACATTTCAGGAAATTATAATTAAGCCAATTTGATTTGAGCTCAAGCAAAATATGGGCAAAACTGAGAAATAAACCTGATTAAGCCAACATCATAAAAGGTTTTCAATGAATTGGTTAGAAGTTTGAACTTTTTCCAAGTATCTGATTATTTCATTCATACTCGTGGGAATAAACATGAGCTTGGTTTTGGGTGATTGATTTTATCTCAGACAAGCCTTCCTGCCCTTAAAATCATCACTCATTTAGGAAGGGAAAGCATTTGTTAAGATGTTCTAACATGAGTTAAAAAGCATTCTGGCTCTGAAATCAAACACTCCCATATTCAAATACAGTCTCCACCTCCTACTAGTTATCTGTGTGAAATGGGAAAATCCAACAAAGTCTTCAAGACTTCGTTTCTGCATTACAAATGTAGAGGTAACAGCACTCAGCCCTTAAAGTGGTTGTAAGGCTTAAATAAGAAACTGCAGGTATGAGGTTATCACCTCATACAAGATAGAATGGGCATGATCAGAAAATCTACAAACAACAAATGCCGGAGAGGGTGTGGAGAAAAGGGAACACTCTTGCACTGTTGGTGGGAATGTAAATTGATACAGCCACTATGGAGAACAGTATGGAGGTTCCTTAAAAAAACTAAATATAGAACTACCACATGACCCAGCAATCCCACTACTGGGCATATACCCAGAGAAAACCATAATTCAAAAAGACACATGCACCCCAATGTTCACTGCAGCACTATTTACAACAGCCAGGTCAAGCAAGCAACCTAAATGCCCATCAACAGACAAATGGATAAAGAAGATGTGGTACATATATACAATGGAATATTACTCAGCCATAAAAAGGAATGAAATTGGGTCATTTGTAGAGATGTGGATGGATCTAGAGACTGTCATACAGAGTGAAGTAATTCAGAAAGAGAAAAACAAATATCAAATATTAACGCATATATGTGGAACCTAGAAAAATGGTACAGATGAACCAGTTTGCAGGGCAGAAATTGAGACACAGATGTAGAGAACAAACGTATGGACACCAAGGGGGGAAAGCGGTGGGGGGGTGGGGGGGTGGAGTGTGTGTGATGAATTGGGAGACTGGGATTGACATGTATACACTAATATGTATAAAATAGATAACTAATAAGAACATACTGTATAAAAAATAAAATAAAATTCAAAAATTCAAACAAAAAAGAAACTGCAGGTCAGGTGTCTGGCACATAATAAGCTCACATTAAATATTAGCTATTTGAGTAAACTGATGGGGTTTTTTTTTCTTATACTGCTGGTGACAGGGCAGAACTGGTAATGTAGATTTTAAAGTTAATGGAATGGAAATGAAAATATGAGAATGAAAACCTGTGTAGACAAGAGAATATACAGAGGATAAGAGCAGATATGGAAAACATCCACAATAACACAAAGAGGACAGACAACAGCAGATAGGAACTATGATACAGAAATGGATGATACATCAGATACAGCAATGGATATGGATAGAGAGAGAGATGGCGATACAGATACAGATACAGATAGGATGGCAGAATGGTAAGCAGTCCCAAATTCACAGAAGTGAAACTCTCAAAAAGAGAGGCGTGAAATTCACCCTGAAATTCAATTAGAATTTAATTAGTGACTCTTGAGTAGACAGTTTTGATAGAATGAATGAGGGAGAAGTCAGTTTTTAAGGGATTAAAGGGGAAACGATGTATAGGGAAATATGGTAACTTTAGTTATAGAGGCACATTCAGGACGTTCAGCCTCCTGAATTGCAATGGTTACAGTAATTGGGTGCTCACAACATGACAGGCCCTGCTCTAAATGTTTCAAATCAACTGATTCATTTAACCCTCAAAATAGTCCTCTGACATGAATATAATTGTCATCTTCATTTTATCAAGGAGAAATAGGAGGCACAGGGAGATTAAGACATATGCACAATTTAACACAGCTAAAAAGTGGCCAAGTTGGCTTTGAACCAGTCTACCTCCAGGACCTGTGCTGTACTACCACTCACACAGCTTCCAAAGCCAGAGTACTGATTTGAACTTATGTCATATGACTGAGCCTCTGCTTACCTGAATAGGCCAGAATCGAGAATGAAAAAATAAAACTTTTAAGTGTTTTAATGATCACTTTATGTAAAGTGCTATGAAAGAGAGATAGACCCTTAAAGCAGCTTATAAGAGTGGGAGAGAAAACACATATATGAGATTAACATAATATACGACATGTGATAACTTCAACTGGAAAGGTGTGAACTACTTTGGAAAAGGCACAGGAAATATTTATAGCTACAATGATTCAGAAAAGACGTACTTGAAGGAGATATTAATTAAACTGCATCAGGAGAAGAGAAAGCTTAGAGACATTTCAGGAAATTATAAATATACTGATGATTGGAGATTGAGATAAATATTGAGATAAATTTGGAAAACTGAAAAATACGTGATTGAAATGTGATCATGGACAATTTAAAGGCTACTGCTGAAGTATTTAAACTAGGGGACAGTATGAGGTGAGCTTTTAATTTAGGGCAGTTGTTCTCATACTGTGGTCCCCAGACCATCAAGCATCAACATCACCTGGGAATGTTAGAAAGGCAACTTATCTGGTTGGGCTCTACACCCACAGGATTAGAAACTCTGGGTATGTGGCCCAGCACTCTGTGTTTTAACCAGCCTCTAGGTTATCCTGATGCATGCTCAAGTGTGAGAACCCCTGCGTTAAGGGAAGTGGTTGTCACTAAGCCTGTTCACAGAAGTTCCATTATTTCATCCCAGGCTCCTGATAGCACCTTTGACTCTCCTCACTTGAACTCAACTGTGGCCACACGACTTGCTTCATCAAATGAAATGGTAACAGAAGTGATGTGTGCCACTTCTAAGCAGAAGCCCTATGGCCTATCATGTGGTTAAACATGTTATCTCATGTTCTCAAATTTAGTGTTGAGATTCTCCCACAGACTACAATGAACTGAGACCCTTATCAACCTACAATGACATGAAGTTTGGTGGGAAATTTTCTATTGTTGCAGTCCCTGAGATATCAGGACTATTGTTACAGACACATAACCTAGCCTATCCTGATGTAACTTGGGTTGGGGGGTGGTACCAAGAATGAATTGCTTTCTCTTTCATAAAACAGAATGTGCTTACTAAGATAGACTAAGAACCAGCTTTCAGTTTTATTGATCTTTGATATTGTTTCATTCATTTATTTCTACTCTGATCTTTATGATTTCTTTCCTTCTGCTAAGTTGGGGGTTATTTTGTTCTTCTTTCTCTAATTGCTTTAGGTGCAGGGTTAGGTTGTTTATTTGAGATGTTTCCTGTTTCTTAAGATAGGATTTTATTGCTATAAACTTCCCTCTTAGAACTGCTTTTGCTGCATCCCATAGGTTTTGGGTCGTAGTGTCTCCATTGTCATTTGTTTCTAGGTATTTTTTTATTTTCTCTTTGATTTCTTCAGTGATCACTTGGTTACAAAGTAGTGTATTGTTTAGCCTCCATGTGTTTGTACTTTTACGGATCTTTTCCTGTAATTGGTATCTAGTCTCATAGCGTTGTGGTCAGAAAAGATACTTGACACAATTTCAATTTTCTTAAATTTACCAAGGCTTGATTTGTGACACAAGATATTATCTATCCTGGAGAATGTTCCATGAGCACTTGAGAAAAATGTGTATTCTGTTGTTTTTGGATGGAATGCCCTATAAATATCAATTAAGTCCATCTTGTTTAATGTATCATTTAAAAGCTTGTGTTTCCTTATTTATTTTCATTTTGGATGACCTGTTCATTGGTGAAAGTGGGGTGTTAAAGTCCCCTACTATGATTGTGTTACTGTCAACTTCCCCTTTTATGGCTGTTAGTATTTGCCTTATGTATTGAGGTGCTCTCCTATGTTGGGTGCATAAATATTTACAATTGCTAT
Organism: Mesoplodon mirus; assembly: GCF_964341445.2. Lineage (NCBI taxonomy): Eukaryota > Metazoa > Chordata > Mammalia > Artiodactyla > Ziphiidae > Mesoplodon > Mesoplodon mirus. The sequence goes on from NC_138981.1 coordinate 31,320,901, forward strand.
ATCTTCTTCTTGGATCAATCGCTGGATCATTATGGAGTGTCCTGCTTTGTCTCTTGTAACAGTCTTTGTTTCAAAGTCTATTTTGTCTGATATGAGAATTGCTACTCCAGCTTTCTTTTGATTTCCATTTGCATGGAATATCTTTTTCCATCCCCTCACTTTCAGTCTGTATGTATCCCTAGGTCTGAAGTGGGTCTCTTACAGACAGCATATATATATATGGGTCTTGCTTTTGTATCCATTCAGCCAGTCTGTGGCTTTTGGTGGGAGCATTTAATCCATTTACATTTAAGGTAATTCTCGATATATATGTTCCTACTCCCATTTTCTTAACTGTTTTGGGTTTGTTATTGTAGGTGTTTTCCTTCCCTTATGTTTCTTGCCTAGAGAAGATCCTTTAGCATTTGCTGTAAAGCTGGTTTGGTGGTGCTGAACTCTCTCAGCTTTTGCTTGTCTGTAAAGGTTTTAATTTCTCCATTAAATCTGAATGAGATCCTTGCTGGTACAGTAATCTTGGTTTTAGGTTTTTCTCCTTCATCACTTTAAATATGTCCTGCCACTCCCTTCTGGCTTGCAGAATTTCTGCTGAAAGATCAGCTGTTAACCTGATGGGGATTCCCTTGTGTGTTATTTGTTGTTTTTCCCTTGCTGCTTTTAATATGTTTTCTTTACATTTAATTTTTGATAGTTTGATTAATATGTGTCTTGGCATGTTTCTCCTTGGATTTAACCTGTATGGGACTCTCTGTGCTTCCTGGACTTCATTAAATATTTCCTTTCTCATATTTGGGAAGTTTTCAACTATATTCTCTTCAAATATTTTCTGAGTCCCTTTCTTTTTCTCCTCCTCTTCTGGGACCCCTATAATTCGAATGTTGGTGCGTTTAGAAGATAAACACAATTGATAAACCATTAGCCAGTCTCATCAAGAAAAAAAGGGAGAAGACTCAATTCAATAAGATTAGAAATGAAAAAGAAGAACTGACACTGCAGAAATAAAATGATCATGAGAGATTACTACAAGCAACTCTATGCCAATAAAATGCACAATATGAAAGAAATGGACAAATTATTAGAAATGCTCAACCTGCTAAGACTGAACCAAGAAGAAATAGAAAATATGAACAGACCAATCACAAGCACTGAAATTGAGACTGTGATTAAAAATCTTCCAACAAACAAAAGCCCAGGACCAGATGGCTTCACAGGAGAATTCTAACAAACATTTAGAGAAGAGCTAACACCTATCCTTCTCAAACTCTTCCAAAATATAGCAGAGAGAAGAACACTCCCAAACTCATTCTATGAGGCCACCATCACCCTGATAACAAAACCAGACAAAGTTGTCACAAAGAAAGAAAACTACAGGCCAGTATCACTGATGAACACAGATGCAAATGTCCTCAACAAAATACTAGCAAACAGAATCCAACACAACATTAAAAGGATCATACACCATGATCAAGTGGGGTTTATTCCAGGAATGCAAGCATTCTTCAATATATGCAAATCAATCAACGTGATACACCATATTAAGAAATTGAAGGAGAAAAACCATATGATCATTTCAATAGATGCAAAGAAAGCTTTCGAAAAAATTCAACACCCATTTATGATAAAAACCCTGCAGAAAGTAGGCACACAGGGAACTTTCCCTTTCCTCAACATAATAAAGGCCATATATGACAAACCCACAGCCAAGATCGTCCTCAATGGTGAAAAACTGAAACCATTTCCACTAAGATCAGGAACAAGACAAGGTTGCCCACTCTCACCACTCATATTCCACACAGTTTTGGAAGTTTTAGCCACAGCAATCAGAGAAGAAAAAGAAATAAAAGGAATCCAAATTGGAAAAGAAGAAGTAAAGCTGTCACTGTTTGCAGATGACAGGATACTATACATAGAGAATCCTAAAGATGCCACCAGAAGACTACGAGAGCTAATCAGTGAATTTGGTAAAGTAGCAGGATACAAAATTAATGCACAGAAATCTCTGGCATTCCTATACACTAATGATGAAAAATCTGAAAGTGAAATTAAGAAAACACTCCCATTTACCACTGCAACAAAAAGAATAAAATATCTAGGAATAAACCTACCTAAGGAGACAAAAGACCTGTATGCAGAAAATTATAAGACACTAATGAAAGAAATTAAAGATGATACATATAGATGGAGAGATACACCATGTTCTTGGACTGGAAGAATCAACATTGTGAAAATGACTCTGCTACCCAAACCAATCTACAGATTCAATGCAATCCCTATCAAGCTACCACTGGCATTTTTCACAGAACTAGAACAAAAAATTTCACAATTTGTATGGAAACACAAAAGACCCGAATAGCCAAAGCAATCTTTTGAATGAAAAATGGAGCTGGAAGAATCAGGCTCCCTGACTTCAGACTACACTACAAAGCTACAGTAATCAAGACAGTATGGTACTGGCACAAAAACAGAAATATAGATCAGTGGAACAGGATAGAAAGCCCAGAGATAAACCCATGCACATATGGTCACCTTATCTTTGATAAAGGAGGCAAGAATATACAGTGGAGAAAAGACAGCCTCTTCAATAAGTGGTGCTGGGAAAACTGGACAGGTACATGTAAAAGTAAGAAATTAGAACATTCCCTAACACCATACAGAAAAATAAACTCCAAATGGATTAAACACCTAAATGTAAGGCCAGACACTATCAAACTCTTAGAGGAAAACACAGGCAGAACACTCTATGACATAAATCATAGCAAGATCCTTTTTGACCCACCTCTTAGAGAAATGGAAATAAAAACAAAAATAAACAAATGGGACCTAATGAAACTTAAAAGCTTTTGCACAGCAAAGGAAACCATAAACAAGAACAAAAGACAACCCTCAGAATGGGAGAAAATATTTGCAAATGAAGCAACTGACACAGGATTAATCTCCAAGATTTATAAGCAGCTCATGCAGCTCAATATCAAAAAAACAAACAACCCAATCCAAAAATGGGCAGAAGACCTAAATAGACATTTCTCCAACGAAGATATAAAGAATGCCAACAAACACATGAAAGAATGCTCAACATCATTAATCATTAGAGAAACACAAATCAAAACTACAGTGAGATATCATCTCACACCAGTCAGAATGGCCATCATCAAAAAATCTAGAAACAATAAATGCTGGAGAGGGTGTGGAGAAAAGGGAACACTCTTGCAATGTTGGTGGGAATGTAAATTGATACAGCCACTATGGAGAGCAGTATGGAGGTTCCTTAAAAAACTAAAAATAGAATTACCATACAACCCAGCAATCCCACTACTGTGCATATACCCTGAGAAAACCATAATTCAAAAAGAGTCATGTACCAAAATGTTCATTCCAGCTCTATTTACAATAGCCAGGAGATGGAAGCAACCTAAGTGTGCCTCATCAGATGAATGGATAAAGAAGATGTGGCACATATATACAATGGAATATTACTCAGCCATAAAAAGAAACAAAATTGAGTTATTTGTAGTGAGGTGGGTGGACCTAGAGTCTGCAATACAGAGTGAAGTAAGTCAGAAAGAAAAACAAATACCATATGCTAACACATATATATGGAATCTAAGAAAAAAAAATGTCATGAAGAACCTAGGGGTAAGACGGGAATAAAGACACAGACCTACTAGAGAATGGACTTGAGGATATGGGGAGCAGGAAGGGTAAGCTGTGACAAAGTGAGAGAGTCGCATGGACATATATACACTACCAAACGTAAAATAGATAGCTAGTGGGAAGCAGCCGCATAGCACAGGGAGATCAGCTAGGTGGTTTGTGACCACCTGGAGGTGTGGAATAGGGAGGGTGGGAGGGAGGGAGACGCAAGAGGGAAGAGATATGGGAGCATATGTATATGTATAACTGATTCACTTTGTTATAAAGCAGAAACTAACACACCATTGTAACGCAATTATACTCCAATAAAGATGTTAAAAAAAGACTAAGATATCTATGAAAGAGGTAAGAATCAATAATTATGCACAGATAGAAAATAAACATACATCTTACATGAATATATGAAAGAGAGAGAGAAGAGTAAATTATTACCAAAATATTAATATTAAAATATTTATCTCCAGGTATAAGGATTTGAGGTGAATTTTTACTTAGTCTATTGTTATTATTATTGTTATACCTAGAGCACTGTATATTCACAAAAAAGAAACAAATATCAGAAAAGCATAAAATCAATGGCACAGAATTTGCCTGAAATCTCATCTTCTCCAGGGGATTAAATCTTAGAAGCCTTTTTGACTAGAAAATTCCATGTGTGCCTTCACTACCTCTTGATCTCTTACCATGTACAGGACACTTTTAAGTTCTAACCACACATTATTTCTGATCCTTCTCATAGTCTTGCTGGTGATACTTATGATCCCAAGGTTAGAAATGAATTCCCAAGTGTTTATATAACATGCCTCAGATCATACAGTGAGTAAATAGATGCTCTGAGATTGAAACCAAGTTCTGGTGATTTTGAAACAGGCTTTTTTAAAAAATTAGATTATGCTGTTGTATGAGGGTTTGTATGAGCATTTGCATGTGTGTGCACGTGTGTTTGTGTGTACATGTGTGTGTAGAGACACCTTAGTATACTTGATAGCCTTTATAAAACAAAAATAAGTGGTTCTTGTATGTGTTGAAAAAGAGACTGGTGCTTTATATGTAATGCCCTAGTGTAATAGCAGAATTGGTAATAATTATAATTAACTAAGAAAAAATTTTGGTTACTCATTCTAACTCACCATGCTGATATTGCTACTATATGTATTTCCTTGTTGAAGATAAAATGATGCAAGAGAGAATCATGACTCTTTGTAAGGGCAACTGCACTAACATTTCTAGGTCAAAATTAGCCTTTGTGAGATAATAAATGTAGTACCTAAATATCTACAATTGGCCTCCAGGGTTTCAAGTGTTTCACTAATCCCAATGTACTTTTTTCAAATCCTTGTCACCCATTCTAAAAATACTAAAGCTTTTTTTTCCCCTCTTCAAAACAGTAAAGCCAGAAATATTAGGAGCCAGGCTAATTATATACATTGTTTTCAATATTGGGATACCATCACTCAAGTTGATTACCACGAATCCACAGGGCTGTCAACAACTTTACATGCCAGCTGGATTGTAAAACGAGATAGAAGGGCTCTTTTAATACAGGTAAAGTTTGGCTGACAGAGTAATACTCCTGGGTACATGAATGAGTTTTAAAGGGGTCCATAAATTCTCTGGAACTGTATGTAAACTATTTTATATTTGTATAGATGTGCTTGAAAGCAAGTCCATATATTTTATTATATTTACAATAGGTAAACACCCACAAAAGATTTGGCTGCATAGTCCTGTGAATATACTAAAAAGCAGTGAATTGTATACTTTAAATAGGTGAATTGTATGGTATGTAAACTGTCTCAATAAAGCTTTAAACAAATGACTAGCGTAGAACTTTCAAAATAAACTTGTCAAGCCGAAGTTGAAATCCCTTCAATTTTATGTGACCATATTTTCAGACCTTGTGTTCCATATCAAGTAACCCGTCTCTTAATCTGACTCAACCTCAACTAATGACCTTGGCTAAACTGAAGCCATTCAGTTCAATGCTCTTGTCTGTGATGCTCTAGCTAAGCCTACCGTGCCTGGCCAATCTCAGGCCAGCATGATGACCTGGTTGCCTGGCTACCATCTGTTCCCTTTAGTAACAAACAGAACTCTCCATTCTGGCATATTCACTACTTCTTCTGGCTCAAATTGTACCACAGTTATGACACAATCCAACAATCTAAAATTCTTTGATTTTTTTAGGAGAAAAGAATGATATGTTTATTCAGTTACAAGAGAAAGCCAATATTTTATTAAGGACTGTGCCCATAAGAATGTGGACACTAATGGGAAAAACATAGGTCAGAGAAGCCTAAGGATTCCCTTAGAACAAGGAGTCAGACAAGCAATGAGGTGCCACAGGCAAGATTATGGGGGAAGTACAATATAATTGGTTAACATGTCTCATAGATAAGAAAAGCTGGGAGGCAGGGATGACTGGGAGGTAGGTAATAATATAATTTTAAGCAGTGGGCAAGACCAGAGTCTGAAATATTGGAAAAGGATGTGCAGACACCCAAGTGAGAAGCTTGTCAACACAGTCCCAAGGGTTTAGGAAAAGAATGGGTAGAAGGATTCAGGAATTATACCCAAGCACTGGTAAGGTAGGGAGTAAGTTATAAGACCACCAGTAAGAAAGACATTGAGCAATAGCTATGAGAAATAGGTTGAGGGAAACAAAGCTTTGAGAAAAGTTTGGCTGCTTCCCGTATGTGTGACACTGGATAAGTAATTTTTTTGAGCTTTCATTTTTTCATCTGTAAAATTGATATGTTTAATAATTCATTTAATCCTCATTATTATCCTATGATATAGACAATATTATTATCCTCATTTTACAGATGAAGAACCTGAGGCCCAGAGAAGATAAATAAATTTCCCAAGGTCACACCACTAATATATGGCAAAATGGAGGTTCAAACCCCATTAGGAAAGTACTGATGGTACCCTGCCTGCCTTCCTTTGGTCTTTTGCATTTCAGTGCATGCTAGGCCAACTTCCCCCTGCCAGCTCCTGCATTTCTTTGCCCACTGAAGTCTGTTCTTCCTAAGTGCACATGACAGACAGATCAAAGATGCCAAGAACTGAGTGCACCCCCCCTCGCAGAATCCCTCAACCAATGACCAGCAATATGTGTAAAAATTCCCAAGCTTCCTCATTCCTTTGTAGGATAAACTCTGAGATGTGTGTCCCACATCATTTTCCACTATTCCCAAGTGGCATTGAGTCCCAGTTGCCCACAGTGGTAAAATATACCCTTTATTGGCTTCCTTCCCATCCTTGTCCCATTTCCTCACTCCCCTACTCATGTTTCCTCACTCCCCTACTCATGTCTCCCAAATAAACCATGAGCACTAGGTAATCTGAAAATCACAAAGAGGTGTACATTTAAACTACTATTATTTTATTATAATGATTAGTAACATTGATATTTAACCAAAATACAGAAGCAACCCTTATTATTATTCTTTCTAGTTAGGAGTCTCCTCATGAGGGTTGGAATGCTGTTGGCCCTGAACTCATGGTTATGGGCTGCAATACTCCTGAATGCCAGAGAAGTGTCCATGAGGCAAAAGCAGGGAGTTGTAAAAGATTCTGTTGAATGTGTTTAGTGAGTGAGGAATGGGAGGAAGTTCTATTTCGACCTCAGTAGTAAAGGGAGATGATACACTGAATATCACTTCCTCTGTAAAACTTTCCATGTTTCCCCAAGATGAGGGCAAGTTCTGTGATAAGCTGTCACAGCACCTCATACTTCTCTTTGGTAGGACCAATCACAACTGAATCAAATAATTAGCTAGTGGTTAGGTGGTGTGTCTCTCCACTCCACGTTGTTCAGTGAGAATAAGCACTGTGTTTCCTCCATCGCCTCACACCATGCCTGGTATAGACTAAGCAATAAAATATGCGTCCGGTACTGTGCTTGGCACAGAGCAAAGAGAAGTGAATAAGAGAGATGATTCATCCTGCCTTCATGAACATGCAAAATAGATTTAAGTCACATATATCCACCTTGAAACCCTCTCCCAGAGCTTGTAAATGTGCTCAGAGCTATTCAGTTCCCCACTACCTACACCTACAACCCATTTCTCAATCTTTTTAGCAATAATCTTCGAGAAAAGGACAGTCCCTTCTCACAATTTTTCACTGTTATATTGAAGTTACTCTTTGGACTATCACCAAAATTTCTAATTTGCAAAATCCAGTAAATTATTTTAATCTATATCTTACTCAATTTTTGGTGGCATTTAGTACTTAGGTCCTCCTCTCATGATCAACCTCCTGCCTTCCTGTCTCTTCCCTCTTGGTCTCCCTGTGGCTGTATGATCTTCATATCACCTTCTTCTCAAGTGACACATTCTCCCATGGGTTCAACTGCTAAATATATACAGTGGTATTTTATCATAGGCATATTAAGTGAACCTGTCCCCTTTACCTCCTCCCCAAACCTTGTCATTCCTAGTGGATTTCCTAGTCTCTTGCCTAATATATTAGCACAGAAATTCATCCTAGCATACTTCACCTCCCTATTCTGTCATATCTAAGCATTCATTAAGTTCCATCTATCAATCCTCTCCTTCCCAATCTTCTCCATCTACCTTGTCACTACCCTGGTTTAGGATATTATCATCTCTTATCTGGACTAATATTACCAGTCTCCAAATGTATATTTTTTTTCCTCAAATATGTCAAAATTTAGAAGATATTCCCATCCAGAGCCCTAGCTCAATATCTGCAAGTGTGATAGTGGGTCAAGTTTTCCAGATTACTGGGGACACAATCCTATGCATGGCTGATTCATGCAGTGATGGAACCTTACATGCCCCCGGTATATCTGCAAGTTTGAGATGTCCAGTGTACATTAACAATCACCCTTTGTTAGCTTTATTTTACAACATATTAGAGGTGGCAATCTCAGTCATCTTTGGTCTAAAATGTAGTTGGCAAGAAAGAAAAAGAAGAAGTGTTCACTCAGCCCATGAATGTGTAACCTTACAATGCTTTTTATAACTTCAAACACCCACCCTCATGAAAACTCTTTATAAAAACACTGTCATTATGATCAACCAACATTTTAAGTTGAAACATATATATCCAAGTTTCTGATCTTGCTCTGTACCAACATAGCACTCATGGAACTAAGGAAATCCCTATAGCCACCCTAGCTTCCATCTTTTTCTTGTCTTTTGAAATGCCTTAAAGTACAAAGAAATGTTTTCAGGCAAAGGTAAAAATAATTGTTGGGATGATGGTTCTGTAGACAGGGAGTGTTCAGTGACAGTGCAGTTCCTATGGTGAGATACTATAATGAGTTCAAAGTGTTTACAACTTCAATACTGCTTGTCAAAGTCTCCCTTCAATCAAGTGGATGGATTCTTGGCTACAAGCCACAAATGTGCTTTCAGAAATAAAAAGCATGTGCATATACTGGTGTCTCTATTATTGGCCCAGGTGAGGCAGTTGCTTTTTTATTCTCAATAAAAAGTTTTCTCAAGATATTCATAATTTCAAAAAAGTGTTCACAGTTATAAATCATATAGTTATTTACAGAACAATCAGAGTCTCACTGTGATCATGATTTGTATAAGCAATATAGTCACGTAGTCTATGTAATATAGTAAAGATTTTAAAGGTTGTTTTCTGTTTAATAGGCTGTATAATTCTGCAGCCTATTAATTTTATTAATAAAAATATTTTTCCCTCAGGAGAAAGAGACAGCAGAGCTTGCACTAAAGAGTAAAAATAAGAGACGCAACCAGTAGACAACATAAACATGAAATTATAAAATTTTTAAATTATTAAAAACATTTTTGGAATTAACCATTATTTTCACCAAATATGCAAATTGTATTCTATCAAATTATAAAAATTAATCTCCATTTTTAGATTTAAAAGTATTTCTCCTTATACAGCTACTAACAAGGTTTTGTCCTGGCATATTGAAAATGGGGTAAAAAGTCTTTCACATACTGACATGTTTAGACACAGCTGCAAATAGCTCCAAAGGAATGCATTTCTAACCTGGGCTTCATTACTCAAAGGTGTTCTGTTTGGAAACAAGATTCCACATAAGGATCATGAATGGGCTTCAGAGGCTACAGGAACACTGGAAAATGTACGCAAACTATGTTCATGGTTTTCTGTTTGTTCATTTGTTTTTAAGAAGATCAACAACATCCAGCAGAATCTCAAACAGATCCAATTCAAAAATGAGTTAAGAAGCATTGATCTAGGGCAGGCTATATTTCTCAGAGTGTGGTCCAGACCAGCATCAAATTTTTCCACAAATTCTGATTCAGAATGTTTGGAAAAATTATAGATATTCAGAAACTTCCCAGGAAGAGTCTGATGATTAGTTAATTTTCCACTGATGCTCTAGTGCAAATTGTGGCTGGAGAACACCTTATCTGCAGCCTTATCTGCATGCTTGTTGAAAAGGCAGAATCTTGACCCCACCCCCAGACCTACCAAATCAAAATCTTTGAGGGCAAGACCCAGGAATCTGTGTTTTAACAACCTTCCCAAATGATTCTAATGCAGGCTGAAGTATGAGAGCAGAGCACTGACCCAGTGGAAAAAAAAAATAGAATAGCTGACTGCTTAGATGACACAAAAGCATACAGCTCTTCCTACGCTTAAGCCCTGAATAGCTTTTAATAATAGAAAAAGCTACTATTTATTGAGAACTTATTATGTGCCAAGCACAATAGTAAATATAACACTTTTTATTTTTAAAGGAAAATTCTGAGAGTGGCATTGTTATTAATCCTGTTACACAGATAAGCACACTGAGGACCAAAGAGTTGAACTAGTAGTTTACATAAAACAGCAGGACCAGACAGGAATTAAATCCAGGTTCAATTGTTGTGATTTTAACAATTATATCTATACAACTTCAGAAAGTACACATTGAAAGAGTCTTAGGGCTAGGAAAAGCCATGTATTATATGTATTATTTAAGGGAAATTAAGATTGATGAGTCAAACCATGAAAGGTGATATTGAGTAAATCAAGTAGCATACCAATCCATGGTTAAAAACAGACTATCAATGGGCGTCGATTGACCAAGTGTAATATGGCGACCAAATTTTTAGTCAAAAATTGTTCCCTTAAAGTAATGGCACTTATAAATGTGAATACATTTTACATATTCTATGATGCAGAAAGACTACTAAGTCAGACATTACAGAGACCAAGCAGCCAGTCACCTCCTTAAAATCGTTCACAGTGCTCTGATTAGCTACTATGCCTGAAGCACATCACACAAGTACTTTCTTTATCCTCCTATGGGTGCTAACTAGACTGTTTGATGTAATGAAGTGATTAGCAGAAAATTTTCTCCCACTTGGGGCCTATATAGCAAATGCCCCACTAGGTCCTAAGTGCCTCTAAGACCCAAACACAAGGGGTCAATGCAGGGAAGGAATATGCTTGTTATTTCATGTACTATGGGCATGACTTATTTTCCAAATTAACTAGGCTGATTAGTAAATGTAAGATGAAGTCTAAGGTGTGACTGAATCACCATGATACCCATCCTTTGAGAACTGTGACTCAGCAGGTGGGAAAAGAGAAAACAAATGTCCAACATCTTGATTGTCACTGACACTTGTGAAATTATCATTTGACAAACCGTGATGAAATAATTTGGTGGGAATCCAATACAACTAATGAGTCATTTAATTAAATAAAATTCTGTCTCCCCAACTAAATGGTATGCAATGATAAGAGCTCCATTCCAATACTTATCTAGAAAATAGATGTCTAGATTTCTTTCCTTTATGACTGTTTAACAGCCAACCTAGGTATAATATTATCTAGAATTTATATGGTCAACTCTCAATTGTTCAGAGGGTTATTAAACAGTTTGTAGAGTATCCTGTTTTTCTCCCCTGCTTTCTGCCTGTAATCCAAAGATTACATTTCTTATTAGCATTTTCTTAAAGAAAATGGAAAGAGAATGAAAGGAAATGAAATGCAAATAGCCAGTATTTCAAGTTCTTAACACCTTTAGCACAGTATTTGAACATCCTAGCTAAACTGAAGCCTTTGAGTTTCCAGTTGATTTAATCTATCCAAGGCTGTGATAACTGAGGTAGACACTATAAGAAAAATAACTAAAAAATTATTTTGTCTATTCAAAAAAACAATGAAATGGCAACTGATTAACAGCAAAAAACCTCATTATTGACTAAATAACAAGAATTTATGAATATCCGTGGTTGATCATAAAGACAAATTTGCAATGTTAACTTAAAAATTTGTGTCTAGCAGCACACATACCAAAAAGATTTGACATTAGGAATTAGGTGTTATAATTGTTATTTGAATCAACAAATCACAGTTTGCTCATATTAAAACATAGGTATTCACATACAGTGCACTGATCTTTTTTTTTTTTTTTTTTTTTTTTTTTGTGGTACGCGGGCCTCTCACTGCCGTGGCCTCTCCCACTGCGGAGCACAGGCTCCGGACGCGCAAGCCCAGCAGCCATGGCTCACGGGCCCAGCCACTCTGCAGCATGTGGGATCCTCCCGGACCGGGGCACGAACCCGTGTCCCCTGCATCGGCAGGCGGACTCTCAACCACTGCGCCACCAGGGAAGCCCCACTGATCATTTTTTAATATGACTGTTGGCCCTTTCCATGAGATTAAAGACAGAGGCTCTGCCTTATTTTCCACTTTTGCTCCATGAAACCTATTATACAGTTCTACATACATAGAGACAGTCATAAATGTTTATTGCTCTAGCTGTGATTTACAACATTAAAAATAGTTACGGATTTTTCTTCCCACCAGAGGAAAAGAAAGTCATGTATATTGCTACTTCATGGACCTGATGAAAAGGAACATGTCATTAGATGCAAGAAGATACTATCAATCCATCAATTTAACCTCTATCCACCCTCGAGAAAGATAGTTTCTTCTGATTAAAATAGAAATTTAATTAAATATAAGAATTAAAATATAATTCTCACTAAAGTGAGAAAAATGGCCCATATTTTAGTAAGAAGTTTTAGTTGGAAGTTTAGTAGGAATTAGCAAAATTTGATTTTTGGAAAGAAGAGAAATCTACGTATTTTAGAAATAAATCAAGAAATGTATGCAATACCTATCTGGTATGGTCTTTAGCAACATGATATTTTATATGAAAATTTATAACACAGGACTATAAATCAGATACCTTCATTATGTTTCTTCCATATGTCAGGTTTTGGAAACATAGAGAAGGGTATGGGCATGCTCATATGAAAGTGGGGAAGGGAGGAAAGGAGGAATAGGAGGAGAAAGTGGTTATGAACACAGCATTGAGAAGGGAACGTGGGAAACTAAGGTGCTGTTAATATATACAGAGGTATTCCTGATTAAACGAGGCTAATTCCAAGAGCTCTCCAATTTTCACTAATACACTTTGCCTTCTTAAATATATGGCAAACCATTTAATAATTAGAATGCAAATAAATGCATTCATATTAAAAACACTTAAAATATATAGTAGAACATTCTCTTCTATTTTGCTTACTAAATCACATCTTGATTTTCCTTATTGTTAAAGTAGACCAAAACTTAGTGTGACTTGTTCTGGACCCCATGGACTTCAGCACCCCAATCCCATGCCATTGCTCCCCTAGCTGTCAGCATTCCAGTCACCCAAGCCTTCCTTTAATTTCCTAACATCCCAGGATCAGGGCCCTCTCCTCAAACTCAGGCTTGTCTCTGCCCAGAACACCTTTCCAGCCCCACCTTTTTTCTCTTCCTTTATGGAGCCACGCTCTGCTTCTACACAACAAGCTAGTTCCAACTCATCCTTCAGATCTCCGTTTTAATATCACTTCCTCAGAGAAGGCTATCTTGATATCTTATTTCCGCCAGTAGAATCATGCTCCTTATTTTCTAGTTTTATAATATCCTGAATTTGCATTCGTATTATACATCAAATTAAACTATTATGCAACCCTAATTTTGCTAGTACTCCTCAAAGGAAAGTAAATACTAACACATAAACCTTTTCTGATTTCTTCATTAAATTCACCAAAGCCCGACAAAGCAATTCTGCCGGTGGCAGGTACTCAGTGAACATTTGTAGAATTTGTACTTCTTCCAGATCTTATCCCATTTTGCACTGAGCCCACCTTAGAAATTTGAGTTTTATGCTGACATAGTTCTTCTAAATAAAAGCTCACCACAAACCCTGCCCCTGGCATGTCTTCATCCTAAGGCCGGCATAAAGCATACTCCAATGACACCTTCAATTAAATGTTCAGACTCTTCACTGAGCTGTGAACGTTCTACAGTCTATCAGTGCCTTTCTCAAAATCTGATGCAAGGAACTAAACATAAGACGCTTGAATATCCCTGGCCAGTGTAAAGGAGATGGAAAATACTACTTCCTTCAGTCTAGATACAGTACTATACTGCATACACTGTAATACACTACACCACACTATACTACACGGTGCATCATTTCTGTTGATTTGGCATTTTTAGAATATTTGTCACACAGTAGGTTAATTTTTGCTTTCTGTTCTTGACTCTGTATGTTAATATATTCTGGAGGGATGGAACAAAGACTTACTCGTCTTTATATCACCTAGAATGTTGAGCATACAGACAACATTAAATAACAAACCATTAAAAAAAAGACATATATAAATTAGATAATCAACAAGGACCTACTGTATAGCACAGGGAACTCTACTCAATATTCTGTAATAACCTATATGGGAAAATAATCGGAAAAAGAATGGATATATGCATAACTGAATCACTTTGCTGTACACCTGAAACTGACCCAACATTGTAAATCAACTATACTCCATTATAAAATAAAAATTAAATTAAAAAAATAAAAATAAAAATAATCAGGAAAAAAATAAAGACAGCAATTAAGAGGGTACAAGCCCTGAAACGTATGGACACCAAGGGGGGAAAGTGGCAGGGGGCGGGTGGTGGTGGTGGGATGAATTGGGATTGACATATATACACTAATATGTATAAAATGGATAACTAATAAGAACCTGCTGTATAAAAAAATAAATAAAATTTTTTTAAAAAGAGGGTACAAGTCCTGTTAAATTCTATTTTGTGGGGTTTGACCCAGTGATTTACCCTATCATGAAAATTTCTCATCCTGATTTTATCCTCCCTCTAGATGTGTGTCATATACAGAACTGGAAATCAGTCCTTTGCTGATGTTATTCAAGTTACTGACCAATTATTCAGCAAAACAAAGCCTGTGACAGCTTATTGATGATAATAAAAATAGTTAAGAGTTGCAGAGTACTTAATATCTACCAGACAGGCACTCTCCTGAATGATTTTATATCTATCACCTCATTTAATCCTCAATATAATCTTATCAGATGGATACTATAATCATCGCCATTTCACAAGTGAGGAAACTGAAGCACAGTATAACTTGCTCAAGGTCACACAGCTTCTTAGTGGTACAGCTAGGATTCAAACCTAGGCAGTATGTCTCAAGAGCCCTTATTACTAAAGAGCTATTCTATCTACGGAGCTCACTGTCACAGCAAATCAGTACGGTATCAATTCTCCTTCCAACTCTGTCATAAAGATGACATTACACCTTGTTATCTCCTGATACCCCAGAGCCTGGGTCACTGTTTTATGCAAACAGAAATAAAGCCTTTCCCAAAGAAGTAGGTCCCACAGTAAAAGAATGCTATCTTGAATCATATGAGACCCTCACAACCAGTCACAAATATGCCTTGCTGTTGAACAAGCTGTTAATTTAGGTCAACGGTTCAATAAACAGCTCACTGCAGATACAAACATACAGAAAATTTCAAGGCAAATCTATATGGTAGGTCAATGAGTGTCTAATTTACACTTGGTATCATGTGTACTGTTACTTATTTTTTTAAGTTATAGGAACTACACATTCGATTTAGAAGACAAATAACCAATTATAAAACTGCTGAGTAGCCGTGAAATCACTGGGTAGATGGTTCCCACTACCACTGTGGCTTCTTCTGTGCATTCTTCCCCATAACTGTTTTCCCAGAAGTAATCTGATATTTTTTTTCCTTCCAGCCTCCATACACTATGTCTTTTCTGCCTGAAACATCCTATTTGTCTGCTCCTTTAAATGTCAGCTAAGTTACCACTACCCCCGCAAAATTTCTGACAGTACAAATCTCGGTTCAATGCGTGATCTGCCTGCAAAGCACTCTTGATCTCCCACAGCATATATGTTTTTCTCTACTCATTGCACTGATGAAGCATTGTCTGTGTATCTATTTTTTTCCCATGAGTATAAGAACAGTGTCTTTTTTCTTTGTATACTAGTTTGAACAGCTCAATAATAAAACTCAATTATTATGTCACATTGGTGAATGAATATTTATCTGCAAGTAAATCCCATATCAATTCACAATCTTGTTGTACAGAATATACGTTCACATAGTATTTTACCAATGGCTGATACTATTACCATCTACCTGGAGTGAAGGACTTTTTAGGGTATAGGTCTCCTTATATTTCCTGCAGAAACGTCTGCCCAGATTAACCCACAAGTTTAAATTTAAAACTCATCTAGCTGGTATGACAAAACAGTGTGATGTATGTAGAAAAAGAACAATATTATACAGATCATATTAATTTGGAAATCATCTGGCCAATATCATTTCTTTTAAAGCTGAGAAATCTAGAGTGCAGGGAAGTTTAGCAAATTGTATGATATATTACCAATCAGTGATTTAAAAATAAAACTAGGACTAGATCATGGAATTCTGACTCCTATAACAATGACCTCTCAGTAGTATACACAAAAACAATGTAGGTATCTCAGGAGGTACAATGTCATATTATTTTTGACATGAGTAATCAATCTAATTCTTTCATTATTTTGATATGAGAAACTGAAGGTGTG
The DNA here is from genome assembly GCF_964341445.2 of Mesoplodon mirus. Lineage (NCBI taxonomy): Eukaryota > Metazoa > Chordata > Mammalia > Artiodactyla > Ziphiidae > Mesoplodon > Mesoplodon mirus. Next base: position 31,337,429 of record NC_138981.1, read on the forward strand.
TTTTTTTAATTCTACAGGATTACTATATAAGACCTGTCCTTCTCAGATATTTGTCTTTCTAGGACTCAATAATTTCTAGCCAAAACAAAATCTAGTTGGTATTGACCATGAGATTGTGAGTTGTAGTGAAAAGGGTCCAGTCCCTGTAGGTTCAAGTAGGCAGAACAGCTTTGACAGGAGGAAGGGAACTGGGTAGGAAAGTCTTCCTTTATTAAGTAACCAATGAGTATGGTAAACCAAGGGCTGAATTAGAGAGCAATACTCTCTTGTAAAAACTTTGTCTTCAGACAATGATTATTAAAGAAGATGAAAAAAATTTTAAATGCAACATGAGTAAAACTTTATTTTAAAGGAGGATTTGGAAGTGAGCACATATTGCTTTAAAATAAAAATGCTTCCATTAATTCACACAGCTGCACTCTAAATCTTTTCAGTTCAGATTCTATGAAATGTCTTCTTAATTCTAATAGATAGAAGCTCCCAGAGGCCAGATAATATGCTTACTTAAACTAAACCCCATAGCACCTAAGCACAGTAATATATGGATGAGCAATCAATGTTTTATATCACAATGATACTTGCATTCTTCCAATTAATTCTTTTTTTTAATTAATCAATTAATTTATTTATTTTTGGTTGCATTGGGTCTTCGTTGCTGTGCAGGCTTTTCTCTAGTTGCAATGAGCAGGAGCTACTCTTTGTTGCAATGCATGGGCTTCACACTGCGGTGGCTTCACTTGTTGCGGAGCATGGGCTCTAGGCGTGCGGGCTTCAGTAGTTGTGGCACACAGGTTCAACAGTTGTGGCTCAGGAGCTCTAGAGCGCAGGCTCAGTAGTTGTGGCACACAGGCTTAGTTGCTCTGCAGCATGTGGAATCTTCCTGGACCAGGGCTCGAACCTGTGTCCCCTGCATTGGCAGGCGGATTCTTAACCACTGCGCCACCAGGGAAGTCCCAATTAATTCTTAATTACAAAAAATTTTAAATAATATGCAATCTTTTGATTAATGAGTATAACATAGGAGTTAAATGTAAATAGCCATAAAAATAACTTTGGGGGCTTCCCTGGTGGCACAGTGGTTGAGAGTCCGCCTGCTGACGCAGGGGACACGGGTTCATGCCCTGGTCTGGGAGGATCCCACATGCCACGGAATGGCTAGGCCTGTAAGCCATGGCCGCGGGGCCTGCGCATCTGGAGCCTGTGCTCTGCAACGGGAAAGGCCACAAAAGTGAGAGGCCGTGTACCGCAAAAAAAAAAACAAAAAAAAACCACTTTGGTTTGGATTTAATACTGCATTTTTGTCCTTAGCACTATATTTTCAAAGTAGTATTAACTACTTAATAAAACATTTTTCTAAGTTGGGAAATAACCAAGGAAATGTTGTTTACTTAAAGGCAGAGGGAGTACAAATAAGCTGGGTACAGAGGGAAACAGGGTATGGGTTACAATTGTGCTATATTAACTGCTCCACTGGAGCAAACTAATTAATTTTTCTTCATGCAATGTAATCAGCAAGCTTAATCTCAGGAAAAGAAGAATGCAATTGTTACTGCAAATATTAAACGTCATACTACCTATCATTTAGTTGAAGTAACTAAAGAAACTCCAATAGTTTATTAATGTTCTATGAATATTGGCTCTTTTTTGCATTGAATATATTTTTTAAGCAGTACTAAGTATATAAACTAAATCTTAGTAACAATTCCATATTAAGGAACTTATTAAAATCCATTTGTTCCACAAAAGGAAGAATTACCTCACTATACTGGCTGGACAAGAAATTCAATTCAAGCAGAAAGAAAAGCTTTAAAATATTTCATAAACAGTAACCTAGACTTCTCACAGTAGACATAAAGCTGAAAACATCGTATTTCAACAGCTTCGATGCCTGTTTTCTTATTAAATCATAAATATCATTACTTTATATTTTCTTCTACAATAACACAGTACAGAAAGCTAACTGTGAATATCTAGTAGGTCAAAAGGAGAAAAATGTACAGCTGATTATGATTTTTGATGACAGTGAAGTCATTACAAACCAGAAGCATGCAAAACTTATAAACCAACAAAAATCTTCAAATATTCAAATAACCCTCTGGGCAAGTTCATGTGATTCCAATATCATAAGTTTTATCCATTTAGTTTTAAAAACTCGTCAGGAGAAGAGTGCCCGGCAGGGGGACGGTGGGGAGCCAGTCGGAAACAATCGCCTCTAGTGAATTAAAATGGAGAAATTAAATAATCCATACGAGGGAGCCTCAAGATGGCAGAAGAGTAAGACGTGGAGATCACCTTCCTCCCCACAAATCCATCAGAAACACATCTACATGTGGAACAACTCCTACAGAACACCTACTGAACACTGGCAGAAGACCTCAGACCTCCCAAAAGGCAAGAAACTCCCCACATACCTGTATAGCGCAAAAGAAAAAAACAGAGACAAAAGAATAGGGGCGGGACCTGCACCAGTGGGAGGGAGCCATGAAGGAGGAAAGCTTTCCACACACTAGGAGCCCCTTCGCGGGCAGAGACTGCGGGTGGCAGAGCGGGGAGCTTCGGAGCCACGGAGGAGAGCGCAGCAACCGGGGTGCGGAGAGCAAAGAGGAGAGATTCCCGCACAGAGGATCGGTGCCGACCGGCACTCACCAGCCCGAGAGGCTTATCTGCTCACCCGCCGGGGTGGGCGGGGCTGGGAGTTGAGGCTCCTTTTGATCGGATCCCAGGGAGAGGACTGTGGTTGGCTGCGTGAACACAGCCTGAAGGGGGCTAGTGCACCACAGCAAGCCGGGAGGGAGTCCAGGAAAAGGTCTGGACCTGCCGAAGAGGCAAGAGACCATTCTTTCAGGATGTGTGAGGATAGGGGATTCAGAGCACCACCTAAACAAGCTTCGGAGACGAACACGAGCCACAGCCATCAGCGCAGACACCAGAGAAGGGCATGAAATGCTAAGGCTGCTACTGCAGCCACCAAGAAAACTGTGCAAGCACAGGTCACTATCCACATCTCCCTTCCCAGGAGCCTATGCACCCTGCCACTGCCAGGGAGCAAGAATATATATATATTTTTCCCTTTTTCACTTTTTATGAGTGTGTATGTGTATGCTTCTCTATGTGATTTTGTCTGTATAGCTTTGCTTTTACCATTTGTCTTAGGGTTCTCTCTGTCCATGTTGTTTGTTTGTTTGTTTGTTTTAGTATAGCTTTTAGCATTTGTCATCATTGGTTGATGTGATTTTTGGTTTGGTTGCTCTCTTCTTCCTTTCTTTCCTTTTTTTTTCTTATTACTTTAAAAAAATCTTTTAATAATTATTTTTTATTTTAATAACTTTATTTTACTTTATTTTACTTTATTTTATTTTAGTTCATTTTATTTCACTTTATCTTCTTTCTTCCTTTCTTTCTTTTTCTCCCTTTTATTCTGAGTCGTGTGGATGTCAGGCTCTTGGTACTCCAGCCAGGCATCAGGGCTGTGCCTCTGAGGTGGGAGAGCCAAGTTCAGGTCATTCATCCACAAGAGACCTCCCAGCTTCACGTAATATCAAATGGCAAACATCTCCCAGAGATCTCCAACTCAATGCCAAGACCCAGCTCCACTCAACGGCCAGCAAGTTACAGTGCTGGACACTCTATGCCAAACAACTAGAAAGACAGGAACACAACCCCACCCATTAGCAGGGAGGCTACCTAAAATCATAATAAGGCCACAGACACCCCAAAACACACCACCAGACGTGGACCTGGCCACCAGAAAGATAAGAACCCGCCTCATTCATCAAAACACAGGCACTAGTCCCCTCCATCAGGAAGCCTACACAATCCACTGAACCAACCTTAGATACTGGGGACAGATGCCAAAAACAACTACAGAGAACTACAAACCTGCAACCTGTGAAAAGGAGAACCCAAACACAGTAAGTTAAGCAAAATGAGAAGGCAGAAAAACACACAGCAGATGAAGGAGCAAGGCCCACCACACCTAACAAATGAAGAGGAAATAGGCAGTCTACCTGAAACAGAATTCAGAATAATGATAGTAAAGATGATCCAAAATCTTGGAAATAGAAGAGTGAAAATACAAGAAACGTTTAACAAGGACCTAGAAGAACTAAAGAGCAAACAAAAAAAGATAAACACCACAATAAATGAAATTAAAAATTCTCTAGAAGGGATCAATAGCAGAATAACTGAGGCAGAAGAACAGATAAGTGACCTGGAAGATAAAATAATGGAAATAACTACTGCAGAGCAGAATAAAGAAAAAAGAATGAAAAGAATTGAGGACAGTCTCAGCGACTTCTGGGACAACATTAAAAATACCAACATTCGAATTATACGGGTCCCAGAAGAAGAAGAGAAAAAAAAGGGAGTGAGAAAATATTTGAAGCGATCAGAGCTGAAAACTTCCCAAATATGGGAAAGGAAATAGTTAATCAAGTCCAGGAAGCACAGAGTCCCACACAGGATAAATCCAAGGAGAAACATGCCAAGACATGTATTAAGCAAACTATCAAAAATTAAATACAAAGAAAAAATATTAAAGGCAGTAAGGGAAAAACAACAAATAACACACAAGGGAATCCCCATAAGGTTAAGAGCTGATCTTTCAGCACAAACTCTGCAAGCCAGAAAGGAGTGGCAGGACATATTTAAAGTGATGAAGGAGAAAAAACCTACAACCAAGATTACTCTACCAAGCAAGGATCTCATTCAGATTTGATGGAGAAATTAAAACCTTTACAGACAAGCCAAAGCTAAGAGAATACAGCACCACCAAACCAGCTTTACAACAAATGCTAAAGGAACTTCTCTAGGTAGGAAACACAAGAGAAGAAAACACCCACAATAACAAACCCAAAACAAATAAGAAAATGGTAATAGGAACATACATATCGATAATTACCTTAAATGTAAATGAATTAAATGCTCCAACCAAAAGACAAAGACTGGCTGAATGGATACAAAAACAAGAACCATATATGTGCTGTCTACAAGAGACCCACCTCAGACCTAGGGACACATAGAGACTGAAAGTGAGGGGATGGAAAAAGATATTCCATGCAAATGGAAATCTAAAGAAAGCTGGAGTAGCAATTCTCATATCAGACAAAATAGACTTTAAAACAAAGACTATTACAAGAGACAAAGAAGGACACTACATAATGACCAAGGGATCAATCCAAGAAGAAGATATAACAACTGTAAATATTTATGAACCCAACATAGCAGCACCTCAATACATAAGGCAAATACTAACAGCCATAAAAGGGGAAATGGACAGTAACACAATCATAGTATGGGACTTTAACACCCCACTTTCACCAATGGACAGATCATCCAAAGTGAAAATAAATAAGGAAACACAACTTTCAATGATACATTAAAGAAGGTGGACTTAATTGATATTTATAGGACATTCCATACAAAAACAACAGAATACACATTCTTCTCAAGTGCCCACGGAACATTCTCCAGGATAGATCATATCTTGGGTCACAAATCAAGCCTTGGTAAATTTAAGAAAATTGAAGTCGTATCAAGGATCCTTTCTGACCACAATGCTATGAGACTAAGTATCAATTACAGGAAAAGATCTGTAAAAAATACAAAGACATGGAGCCTAAACAATACACTACTTAATAACCAAGAGATCACTGAAGAAATCAAAGAGGAAATCAAAAAATACCTAGAAACAAATGACAATGAAAACATGACGAACCAAAACCTATGGGATGCAGCAAAAGCAGTTCTAAAAGGGAAGTTTATAGCAATACAATCCTACCTTAAGAAACAAGAAACATCTCAAATAAACAACCTAAAACTACACCTAAAGCAATTGGAGAAAGAAGAACAAAAAAAACCCAAAGTTAGTAGAAGGAAAGACATCATAAAGATCAGATCAGAAATTAATGAAAAAGAAACGAAGGAAACAATATCAAAGATCAATAAAACTAAAAGCTGGTTCTTTGAGAATATAAACAAAATTGATATACCATTAGCCAGAGTCATCAAGAAAAAAAGGGAGAAGACTGAAATCAATAGAATTAGAAATGAAAAAGGAGCAGTAACAAGTGACACTGCAGAAATACAAAAGATCATGAGAGATTACTACAAGCAACTCTATGCCAATAAAATGGACAACCTGGAAGAAATGGACACATTCTTAGAAATGCACAACCTGCCAAGACTGAATCAGGAAGAAACAGAAAATACGAACAGACCAATCACAAGCACTGAAGTTGAAACTGTGAAGAAAAATCTTCCAAGAAATAAAGGCCCAGGAGCAGATGGCTTCAAAGCTGAATTCTATCAAACATGTAGAGAAGAGCTAACACCTATCCTTCTCAACTCTTCCAAAATATAGCACAGGGAGGAACACACCCAAACTCATTCTATGAGGCCACCATCACCCTGATACGAAAACGAAAGATGTCACAAAGAAAGAAAACTACAGGCCAATATCACTGAAGAACATAGATGCAAAAATCCTCAACAAAATACCAGCAAACACAATCAACAGCACATTAAAAGGATCATACACCATGATCAAGTGGAGTTTATTCCAGGAAGTCAAGGATTCTTCAATATATGCAAATCAATCAACGTGATACACCATATTAACAAATTGAAGAATAAAAACCATACGATCATCTCAATAGATGCATAGAAAGCTTTTGACTAAATTCAACACCTATTTATGACAAAAACCCTCCAGAAAGTAGGCATAGAAGGAACTTTCCTCAACATAATAAAGGCCATATGACAAACCCATAGCCAATATCATTCTCAATGGTGAAAAACTGAAAACATTTCCTCTAAAATCAGGAAGAAGAAAAGGTTGTCCATTCTCACCACTATTACTTAACATAGTTTTGCAAGTTTGGCCATGGCAATCAGAGAAGAAAAAGAAATAAAAGGAATACAAATTGGAAAAGAAGAAGTAAAACTGCACTGTTTGCAGATGACATGATACTATACAGAGAGAATCCTAAAGATGCCACCAGAAGACTACGAGAGCTAATCAATGAATTTGGTAAAGTTGCAGGATAAAAAATTAATGCACAGATATCTCTTGCATTCCTATACACTAATGATGAAAAATCTGAAAGACAAATTAAGAAAACACTCCCATTTACCATTGCAACAAAAAGAATAAAATACCCAGGAATGTTTAAACCTACCTAAGGAGACAAAAGACCTGTATGCAGAAAAGTATAAGACACTGCTGAAACAAATGAAAGATGATACAAACAGATGGAGAGATATACCATGTTCTTGGATTGGAAGAATCAACATTGTGAAAATGACTATACTACCCAAAGCAAACTACAGATTCAATGCAATCCCTATCAAACTACCAATGGCATTTTTGACAGAACTAGAACAAAAAATTTCACAATTTGTATGGAAACAGAAAAGACCCTGCATAGCCAAAGCAATCCTGAGAAAGAAAAATGGAGCTGGAGGAATCAGGCTCCCTGACTTCAGACTATACTACAAAGCTACAGTAATCAAGACAGTATGGTACTGGCACAAAAACAGAAAGATAGATCAATGGAACAGGATAGAAAGCCCAGAGATAAACCCATGCACATATGGTCACCTTATCTTTGATAAAGGAGGCAAGAATATACAGTGGAGAATAGACAGCTTCTTCAATAAGTGGTGCTGGGAAAACTGGACAGCTACATGTAAAAGTATGAAATTAGAACACTCTTTAACACCATACAGAAAAATAAACTCCAAATGGATTAAAGACCTAAATGTAAGGCCAGACACTATCAAACTCTTAGAGGAAAACATAGGCAGAACACTCTATGACATAAATCACAGCAAGATCCTTTTGGCCCACCTCCTATAGTAACGGAAATAAAAACAAAAATAAACAAATGGGACCTAATGAAACTTAAAAGCTTTTGCACAGCAAAGGGAACCATAAACAAGACCAAAACACAACCCTCAGAATGGGAGAAAATATTTGTAAACCAAACAACTGACAAAGGATCAATCTCCAAAATATACAAGCAGCTCATGCAACTCAATATCAAGAAAACAAACAACCCAATTCAAAAATGGGCAGAAGACCTAAATAGACAGTTCTCCAAAGAAGATATACAGATTGCCAACAAACACATCTTTAGAGAAATGCAAATCAAAACTACAATGAGATATCATCTCACACTGGTCAGAATGGCCATCATCAAAAAATCTACAAACAATAAAGGCTGGAGAGGGTGTGGAGAAAAGGGAACCCTCTTGCACTGTTGGTGGGAATGTAAATTGATACAGACGCTATGGGGAACAGTAAGGAGGTTCCTTAAAAAACTAAAAATAGGGGCTTCCCTGGTGGTGCAGTGGTTGAGTCTGCCTGCCGAGGCAGGGGACACAGGTTCGTGCCCTGGTCTGGGATGATTCCACATGCCACAGAGTGGCTAGGCCCGTGAGCCATGGCCACTGAGCCTGTGCATCTGGAGCCTGTGCTCTGCAACAGGAGAGGCCACAACAGTTGAGGGGCCCACGTATCGCAAAAAAAAAAAAAAAAAAACTAGAACTAGAACTACCATACGACCCAGCAATCCCACTACTCGGCATATACCCAGAGAAAACCATAATTCAAAAAGGGTCATGTACCACAATGTTCACTGCAGCCCTACTTACAATAGCCAGGACATGGAAGCAACCTAAGTGTCCATCAACAGATGAATGGATAAAGAAGATGTGGCACATATGTACAATGGAATATTACTCTGCCATAAAAAGAAACGAAATTGAGTTATCTGCAGTGAGGTGGATGGACCCAGAGTCAGTCATACAGAGTGAAGTAAGTCAGAAAGAGAAAAATAAATACTGTATGCTAACACATATATATGGAATCTAAAAAAAAGAAAATGGTCATGAAGAACCTAGGGACAAGATGGGAATAAAGATGAAGACCTACTAGAGAATGGACTTGAGGATATGGGGAGGGGGAAGGGTAAGTTGTGACAAAGTGAGAGAGTGGCATGGACATATATACACTACCAAACGTAAAACAGATAGCTAGTGGGAAGGTGACACATAGCACAGGGAGATCAGCTAGGTGCTTTGTGACCACCTAGAGGGGTGGGATAGGGAGGGTGGGAGGGAGGGAGACACAAGAGGGAAGAGATATGGGAGCATATGTATATGTATAACTGATTCACTTTGTTATAAAGCAGAAACTAACACACCATTGTAAAGCAATTATACTCCAATAAAGATGTTTTAAAAAAATAAAATGATATCATGGAGATAAGCAATAAAAAAAGTCATCAGAAAAAATATATGTAATAGTAATCCCCTTGTGGATTAAGTTGGGAAATAAATGAATAAATACATTGAGCTATACATGAATAGATGTTCAAGGACAATGACTAACTGATCATTTAATCTTCTGGATAACTGACGAAAGCCTTGAAAGTACTCTATGGCACCTATGAAAAGGCAAAGGCTGTGCCTACGGATACAATCAAGCATGTCTCAGAACATGTGTTGTTCCCTGCCCCATCTACATTTCTCCAACTTTATAATTATGATTAAGCAACCCAAAGACAGCATGGGAGAGAATCTCATGGAAAGCACCTACCCTATGTCTCTACACAGATGTTCACTGAGTTTGAAATCAGGCAATTAATTATTGGTTACATGGGGCCATCTTCAGGACCAAACCAGTTATTATTAACAGGAAACTTGCTACAATTCACAATTTGTTTTTTGCTTTTGTTGAGGTATAACTTTTGTACAATATTATATTAAGTTACAGGTGTACATGATACACAACTTTTAAAGGTTATACTCTATTCATAATTATAAAATATTGGCTATATTCCCTGTGTTATACAATATAGCTTATTTTAAAATAAGCTTGTAGCTTTTTTAATACACAATAGTTTGTATCTCTTAATCCCCTCCCCATAATTGCCCCTCCCCTCTCCCCACTGGTAACCACTAGTTTGTTCTCTATATGTGAGAGGTAAACCACATTCTTAACAAGTCATATGATTCAGGAAAGGAAGGAGAAGACACTGAGACATACACATTCCACACCTTTTTAGCCCAGCTTTCAAGGCCCTCCAGAATATGCTCTATTCCTACTTTCTTATCTTCTGCCTTTTGATTCTTTTTTTATGTTTATTTTGAGTAGCAGATGCTTTGTACCTTGTACCACCTCCACTCAATCCATCTCTAATTCAGCTACACCTCCTGTTTTCTGCTTCAGGGCCAGGAAGCCAAAAGGTTAATGCCCAGGAAATGACTGTCAGCTGATAGGATGAGAAGGGAGCAAGAGGAATTGTCCTTCAGAGGCACAGTTTTGAGGGGAATTCTACAAGGTTCCTCAGTGAGTCCCAGGTAGGGCTGAGGTCCAGTTAATGGTAATCAGCTCAAAAATGTTCTCTTTATTCGCTTTTCCTCCTCCCTTGTCTCGTTAGCAGCTAGCTCATATTCCTGAGTTTGCTTTCAAATAAATTTCCAGCAACCGAGTCCTTGCATCAGGCTTTGTTTTTGAGGAATCCCAAACAGAGACTCTCAGCTACCTCTATAACCTACACTGTGAGCTTTTACAGGGCAGTGGCTGTAAATCTTTAGCTTTAGGGGCCAGTGCAGTGTCTGATGCAAAAATGAGGTATGTAGGTCCTATAATTATACCTATATAAGTGATATAAGTTGGGTAGGTCCTCTAATTATATTGCTGATGCAGATGAGGAAAGTAGTGTGCAGAAAGGTGAGGTGACACGGCTTCCCCATGCTCCAGACAGGAGAGGGAGCATTTAAACTCAGGTCTTCCTGCTCCTTGCAGGGTGCTACATACCATTCCCTTCAGGTTCCATTCTACTCTCTAAAGGCTCGTCTTCCACGGCCTTTGAGAATTCAGCTTTCTCCCACTCTTCCAAAAGAATAGAGAAATTATGTTATATCCTGTACTCTTGACAAAATAAATTCTCACATAGTGGCACCTGACTCATTATTATACAATGGCCCAGCACCTTGACATCCTGTAATTATATAACAAGCTGCTTAAAGGTCAGTGACATAAAGATTGGGATCTCAAACTTGGGAATCAGACAAACTCCCCATTTACTATTCCACATCCTGACCTCAGACAGGTATTCCGATGACTACAAGAGATAATAAGTAAAAATCTCAGCACAGTGCCTGAAACACAGTAAGGTCTCAATAAAGGGTGGCTCTTATTTTCAGCAGGAGCAAAACTGTATCTCCCAGTTTATCAAGTCTAGAGCAATGGGCTCAAACAGGTGTCCATAAATAAAAGACATAAAGAAAAGCTGAAAAAAATTGCCCTCTTTTACTCAATCTGTGTTTTGCCTCTGCCCATCTCTGTTCCCTACTTCTAAATATGCCCTCACCTTGTTTTGCAGACAGGAATTCTCTCCATCTCCCTTTTTATCTCATCCTATTCTAAACATCTTTAAGTTTCAGCAGCTCAACACCTACCTGTGGATTAGCTTCCTATTTTCCATTGCAGCCTTGCTCATTTCTCTCACAGATTTCAACAGCACTCATACAGGATAAAATGAAATTTACTATTTCATATACAGCTTTCTTTCAGACCAATTGCTCCATCTTGGTTAGTCCTGACTCCCAAGTTACACTGAGATGCTTAAAGACAAAGATTATTTCTAATTTTTTTCTGGGTTCCCCTGGCACAATACTAAACAAGGCATTGAATGCTTAATCTTTTGGACAGAATGTGAAGCTAAGAAAAAAAGAACTTAAGAAGATTCGTTGTTCTCTTTCTCATTCCCCCACATGTTCCATACGTTTTTTACATTCAGTGTTTATTCTGATTTCATGTAGCACTTCCCCCTTTTCCTCCTCTCTTAATCCTTACACTGGCAACCAGTGCAGGACATACCTGGCAGCATGGGTGAAACGAGTTAGTTACTGCAGAACTGCTGGTTCTGTTCGTACCTTACATTAATTACTTTACAACAAGCAGGCTACCATCTGCATTAGTGGAATTCAACTGAACAGATGCATCATTACACAAACCGATTCTTTAGAAATTTATTTATTTTTTATCCATTTGTAGGTTACATAGCTAATGCTACTTGAGAAATTCAGATTTATAAAGTTTCAAATGCCTTTTCCAAAGTTTCAGAGAGCCACAACTGCAGAAAATATAAGCTTGAGCTTTGATGAGTTTCAGGCTGATTACTGAATCTTATGTTTAAGTCAGATACCTGGGTATTTGCAATAAAACAGACTCAGGTAGGCCAATGTGACATATTTCTTAAGTATTCTAATAGTTTTCCACTCAACAAGCAGTCCATGGAAAGCTATAGATTGGCAAATAAGATATAGACTATGAAAAAAATTCTGAAACAGGAAAATATATGTAATTGGCAGTAAAGAAGCAGAGTGGGGCCTCCCTGGTGGCGCAGTGGTTGAGAGTCCGCCTGCCGATGCGGGGGATACGGGTTCGTGCCCCGGTCTGGGAGGATCCCATGTGCCGCGGAGCGGCTGGGCCCGTGGGCCATGGCCGCTGGGCCTGCGCGTCCGGAGCCTGTGCTCCGCAGCGGGAGAGGCCACAACAGTGAGAGGCCCGCATACGAAAAAAAAAAAAAAAAAAAAAAAAAAAAAGAAGCAGAGTGACACTGAATTTTAAAAAGGTATATTTGTATTTTCTGTTTGTACTACATTTTTTTACTCTACTGATATTCTTCCTAATTCTTACAAAAATCCCTCAAGGTAACTATTCCTATCCCCTTCATATATTTATATGTGAAGATATAAATACCTAGATATTGGATAACTTACCTAAGATCAATTAGGTAATAAGTAAAAGAAACATTACTGTAACCCAGGATTTCTTGCTCCTAAAAATACCTTCTATTAAAAAGAAGCGACATGCTCTACTTAGTAATGAATGAAATGAAATGAATATACCATATAGTGCTTAACAGGATTAATTAACCGTCAGATTGGTTAATATCGCACTATCCTCAGGAAAAATCTGAGATGCAGAAAGCCTTCTCTCCCCATCTTCACCTCTGAGTGCAAACATTTTCCCTACTGAGTTGCCACAGAGAGTAAATATCCCACAACTGCAAGCTGTATGAAAGATAGAAGACAGATGGAAAGGTCCAGATTTTAGAGGAACTGGGTATCTGTCCCATTATCCTACACATTCCTTGAGATGAGTCAGTCTATTTGGTTCCCCAGTACCAATCAGAGGCTTCACACATAGTAAATACTCAATAAATACTTAGTGAATGAATTGGTGAAAAAAATTGGTGAAAATAATTCAAGATTATTTGCAAGGGATGGGAACTGGGTATCTCATTTACTGATGTAGGGAACAGGAATCATTACAATCATTTTGTAAAATAATTTGGCAGAACCTATTGTACTTTTAAATGCATACTTTTGATCTAGATATTTTCAGTTCCTAGCACGATACCTCATACATAAATGCAACTTGATATTACTGTTTTTTGGACCTCCCCAAATTAGATTATTGGCTATACTGTGAATATACCTTGTTTTTGTTTCTTCCCTTACTGGTGCTTTGCTCTGCTATTTTACCTGGAATGCCATTCTTCCCTATTTCTGCCCACAAAGCCCTTCTCTAAAATGTAGTACAAATGTCATGCTCTCTAGGCATTATTTCTGTCACCCAACTGACTGCAATGTGTTTTTCTTCTAACTCTTTCTTTGGACTACACTTATGGCATCAATTTATATCAGGGTTATTTGCAAGTCTCATTTCTCCCTGTGACTTTCACAATGTTGCCTTCATTTTTTGCAGGTCTGTTCGGTTCCCTCTCTTACCATATATCTACTTGGTCTCTTTGGAGATTTCTTGAGGAAACACAGCTGCTGAATGGCAGACTCTGGGCTAAAACCCTAGTGTATGTGTGTGTATATATATATTTATATATATATATATATATATATAAATATAATTTGCTCATCCAGGAATATATCCATTACACTCTTCATAGAAGTTTGAAGAAAAGAGAGACACTCAGAAGTCTCAGAATTGTAGACTTCTAGAATAGAAATAAATTCTACAATCATCTAGTCTGAGGACTTTTAATCTTTACTATTGTCATGGATTCCTTTGAGAAACTGAGAGATTCACTTCTCAGAAAAATGCCCAAGGTCATTTACACACAATGTTTAAATGTGGCTGGTTCACCCAGTAGAGTGAAGCATAGATACATTTCAATATGGGATCACAAAGTCTGATTCCATATATGAATGGAGTGACAAGGTCTGGAAGCTGAGTTACATAAATTGTGTGAATCGTGAGGACAGCTACAATCTGGAGAATGTGTGCCCTCTTACTATTCAGCACTAGCAGGATGACGCCACTGCAGAATGTGGCCACAGGGAAGCCCAATCTACTGAGAAAGGACACAAATCCAGATCTGTAATGAAGTGTGGGCCATATGAAACATATCTCTGAGCTCTTTCCAGACTTCACATCAAAAGTTTGTAATGTGTTATACTATCTGCTCACATGCCCAACCTGATTAGCTGTCCTGTAAGAGTCTGTCATTGGCTTAACCAGGCAGGAGGAATGAGACTCTCACCATCAATCTATCATCATGTACTGACAAATAAAATACTTATGTATCTCTACAATTACTCTTCATTGATTTTTCAGTTCCACAAATATTTATAGCTGACCATGTGCCAGGCACTGTCCTAGTTACTGGCTATACACTAGCGTACCAGATAGACAAAGTTCCTGATGAAGTTCTACTGGGAGAAGGAAAAAACAAAAAAAAAAATTAAACAAGCAAACAGGATAATTTCAGAAAATACTGATGACTGTGAAGAAAACAAGAAAAGTGAATGGGATTAGAAAATGATTGAAAGGAGTAGTCAGGAGAACTGCTTTCGTTAGAGTAATCTGGGAAGGATTCATCTGAAGAAGAGACCTTGCAGCTGAGACTGAATGGCAGGAAGGAGTCAGCGATATAAAGAGAGAGAAGAAGAATGTTCCAGCAAAAAAGAATAATAAGTGAAGAGGACTGAGGCAGGAACAAGCAACACTGGTATGTAGTAAAGTAGGGGGACTGGCATGAGTGAGGTCAAAAAGTAGGCAGGGACCAGATCACACAGGCTGCGTTCAATGTTTGGACTTTTTCCTAACTAAAAAGAAGAGTCTTCAGAAGGTGGTAAGTAGGGAAGACATGACCCAATTAATGTGGTAAAAAGATCACTGTATATAATGTGGAGAAATCAGAGATGGGTTAGGCAGCCACTGCAATATTAGGAGACTATGGAATATGATGTAATGTCAGCAGTGCTCCCTTTGAATAAAAGCAGCTTTTATTTTTCCACTAAAATGTAACACCATTGACTTCAGTAAAAATGTCTCTCTGGACCTTATTTCTCTTGCGTTAATGGGGTCATTTATATGATATGCCAGGAGAGCTACCTCTGTATACAACGAACAGCTTTCATTTTTCAATTAAAATGTAGCATAATTGACTTGAACCAGAAATGATCTCTTGACATTATTTCCCTTGTATTAATAGGACCATTTATATAATGATCATGCAAATTAATCTTCTTCATTCAAAAAATTGTTTATTTTAAATTAATAAAAACAATGCAATGATAACTTTTATATTTTTGAAATCTTCACTTTAAGATTTAACTTATTAAATATGATCTTAGTATCTTGCATATAAAATCCATAGGATTATGACACTGATTTAAAGGGATGCAAAAATATTTACAATTATGTTTTAATTTGAAGCAGTGATTAAATGTAATTTGCCTGTGACCTTGAAGGCCAAAATAATATATCACAATAAACTGCAGAGAGTTGCAGAGATGAAAATAATGTTTGGCTGCTTCAGTGGATACATATGTGAGGATGAATTTTGGCAGCTGTCAGCCTATGATAAATTACTACTAGACAAATACTTGTCAGTACAGTAATAACTGATCATGCTCTAAAAAGCACTAAGGGAGAAAGGTGATGAACAACCTACAAAGTAAAAAATTTTCACAATCACAATAATGACTGTAGTTCAAAGCACAGTAATTATCTACCAACCACCTTATTGTCAAATCTATATTTCAAGTGACTACCTTGATGTCTCTCAGAATCAATTTTTACCTCAAATTCTAATTAACAACACAGAAGACAAGCAATAGTGATAAAAAGCATGTCTCTATTGAGTATCCCTAAATCTTCCTTGGAAGAATAATCTAGGTAGCTATACATTCCCACTTTTTCCATAACATTTGGAAATCCTCTCCAACACCCTCCCCCCAACTTTCACTTTTACTAAAGCAAAGCAAAATACTATTATGTGGCATAAGGAAAATAACAGCTGTTGCTGAAATTTTTTAAAAATGACCCAAAGTTCAAAAGACTCCAAACAGTATTGAATACTGCCTATACACAACATTTGTACACTATGTAATTAGAAAGTTATCAAACTCATAAACTAATACTTTAAAAATGTTTATCCATTGTTTGTTACTAGTACATTTTATAGTAAGCAATGAAAAAGCTATATAATGGGGGGGTAAATTAAGCACTTACTTTTAACCAAATGGCTAAAAATCTTATAAATATATTAGACGGTAATCTTGGAAATATACACACAATGACAATAAATATACAATTGACAAATGAAAACAACTGCATTAACTTACATTCACATTATGAAACTGCTGTTTCCAACATTCATAACTCCAAACATTTTCTAAAACTTTACATGGAAGCTTCTTGGATTTTTTATTGTGGTAAAACACATAAACATAGAATTGACCATTTTAACGAATTTTAAGTGTATGATTCACTGGTATCAAGAACATTCACATTGTTGTGCAACCACATTTCCATCAATCGCCAGAAATTTTAATCTTGCCAAATTGAAACTCTGTACTCATAAAACAATAACTTCCCACTCCCTTCTCCCCCAGCCCCTGAAAACCACTGTGCTACCTTCTGTCTCTGAGTTCAACTGCTCTAAGTAACTCATAAAAGTGGAATCATACAATATTTGTCCTTTTGTGTCTGGCATATTTCACTTAGCATAATGTCTGCAAGGTTCAATGTGTTAGAATTTCACTCCCTTTTAAGTCTGAATAACAGGCCATTGTATGTATACACTGTATTTTGTTTATCTATTCATCCACAGATGACTATTTGAGTTGCTTCTACCTTTTGCTAGCATGAATAATGCTGGTATGAACGTAAGTGTACTAATATCTGTTGGAGTTCCTTCTTTTAATTATTTTGGATATATACCAAATGAAATTGCTGGATCAGATGGCAATACTATGCTTAATATTTTGATGAATTGCCATGCTTTTTCCACAGAGGCTGCACCATTTTACATTCCCACCAACAATGCACAAATATTCCAATTTTTCCACATCCTCGCCAATACTTACATCCTTTTCCTTTTGTTTTGTTTTTTTAAATAACAGCTATCCTAAAGGTGTGAAGTGGTATCTCATTTGTATTTTATTTGCATTTCCCTAATGATTAATGATATTGAGCATCTTATCATGGGCTTACTGGGCATCTGTATATCTTCTTCGCAGAAATGTCTCTTCAAAGTCTTTTCTGATTTTTGAATTGGGTTGTTTGTTTTTTTGTTGTTGACTTGTCGGAGTTACTCACATATCCTGGATATAAATCCCTTATCTGATGTAAGATTTACAAAGAGTTTCTCCTATTCTCTGGGTTGTCTTTGTACTCTGACAGTGTCCTTTCACGCACAGAAGTTTTTTGTTTTGTTTTTTAAATTTTGATGTAGTCCTACTGACCCAATTTTTCTTTTGCTTACTATGCTTTTGGTGTCATATCCAAGAAATTCCATTGCTAAATCCAATGTCATGAAGTCTTCTATGTATGAAGAACATATCCCTCTGTTTTCTTCTAAGAGTTTTATAGCTTTGGCTTTTAAGTTTAGCTTTTAATCCATTTTAAGTTAATATTTGCGTACGTTGTAATGTAAGGTCTAACTTGTTTTGCATGTGGATACCCAGTTTCCCCAACACCATTTGTTGAAGACTATCACATCTCCACTGAATGATCTTGGCAGCCTTGTCGAAAATTATTGACCATATATGTTAGAGTTTACTTCTGTGCCTTTACTGTCTTTTATTTGTTTATATGCCTGTCTTTATGTCAGTGTCACACTGGTTGATCACTATAGCTTTGTAGTAAATTTTGCAATCAGGAAGTATGATTTCCTCCAATTTTCTTCTTCTTTTTCAAGATTATTTGGGCTATTCTGAGTCCCTAGAGATTTCACAGGAATTTTAGGATGGATTTTTTTTTTACATTTCTTCAAAAAATGTCATCTGGATTTTCATACAGATTGCACTGAATCTGCAGATCACTTTGAGTAGGATTGACATCTTAACAATATTAAGTCTTCCAATTCATGAACACAGGATGCCTTCCCATTTACTTGTCTTCTTTAATTTCTTTCAGCAATGCTTTATATTTTCAGCATACAAATATTTCACTTGTTTTGTTAATTACCAAGTACTTTATTATTTTTAATGATATTTGAAATGGAACTTTTTCTTAATTTCCTTTCTATATTGTTCATTGTTAGTGTACAGAAACAAAACTTACTTTTGCATATTGATTTTATATCCTGCAAATTTGCTGAATTTGTTATTCTAACAGGGGTTTTTTGTAAAATATTTAAGATTTTCTATATATAAGATTGTGTCACCTGTGAAGATTATAGGATTTTTGCATACATTCTTTAAATGATTTTCCTGAAGATTATCTGGAATGCTAGTTAAGAAGGCACATAAAAGTTTGAATTCTCTAAGTCTTTAGTGTTTGCCAACAGCCATTTCTCTGACTCCATTCAAGCTGTCCACTGATGCATTAGTACATCATTAAACAGAACTACTCCTCATTGTAGGCATAGTAATAGGATTAAATTGACCTGGCTCCCAACCAAAAGCAACACCACTAACATTAAAATATTTTCATCGTGAATCAGTAATGCCATATTAATGGAAGCTGAAGGCTTCTAGAAGTTTTTGCCTCATTTGCATATACGTACATACTCAGAATTCTCTTCCAAAAAAATATAGCCATTTAAAGGAAACCCCAGTGCACAATTTAGAAAAGAGATGTAGAAAAGTAGTAAAATATCCAACTTGCAGCCAGTTGCCAACACATTTTTCCATGCTACCTCATTTATGTTATATTTTCTTTAGTCTACCTAATTTTATGACTTTAATTCTTCACACACACACACACACACACAAAACAGGATGATTCTCCACGTTATGGAGGATCATATTCTGAACTTTGGTTGATCAAAAACTTTAGTTTATTCAGACTCTAAACTCTATCACATGTCATTAAACATACTTTTACTAGGCTCATATTCCCAATTTTGATGTTCATATTCAATTCAGAGTATCAGAGTCTTTCTTATCTCCTATTTTTTTTTTAGAGGCAGCCAGATATAGTACAGCAAGAAAAGTCTGCAGAAGCTGGGCTTGACTCCACATGGCACTTAATCAGAAACAAAGTATTTAATTACTTGGAGCCCAAGTTTTCTCATCTGGAATATGAAGCTAATGCTATTTTACCAATAGGATTTTTGTGAGGATACAATAAGTACTTTATAGGGTATTTTGCAAATATTAGTCGTTATTGTTACAGGAAGATATGCCATTTAAAAACAAATCAATTCAGACACTGACACATATAATGTACACATACATACATACATATATTATGACATTATATATATGTTATACAATTAGATATATACATATATACATATATATGTATATGTGTGTGTGCATGTGTGTGTGTGTGTGTGTATATATATATAATTCTCATAGACACACACAGAACTATGTGTCTTGCAATCTTTCTGAGTATGTTTCATGGTGGTTACAAAATACCATGCTAAAGAATGAATTATTTTTATACATGCTTAAATATTGACAAAAGACATAGATATACTGTTATTTGAGTATCTAATACATACAAAAATAATTTTATTCCATTTCTAACAACGAACCAATAGCTTCTAAAACATTACATTTTTACATACTACCTAAAGCAATCTACAGATATAATGTGCTACCTACCAAAATACCCATGGCATTTTCCATAGAAATAGAACAAATAATCTTCAAGTTTATATGGAACCACAAAGGAACATGAACTGACAAAGCAATCTTGAGAAAAAAGAACAAAGCTAAAGGCATCGCCCTCCCAGACTTTAGACTATACTACAAAGATACAGTAATCAAATTAGCATGGCACTGGCATAAAAGCAGACACATAGATCAATGGAACAGAATAAGGAGCCCAGAAATAAACCCACCCACCTATGGTCAATTATCTATGACAAAGGAGACAAGAATATACAGTGGAGAAAAGACAGCCTCTTCAATAAGTGGTGCTGGGAATACTGAACAGCTGCATGTAAAAAAAAAAAATGAGGTTAAGAACATTTTCTCAAACCACATACAAAAATAAACTCAAAATGGATTAAAGACCTAAATGTAAGACCTGAAACCATAAAACTCCAAGACGAGAATATAGGCAGAACACTCTTAGACATAAATCATAGCAATATTTTTTTGGATTTGTCTCCTAAGGCAAAAGAAACAAAAACAAAAATAAACAAATGGGACCTAATTAACCTTAAAAGCTTCTGCACAGCAAAGGAAACCATCAACAAAAGGAAAAGACAACCTACTCAATGGGAGAAAATATTTGCAAATGATAGGACTGATAAGGGGTTAATATCCAAAGTATATAAACAGATCACACAACTCAATATCAAAAAAAAACCCAACACAATTAAAAAATGGGCAGAAGACGTGAATAGACATTTTTCCAAAGAAGATATACAGATGGGCA
The DNA here is from genome assembly GCF_964341445.2 of Mesoplodon mirus. Lineage (NCBI taxonomy): Eukaryota > Metazoa > Chordata > Mammalia > Artiodactyla > Ziphiidae > Mesoplodon > Mesoplodon mirus. The sequence goes on from NC_138981.1 coordinate 31,358,310, forward strand.
ACAGGCAAATGAAAAGATGTTCAATATTGCTAATCATCAGAGAAATGCAAATGAAAACCACAATGAGATAACACCTCACACCAGTCAGAATCTCTACCATCAAAAAGTCTACAAAAGACAGCGGCAGTGGAGTTCGCCGCGCGCGGGTGGGGGCTCCCTGTCTCTTTGCTCGTGTCCGTCTTTTTTACGTTTCGCCTGAGTCCCGCTGGGCTTCCCCAGGCCTCAACATGTCGTACAACTACGTGGTAACGGCACAGAAGCCCACCGCTGTGAACGGCTGCGTGACCGGTGAGGCTGCCAGGGCAGGAGACCCCGGTGAGGGAGGGAGCTGGGGGGAACCGAGGCCTAGGGAAGCCCGCAGCCCCCAGGTTGCCGCCAGGACTGGGTCCAGGGAATGGAAGGCGCTGGCGGCCGAGGGACCTCCCACAGCCCACGGCTTAAAAGAAGCTGTCTCAACACGCGCCTTTGAGGGAGTAAAAGCTGCTCTTGAGGGTCCCCTTTCGTTCTTGGAGGTCACTTGGCCTCGAGGACAGGGACGCGCCCAGTGGGACAGAGAGTGGAGTGTGAGTTGTTTGGGCGGTGTTGCTTGGCCGCGAGATTGGCCTCGTGTGGTTAGGGGGGAAGGGGCGGTGATGATGGCGACTTTGGGGCAAGAGCCTGGGAGGTGCAGGAGGTGGAGGGATGTGAGGAATGTCCGTACTCACCTGAAAGAGAGGAGTGCGCTTTGCCTGGGGCTGTTGTTTACGAGAGGGAGCTGTTGGAGAAGAGGGTTTGGAATGGCCCAGCCCAGTCCTGGGTTTGCCTTGTTTGTTTATGCAAGAATTGTTAAGGACGCAAATGTCCAGAACCCAGCAATAATCATCTTGAACCAAGTTCTCAACAGAATATGAGGCCCTCAAACTTGTATTTTTATGTAAATCCGAATCATGATTCAGAAAGAAAACTGTTGTTGGGGAGTTGGAGGCTATGAAGGAGTGTGGATGGGGTTTTGGTAGACTGCTGGGAGGGCAAGAGGTGCAAACAAAACAAGGTTTTAAGATAAAGCTCTGAGAGTTCTCTTCGTTTGATCTAGTCTGTTTGGTAAAGATTTTGTGAAAATTCAAATTTGGACTGAATAGGGAGGAACACTTTCTCCAGCATCCCTTAATTAGAGTATGAGTCGGCCACTGTGGTAGGAAAAGTGAAATTTGAGGGCACAGAGCCATCTGAAGGGTTTTCACAGTCATTGGCAGTTGAAGGACATGCTGCTCTTAGGCCCAGTCCAGTTTCTTAATCTGATGAGGGAAGAAAAGAAAGGAAAAAAAAAAAAAAAGTCTACAAAAAACAAATGTTGGAGAGGATGTGGAAAAAAGAGAACCCTAGTATACTGTTGGTGGGAATGTAATTTGGTGCAGTCACTATGGAAAACACCATGGAGGTTCCTCAAAAACTAAAAATAAAACTACCATATGACCCAGCAATTCCACTCCTGGGTACATATCCAAAGAAAACAAAAACACTAATTCTAAAGATAGACATACCCCAGTGTTCACAGCAGCATTATTTACAATATCCAAGATATGGAAGCAACTCAAGTGTCCATCAATGGATGAATGGATAAAGAAGATGTGGTATGTATATACAATGGAATATTACTTGGCCATAAAGAAATGAAATTTTGCCATTTGCAACAACATGGATGGACTTAGAGGGTATTATGCTTAGTGAAACAAGTTAAACAGAAAAAGAAAAGTACTCTATGTTATCACTTATATGTGGAATCAAAAAAATAAAACGAATGAATATAACAAAACGGAAACAGACTCCCAGATATAGAGAACAAACTAGTGGTTACCAGTGAGGAGAGGGAAGCAGGGGGCAGCAAGATAGGAGTAGGGGATTAAGAGATACAAACTACTATGTATAGAATAAATAATCAACAAGGATATATTATATAGCACAGAGAAATGTAGTTATTATTTCATAATAACTTTAAATGGGGCATAATCTATAAAAATAATGAATCACTATGTTGTACACCTGAAACTAACATAATATTGTAAATCAACTATACTTCAATTTTTAAATATTAAGAATAATAAAAGTATAAATAGTGAAAAAATCATATTGATATAGTGGTGATGTTAAAATAAAACTAAGAGGAAAGTCAAAACACACTAATAGAACATTTTTTAATGACACTATATTATTTGTAGCATACGAAAGAAAAATAAGTTTTAAAAATGAATATTCTACGTTGCAAATACTTCCTACAATGGCAGGCATTCAAAAAACTTGTTGAATAACAAGAATACTGATTAGATTTCCTGCAGGTTCTGCCTTTAGAAGTTTGGAAATAGAGCTAGTCATCCCTGGAGGTGTTTTGGGACCAGTATCAATATCATGAAATTGAAAAACAAAGTTGACTTATACCACTACATATTTTTGATTTGATCTTTGATTACTCTTGGGCTGCATTAAGTTTTATGCTTATCTTGTCACCAAGACAAGTATATTTTATCTCTCTGACTCAAATTGAACACTTGTCAGCAAAACATTATTATGAGCATTTAATTCCCCATTCATATGTTGTGAAAGGAACCAGCATGGTTATCACAATAATTTAAAAATGAATAAAAATCAACATAAGAATTTATTACATTTTGTGCTTAAGGCTCCATAAAATTTACTGACCTTGATTCATTTCTGGAATTAGAACCCCATTATGACCAAAGTTTTCTTAATATAGAATTGACATTGATACACATTTTCTGCATATGTATTCAGGTAATTAAGCTTTATCTCCCTATTTGTAAGACCACTAGACAGTTTTCCCTTTTAATCTGATAACTGCAAACTATGGCAAAAACAGAAAGTCAGACAACCAAACTCACTCTATACCTTTCAGAATGTGGAGTTTTTACTGAGAATCAGCCACTCAGCCAGGCACTACATTTTCCATAGAGTTCAGTGCGGCCATATACCTGTTTTATCCAGTGAAAAGTGCAGAGAACTGACGGGCATCACTTCTCTAACATGACTTTTCAGAAGCTACTGTGGCTTTTCTATCTTCTCTTCCCCTATTCGGTGGCTAGATGCAAAAGAAAATGATGACCTGGACTTTAGAGAAGGTGGAACCACAATAGAAGGAGCTATGGTCCTTGATGATCCCTGGAAAATTATTAGTTGCCAACAAGGAACACCTGCATTGGACTTACACCTGGACTACAAATAAATTATTGTTTTAAGTCATTGATATATCCCCACATGTGTTTATATGGTACAGCAGCCGTATTGCCCTAGCTTATAAAATAACATGCAATCACACTTTGTGTCTGTTGAGTTAAATAAAGTTATTAAAATCTGGTTGTATCAGGTCATCCAGTATAAAGTATGTTCTTTGGGAGAGAAAGAGCAGATGAATAGTTAAACAGTTTGTGTCACCTCAAAGTCTGTGGGACTAGAGCGTGTCAGCCAAGTGATATATTCTCATTTTACTAATAAACTGAGAAAATATTACTACCCAGTCAAAACTAGAAAACAAATTAGGAGGTTTATGATAAATGTGGCATTTTGCATTTGAAATATAATCCAGTTTCATGGAGAGGTCATCTTTAAAGTCTAGAACAGTGGCAAAACTGAAAAAAAAAAAGTTAAACATACAGTTACTACCAATAAACTCTTAGTACAAACTAGGTATAAAGTAACAAGCTAAGTGAATTTTGTGGTATACGAAAATGGAGTAAAACCTTTTGTGTTTCAGGAATATGTGCTCCATAGGTTGGTATAACTGGAAGTTAGACTGATAATGGGTAGAGAACACATTTTGGAAAGCGGTAAAGGCTAGGCATAGAAAGCTAGATTTTATTTAGTAGGAAAATGGGATTTTATGAGCAGAAGAATGACATGCTCAGATCTGTCATTTTTAAACACTAATTATGGTACCATATGGACAATGGTTTGAAGCAGAAGGAAATTACAGACTGAGAGACTAGCTAACGTACTACTGCAATAGTCCAGGCAGCAATTTTCCTGGGTTATCTAGCAGCGAGTGTAGAATTTAAAGCCACGCCCTCCAATACTGCTATTTGGAATGGGGAACTTTATATTTACAATGATCTAATACTCATAAAATTAATATCGAAAGTATAATAAATTCTTAGGCATAAAAAGGAGCTTTACTTCTTGGAATTTGTTCTCTCTGCTTGATGATCAACTGATGTATTATTTTTACTTTTTCTAATCTAACTATATTCAAGGTAGCCAGTTTCTAAAGCAGTATAAAGATATCAATTAGATAATGAGTTGCATGAAATTAAATGTGTTTGCACAATACAAAACATACATTTGAGAGAGTACACTAACTCTAATATTAATTCATTTATTTACTGTTCATTAAATATTTATTGATTTCCTACTGTTTTAGGCCCTGGAAATACAACAGTGAAGAAAATGTACAACATACTTGCCTTATGAAGCTTAAATTTGGGGACTAGCAGTAAAAATAAGGATAAATAAATAAACAAAATCAGGTTACAGCAAGTGCTATGAAGAAAACCAGAACAGGCTAAAGAGACAGAGAACAAAAGGGATGGAGGAGTTATTTCTGTTTAGAGAGGATCTACAGGGAAGGCCATTCAAAAGAAGTGACATTTAAAAATAAAGTTGGATGAAAACAACAGTTGAGTCCAGTGATGACTCTCTGAAGAAAAGTCATTTTCATACTAAAGGATCAGCAAGTGCAAAGGCCCTGAGGCAGAACCTCATCTGGCACATGGCTCCCAGTGAGGCTGGATCTGAGTGTGAAGTAAAGTCACAGAGAACGTATCATTAGCTCATGCAATATTCATTTGGATTAAAAATCACTTTAATGTAAACTGAATTAGGTTTATCTCCAGTGAAATGCTTTTCAGAGACCACAAATCCTTTGGCCTACATCTAAGCATTCTTTGGAGGGATTCATATTCCTGTAATTGTGAAGCCATGTGGAAAGGCAGATGGAGCCATTCCTATTTAGTGACTGTGCCAGCCTTAGAAAGACTAAAACAGATTAGGTAAATGAGAGTTTGTCACACATAAGGTCTGACTGCTACAGATGGAAAAAAAAATAGCCACTATAAACCCACCAATTTAAGTAGATTTCTAAAGGTTTTAGCTAATGACACCATAAATGTCATCTCATCTATGAAGAATTCCCTAATTCTCATCCCCCAACACACAGACACGCACAGATATTCACACACTCACACACATACAGCCCTAAACCAACACCCTCTCTTGCATTCTCACAGGGCTTTGTTCATATTACCATCATATCAAGGGTTGCAGTTGTGTCTTCCTAATATTTTCAAAATATTTGGATCCTAGAAGATGCATAATAGTTTGTTAAATGGAACCAAATAAGATTCCCTGTGATGACCGTCTAATCGCTATGGGTCTCTGTGTTACATTTGTTATTCCAGTGGTTGACTATTTTAGTACTACAGAGAGACAAAATAATCCAAGCAACCAACTCATATTTAAAGCACTAGTTAGGTTATCAAGAATGAGAGGATTTCATTTCATCTCTAAGGTACATTATTCCTAAGGATTAGTTCAAGACGTAAAAATAGCCTAGAAGTTAAATGAAACAATTCCAGGTCTAATGGATAAGAGGACACCAATGTACTTATCAAAAGTCCTAGTAAACCCTAGCTAAGTCAGTAATTCTCTGATACTCACACTGATTATATCATACCCAGTGTTGGGGTTAATAGGAGAAAAAACTCTGAAACCAGCCTAGAAGAAGACAGACCTCGAAGACAGGTATAGAAGAGCAGACTGTCAGAGTCTAAATGATGAGGGCTTTGGTTTGCCACTCATAATTTACTATGGTAAATCACCAGCTCTTCCCCAAAGCAGATACTGCTGCAAAACATTTCTGATTCCTCCCTGAGGTCATTTAAATAGGTCTTTGCTTCATTCTTTAATGCCATTATTAATTGATGGCATATTCTACTACATGCACTTCTTACATCCCATAAGATAGATTGCCTTTTTATGGCCTATTGGCCCAACTACTAATTTAATATAAGTCATTAATAATAGAAATAAATTATACACTTCCATTTCCTAACCTTTTCTCTCTGCTTTTACAAGGGGGGAAAACAGCAATTTAATTAAAAGAAATATAAACATCATGTTACAAATCAGTAATAGCATGAATGATAACAGCCCTTACTGAGCAACATACTATTTTAAGTACTTCACATACAATAGCCAATTTATTATTACTGGCCATATTTTGCAAATGAGGAAACCGAGGCACAAATTGATTATGTAAATTGTTCATGGTCACACAGCTGGTAACTAGCAGCTCCAGGATACAAAGGAAGACAATATGGCTTTACAGCCCATGCTCTTAACTCCTACATGTACAGTGCTCCTGTAGTAGGTGTTTGAAATAAATAGGAATTGTCTGAGAAGTGAGGAGAATTTTTCACTGTATGTGAACTAAGTAATCACTCTCTAATCCACCTCTGTATCCTAAAGAGCTAATACAGAATGATCTAAGAACTCAGACCCAATCAAGTCCCCTACGTCAATGGTACTGGGTCCTAGCATAATTTCCCATGATGGCGAGCATAACCACCTTGGGAAGGGACCCTTCACACTTGGAACACAACCTAATTGTTCAAGTTCAAATGGCTTCATGGCAACTCATTCAGACCCACATGTTCCAAGACAACACCACAGAGTGCCACAACAACTCCTCTAGTTAACAAATTCTGACCAACCCTGGTTCAAAATAGTCCTAGAACCATTCAAGTGCAGCCCATAAAATTCTCTAAGTACCCTTCCCTGTGTTCCTCTCTTGAGGCTATGAAGAGTCTGTGAAAGTCCTGCTTTCCCTTGTGCAATAAGTTTAACAAGATCAGCTTTCTTGATAATAACATTTCTCTGGAGGATTCTGTGGTTGTTTGTACAGTACTCATACATAAACCAACACCAGAATTGAAAGTCTGGAGTTTGTCCTAAGCAAGAGAAATGTCCAGTTACTAGATGTGGCCCATTTTCTTTTTTATTCTTTTCCTTTTTAACTCCTCATGAGTGGTGTTTGTTAGTTTTCAACATTTTATTTTCTGAATAACCAGACTTTTAAAAAGTCTGCATATGGTCCATTCCCACATTCTATTTCTCAATATCCCATGTCAGAACTATATTTCTATTTATAGCTTAATTTCACCCTAATGACACTTGCAATATGTGATATTCTGATATCTGACCCATCCTATAACACAGGAAATATATAATTCTCAGTAGGAAAACACATGAAATGGCGAACAACATAACAAAGTCAACTTAAGATGAAGTGGCTGGGGGAACCTTTAAGATGGCGGAGGAGTAAGACGTGGAGATCACCTTCCTCCCCACAAATACATCAAAAATACATCTACATGTGGAACAACTCCTACACAACACCTACTGAATGCTAGCAAAAGACCTCAGACTTCCCAAAAGGCAAGAAAATCCCCAAGTACCTAGGTGGGGCAAAAGAAAAAAGAAAACACAGAGACAAAAGAATAGGGATGGGACCTGCACCAGTGGGAGGGAGCTGTGAAGGAGGAAAGGTTTCCACACACTAGGAAGCCCGTTCATGCATGGAGACCGGAGGTGGGCGGGGGGAAAGCTTCAGAGCTATGGAGGAGAGCGCAGCAACAGGAGTGCAGAGGGCAAAGTGGGGAGATTCCCTCATAGAGGATGGGTGCCGACCAGCACTCACCAGCCTGAGAGGCCTGTCTGCTCACCCGCAGGGGTGGGTGAGGGCTGGGAGCTGAGGCTCTGGCTTCGGAGGTCAGACCCCAGGGAGAGGACTTGGGTTGGCTGCGTGAACACAGCCTGAAGGGGGCTAGTGCACCACAGCTAGCCGGGAGGGACTCCAAGAAAACGTCTGGACCTGCCTAAGAGGGAAGAGACCATTGTTTCGGGGTGCACGAGGAGAGGGGAATCCTTCCCCATGTGCCCAGAGAAGGCAGAGCACTGCCTAAGCGAGCTCCAAAGACGGGCGCAAGCGCGACTATCAGCTCAGACCCCAGAGATGGGCATGAGACGCTAACGCTCCAGCTGCAGTCACCAAGAAGCCTGTGTGCAAGCGCAGGTCACTATCCACACACACCCCCACCTGGGAGCCTGTGCAGCCCGCCACTGCCAGTGTCCCGTGATCCAGGGACAACTTACCTGGGAGAACACACGGTGTGCCTCACGCTGCTGCAATGTCATGCCGGCCTCTGCCAAGGCAGGCTCGCCCTGCATTCCAATTATGACTACCGTACCACTGCCTCCCCCTGGCCTGAGTGAGCCAGAGCCCCCTAATCAACCGCTGCTTTAACCTCCTCCTGTCTGGGCAGGGAACAGATGCCAGAGAGCGACCTACATGCAGAGGCGGGTCCAAATCCAAAGCTGAACCCCAGGAGCTGTGCGAACAAATTAGAGAAAGGGAAATCTCTCCCAGCAGCGGATTAAATCCCTACAATCAACTTGATATACCCAACATCTATGGAATACCTGCATAGACAACAAATTGTCCCAAAACTGAGGCAGTGGACTTCGGGAGCAACTACAGACTTGGGGTTTGCAGACTGAGACTGATTTCTTTCTGATTTTTATGTTTATCTTAGTTTAGTTTTTAGCACTTATTATCACTGGTGGGTTTATTGGTTTGTTTGCTCTCTTCTTTTGTTCTTTTATTTTTATTTTTTTTAATAGTTTTATTTTTTTTTCTTTCATTTTTTTCTCCCTTTTCTGCTGAGCTGTGTGGCTGACAGGGTACAGGTGCTCCGGCCTGGGGCCAGGGCTGAGCCTCCAAGGTGGGAGAGCTGAGTTCAGGACACTGGAACACCAGAGACATCCCAGCCCCACAAAATAACAATCGACAAGAGCTCTCCCAGTGATCTCCGTCTCAACACTAAGACCCAGCTCCACCCAACGGCCAGCAAGCTCCAGTGCTGGACACTCCATGCCAAACAACTAGCAATACAGGAACACAACCACACCCATTAGCAGAGGGGCTGTCTAAAATCACAGTAAGTTCACAGACACCACAAAACACACAAACAGATGCAGCCCTGACCACCAGAAAGACAAAATCCAACCTCAGCCACCAGAATGAGAGCACCAGTGCCCTCCACCAGGAAGCCTACACAACCCACTGAACCAACCTCACCCACTGGGGGCAGACACCAAAAACAATGGGAACTATGAACGTGCAGCCTGCAAAAAGGAGACGCCAAACACAGTAAGTTAAGCAAAATGAGAAGACAGAGAAACACAGCACATGAAGGAGCAAGAAAAAAACCCACCAGACTAAACAAATGAAGAGGAAACAGGCAGTCTACCTGAAAAAGAATTCAGAAGAATGATAGTAAAGGTGATGCAAAATCTTGGAAACAGAATGGATAAAATACAAGAAACATTTAACAAGGACCTAGAAGAACTAAAGAGCAAACAACAATGATGAACAACACAATAAATGAAATTAAAAATTCTCTACAAGGAATCAATAACAGAATAACTGAGGCAGAAAAACAGATAACTGGAAGATAAAAGAGTGAAAATAACTACTGCAGTGCAGAATAAAGAAAAAAGAAATGAAAAGAATTGAGGAGAGTCTCAGCGACCTCTCGGACAACATTAAACGCACCAACATTCGAATTATAGGGGTCCAAGAAGAAGAAGAGAAAAAGAAACAGTCTCAGAAAATATTTGGAGATATTAGAGTTGAAAAATTCCCTAGCATGGGAAAGGAAATAGTTAATCAAGTCCAGGAAGCACAGAGTCCCATACAGGATAAATCCAAGGAAACACATGCCAAGACACATATTAATCAAACTATCAAAAATTAAATACAAATTGGGAGACTGGGATTGACATATATACAATAATATGTATTAAAAAACTAAATACAAAGGAAAAATATTAAAATCAGCAAGGGAAAAGCAACAAATAACATACAAGGGAATCCCCATAAGATTAACAACTGATCTTTCAGCAGGAACTCTGCAGGCCAAAAGGGAGTGCCGGGACATATTTAAAGTGATGAAAGGGAAGAACCTACAACCAAGATTACTCTACCCAGCAAGGATCTCATTCAGAATCCATGGAGAAAATAAAACATTTACAGACTAACAAAGTTAAGAGAATTCAGCACCACCAAACCAGCTTTACAACAAATGCTAAAGGAACTTCTCTAGGCAGGAAACACAAGAGAAGGAAAAGACCTAAAAGAACAAACCCAAAACAATTAAGAAAATGGGAACAGGAACACACACATCGATAATGACCTTAAATGTAAATGGATTAAATGCTCCAACCAAAAGACATAGACTGGCTGAATGGATCCAAAAACAATACCCATATACATGCAGTAGGCAAGAGACTCACTTCAGACCTAGGGACATTTACAGACTGAAAGTGAGGGGATGGAAAAAGATATTCCATGCAAATAGAAATGAAAAGAAAGCTGGAGTAGCAATTCTCATATCAGACAAAATGGACGTTAAAATAAAGACTATTACAAGAGACAAAGAAGGACACTACATAATGATCAAGGGATCAATCCAAGAAGAAGATACAACAACTGTAAATATTTATCCACCCAACATAGGAGTACCTCAATACATAAGGCAAATGCTAACACCCATAAAAGGGGAAATCGACAGTAACACAATCATAATAAGGGATTTTAACACTCCACTTTCACCACTGGACAGATCATCCAAAATGAAAATGAATAAGGAAGCACAAGCTTTAAATGCCACATGAGGCAGGATGGACTTAATTGATATTTATAGGACATTTCACCCATAAACAACAAAATACACCTTCTTCTCAAGTGCTCATGGAATATTCTCCAGGACAGATCATGTCTTGGGTCACAAATCAAGCCTCAGTAAATTTAACAAAATTGAAATTGTATCAAGTATCTTTTCTGACCACAACGCTATAAGACTAGATAGCAACTCCAGTAAAAATTATAAAAAATAGGGCTTCCCTGGTGGTGCAGTGGTTGGGAGTCCACCTGCCGATGCAGGGGACACGGGTTCGTGCCCCGGTCCGGGAGGATCCCACATGCTGCGGAGCGGCTGAGCCCGTGAGCCATGGCCGCCGGGCCTGCGCGTCCGGAGCCTGTGCTCCGCAACGGGAGAGGCCACAACAGTGAGAGGCCCATGTACCCCAAAAAAAAAAAAAAAAAAAAAAAGTTAGCAAAAGAAAAGACATCATAAAGATCAGATCAGAAATAAATGAAAAAGAAACAAAGGTAACGAAAGCAAAGATCAATAAAACCAAAGAATGGTTCTATGAGAAGATTTTAAAAATTGATAAACCATTAGCCAGACTCATCAAGAAAAAAAGTGAGAAGACTCAAATCAACAGAATTATAAATGAAAAAGAAGAAGTAACAACTGACACTGCAGAAATACAAAGGATCATGAGAGATTACTACAAGCAACTATATGCCAATAAAATGGAAAACCTGGAAGAAATGGACACATTCTTAGAACAGCACAACCTTCCAAGAAGAAATAGAAAATATGAACAGACCAATCACAATCACTGAAATTGAAAGTGTGATGGAAAATATTCCAACAAACAAAAGCCCAGGACCAGATGGCTTCACAGGCGAATTCTATCAAACACTTACAGAACAGCTAACACCTATTCTACTCAAACTCTTTCAAAATATAGCAGGGGGAGGAACACTTCCAAACTCATTCTATGAGGCCACCAGCACCCTGATACCAAAACCAGACAAACATGTCACAAAAAAAGAAAACTACAGGCCAATATCACTGATAAACATAGACGCAAAAATCCTCAAAACAATACTAGCAAACAGAATCCAACAGCACACTAAAAGAACCATACACCATGATCAAGTGGGGTTTATTCCAAGAATGCAAGGATTCTTCAATACATGCAAATCAAACAATGCGATACACCATATTAACAACCTGAAGGATAAAAACCACATGATCATCTCAATAGATGCAGAAAAAGCTTTCAACAAAATTCAACACCAATTTATGATAAAAACTCCCCAGAAAGCAAGCATAGAGGGAACCTACCTCAACATAATAAAAGCCATATGTGACAAACCTGTAGTCAACATCGTTCTCAATGGTGAAAAACTGAAACCACTTCCATTAAGATCAGGAACAACCCAAGGTCGCCCACTCTCACCACTATTATTCAACATAGTTTTGGAAGTTTTAGCCACGGCAATCAAAGAAACAGAAATAAAAGGAATCCAAATTTGAAAAGAAGAAGTAAAACTGTCACTGTTTGCAGATGACATGATACTATACATAGAGAATCCTAAAGATGCCACCAGAAAACTACTAGAGCTAATCAATGAATTTGGGAAAGTAGCAGGATACAAAACTAATGCACAGAAATCTCTGGCATTCTTATACACTAATGATGAAAAATCTGAAAGTGAAATTAAGAAAACACTCCCATTTACCATTGCAACAAAAAGAATAGGATACCTAGGATTAAACCTACCTAAGGAGACAAAAGACCTGTATGCAGAAAACGGTAAGACACTGAAGAAAGAAATTAAAGACAATACAAACAGATGGAGAGATATATCATGTTCTTGGATAGGAAGAATCAACATTTTGAAAATGACTATACTACGCAAAGCAATCTAGAGATTCAATGCAATCCCTATCAAACTACCAATGGCATTTTTGACAGAACTAGAACAAAAAATTTCACAATTTGTATGGAAACACAAAAGACCCCGAAGGGCCAAAGCGATCTTGAGAAACAAACACCGAGCTGGAGGATTCAGGCTCCCTGACTTCAGACTAGACTACAAAGCTACAGTAATCAAGACAGTATGGTCATGGCACAAAAACAGAAGTACAGATCAGTGGAACAGGATAGAAAGCCCAGAGATAAATCCATGCACATATGGTCACCTTATCTTTGACAAAGGAGGCAAGAATGTACAATGGAGAAATGACAGCCTCTTCAATAAGTGGTGCTGGGAAAACTGGACAGCTACATGTAAAAGAATGAAATTAGAACACTCCCAGCACCATACACAAAAAATAAACTCAAAATGGATTAAAGACATAAATGTAAGGCCAGACACTAACAAACTCTTAGAGGACAACAGGCAGAACATTTTATGACATAAATCACAGCAAGATCCTTTTTGACCCACCTCCTAGACAAATGGAAATAAAAACAAAAATAAACAAATGGGAACTAATGAAACTTAAAAGCTTTTGCATAGCAAAGGAAACCATAAACAAGACGAAAAGACAACCCTCAGAATGGGAGAAAATATTTGTAAAGAAAGCAACTGACAAATGATTAATCTCCAAAATATACAAGCAGCTCATGCAGCTCAGTATCAGAAAAACAAACAACCCAATCCAAAAATGGGCCGAAGACCTAAACAGACATTTCTCCAAAGAAGATATACAGATTGCCAACAAACACATGAAAGGATGCTCAACATCACTAATCATTAGAGAAATGCAAATCAAAACTACAACGAGGTATCACCTAACACCAGTCAGAATGGCCATCATCAAAAAATCTACAAACAATAAATGCTGGAGAGGGTGTGGAGAAAAGGGAACCCTCCTGCACTGCTGGTGGGAATGTAAATTGATACAGCCACTATGGAGAGCAGTTTGGAGGTTCCTTAAAAAATTAAAAATAGAACTACCATATGACCCAGCAATCCCACTACTGGGCATATACCCTGAGAAAACCACAATTCAAAAAGAGCCATGGACCACAATGTTCAATGCAGCACTATTTACAATAGCCAGGGCATGGAAGCAACCTAAGTGTCCCTCGACAGATGAATGGATAAAGAAGATGTGGCACATATATACAATGGAATATTACTCAGCCATAAAATAAACGAAATTCCGTTATTTCTAGTGAGGTGGATGGACCCAGAGTCTGTCATACAGAGTGAAATAAGTCAGAAAGAGAAAAACAAATACCGTATGCTAACACATATATATGTAATGTAAAAAAAGGAAAAAAAACTAATTTTGAAGAACCTAGGGGCAGGACAGGAATAAAGATACAGACGTAGAGAATGGATTTGAAGATACAGGGAATGGGAAGGGTAAGCTGGGACGAATTGAGAGAATGGCATTGACATATATACATGACCAAATGTAAAACAGATAGCTAGTGGGAAGCAGCTACATCGCACAGGGAGATCAGCTTGGTACTTTGTGACCATCTAGAGGGGTGGAATAGGGAGGGTGGGAGGGAGACGCAAGAGGGAGGGGTATGGGGATATATACATACGTATAGCTGATTCACTTTGTTATACAGCAGAAACTAACACAACATTGTAAAGCAATTATACTACAATAAAGATGTTAAAAAAAAAAGAAAAAAAAAGAAGAAAAAAGATAAAGTGGCCATCAGAAAGAGATATGTAAAGATTAACGATGTCTGAAATTCCAGAGCAGGAGACATGGCCTGCTAGTAGGCAAGGGCTCCAGGACTGTGACAGAAAAATAGTTTTCTACTCCATTTTGCTAAAATAAGTTATTAAAATAATTTAATAATATAATCAACATGTACTGAGTACCCCTTCAGGCCAGTCGTGAGACTATGCCCCAAGGGAAATTCATAAGACACAACTTCTCCTTTCAAGCTGTTTAAATCCACAGTAATTTACACTAAAACACTAATTCCAAGCACGTTTTAAGTTAATCTGGATTTATTCTTTCAGAGGAGTTCTTTGAGGTAGTGTACTGATTAATGCAGAATAAATTGTTTCAAGTACAGTGAGGGACTGTTCCCCAAGCTTTCCTATTTATGAAACCTCAAAGCTACACCACTGATCTTCTGAAATGCTTAATTATCTAAACAAAGTAAATAAACTTGTCCAGCCAAAAGTATGCTTGTGCATGAAGCCAATGTTTTATGGTTATAAAAAGTCAGACAAAAGTAGTATGAAGTTAGAAACATATTATATTGCATTTTATTCACTGATAAAGTGAATGAAGCTAAATGGGTCATAAAAATGTATATCCAGTTTTATAGGGCATGAGGCATATCCAGCAGCAAAAATTTCTCTCTTTCTTTATTTTTACAGTAATTAAAAGTAAGCAACAAGCCCCACAATTATCTGAGTAATTAGACTTTCTCAATTAAAAATGAATGCTGATAAGATTAGCAAGATTTCTAGGTCACTTTTATTTTGCACCACCATTAATTTATCCAGGTCAGAATCTTACAGCGAGCACTGGGGACTAGACAGGGAGTTCCTAGTTATTAAGACTGATTTTTTTTTTTTTTAGGGAAAAAAAATCCTACCAAGCTGAGGAATCAATGGGAAGACGCATTTAAAATAATTAGGATAGGGCCTCCCTGGTGGCGCAGTGGTTGAGAGTCCGCCTGCCGATGCAGGGGATACGGGTTCGTGCCCCGGTCTGGGAGGATCCCATATGCCGCGGAGCGGCTGGGCCCGTGAGCCATGGCCGCTGGGCCTGCGCATCCGGAGCCTGTGCTCCGCAACGGGGGAGGCCACAACAGTGAGAGGCCCGCATACCGCAAAAAAAAAAATAAAAAAAAAATAAAATAATTAGGACAGTGACTAATGTGTTATAAACACTCAATAAATATTAATGGTTATTATTTTATCAAAACACTCTTTAAGTAAATGTGGAAATCTGACAAAACTTACTCACAAATAAAGAGGACCCTTTAAGATTGTTTATGGTAAGAATTAAATATACTTTTTCATCTGTTCTTATTCTTCTTGTGAATCTCATTACTCTTTCTTTCATTTGGGGGAAATGATGTTTCCTTTAGATGAGGAGACTACAATAAGTAATAAGAACTCTGAATTGAGAACTTGAGCAAAGCACCTATCCAAAAGAAATGCATATATTTTAAACTTTAGGACAGATTATCCTTTTCATTGGTAAAGCTTCACCTTCCTTTCCAATCAGGATTTGGATATGCAAGTGCAAAGCAAAGACACTTTTTTTGCAAAGGGGAAATTTCAGATGCTTCCCCAAAGAGCCAAACTGTTTCTCATACTCATGTAAATATCTATTATAAGGATGGGAGCAGCTACTTTCTGCAGATTAGCTTTATTTTAGAAAGGCTTTTTTTCCAGTATGGAATTAGACATCCTTGTGCCCTGTGCCTACTGTTGCTCAAATTTGGGTGTTGAGAGTGTGTGTGTGTGTTCATGCGCATAACTACACACACATGTATATGTACACACCTGTGTTTGTACAAGCATGCCTCGGCGATATTGTGGGTTTGGTTCCAGACTACCGCAATAAAGTGAATATCGCAATAAAGTGAGTCACATGAATGTTCTGGTTTCCCAGTACATATAAAAGTTATGTTTACACTATACTGTAGTCTGTTAAGTATGCAATAGCATTATGTTTAAAAAACGTACATACCTTAATTAAAAAATACTTTGTACCTAAAAAAAGTCAAAACAATTACAATAGTAACCTCAAAGATCATCAAACACAGATCAACCTAACAAATGAAATAATAATAAAGAAATTCAAAATATTGCAAGAATTACCAAAATGTGACAGAGAGATACAAAGTGAGCAAATGCTGTTGGAAAAATGGAGACAATAGATTTGCTTGAAGCAGAGTTGCCACAGACCGTCAATCTGTAAAAAATGCAATTACCTGCGAAGCACAATGAAGCGAAAAGCAAGGTATGCCTGTACAAGAAGTGATCCCAGTGAGAATTCTGGAAGGAGGTATGCATCCAATCATTACTGGAAAAGACTATGAAGGAGACCTAGGCTTGATGTAGTTCAACAAAGACTTTGTAGCTGATACTGTTAATAAAAATTGAATAATCCAGAGTATAAGGGATACAGTGATTATTGTGTGATGATATGATTATCATGTGACACTGCCAGCTCAGAGGTGCAGAATAGTTTCCCCCAAAGAGAGTAAGAATTCCCATGGTCAATCATCCTTCAAAATAATAAGTTCTGGCAAAAAAGATAAGGATTTTGATGTAGGGTGAGAGGAGAAGTTTCTTGGTACCTCCTGTGATTTAAGTCCTGCAGAGATGAGCACTGTTGGACTACTCCCACTGAGGGGGGTTCAGCAGGCCCCAAAGCTATGGTTCAACAGACCGGTTAAACCAAGACTTGGATAGCAGAAAACCCTATGGAAGCTTTATTAATTTTCAACTGCTGCTGTAACAAATTCCCCCAAACTTAGTGGATTAAAACAACACAAATTATCTTACAGTTAAGTAGGTCAGTCTCACATGGGTTTCATTAGGCTAAAGTCAAGTGTCAGCAGGGCTATGTTCCTCTTTGCAGGCTCTAGGGGACAATCAGTTTCCTTGCTTTTTCCAGTTTTTAGAGGCCTGCTTCCTGTAACCGGTGGCTCACAGTCCTCTTCCTCCATCTCCAAAGCTAGCAACAGAGGGTACTGTCTTTCTCAAATTGCATCACTCTGACCTGCTCCTCTCTTTTTTTTAGTATCCATGTGGCTATAGGATCCCCTCAGCTAACCCAGGAAAATCTGCCTATTTTAAAGTCAGCTAATTAACAAGTTTAATTCCATATGCAATCTTAATTCTTTGTTGCCATGTAACATACATATTTATAGTTTCCAGGGATTATGATGTGGATATCTTTGGGGAGCCATTATTCTACCTAACATAGGAGGTTTAAACCTATAGACCTAAAAATAAAAGTCATATCTAGTACCCAGTTTTTACTTGGTCCATGATATAATTCTGTTCTGGCAACCCCAAACATTCAGTATCTTTAGAGACACAAATTATTTTTGTGAAATGGCTAATGTAGTATATTTTACTGAATGAAAATGGATATTTTAAGCCAATTGGTTATATGTGAATTATTTTATTATTCCACTGATAGGTGGCACAGTAGCTCACAAAGTGCCAAGAAACTGAGTTTCAAATGAAAGTCATCCTATTCCTCCTCTTTTATTACTGATTTAACTCCATACAAGGGAATCACTACTGGCTGGGAACCATGAAAAATACTGCTCAGACACAGTGACACATAATATTTATATTCACCTGCTCTCGTTTTTTTTCATGAAGATTTTTTGATAGCTGCATCAAAGAATTCTTTGTTGAACAGTTCCTTTTCACGGGATTTTTAAAATGCTTAACAAATTATCTGCATGTTTAAGTACTTTTTTTAGCATGAGAGTTCAGACATTTTTTAAATTTACTTTTTAAAATAAAATTCTTCACAGATTTTATAGATTATTTTTCTCCCATTCAAAAATAGTTTTGAGAAAACATTTAAATTATAATTATACCTCCCAATTTGTATTTCAGTTTAAATATGTCATCACTTTTATTTTTACCTAAGAAATCACTTGTAATATACCTTCTCCTTTATAAGCACCACATAATTTTCCATATAAATCGTGATAAATCCTCATAGTGCATGCATTAACCTAAAAAGCAAAGCAGTATGTAGTGTTTAAGTATATACAGTAATAACAAAACCCATTGAGACAAAATGTGTTTCATGTTTCCAATTGGAACAGTCAATCCTTACCATGGAAAGTGCCAAAAGGATTTTTTTTTCTTTTTCTTTTCTTTTTTTTTTTTTTGCGGTACGTGGGCCTCTCACTGTTGTGGCCTCTCCCGTTGCAGAGCACAGGCTCCAGACGCGCAGGCTCAGCGGCCATGGCTCACGGGCCCAGGCACTCTGCGGCATGTGGGATCTTCCCAGACTGGGGCACGAACCCGTGTCTCCTGCATCGGCAGGCGGACTCTCAACCACTGCGCCACCAGGGAAGCCCGCCAAAAGGATTTTTTATAAAATATGATCCACATAGAGAGTACTATAGCCACATATTCTGTATCTCTTCTCTATCTCTATCAATTCTTCTACCATATATGGAAATCCCAACTACAATCTAACATTCTTCTGCCCAACAGAACCATTCAATCCCTTTGATATGATGTGCTATTATTTATTTTTAGATAAAGTTTGATACTTTAAAATAGCCTGTTCCACCATAATGTGTATGATTATCACTTAGCTTGGGGATAAATTATTTTACACATTTCTTAAGACCCGTATGTAGCTTCTTATAAATCAAACCTAAGGTCTACAATTTAACATACTTCATATTTTAATTTTAAAAATCACCTTCACCAGTATCCTTTTCTTTAAATGAAGTAAGATAATCAGGAAGACCTTTTCCAGCCTAAACAGACAATAAAATAGCCAATAAGAAGAAGGAATATATGAGGTGGAACCCAAATAACAATTCCAACATGGGATGCTGACCATTTAGTTGCTTCTTAATATTATTAGTTCCTTGTATTAATTAGTAATAAAGTGAATTTAACCTATTAGCCTGATGATAGCTTATATGATCAATCCTACTTAGAACTTTAAAATCTTGACATGAGGTACTTCCCCGGCAGTCCAGTGGTTAAGACTCCGCGCTCCCACTGCAGGGGGCACCGGTTCGATACCTGGTCCTGCATGGCACGGCCAAAAAAATCCTGACTTGATCTTTGGATATATTACTAGCCTTCCCTCCATCACTAATCTACTAATCTAAAACCCATGGCTTCAACAAACATTTACTGTGCACTTACTAAAAAGCAGGCACTCTTTTAGGCCCTTAAGAGTTCAGCTGTGAACAAGAAAGAGTCCTAAGTCACCATCTCTTAGATGACTGGACAAGCCTATAACTACCAACCGTATTGTGATAAGCCAGCAGTACTACAGTAAGAACAATCTCCCCTGGAATATAAGTCAAAATTAATTCTTCCTGGAGAGTTGAGGAATTTTCTATTGCACTGTACATCACTGATACAATTAAAGTTAAATATGAGAAAGACCAATAGTACTGTTTACTCTGTTAATATTGTACTAAACAATATTAAACTTAAAAAGCCATCAACAACAACTGAACAGATTTTGAAGACAAATCATTGGACCTTGCATATCATACTCTAATGCAGTGATGTCTTATTCTTACATCCTTTTATCCAACTCAAATATAAATGGACCATTGTAGGCACTAAATAAGTATTCATTATGTGAGTAAATGAATAAAGTAAATTGCGTTACCAACTTGCTCCTACCTATCCCAGTAGTCTCCTTGCCTTCCTAGTGCTTTGGACTGTGTCAGTCCTCTATTGCGTAATCAAATTTCTGGCCCGTACCTGCCTTGTTTCTCTTATTCTCTCTCCCTGTGCATCGAGAAGATGTCCCCATGAATGCATATAAACACACACACACACACACACACACACACACACACACACACACACACACACAGAGGAAATAAGGCAGTACAGCTCCCTTTACATCTCTTACCTCAGAGATCAAACTAGCTTAAGTAGAGGGAGAAGCATCCAGCTAAAACTTTTAAGATATGGGTAAAGTTAATCTAAACCACTCTTGAGAGAAATAAAATTAGATATGTTTGCTCTGTTTTGTCTTTATTCCACAAATATATGACATTCTCCTCAGAGGATAGCAGATACCTTAATTAATATCTTAATACTCTCAATATTCATGTGGGCTCCCAGATAAGAAAGGAAGTTATTATGTCGTTTGCCTAATCCTGGCTTCAGTTAAATATTAAATAGCAACATGGTAATTTGTGAAGAATAAAACCCAATTTTGAACATATTCCAATAAAAATTATGAAAATAACCATTTTCTAAGGTAGATGAAATACAAGACAGATAATTTCACAGGCTATGCTCTCCATTAACAGTTATTAATGGAAAATATTTCTTTTTTCACATAACCATTAGATATTATGATTAGAAACCACTAGAATATCAAAGAAAACAGCTGATCTCAAATGCAGTGTGCATAATAGGAAATAACATAAGGACAGATTTAAAACAAGAGACTAAGAATAATTTAACATGTACCTAAGACCACAGAAACATGCTATCCTGATGCTGGTTAAACAAAGCACATAATCTTTCTGGGGCTCAGTTTACTCAGGTGTGAAATGCAGTGTGAAAGAAGAGCATCCAAACAGTTGGGAGAGCAAATGCTAAGGCCTTGAACTGTGTAATATCATTCTGGATGCTGTGCATAAAAGGTATTGAAGGTAGAGCCAGAATGGAAGCAGAGCCTGCAGTTAGCAAGCTCTTCCTGTGGTCAAGGAAAGAGATGAACACTTTTTGACCCAGGGTGGTGACTGTAAAGAGGGAGAGGTACCAAAGACTTAGTGATCAATTCTGAAAGTATAACCCACGAGGCATCATGATGGATTGAATTGAAATTTAGGGATAACAGGGATTGGTGAAAGGATGATTTGCAGGTTTTGCTCTGAGCAACTGAGCGAATAGATGATGGCACCATTTACTGGTCTAGGGGAAACTGAAAGAGGCTATCGCTATGAAGATATCTGTTCAAATGATCATTTTCATGAAGAAGATAATGATATAGATATTGCATAAAAATTGCAGATACAGTTTATACTCAAATACAGTTCACATTAAAATTACATATGGGGCTTCCCTGGTGTCGCAGTGGTTGGGAGTCCGCCTGCCGATGCGGGGGACGCGGGATCGTGCCCCGGTCTGGGAGGATCCCGCGTGCCGCGGAGCGGCTGGGCCCGTGAGCTATGGCCGCTGGGCCTGCGTGTCCGGAGCCTGTGCTCCGCAATGGGAGAGGCCACAGCAGTGAGAGGCCTGCGTACCGCAAAAAAAAAAAAAAAAAAATTACATATGAAACCAACCTTTAATTTTGAGGCAACAAGTTGATGGAATATTTTACTACAAATACTTATAATACTTCATTTTATCCATGTTTAAAGCTGTTTAAATTACCAACCTCAAGTAATTTAAAAGACTGATTTATTATTACAAAGATTCCTGATCCATGCCTTTAAGGTCTATGCAGACACGGTCAGTTCAAGGGAAAAAAAGAAACACCCTGAACTCATCCATGTGTTTAGAAGACAAATTAAATAATCTTTTAAATAGCCCCAGGATGGTCAAAGTCATTAAAGAGCAGAAAGCTAATAAAACAACTGTTCCTACTAAATCGTCTGCTAAGTTTTATAAGTAGATGTCCTCCCTTATATATTTTATTGTCAATATATGTTATTGAAAAGTAGTTCTTCCATAGCTCCCAAAAAGGTTAAGAACCTGAGGTGTATTACAGGCCAATTTCTCTTGTCCATGTTGACTTAAAATAGTTTAAAGAGCTTTTTCTCATGTTGGAGGTGATTCATTGCACTAGGTTTAGCTTTTAAAAACACCCTGCTCAAACCTATCAGTGTCTATGTGTGTGTACATGCGTGTGCACACATGTGGATTTATGACTTTTGCCAACGTGAGCTGATGCATCAGTCCTAAAGAACAGCTTTAAACATGTGAGAAAAAATCCAGTATTAGAAATCACACATATTCAAGAGAAAACAATATCTACCAAACCTTATTCATAATGGTGAAGGACTTTATTATTTAATAAATCAATGGACTTTGAAAGAAATAAGGAAACAGAACAGCAGGTTAGGTTCCTGCTCTAAAATCACCTTCACTATTTACAGATTGATGTATTTAAGTCCAGTGAATAAAATTAAGGAAGCCGAGCAAGGACAACTGTAAAGATCCACTGGATTTTACTTTAATACTCCACCTGAAAGATTATAATGCATCCACATTTTCATTGGACATAAACATTTATTAGAAGGGGATGTTGTTTCCAAACATGTTTCATACTTTTAAAAATATTCTACTATATGTTACTTAATTTGTGTGGATGAGGTCACTTTCTGTCATGTATAATAGTTACCCATGTACTTGCTTGTTGGCTCATACTGAATTGTCAGTTCCTTGGAAGATTCTATACCTTTTGTTTTTTTATGCATCGGGGGTATATAGAACTCTTTCTTACATAAAGTTGTTAATCAATAAGTGATGAATTAAAATGAATTTCTACTTGATAAAATAATGACCCTGAGGCAAATAAATTTTAAAAGGGTTTTTAGCGTCTGAGACAAACTACAAGGTCAGAAATAGAAGGAGAAGCTCCAAAATTTCTAGTTTATTAGTGGTACAGGTATATCCACTCACTGGAGAAAAAAATCCAAGTCTATCTAGCTACCTGACCAACACTGAGCGTTACAAAATCATTCTTTTTTATTTTTAGGTTAATCTATACGCATTCAACACAGTAAAAGACACATATTAGGTAAAATAATATTGCTCTGTAATAATGCTGGAATTGGCTTATATAAGTAACAAGTGTTTAAGTTCTGACAGCAAATTCTAATTTCAAAAGTTTCCATTTCTTCTGTAAGATTAAAGTTCTCAGAATTATTACGGTTATTCAGTGCCTCCTGATCAATTTCAGAAGATTACTTTAAACAAATGAAAGCATTCCTTCAAGCACTGGCTACCTTTGACTGCCATTTGCCTCACCACTACATATTAAGATTAAGGTGAAGAAGAATGGAGGAGTTATCAGTTTTTCCTTTTGCAATATTTTTTTGCTTAAAATATATGTTTCCACTTACTACGAATATACAGATAATATCATTTAATAGAAAACTTATGTCATATATTACTGAAATCTCACTGCAACTAGTATTTGTTTTTGGTTCTTTTTGTTTTGAGATCAATATGTAAAGGAGATCGTTTAATTTTACTGGAGGATGTACACACAAATCCTTTCTAAATGGAAAGAGACAACATACTGTTATGTACAAAGATTTTATATCAACCTTTTCAGATAAATATACATTTTAATGAAACTCCAACCAGCTTTCCGATGGGAACTTTGTTTATTGTGTTGGTTGACTGTTTTGTTTGAGACTCATTTTCCTTCATCACCCAACCTGAAGTGTCCCTCTCACACTGGTCACTCTACATCATACCTCCATGTTTTATTTTGCTACAACACTGTCTCTTCCCTCAGCTTTACAGAATTATAACTGACATAAAGCACTGTGTAAGTCTAAGATGTACAACACAGTGATTTTATATGTGTATATATTACAAAATGATTGCCATGTTAAGTTTAGTTAACACATCCATTACTTCACATAGTTTCAATATTTTCTTTTTTTCCATAGTGAGAAATTTTAAAATCTACTCTCTTGGCAACTTTCAAATACGCAACGCAGTATTGTTAACTATAGTCACCATGATTTACACTACATCCCCAGAACTTATTCATCTTATAACTGGAAGTTTGTACCCTTTGACTACTTTCACCTATTTCCCCACCTCCAACCCTATGCTCCACCTCTGGCAACCACTTCTGTTGCCTGTTCTCTGCTTCTATGAGTTTAAGTATTTTTTAGATTCCACAAAGAGAGATGATACAGTATCTGTCCTTCTCTGTCTGACTTATTTCACTTAGCATAATGCCCTCAAGTTCCATCCATGTTGTTGCAAATGGCAAAATCTTCTTCTTTTTTATGACTGAGTAACATCCCGGTGTATACATATACCACATTTTCTTTAACCATTCATCCATTAGGGAACACTTAGGTTGTTTCCATATCTTGGCTATTGTAAATAATGCTGCAATGAACGTAGGGGTACAGAAATCTCTTTAGTTTCCTTCAGATATATACCCAGATATAGAATTGCTGGATCATGCAGTAGTTTCTGTTTTTAATTTTTTGAGAAACCTCCATACTCTTTTCCGTAGTGGCTGTACCAATTTACATTCCCACTAGCAGTGCCCAAGGGTTCCCGTTTCTCCACATTCTCACAAGCACTTGTTATCTCATCCTTTCAATAACAGCCATTCTAACACGTGTGAGGTGATATCTTATTGTTTTTTTTAATTTTATCTTATTTATTTTTTATACAGCAGCTTCTTATTAGTTAGCTATTTTATACATATTACTGTATTATAAGTTGATCCCAATCTCCCAATTCATCCCACCACCACCACACACACCACCCCCCGCTGCTTTCCCCCTTGGTGTGCATACGTTTGTTCTCTACATCTGTGTCTCTATTTCTCCCTTGCAAACTGGTCCATCTGTACCATTTTTCTAGGTTCCACATACATGCGTTAATATATATTTGTTTTTCTCTTTCTGACTTACTTCACTCTGTATGACAGTCTCTAGGTCCATCCATGTCTCTACAAATGACCCAATTTCGTTCCTTTTATGGTTGAATAATATTCCATTGCATATATGTACCACATCTTCTTTATCCATTCGTCTGTCAATGGGCATTTAGGTTGCTTCCATGACCTGGCTATTGTAAATGGTGCTGCAATGAACACTGGGGTGTATGCGTCTTTTTGAATTATGGTTTTCTCTGGGTATATGCCCAGTAGTGGGATTGCTGGGTCATATGGTAGTTCTATTTTTAGTTCTTTAACGAACCTCCATACTGTTCTCCATAGTAGCTGTATCAATTTACATTCCCACCAACAGTGCAAGAGGGTTCCCTTTTCTCCACACCCTCTCCAGCATTTGTTGTTTGTAGATTTTCTGATGATGCCCCTTCTAACCGGTGTGAGGTGATACCTCATTGTAGTTTTGATTTGCATTCCTCTAATAATTAGTGATGTTGAGCAGCTTTTCATTGCATCTAATATTTCAAACCGTCAGATTTACTTGTGTTATGAAAATGTAAAGATTAATTTATCTCCTACTTCCTTAATACTCTATATTTTATGCTTTTTTTCTTATTTTTCACATGCAGTTCTTCTATGTTTTGGTGGAGGAAAAATAGGAGATACAATAGTGCAGAGAAAATTACATATAAATTATTTAATTTTTATCCAGAAGCTTACATCTTATTCATTTTTATATTTGTTATATTTTGAATTGGGTGGGATTTGTCCTTATTTTTAGCCTTTTCAAACCTGGTTCCTGCACCAGGGTTCTCCAAATACCCAAGTACTCAATGATTCTTATTGTTCTAGGCTACTCTTTCCCCACTTCCTGCCATATATGCTCAGACTCCCTTCGGTTAACAACAACTATACCAATATCATCGTCTACTATTATGTTTTAGGTGATATGAGGTACATTTATCAAGGGCTTCACCACGTACTCTTGCCTATTGAATAGTATTAATTTTAAATAAAACAGTTCTCAAGAGATCTCAAAAGAGCCACTCCTCTTCCTCAGGCATATATGTATATTCATTTCACTTTAAATGCTTTCACCTATAGCACCTCTACCAATAGAACATTAATGAAACAATTTTTAAAACACTTTTCCAAGGTGTTCACTTGTCCAGCTGATTCTATACAGACCCAAGTTCTCAACTGGCTCCAATAATAAATCCACACAAAGAACTGCACCATACAGAGAAACTTAGATATTCAAGCCTAGGTAAAATGTACATTTTTACTTAGTCCTTCTTAGAATTCTCTCTCCCTGTCTCTCTCTGTCTCTCCCTTTTTTTGCCAATCCATATTTTAGAGAGTAGATAAGAGATGTTTACATCACAAGCTGATGAGGAAATATCTGAGATAGACGTTTTGGCATACCTTAAGCGATGCTTTTGCCATCTAGAGTTAATAAGAGAGAGAGTAGAAGGGAATATATTCATAACTGGTTAGTGTTTCGCTCTGATAACTTTCGTGTGCCTTGGATACGACCCCAAACTTGCAAGATGTGTAAACACCCTTCCACTTTGATTAATTATTTAAGTATTCTCTGAGGGAGATATCATAGTATCGAGACAGAATCCAGTATCTCTCTTGGTCTGGACTCCTGTTTGTATGACTTTTACATTTATTTCCAGCATATTTGGAATCAATTGATTGATGTCCCTCCGTTTTAAAAGAAAGTCAATTAGCTCTGTAATAAAGAGAGCAACTTCTTAATCAATGCAAAGAAAAAAATCAAGGAGGAAGACACAAATATTCTGCATTACAATTATTTTCTGTAGTAGTTACAAGCAGGGAATCTCAACTCCAACTCACTAAGCTGAGTGATATAGGCAAGTTACTTACACTCTTCAGTCGTAAATGGCCATAATAATAGTGTCTACTTCCTGGGGTTGTCATGAGAATAAAATAAAATTATACTTATAAAATGTTAATTACTGTGCCCAGCACTTACAAATGTTTGGACAATATTACACCAGAGCACATCAACATTCCCGTACAAATGCTACTCTGGGTTTCAGAAAACAAGAGTTTTTCTGAGATTCTTGGGAACCAGTTCAACCACCACACATTGTTAAATAAAAAGTTATGGTTGCAGAAGAAAAACTATATTTTCGCAAGTGTGCTCACCAGCATCTTGCAAATACTGTGACAATTACAGGAAAAACGTATTATAATTATGAACCAGTTTTCAGGAGACTTGTTGAACATCTTCAGTGTAACTGAGTCTGTGTGCATGTGTACGTGTGTGTGTGTGCATATGTGTGTGTGTAACGTCGCCACTGATGAATTCAACCTATAGTTCAAGTTTGCTGTGAAGTGTAAGATTATATTCTGGAGCTCAAGGATATCAAGGACTACCACCCAGAAATGCAGCTGTGAACCAGCAAAATCCCTCAGATCAGGAAACTGGAATGGGTGGGAAGGTCACAGGAAAAACAGTAAGATTTTAAATGCGTAATTATTTAATTTTGGGAGAGTTGCCTTTATTCTACAGGAAGGCAAAATAATTAGGAAGATCAGCTCTCTCTAATTAAGATAATTTATAGGACTATAAAGGGAAGCAACATTTAATTTCTGCAATATTCCAGGCACTTGACATATGTTAGCTACTATTTCTGAATACGTATTACAGGCTAAATACTTAACAGGCATTACTTAACTTAATCCTTGCAGTAACTGTATGAGGTAGATATTATTGATTCAACTTTGCACATAAGCAAAACTGAGGCTCAGAAAGTTTCTCAGTGCCATATAACTAATTAATGGCAAAAATTGGATTTCAAACAAAGGCTAGTTGGCTGTATGAATAAAAGGTTAAATCAGGCCTAAGCTTGCCTAGAAGAATGACCAGAGAATTTTGTTTACCTAGAACTATGGAGTTGAGATAACTGGGAAAGTTGTGCCTCTTCTGTTTGCTAAATAGAACTGCTCTTAGGCTAGTGGAGGATGGGCTGTGAATTGATACGCAGGCCTTTATCTTCTGTTACTAGAATGGTATTAAATATTGGTGGGAAATCGTGGCTAGAACTTCTTTGTGTCAAGTGGCCCACACTGACCCTGGCTCTTTCCCCATGTGGATAAGGGGCAAATGTGTGTATTTTGGGTGTTTCTGGGCCACCCAATGACATAAAGATTCCATGCCAGCATCTCTCATGCTTTGTATCCTTCTATACAGCTAAGTAAATGCAGTATTAGATTACATTCTACTGCATCTGTGAGTATAACTGCCAATTTGATCCCCTCGCAGCTACAGTGATATTGCAGGCTCCAATGATTGTTATATCCTGTCACTAAAAGTCATATATCCAGCTGAAACACAGACTGTTTAGCAAAACTAATCCTAGATAAACAGCTTGTGATTAAAGCCAACCTATTTCTGGCATTATTATCAGAGATCATGAAGTTAACTAAAGGCGTTTGCTTCTTTTAAATGGATTTATAGGATCACAAACTTGTACTGTGGAAAAATTATTTTACTGCCATTTAAAATTTTTTTCTGTACTTTTATTATCCCTTTGTTATTATTAAAAATTCCTCTGGAATAAGAGGCTTTATCAGCTATGCCAATGAAAGAGATATTTACTGGCTGAAAAAGGGATCATCAAACCCCTGATGACAAGGCACAGCGATACTAGATACTAGTTAGGATCAAAGTGAGAGAGGAGGAGAAAAAAAGAAAAATAAATAAAAGGACAAAGAGCCAGGGACCACCTCTGCACACAGGTTGTCCTGGACAACGCTTTGGTGGAATCATTGTGTGCGTGAGAGCATCATTCTATCACAAACATGTCCGTGAAGTAATAAACAGAAGAAGGGATGGAGAGGGAGGGAGCTGTGCGGACAGCAGATAAGGCAAGTCCCTTAATCCTAAAAGAGAATGTTTTTGGTAGCCAATCTTACATGATGGCTAGTTTATTTCTATTTTATCTGGTGGACAAACCATTTCTCATTAACGGTAGGACTGTTAGCAATAAGCAATGCTCCAGTAATTGAAGATTTGAACAGCAGGCTTAGTCACCTCTCGAGGAAGAAAATGCTAGAGGTCTTAAAAAAACATGGGACAACAGATTCTGGGTTTTATCCTCTAAAAAGACATACCTAAGGAAACAAATGTTCTATTGCAGCTACTTTTACCTTGGCTATATGATAGTCTCACCTGACTAGCTTTTAGAAATTGCTGGTGTCAGGGCCCCATCTCAGACCAATAAAATCAGAATATCTGCTCCAACCCCAATGTTTTCATAAATCTCCCCAGGTGATTTTACTGGGCAGTCCAGTTGGAAAGAATATGGACTCTGAGGAGAGGTAAAGCGGAATTCGATTCCTGCTCATCTTTCTATTGGCTGTGTGATCTTGGCTTTAGTAAAGCTCTCTAAGCCTCAGGTTTTCCATCTATAAAATAGGATAAACTGCCCTAGAACTACTGTGTAAAAGAAATGTGAGGTTCCTAAAACATGGTTGTCCCACTTAAATTTTAGTTACATTTTACCAAAAAGAGCTTTGCATATTTGAATTTATATCACTGGTGATAAATTAGAAAAATATTTTTAGGGGAAAACTGTGTTTTGATTTGAAGTAAAAGTTTACTCAGCAATAATTTTTAAAATCTCACAAGAACGATACTGCAGAACAATTGATTATTTCTAAAAAGTAAAAACACTGGATTTCAACCATCTTATTAAATATTAATAATACATAACATCCCCAAGCACTTAATAGCTGTTACAGTTCCTTCATCTGTCAAGTAGATAGCATATGACCCACTAACCCCACAAGTTTGCCATAAGCCAATAAATCTAAGAGTGTATTTTATTATTTTTAAGTATAATCACAAGACTACTGTAAAGTTTCTGGTCCCTTTCATTAGAATTAAATCCCATTTTTGGGCCTCCCTGGTGGCGCAGTGGTTGAGAGTCCGCCTGCCGATGCAGGGGATACGGGTTCGTGCCCCGGTCTGGGAGGATCCCATATGCCGCGGAGCGGCTGGGCCCGTGAGCCATGGCCGCTGGGCCTGCGCATCCGGAGCCTGTGCTCCGCAACGGGAGAGGCCACAACAGTGAGAGGCCCGCATACCGCAAAAAGGAAAAAAAAAAAAAAAAAAAATAAATCCCATTTTTATGAGAATGAAATTATCCTGTTATAAGAAATGGCATCAACCAAGACTCTAGTTCATTACTATTTTATCCAAATACTATTGTAAATTAATTTATTTTCATCTTATATTTCATATTCTAGCTGTTAAATGGCCCATGCATTTTTATAGAGAGAAATGATTTAATTGGAAAACATATGTACCAACCTGATACCTTTTTTCCTAGCACTCAGTTTTAAGGTTTTCAGATATCCATTTGCAAGTTCTGTGATATATCCTATTTTTTTAATCAAACACAGTTAATTCCATTTTGAAGACTGTGAAATGAACAAAAATGTCCCAGCTATAAGCAACATATCCTTTACTTTCAAATACCATCATTGACTTTATTAAAACCTCAAAGAAATTTCCAAACTATGCCATTTTATTTTCATTTTCTATAATTGTTTAAATATTCAAAATGTTTTTTTTATAAAAAGGTCAATTTATTATACCTTTTGTTTGGTGGGATATCAGTGCCCTTTAACACCCTACTATTCAAGTACAAATGATTATGTTTACAAAGTATTTACAATTTCAGTCTTCTTCCTTTATATTTTCAAACACAATAACTATCTGGTTACAACAGTGAACAAAAAATCCTGAAGGTGGCAAAAGGGAAAGCCTCTGCCTTAGGAGGCTCACTGCAGCCTCCTGCTTCCCCTGGATCCTCCAAACACTGCCCAGCCTCCACTGGAACAAATGTCTCTGAATTAAAGAAAAACTGGGTGACTGCTTTCCATGGTGGCCAATTCTAGATTGACAGTGTTTTGGCTGCTGTCTTTATATTTTATGTTCTGAAGATTTCTCTCATTCATTACCATTGCATTACGTGGGAACCCTGTTCTACAAGGTAAGGTGGGATTCTGCCAACAATAACAATCTGAGGAAGCCTGGAAAACAACATCCTAAACTTACACTTAATTCTTAAATTTGGAAGGTTTAGTTTAACCTTTAAAACAGAAGGCCAAGAAAACAATACACTGGAACTTTTACCTAAATGATACTACTGAAGACTATGAGGTCAGTGGTGACATCAAGATGTTACTAAATCGTGTGATACCAGTAAAACTATTTTCTGTCCCATATTTTGCAATAGGGAATCGCTGAAGAAAACACACTTCTTTCACTTACACAGTAAGACAGGGCAGGGGTTCCACACTGCAAATATTCAGACCCCAGTTCTGTTGTCATAGAAAGCTTTTGAGAGGTTTTTCTAAATTCTCTTCTAGTGTTCTAGATTAATAGAGGACTTTTATTCAGGTAGCTATGTCTAGGATATTCTAAACACTCAACATTTCACCATCACCTACAAAGAGACCATCAACACCCCATGAAGGATAAGAACAAAACCAACAGGCTGCACAAATTAAAACAGGTTGAAAAGGAGAATTCCCTTTTAGTTCTGCACATTTGAGGATTAAAAAAAAAAAAAAGTAGGAACTCTTCTCAGTATCCAGATACAAAGCACAGAAAGCCTCCTGCATGCCGTACTCTCTCATTACAGCACGTGCTGAACCACAATGAACAAGTGAGAAGGCAAATTATAGTGTTCTGTTTTGGCAAAATGCTCTTAATAAGTCTACACCCTCCCATGATAAACAAGAAACACAAATATCAACTGCAAAACATTTAATTACTCATAGTTGCTAATATCTCATGTATTACTTCACATATGAGTCTTATTAAAATCAATAACAGAGGAGCAACACATATTTTTTCTAATATATTTCCTTAACAGTCTAATGGACTCCTAGTGATGATACCTGGGGACACCATCCACAAGATATGTATTATATGTCATTCAGCATTGGAACATGGTGGATGTATTTCCCAACTGTTTAAACAATTTATAGATGGCCTGTCAGTCATTCAGTATTATTTTTTATGACTGCATAGGCCTAGGATATTATATTTCCCCAACTTAAATAAAAAACAGTTGTAAAAACCATCCCGGTAAAGTAATTAAAAAGAGATTCCCAGTTACCTAGGCAAGGATTATACTCAAATGCTTCTGAATAAATTTGGTATAGAACCTCATCCACTATGCAAATATTAAATCACACGATTAGACTATATTTCATTATTTAAATTCCACAATCAGGACTTCCCTGGTGGCACGGTAGTTAAGAATCCGCCTGCCGATGCAGGGGACACGGGTTCAACCCCTGGTTCGGGAAGATCTCACATGCCGCGGAGCAACTAAGCCCGTGTGCCACAACTACTGAGCCTGTGCCCTAGAGCCCACAAGCCACAACTACTGAGCCCATGGGCCGCAACTACCGAAGCCCTCATGCTCCAGGGCCTGCACGCTGCAACTACTGTGCCCCCGTACTGCAACTACTGAAGCCCGCACACCTACAGCCCATGCTCTGCAACAAGAGAAGCCACAGCAATGAGAAACCCATACACCACGACGAAGAGTAGCCCCTGCTCGCTGCAACTAGACAAAGTCCACGCACAGCAACGAAGACTCAACGCAGGCAAAAAAAATCAAAAATAAAAAAAATTCCACAATCAAGTGAGAAACTATATTACTTAACTGTAACAATGAATAATACTCCTCTTATTTTAACAAATAAACTCCTAACAGAAATAAAAAATATAAATTGGCTGACTGTTTTCTATAAGAGCAAAATTGGATAAATTATAAAAGAACATAAAGATGAGGAGAAAATACCAAATTATGGTATAAAGGGTAAATTCAGGCCATGTACTACACACACAGATATCATTTTTAATGTTTGGAGGTCTCTTTATTACCTAAATGGGTGAATTTGGGACAGTTACATTCAATTATTTCTGTCATTCAAAAAACCGAAATGGATCAGCAGAACAAAAATCACTTCAATTCATTAGTGATTGGCTCAAATTGTCCTGAAAATATTCATTTTCTATGTTATCTGAACTAAGAATAAGGTAGAAAATAGGATATCAAAAAGAGATGTGAAATTCATTCTCTCTTTCTCTTCCCCCTCCTTCTCTCTCTCTCTGTCTCATGTGCCTTTGTTACCTTTTCAGGCTACTGGAAGCTATATATTAATGTATTAACTTTTTAAATTTCTATTGCAATAAGCAATTTGAAAGTTCTCCATCAGGAAACAGGAGATCACAACAGTAATATCTTAATGTTAGTATAATCATCTCTATCACAATATTAATATAGTATCTTTATCCTCATTTTTATGCTAATATTTGTATACTACTATTGGTAACCTTTTTACCCACGTAGAAAGTTTTTATTTATTTATTTTGCTATGTATTACAAAGTACTGCCTCACTGCCCCTTAAAGATTTTTCTCCTATAGTAGCAATTATAAATCTGAGGATGCCTCAAAGTCATCGGCTAAAGTCATCTTTAACTCAAATGCATTCAAGTATGTTAAAGTGGCAGTGGACAGTCAAAGCTAGTTATGCAATGTGTCTGCCCATGGAAAAAAAGGTGTGTAAAAAAGAGGAAGGTTCAGGATAAAAACCTAAAAATAGTCAAGGATATTCTAATAAGTACCCTTACTCTAATGATATGCAGGCTAGAAATATGTTAATCACATTTCTCTGGACTTCTGCATTGGCCATCAGTTTTTCTAAAGCCTCATTATGTATCACTGCTGGTCTCTGTTCTAAGCAATGCTAATAGAAGTATATATTTAAAGTATTTAACACAGTATTTCCCAAATTCCTTTGCTAAAAGGTTGTGTTGAATATACATTAAGCAAATGAGATGGCAACACTAAATCTACTAATGTAGCCCATTCCTTTGCTAATACAATAATGCCATCTCTAATTTGCTCATTTCAACTGCAATCCACTGATGTTCAAAATTAAAGCAATATTTTCATTATTACATTTAACACTATTAAATGATATAATTTGGTTTTAATGATCAAATTTTAATATCTTTTAAAAGAAATGCTGGAAAAAGTGGTCTCCTGCTGACATAATAGGAACATTATTCTGCTATTATCATATCTGTATAAGCAGTTGATGATACTTTCTATTTTCCGTAGTAGAGTAAGTAGACTAAGAACTGTTCTTCCAAGAAACTCAGGATTTAGTTTTAGGTAATTACAATTTGTATTATCTCTAAAGACTCTCTGTCAGAGATAATGATATACATCAACAAAACAGTACAAAGGAACATATATTTTGTTACTTTGTCATCAAAAAGGCAATGGCCGGGGCTTCCCTGGTGGCGCAGTGGTTGAGTCCGCCTGCCGATGCAGGGGACACGGGTTTGTGCCCCGGTCCGGGAAGATCCCACATGCCGCGGAGCGGCTGGGCCCGTGAGCCATGGCCGCTGAGCCTGCGCGTCCGGAGCCTGTGCTCCACAACGGGAGAGGCCACAAAAGTGAGAGGCCCGCGTACCGCAAAACAAAAACAAAAACAAAAACAAACAAACAAACAAAAAAAAGGCAATGGCCATTTTAATATATGTACTATTAAAATACTTTTTTAATATATGGAAAAAAGAATATTCTGCACTGCAGAGAGTTTGGCTCTAAAGAGTGTGAGATATTTACAATAATAACTTCTAGTTGAAAGGTTATACACATGAGGAACACCAGTATATTCCAACCTCATTAAATTCTCTGAAAACAAAGATATTCCACAATGGGTTCTAGAACAAAAACAATCTAAATGATATGAAATGAGTGTGCCTGTCCATAAAAAGTTCGAGTTATTTATTTTAATAACACCCTTCTGAGTTGGTATGGTTTTACTCTTTCCATTTTAACTTAGTGTAAACTACTTATTACCATTTCTTGTTGTTAATGGTATCAAAATGTGATGAACAGAACAAAGCTGGAAGAAACAAAAACGCCACTTGCTCAAACGATATCAAACCCAAAAAGAGGCCTTAAGGACTTTCTCTTTTATAGTAAAAGCTATATATTTTCTCTTGAATATTTTTTTAAAGACTAATCAGCTGCATGCATGCAAAGTGAAGTCGGAGATCATTTATTCAGGAGTAAAACTTTCCAAAAAGTAGAGCTAATTCGTGGAAAAGTAGACTCTAAAAGCAACTGAAGGACTTCCCTGGTGGCACAGTGGTTAAGAATCTGCCTGCCAATGCAGGGGACATGGGTTCGGGCCCTGGTCCAGGAAGGTCCCACATGCCGCGGAGCAACTAAGCCCGTGCGCCACAACTGCTGAGCCTGCGCTCTAGAGCCTGCGAGCCACAACTACTGAGCCCAGGTGCTGCAACTACTGAAACCAATGCACTTAGAGCCCATGCTCCGCAACAAAGAGAAGCCACCGCAATGAGAAGCCAGTGCACCGCAACGAAGAGCAGCCCCGGCTCGCCACAACTAGAGAAAGCCCGTGCACAGCAACGAAGACCCAAGGCAGCCATAAATAAATAAATAAATTTTAAAAAAATAAAATAAAAACAACTGAAGAGTGATGCAGGGATTAGCCAGGCAGAAAACAGAATCTGTGTCACCATCCTCATGTTGTTAAAATGAAGTGGATTAAAACCAAACTAATTGGCTTGTGAATGTCATTTTGAGGTTACAAATATTTCTTGAAAGCCCTAGTGTTCATCAAATTTGACTCTCATCATTCATTTTTCATTCTAAAGTTACCCTGGTAAGCCACAGATGATGTGCACATCATCTTGCCCATCACAAACGGAAATGACTTACTACAGTCAAGAGTCATCTAGAACCGGCACAAATTTTTATCCCCAATTTTTTTTATTACTTTTAGAACATCTACACTTTGTTATTGACAAGGAAAAGCTGAAAAGAATTCTCTTAATGCATAAAGTATTGTGTGGATTTGCAAACAAACCAACTTGTTTGAAACTCAGGGAAGCAAACAATGCACGTGAAACCCACAATGCACTACTGTGAGTGTCTTACAGGGAAATCAGGAGAGAAAGTGAATTGAATGATTCACAATAGGATATGTTTTGAAGGAGATAAACCTTTTATATCTATAAGCATAAATATGCATAAATTATTAAATTTTACCCTACTAGTACTTGTTTTTGCATATGTTAACATTTAAACACACCAGAAACAGCTCCTGAAATTGCTTATGCTAATGCCTATTGCTACTCATTTTAAAAGGTAATTCCACTTAAAACCAAACCTCAGGCCTCAAAACACCAATTAAGGCCAAACAAAGCATACCAAAGTCGATATATGCAAGATATGAAAAGCTCCAAATTATATTTCAATGACTTTTTAATTTATACATCAACCCAATCAATAAAGCATATGTTTAAAGTTCTAAAAACATTTTTGGGCAGGTATCTTTTAAGCCAAATATAACTTCAATCCCCCCAATAATAAAAATCTCCCCAAATATAAAGCTAAATGTTTCATTAGCCTCCTAAGGGGCATATTAGATATGAAACGAAAATTGCTTTGGGGAATAGCTGACAACATCATGTATAAGCTAAAGAACCAATAATTGGTTAAATAAAAATATGAACTTCTGAAAGGTAATTACTATACAGGACATACAAGAAGTCCATTGAGTCTCGCCTGTTAGATACATTGAGTAGCCTGTTCTAAGTCTTAGATTCTAAGAGACGCTATTCTGTCTTTTGTGACTAACTAATCAGTAAATAAAAATCCTTATGATTTGGTTAATTTTTTTTCTTTCAACTATCATTGATATCGTCTCTTGGAAAATACTGAGCGATAATTTTTAAATGCATATTTGAGTACTTCCCTAATACTGGCAGGAACTTATAGACACTTAAAAATATAATTTAAGATTTATTCTGAATCCTTATCTTATTGAAAGCCAAAAAACCTTTAATAAACCAGTTTAGGAGACAATGCTCTTGGAAGGGAGTCCATAAATAGCAAAAGTTTTCGGATCAAAGAGTTCACTGGCAAAATGAAACCATAAGTGGTAGTTTGATCTCTATTAATCAGCTTGTATTTCATACTGTACCTGGTTGACTTTGAATTATCAAGTTTGAGTTATTATAATGGTGTGCCTATATGACATGCATTTCAACATACACTTTCCATTTAGGAGAACATATGGAATTGGGTATATCAGGCTATTTTATGCTATAAAATATATTATTTATTTAACTGACCTTTTCTGATTATAGGCTTATCAATCTATTTTCTGACTGTGATTTGGATGCCTATCTAGGTTCCTTTACTTCACTGATTCAGAGGAGGACTCAGAGATCAAAAGCCATTTTATCACTTAGCAAGGAAAAGATCTATTTTAAACTTACTCTTACTGTTTTACAAAAGGATAAGGCACACACAAGAATATCCCAGACAACAGAAACTGACTACCATATGTGGATTTAACGAAAAACAAAAAAACTATTAACAGGCTTATCCTTCAGATTCATACACTATAGCTTTCACCCTCAGGGGCTGGAGTCATATTTTCCTTATGTCTGCCCTCTCTACCTCACTAGAGTATGAAAAAACACGTATTATCAATCGGTACTAGGAGTCAATAGTGAGGTAACCCTCCCCCATCCTGCAAAACAAGGAAATATGATTGATACAACTTCTCCCAGCTAAACTGGGGCAGGAAGGACACTGACCATCTACTGAAGCAATAATAAGAGGCTACAGGAGTCATGCATTATCTAAAGGAGAAGAAACATTTCTAATGAACTTAATCTGATTCCAACTTCACAAACATTTCTATTGCTATAATTTTCCCTTCCCAAGTCCATGTGCTTATCAAGAGCAATATAGAGGTCAATTAGATATGAGTATTCTGGTTCTTGTGATTGTTAAATATCTCATTTAAAATAAATGAGCTTCCATTTTGATTGTATATCATTTTTTTTCATCTGGTTTAAAGTTAACTCCCCCACCACTACCACCACCATATGGATCTTCTATCAATAAGATGAGGTAATCAGGTTTTTGGGTCTATAACACTAGATTCGATTCTGGTTGATGATAAATTCACCAGTGAAAGGCTATCCTCTGAGTTACTTCAGAACTTTTCCGGATGGGACCTATGACCACCACTCAAGGATCTCCTTATTTGGGATTGATTCAATTTTCCAAAGACAAAAGAATTATATAACCCTACCCAAATATCAGCTTGTACTGTATTGCACATATCAATCCCACTGACACTGCCTCTCCAACTTCTGGGTTTAGAGTGTGGTAAAGCCTCAAGGAAGTTGAGAATATAGTCTGCAATTCCAAAGAAGTTGGCAAATTTAAAAAGTGCCTCATGGGATAGAAGAAAAGCAGAGGTCAGGAATTATTTTCCCTCTAATCCATGTGTTTGTAAGATACGACTATGCAGCACCAGAGATAAGGATGAAATTTAATTAAGCGTAATATTATAAAAATATAAATACAGTACTGCCTGTGAACTAAAGCAGAAAACAAATAACCATTCAGTGGAGGACTTCCCCCAGAGTGACAAATTACAACAAAATCAGCGCCAGGAATAGATTTCCTGATTTAAACAGTAAACCATGTTGCCTTTTATGGAGTATATGAATGAAATTGGCAAGAGTAGCTAATTATTTATAGCTGATTAGTCTATCAAATCTCTTGGTAGAATAAGCAAAACATGAACTTTTTATAATTATTTGGAGTCAATATACTCTAAATGCAGTATACTTCATCTGTGAGGCATATACATTCTAAAGGCTTGAATTTTTTTCCCAAAGTTTTACATTTTAGTTTTAGATATTGGTATTCTGAGAACTAAAATCATGTATGACAGTTAATAATGTACTTCAGGAAAACAGAACATTTTAAATATACTTGGAATACAGAAAAACACAATGCAGAGTTTCTATTTTGTGCTTACTTTGTGGAAATGTTAAGCCTGAGATGATAAACATTAAACTATGCTAAAAACAGTGGTACTTTAGAAATGCACCAACCTTCAGGATCCAGTAGTTTCTCTATGCCTAAATGATACTTGGCAATGTTGAATGCATGTTCCAGTCGTTGTGTGGCTGACTGCTGGCAAACCACACTATTCCAATCAAACAGGTCTGGCCTGAAACACACACAAATATAAAGACAAATATAAATCAATTTAAAATGTTTCATGAGATTCACTTCAATTCTTTCTTAGATCCCAGACCAGGGATCGAACACATGCCCCCTGCCGTGGAAGTGCAGAGTCTTAAACACTGGACCACCAGGGAAGTCCCCAGTTCTGATATTTGACTGACAACCCATGCCCACATTCCTTAAGAGTTGAGTGTTACTCTTCGGTACTCCTCAATAACATTTCTCATTTAGACAAGTCATGATTTTAATAGAAAATCCTGAAGAAAACAAAGGAGAAATTATTCTATCTTATCCAAGCAACAAAAATGTGTTCTTCTCATCCAGTCTCATGGATTTGAATAACAGCCATTTGCTGGTATCTTCTAATTCTATAAGCCTAGCCCAGACCTCCTCCCTGAACTTCAGACTCTAGATCCATCTGCTTACTCAGTAGCTCTACTTAGAGTCATCACAAGACTCAAGCATCCAAAACTGACCTTCTGATACTCATCCCCATTGTACCACCACCACTCACCTACCTCTCTTATAGTTCTCCCTTCCTCAATAGTCAATGACAAGGTCAAACTTGTAGGTACTCAGTAGAGAAACCTTGGTGTCAACTTTGATGACTCTTTCACTCTCATACAACACTTAGTTGGAAATATATCCAGAATTTGACCACTTCACACTATCCTCGCTGCTAGCACCATAATCCAAACCACCATCTTAGCCTGCATACAACACTGCATTAGCTTTCTAACTGCTCCCCTATTCCCACCCTTGCCCTTGTTAATCTATTCTCAGCAGAGCTGTCAGAGTGATCTGGTAAAATGTTTCATCATAACCTTCTCAAATCCTTGCTATCGAGGGAGTAAAATTCACTGACTTAACTGCGACCTACAAGGCCCTACATGGTCTGGCTCCCCATGAACTCTCTGATTTTATTTCTTGCCTCCCTCCTCGTATTCCTCAAACAGGCTAGATAGTTTCCGGCATCTGCACTTGCTGTTCCCTATGCCTGGAATTCTCTTCCCCCAGACACAGACGTGGCTCACTCCTCCCCTTCCTTTGGGTCTTTACTCAAAAGTCACATTGATGAGTCCTTCCCTGCCCTTCCCCCATCTAAAATTGCCTGCCCCCAAATCAAACTTACACAGCATCATTTCCTATCCCTCTTAATTGCTTTATATTTTTTCTCATTAGCACTTAACTACTATTTAACATACTATACATTTAATTAATCTTATCTATTTACCTATCTCCCACACTTGAATGTAGAATACAGAATTATTTTTGCCAGGTTTGTTCACTTCTAGAAACCCAGCGTGACACATAGGAGGGGCTCAATAAATATTTATTGACTGCACCAGAGAATGGATGAGAACATACTATATGAATATCATTTTACTTAATAATGGAGAAAACACAAAGTCGTGTAAGAGGTCGTCCTTATCCTATAAGGATTTTAAATCTAACGAGGAAAAAAAATCCATACATCACAAGTTACATACATTTTAAGTGTGACAAACACAGATAATAATAATATATGGTTTTCTAAAATCTGAAGAGGTCAAGAAAGTTTTTTTTGAGGCTTAAGGGACTCTTAAATGGTGGTTTGGGTTATTAAAGAAAAGTGCTTGAGAACAGATTCTAAATTGCGTGGATATTAGAGAATCAGAGTTTTTAGGGAAGAAAAGAGCAGAATGTGCCCAGTCAGTCAGGACCTCACAAGCCTGGCTCCACTGGGAGATTTCTAGTATCAAGTGGTGGGAGATATGGTTAGGAGGAGGATTGGGATGAGTCTGTAGAAGGCCCTGGCTGTTAAGGAATTACAATTTTACCCAACAACATTGGAAACCATTAGTTAAGTGCTTCTTCACCTTTCCTGGATCACAGATACCTTTGAGAATCTGATGAGCACTATGAAACTTCTTACCCAGACAAAATTCCTATCCATAGCTTTCAACAGAATTACATAGAATTTTAGGACATTTGGGTCTGTCAATGGACTCCTGCTTAAGAACTCATGCTCTGCAAGAGAAGATGTTTCAAGGACGGGGTTAGCTGCTATTTTCTAAAACCAGAATTCAAAAGAAAGGTGCAACTTTATTTCTCCTTTGACTCTCATTTCCTTTTCTCTACTTGCTCCTACCCTGTTTAATTCACCAGACTTTTGTGACTTCTTAGTAAATCTAATTTCCCCTATATACTCCAAGTTACCCAAAACAGCTAAAAACCTTTTAGAACCTAAAATATGTATAAATTGGGAGCTGTCTCTAGTAGTGGAAAGACTCTTAAGAAACAAAAATTAAATCCTAGACTATTTGGGGGAAGTTTTAATTTCACTGTGCAACCTCTGCCCCATCTTCATTTCTCCATCTCTCACTAAGGGGAGTGGAAAAGAATATAGGTGGGAGAGTGTGGGAAACCAGTTTCTCACCTACAGCAAAGTAAACAAGGTTAAATCAGTATGATAAAAAAAATAGGATTACTTCCACATTTAAGCCCCTTTCCCTTCATCCCCTTCGCCTTCTCCTTAGCCACTAACTAGTTACCTGGGTGACGAGTTATCTAAGTCATGCAATCTATTTGAGCTTCAGTGTTTTCATTTTAAAAAGAAGGAATTGGGCTTCCCTTGTGGCGCAGTGGTTGAGAGTCCGCCTGCCGATGCAGGGGACGCGGGTTCGTGTCCTGGTCCGGGAAGATCCCACATACCACGGAGCGGCTGGGCCCGTGAGCCATGGCCGCTGAGCCTGCGCGTCCGGAGCCTGTGCTCCGCAACGGGAGAGGCCACAACAGTGAGAGGCCCACATACCGCAAAAAATAAATAAATAAATAAATAATAAAATAAAAAGAAGGGATTGTACTGAATGACCTTCGAGGTCTCTTCTAGCATTTAAAATCAATCTAATAAAATGTTTTAAATCATTAAAATTCACCATTTATTAACATTTTAAATAACCATGATTTTCAAATGCATAAAGAATTGTAAAACTAACCAACTGAAGAGGAAAGCCACATACCTTCCCATGCTAACCTAGACCACAAGTCATAAATAAGAATGTGCCACCAATGATCCCCACACTTTTGAGGAAACCGACATACTGAACGAGATAACATAGCCTAGTAGATAAGCAGAGTCCCCTACGAATCCATATCCTGGCTCTACAGCATATTAGCTGTGAAAAGATTTCAGTCAAAAATGGAACCAGAGGATATGAAATGGAGAATTTCCCAAATGTGCCCTCAGAAGAACAGAACTTCAGAATTCAGAGGCTGATTTTCTATGAACGCCTGTTTTACAGAAGTT
The DNA here is from genome assembly GCF_964341445.2 of Mesoplodon mirus. Taxonomy (NCBI): domain Eukaryota; kingdom Metazoa; phylum Chordata; class Mammalia; order Artiodactyla; family Ziphiidae; genus Mesoplodon; species Mesoplodon mirus. The sequence goes on from NC_138981.1 coordinate 31,400,808, forward strand.
CAAGCCTTATCTCCCAACCAATGAATATCCACCAAGAATCCCTCCCCATCCTCAAGTCAATGAACTTACTGCTTGCACTCCGGCTATACTGCCCCCTCTCTGTGCTACTTGCCCATACGCACAGCCTGCCCCAAACCCCCAACAGGCTCGCCTGTAAATTGTTACAGCATGTGTTTCCCAAACTGCAATTCCTCTGTTGTTCCTGAATAAACTGAATTTCTGATCATTTGACCTTGCCTCCGTTTATCTCTGTTTAGGTTGATATAACCAAATGATCTTTGGGAAACTGAGGCACAGAGAGGTTATGTGATTTCCCTATTTGTGAAATGGGGACAATGATAGTATGTATGTCATGAGAAACAGATGGGTTATTTTACTTAGAACAGGGCCTACAAAATAATAATTGTTTAAAAACACTAACTTCTATTACTTTAAGGTTAATTATATTTATAAAATAACAGTAATACATTTTCAGTGTACAGATTCAAGCCAAGAACCTATACTTACAGAAGAGATATAAATGTTACAAACATTGTTGATGCAAGAATAACAATATAATGACAGAAGTGGAGAGGAGAGAAGAGGAGGAAGTATGTATGAGGGTGAAAATTTCCTCAACCTTCATTTCAGGTGGTCAACAGATCTTGTCTAAACTTGATGAAAATAAGTATACCACTGTCATTTAAAGTCACACAGGCAACAATTATAAGAATAAAATGATTATAATATACTGATGAAATCAGGAAACAGATGGGGATAAGACATAATATTTGTGGGCTTCATATTAAGGAATAAATCCATCTACTATCAGAAATGAATTAATCAAGAAATAGATAATTATGAAAACCGTCAGAAAGAACAAAAGAAGTTGCTGACAGTAACTACTTCTAGGAAGTGGAGAGTGATGGGATAGGGCTGAGGTCAGGAAGACACATTTTGTTTCTTTTTGTCCTTTGCCTCCCTCTCTAATGTTTGACTTTTTTTTTTAAACCACGTGCTATGTTACTTCTATGGTAATAAATTAAAATAAGAAATTAAGAAGAAAATTTAACTGCAACTTTATACTTATTGCAACTTATTTGCATATCTTGAGCATACTTCTAATCAATTTTCATTTGGTTTTCTCATGAAAGTAGAATCTGGCTTCCTTTTAACTGCACTGTAGTGAACTCTGTGTTTTAATTTAATACTTTTAACTTCTTACATATTAAGATAAAATTTAGCCTTAAAGAAATATAAAGTCACTAAAAGCCTGATCTTTGGCAAGGCTCTTTGTCAATTCCTATGTTCGTTATCAAGTTCATGCCTTTGTTCTACAGTCTTTCAATTATTGAAATCAGGACACCTCATGACATTCCTAAGTGTTCCAATGACAATCACCCTGGAACAAACAGTTCAACCATTCTCTTTTTTTTTTTAGATAAACAATATGTTCATCTGTCAGAGACAAAAAGAAGAGGGAGATGATTCATGAAAGAGCATTATCAACTGTGAGAAACCTCTTGAAAAGTAACCATGTTATGCATAAGAAGGGAGTTACTGATGATTCATTCAGTATGACAAAAGAATATATAAACGTAGATATTTGGAGAGACAAAGAGTAGGTCAGGGACACATGTGACAGGGCAACCTGGATATGTTTATTGATTACTTACAAATGCATTCAGAAATCATGAAATAGAATATTAACAAATGTAGTCTGTGAACATGCTTGCAGGACTGAAGTCTTCCACTTGAAAAGAAAATGCTAACGAGCCAACAAGGGCCGCATAACCCGATCCTCGATATTTCTGTTCATCTGCAAATGTGTACATGAACAGCAAGATCAATATGTTCCGGCCCTTACTGTGAAGCATGTGGCTGCATAAATGAACACTGACTTATAATGCAGAATGAATGTCTCTATCCCCTCTCATCTGGCTGTACTGAGGCTGTGGAATATTTTTCTTCCTGTCACACTTAGGAAAAACAACATATTAACATCGCTTAACATGCCGACTGAGCGTGAGCCTGCCTCCTTTCCAAAGTCAAGTTGCTGAGTCATTCACCTGGAAACTCAGTCTAGATGGGGTTAATTAAACCCACCTGGAGCAAGAAACCTGACAAAGATGCTTATTTAGAGAGCATTTGCTCCCGGACGGGTAAACCAGGAAGAAAATTTATATTCTGGACGTTTCTAGAAGCAAGATTGGCATAGGAAAATGGTAGACTAGACTCATCGAGAAAAGAAAGATCAAAGTGAGAAAAGATAAGCTGCATTGAAAATCAGGGCAGATGCAGTCCAGTGGCATTTCAAACACAGTTAATAAGGCAATGTATTTGACCCTGGGGATTGGGCTGGGTAAAAGAAATGGGTAATAGGAAAACCAAAGCACATGTTCCTTAGAGTAAATGTATTATACATACAATATATATAAATGTATTCATTATACATAATGTATGTATTTATCATGTTGTTTTGCTTTTTCTTGAACTGTTACTAATTCACTTACTGAGCTTCTTTATACAAGAAAAAGCAAACAACGATTTTATCTTAGAAAATATAATAGTGTAAATATAGTTAAGGACATTTGGTTCACTATGTCACACTGAGTTCCTTTTACGAAGGTCAACAGAACAACTCTCATGCTTTATAGCAATTGCTTTGCTGTTCCAGAGCAATTGTGTCTTGATATTCTGAGCACTGAGTCATAGAATTAACTGTGGTCTGCTCTTTGCCTCGGTTGCTAAGATGCTCAGAGCCTCTTTTAACCCTGAAATATAAGTATATATACATATATATATATACACACCTACAGGGCCTTATGGTATTTGCTATCTAAGTGTCTGACAAGAGAAATGTTTCTTTTTCACATTATTAATCTGATGATGGTAATTAATTGTACTACAGCCACTCCCATAAGATCTACAACCATTTTAACACTACAGCTGAAGCTCATTACTAACACATTATTTGTATAGAAAGACCAACTCCATTCTTAGCAAAGTTAGAATATAATCTTGATTTTCTGGCAGTCTCAATTTCAAAGATGTTGATACCCCCCTCCACCATAACCACATTCATGCTCTGATAGTTTTAACATTTCAACAACTAAGTGTAATATCACATAAAAATAGGATATTCTTATTCAGTACATTCCAATGGATGGTTAGATTAATATGGTCAACACAAATAACATGTTGCATAGTGGGAAATGATCAGGAACCATCCTGGAGAAAAAGATATCAGACTCTAAATCAATACTTTTAAAAATTATTCAATGTTTCGATAATCTTACCTATGACTGTGGATGAGAGCGTTCAAAGCCAGACCATCAGACCAGCTGGTGGTGAAGTTAATGACATTAACCTGTGGATAATTACGAGTTGATTGTCGGACCCAGCTCAGGAGTATCTTTTCACTGTTGGTTTGTTGCAATCCAGCCATGATATTTTTCATTACATTTTTGACCTAGGTGTGGAAAGATATTTTCATAAGGAAATGCATGAACAAGAAGCACACAAACTTAAACCTGAATGTTCTAATCTTCAGTTAATAAATACTGGCTCAGTGGTGATGACGGATTTGCACTTATCAGGCAACCCTCCCATGATGAATGGGATTCATTTGCGAAATGCTTGGCCAGTTATGGGCACGGAGATCCACTCACTCCTAGATGACAGGGCAAAGGTCAGTTTTCTCCCTGCCTCAAGAAAGAAGAGGCAGCTAGTGCTCCTTGAACAAAAGAATCTTGGAAGGATCATTCTGGACAAAGTGCCTGTCATGAACAGGGGCACCAAATGCAGACAAAAACGACCGGGGCCTGGCAGGTTGGCCCTGTGGTGGTTTCCGTCTTAGCTGTTCCTCTGCCCACAGCATGAAATGCTTCTCTTGAGTGGGGGCGGGGGGGAGGGGAAGGTAACAAGGCTCTACGCACGTTGTCCCTTTGTACTTGTTTTTGGCAGAGAGGTTAAAGGGCTTCAGGTCCGTGAGACATACGTGGGGAGAAGGGGTGGAACATTCAAGATGCCCTCACGTGCAGAGCGGCGTGATAGTGCTAAGGCAAGGGGTGCCGTCCTGTGTGCTGGGCTCAGGAACGTCACCTCGGGGCTGTGAGGAGGCCCGCTCCGTCAGCAACTCCCACTGCTACCCTGAGAAGTCACAGACTCCCTCCCAACGCACGGCCCCCTGGCCCACCTCCGGAGTCACAGTCGGAATTCCCTACTTCCATTTTGTGGGCTGCGGTCACCTCTGCAGAGTCCCCTTGTTTGAGAAATTCGGCCACGTTGTGAAACATCAGGTAGAAGTCAAAGGCAAACAGCATGGTGGCAAAGAAAACGCCTGGGCTTTGTTTCCGAAGCCCCGTCCCATCAAGCGACAGCTGTGATGGAGATGGTGAAGGAGACTAAGGCCGCTGTGACGCCGCGTAGAAAGTCCATTCAGGGCCTACACAAGCCCTGCCACTTGTTCAGCAGGGTGGCAGCGGCAAGGAGAAAGCCAAGGGCCAGCAGGGACCCCAGCACGGGCGCCGTGAGGAAGACGGAAGCCGAAGCGGCCTGAGGGCGAGCTGAGGAGGGCGCGCGGCCAGAAGTGCAGCGGCGCAGGACTGGGAGGGGCTGCTGGGTCCTGGGGGGTGGGGTCTGGGGGCCACGTAGTAGCGTAAGTTGGGCCCCACCCACCGTCCCACCCCCGGCTCCCGGAAGGGAAGCGGAAACCGAGACTGCAAAAGGGGAAAAAGGCCAGGTTCGGTCTTATTTTCATGAAATGGTTTCTGGCCATTTGAGTCTGTCCTAGGCTGTGTGCAGGTGCAAATGCCACTCAGCAGGTTGTTGTATTTCCAACTGTCACTCTTCTAATTCAGCTGCCGCAGAAATCCATTTTCTGGGTTTCGAGAATGCAGTTGACACCTCATTATAGAACAGACCGTCTACATTTTCTATTAAAGGAATCATTACTAGGCTACTTCTTTAATATATCAGTCCCCTTATCACATACTTAAAGGAAGTATATAAGTAAATGTGATTGGTTTTGACCACCAAGGGCTTCCCTTTCGGGCAGTATAAGGTCCATATACTACCAACATTTGATCAGATGATGAATATTTATTGTGTATTCCAAATATCACATTTTATTTTGCTTCTTCATCCATGAGAAGTTAACAAATGCCTTCGGGGAAAATACATATTTTAACATCTCCAATGTTAGTAATCCTTTTATGAAAGATTCAATGCAAATTTTAGGATAGACTATTAAATCTAACATTAAAATACTTGAAAAGGATTTGAGATGATGTTTGTAAACGTGGGATTGATGTGAAGATGTGAAATCTTTGCATACATTTGTCACCATCCCTTGATAGCTAAATCTATTATTTAGGGGTGGATTATCCAGTTTTCTTAATTCTTTCCTGACCTGCTTATTTAGCCACTTACTTACTGAATAAATAGGTCAAATAGTTATGTAATTTTTCTCATCATAGTCTAAAGTTATAAAATATACAGCCTCCATGTACAGAGACTGCAGGATGTGTACTGTGTGTCCTGTGCTGAACCAGGGTTGGAATCGGCAGACACTGGCTCAGTGGTGTTGATGGATTTGCACTGATCAGGCAACCCTCCAATGATGAATGGGATTCATTTGTGAAATGCTTGGCCAGACTACCCTCTATGCACATAATGTTAAAGAACAACATGGTATTCGATCCAAAGCTCCTTTAGCATCATTACGTCACTAATTCAGCTTATCAGCCTCAGCCTCATTGCTGTTGCTTCTACCTGGGTGCAAATGTTGCTGAGAAAAAAATAATAATAAAGGGCAATGTGAGATAACAGTTCTTCTTTTCCTACAGAAAAGAGAGTTACCAAGAAATCTTTATTAAGGATCAACCTTCAGTCAAACACTGAGTGGCTCCCATGGGGAGTCCTTAAGCAGAAAAATTCCCCACCCTCAGGGCTCACTGTCCCTAAGACAGAAAGAATCAATATAAATAAATATGTGTGTGTGAATACAGCTATACATCTATTTCTTAAAGGAAAAAAATGAAATGTCTTTGAGCACTGATTTCAACAGGGCAAAGAAGGTGTGATGGACCTGGAGATGCACTACCAGGATTCTCCTTTAAGGAAGGGCTTGTTTCTCCAGCTGTCCTGAGGCAGACATCACCCATGAGTCCCCTCAGGAACTACTTGAGTTGCACAAGCATGTCACCTATGGTCACATCCCTCCTAGGGCAGCCCACCTTATTAACTGATGAAGGGAAATTGTATAAAGACTCAACTATTTCAGCCCCACTCACGACAACTCTAAAGGCGCATTCTAGCTCCCAGTTCTCCATGGAGTTCAAGAAGGCTTTTGGGTGTGCATCCATGAACAACCTGCCTGCCAAACTCAAGAGTCTGCTTCCCAGAATCCATCCTGTGAGTAAAAGGAGTTACAGAAGAGGGGTAGGACTGAAGAGAGGGAGGAATAGTCTTCTACAAGGGATGGATGGTAGTGTGTGAAAGACCAGAAGATCGAGACCTGTTTTGCCCAGAAGGCACTAGGTAGGCAGGAGGTTACAGTAAGGGCTTTCAGCAGCGCAAAATCCATCTTTCTCTTATCTGTTGTGCACATAATAAATAACATAAACATTCCAGTGTAAAGGAGCCCTGGAATTGAGTATTTCTTTTGAGGTAGCCAGCAAAGGTGGGGGTCTGACCTTGAGAGCACACCACTGTTAGTGATACCAAGCAAGGACCCTGTGGGGCTCCTGGGCACAAAAGCCTTTCTGTGTCCCCCATTTCTTGATTACAGGAAATAGGCTTCCTTCAGCCTCCATGACCTTCCTGAGTTCCAACGAGCAGATTCAAACAGTTGCTAATTAGGGAAGGGAGGGGATGCAGAGACAAGGGAGGAGCAGTCAAGAGAAACAGTAGTGCAGCCTTGGGGCAGTGTCCTGGTTCCCCCTCAAGGGATACACAATAACAATATCTTTGAGCTGTTTTGCAAATACTGAAACCTTCACCAGGTGGGAGAAGTTAACAGTGTGCTGCCCACAAGCACCTAGACCCCAGATGGGTTGGAACCAGGAGTTTGATGATGCTGACTCCCACTTACCTCACCACCAACCAATCAGAAGAACATCCACAAGCTGATCACACCCTCTTTGAACAATTACTATAAAACTCCTCACGACCCCCTCCTGGTTGGGATACACAGTTTTGAGGGCATTAGCCCGCTGTGGCCCCCTTTGCCTGGCAAAATAATAAAGATATTCTTTTCTACTTCACCCAAAACTCTGAGAATTAATTTGGTGTTGGGGTACAGAGGCCAGATTCAGCTTCATTAGCAGGATATGTTTTTATCTCCAGCTGGTTCCCAGAAGCGAGGTGACCCCCCCGCCCCCACTAAAAAGGATGGTTTGCACTTTAAAAGGAAGGAAGAAAGGGACACATAACACACATCGTCTACTTCACAATTTTGCTCAAAGCTGCTTACTCCTCGATACAGGCATTATTTTTCAGGCAAATCATTTCATTTAAGTAGAAACCAGAAAAACAGTGACAGGGGAAATGGGGTTGGCATTCCTGAGTTTCTGCAAGTTCAGAGAGAAGGCCTCCACAGCAATAGTAATAACATAGTATATGACACTGGAACCAAAGATTCACATCTTTCCATCTCTTCATGTCATTCTTAATCTCATAGATCTGGAAAGTACATTAGGTTGGCCAGTGTGTCCTTTAATCTTTACTGAGGCTCAAGGGCTTCTCTGACGATTTTATAAGAAGGCAAATACGCACTCTTGGTGAAAATATCTTCTGCGATTCACTGGGTTATGATGAGGAGTATCGAGCAGGAGCAACTTTTAAAAAGTGATTTAGTAGTTTTAGTAGAACAGGGCAGTGTGATAGAAGAGAGATAAGATAAAGAGGCAGAGGCTGGGAAGAGTCTACATCCTTGCAATCACAAGGATATGGTGATTGGAGGACACAGATGGAAAACAGAAAACTCTAAGAGAAGTCTCAGACCAGGAAAGACTGCAAAAGTATTCCTTCTGGTATTCCTGATGTGAAAGCCCTTCCACATGCTAATTAAAAAAATGAGCACACGCACAAGCAAATGAAGAAAATATCAGACAGGGTAGTTTTAAACTCTATCCTGCAGTGAATTGAGAGGCAATTGGAAAGGGTTTTGAGGAGATAAGAAAGGGTGAGATCATATGAGAGACAGTTTGGGTGATAAATACAATTAAAATAGCCTTTTGGGGCTCTGAGCACGCCTAAGTCCTCCTGCTGGCTTTGTCATGACTGCCATCTGCGCAACTCAAAGTGTTTTCTGCAAGCTGGGGTCTCTCCATGAACAATTTGTTACGAGGCCATAAGATAAATATCAATACAACAGTTGATAGTCCATTAGAAACTTCCATAGCAATTTTACAGAGTCCTATTTATGTCGGTTGAGTTTAATGATAAAAAAAAGAAGCTTTGGGGGCTTCCCTGGTGGCGCAGTGGTTGGGAGTCCGCCTGCCGGTGCGGGGGACACGGGTTCGTGCCCCGGTCCGGGAAGATCCCACATGCCGCAGAGCGGCTGGGCCCGTGAGCCTTGGCCGCTGAGCCTGCGCGTCCGGAGCCTGTGCTCCACAACGGGAGTGGCCATAACAGTGAGAGGCCCGCGTAGCACAAACAAAAAAAAAAAGAAGCTTGGGTTTTATGTGTCTATTTCATTTTTCTAATGCTTCAGTTTTATTGTAATTTACACACAATGGAAAAGGGGGAAAATACTGCTCCTTCCTCAAGACAGTTTGAGAAGTACTGAGCAACAGAAGGAAACCAGTTTGGTGGGGGGCCGTATGTTGCCTTGCGGGTTCTATTTGACACCATCGCTACATGAAAAAAGCCCAGAATTGAGAATCTTGGGCTCATTTGAGGCTCTTATGATCTATTTTCTGTTGTCAGCCGCTATGGTTGTTCTCTCTCTCTTCCCATAATGCTGTGAAATAGGACTGAGCCAGTTCAGAGTATTTACAATAAAAGATATGGGAGTCAGTTGGGAGAACAATATGGGTGTCAACTGGGAGGACAATATGGGTACTGAGTTCAGTAGGTATACCTCTGGTCTACATGCTGTCTGACTCCGAGAAGGACCAATCTACAATTCAAGTTAAAAGTCAACCCTACTAAAGGAAGTAGTGATACCTGCTACAATAGGAATGGACCTCAAGGATTATGTTCAGTGAAAGAAGACAGATATAAAAGAATATATACTGTATGAGTGCATTTGGTATGAAATGTCCAAAAAGGCAGACATATAGAGACAGAAAATAGATGAATGGTTGCCTAGGGTTGGGGGTGGGAGAGGACAGTGATGGTAAATGGACATGAGATTTATTTTTAGGGTGGAAATGTGGTAAAGTTAGATTGTTGTGATGATTGTACAATTCTGTAAATATCCTAAAATGTTTGACAGATGGGGGGAATTGTTTCTTCCTCAAAATAGTTTGAGAAGTGCTGGGCAACAGAACTAAACCAGTTTGGTATACTTTGAATTTTACACATAGAACAGGTAAATTTATGATATATAAATTATATCTCAAAAAAAGCTGTTATATAAAAAAGTAAGCTCTACCAGTAAAAAGAGCCGGCATCTCAATTACCCTCCAAATTCTTAAAATATGAGTGGGAAAAAAAAAGAGTTATTAGTATGATACGCCTCTAAGGAAAATGGTACACTGTACTGAGTGCTTTATGGATATTCTCTCATTTAATCCTGACAAGAAATATACGTGTTCATTATTTTTTTTCGCTTTTGATAGTGAGGGAATTATGGCCCAGAAAGGGATGACATTATATCTAATGTCACTAAGATGGTAAATGAGGAAGTCAAAACTTAAGCTCCTGTCGGTCTGACTAAAAAAATATATATCTTCACTAAACCGATGATCTGTGATCCATTTTGCAGAGGACCAGTAAATATAGGCATTCAGAAGACCCTGTGCTGAGGTGCTTCAGAAAAATGGCAATTTCCAAATCAGACTATGAAGTAAGTTTTTCTGTATAACACATATACAGATCATCATATCCCAATAATCTTTTATTGGCATTAGTTTACCTTGAGAATACACACGATTCACAAAGTCTTATTCATTTGATAGTGATTAACAGGAAAAATACCCCTCTTCTTACAAAACTATGCAGATTTACTTTTAGGTGAGTTACAAAAGACCTATTTGTGAAAAGTATTTTTATTACCCTATTGATGAGGTTTCTTTTTTTTTTTTTTGCCTCATCTGTACCCAGTGAAATAAAATTTAGAAAAATATTCCTGCAAATGTGCTAGAACCTGTTTTATAATCTGCTGATACTTCACATTGCAGATGACAATCATCCCAGTTTAAAAGGCAGCACTATGGAGATGGGCTTTGTATTGTTAGAGATATACATGTTTTGCAGATCAATGGTAAAAATGAAAGGAAGGATCAGCGACGTTACCTTCCCCCACCAAAAAAAAAAAATCATCAGGATTCTTACCTGCCAGTGGAGGATTATATTCCAAATCAAACCAAGAGTCAGTTTATGATTTCCATCTACTATGTCAGTGCTTCCAATATTCACTAAATCAACCTGTTAAAGATAAAGGGGAAACATTTGAAGGAAGAAGACAAAACGTCTGTTTGAAAAGAAAACAAAATGCAAAGGTAATTGCATTTATCTATTTCCAGAGCCTAAGCAGCATTATAGCTTTCTAAAAATAATCTAAAAATGAAACAAACTGCATTTGTAACTGAACTTTCTGTAACAAACAAGTGTCCCCAAACACATTTACAGAGATAGGAAATGAGTGTACTTTTAGTGTATAAATAAATTACTGCAGATTAAAGAGTCCAATAAGAGTATCTCCAAATAAAATATATAACAATGATAACTCATAAAGGATGCCTAAAATTAAAAAGTGCTTCCTAGGACATAATTGAAACTCAAAAATAGAAATTTCATCAATCCTTTTATCTAGCTCAGAGGAGTGCTATTGTAATTAGGGGTGACTGCATTTGACTAAAATGTCCTTGCTTTAGAAATACATGTTAGAACTCTACTAAACAATGGAGCTAATGGCCAGCTCTCTTTTCTCTATCTAGGACTGGGTTTGGGAATTAAAATCTGGCAGGGTTTTATTTTTTCAAGACAAATCCCGTCTCCTGTCCTTCTTGCTCCTAACGTTTTTAGGTGGAGTCAGGTTACACATACACATCAGGCAAATGAGCACATGAAAAGATATTCAACATTACAAGCCATTAGGGAAATGCAAATTATACACATAAAGAGTTAACACTACATACTTATCATAATGGAAAAAGTTTAAAAAATAGTGACAATATCAAATGCTGATGAGGATATAGAGAAATTGGGTCACTCATGCTTTGCTGGTGGAAATGTAAATAGTACAGCAACTCTGGAAAACATTTCCAGCAGTTTCTTACAAAATCGAACATGTGCTTGCCATACAATCCAGCAATTGGGCTCTTAGGCATTTATTCTAAAGCAATAAAAAACTTCTGTTTATACAAAATCCTATACTTAAGTGTTAATACTAGCTTTATTTGTAACAGCCAAGAACTGGGAACAACCCAGATGCCATACAAAGGTGAATGGGTAAACATATTGGTACATCCATACCGTGGACTACCACTCTGCAATGAAAAGGAACATCTATTGATACATGCAGCAACTTGGGTGAATCTCATGGGCATTATGCTGAGTGAAAAAAACAAAGCCAATCACAGAGGGTTACATACAGTATGATTCTATTTATGTAACAGCTTTGAAAAGACAAAATTACAGAAATGGAGAATAGAGTCGCAGTTGCCAGAGGTTAGGAACTGAGGTGGGGTGGGAAGGGCAGGTGGATGTGTTTATGAAAGGGTAGCACAAGGGATACTTGTGATGACGGATCTGTTCTGCACTTGACTCTGATGGTGGATACACAAATGAACGCATGTGATAATGTTGTAAAGAACTAAAAACACGTGGCCACACACACACAAAAGTACAAGTAAAACTTGGGAAACATAAATACTACTGGTAGATTGTATCAATGTTGATGTCCATGGTAATATTATACTATAATTTTAATGTATGTTACCATTGGGGTAGAGCTGGGTTAAGGGTACACATGATCTTTCTGTATTATTGCTTATAACTACATGTGAATTTACAATTATCTCAAAGAAAAAGGTTAACTTTAAAAATGAGTATCCAGGGATACTTTAAAAAGAGAGAATATCACAATAAAGCAAATATGCAACTTCAGATTAAGGTCTATACAATGGGGGTGAAACTGTCAAAGCAAGGGTTGAGGGCTGAGAATTCAGATTTCTCTCCCTACTTACTACCCCTAGGCTCACTGATTCCTTTGGTTGACTTTTCTTTTGGCTGTCTCCAGGACTCTGCCATTTTGTCTTGTCCTGAGGGTATTGACCTGAGAGAGTTTCCCATTTATCCTCCTCTAGATAGCTTCACTAAATAGCTGACATTCATTTTGGTTAAACCTTTCATTCTCTCAGGCTCTAAACCTTTACTGAACTAAGTCTCACTTGGATCTTTCCCTCTTGTCTCTTCCTCCAGTAAGATGGGTTTACCATTTTCTCACTCAATGCTAAAATCTATTCCTTATCATTCATCTTAATTTTCTAAATCCTATTAATTATAACTTTTAAAACTATGAAGCTATGTGGGAAATCCAGGTGAAAATAATAAAAAGGCTACTCTTCAGTTTCATCGCCAAATGACTCCCAATTACTCCCCACGTAAACTTATTTGTAGGTTCAATGGATAATCTAATACTTAAATTTATTTTTATATCACAACTATATACAAATTTTTGGTGGATTGGATTAAAACAAATAATTGATACAGAAAAATGTAGAATCACTGAAATAAGGATAAAAGATCTAGATACAAGTCCATAGTTTAATTCCACACATAATTTATAGTAGAGGGTATTACTAAGCTATGCAATAGATTACATGTGAGGATGGTACCACATGGACATTACAGAGAAGTCAGCCTGAAGTAAATGGACAGCATATAAATGGACATTTAAGTAAGGCTGTATTGAAGAGTGGATGAGCAGAAGTCCTGAAAGCTGGTTAAGGTGAAAGACCTTGATTTTCTTGGGTATAGGAAAGTCAAGGTGATACTGCCATTGTAACACATTACACGTCTGCTTATTTCTACAATGCAGATGCTTCTCATTGGACAGCTGAATTTTAGTAGTACCCCATGCAAATTTTTCCTAATTCAGTGCTGAAGTAAATATCAGAATTTCAAATTACTGGGCATTCACATAGATTTTTTTCCTATACATGCAAACAATAATTTGCCATGATACCTTCATTTTAATTATACAAAGTAGATACAACAAGTTTCTAGAATTTAGATCCCAGGGGAGATTAATAACTCCTGAACAAGAAAGCACCATCATCTACATTTCATCTGGGGATTCCTCATGTGGCAGTAGAGGGGAGGAGTTCTCCATGTGGAAAAGATGCTATAAATTTAAGAATTGATTTACTGATTAATTCATTCAACAAATTCATATGTCAGGCACTGATATACTTAGAACACAAAAGGGAAAAATACTCCTGCTTTCTGGAACTTAATTATAGTGACTGAGAATCAGACCATATATTTTTGAAGATTCAATTATTTAAATAAAGAACATGTGATTTTTAGAAAATAGATATACTTGAAGAATCACTACTGGTAGTTAAGTTTAGACTTGCCATAGGGATCATCCTGGGGAGACTAAGAGCAAGCAGCAGGCACTTAGATACCAGCTGCCCCTATCCACTCTCATAAGCTTGTTCTCTGTGTGAGCAGGGAGATGATTCCTCCATTTATTTATCCCCATAAAATCCCTTTTAAAATCCAATCTATATTATACCAGGGACTGTGCTCAGGCCTGATAAAGAAGACTAAGGTAGAACCCCTAATGTCAAAAAGCTCACAGGCTAACAGCAGGTCACAAAATAAAGTTAATTAAAATTAGGTAGGATCCAAAAATTCCGCTTCTAGGTATATATCCAAAAGAATTGAAAGCAGAGACTCAAACAGATATTTATACATCAATGTTCACGGCTATTCACAATAGCCTAAAGGTGGAAATGATCCAAATATCCATTGACAGATGAATAGATAAAGAGGACATGGTGTATATATACAATGGAGTATTCTTCAATATTAAAAAGAAAGGAAATTCTGATACATGCTACAACATCAGTGAACCTTGAAAACATTATGCTAAGTGAAATTAGCCAGCCATAAAATGAAAAATATTATATGATTCTACTTATGTGAGATACCTAAAATAGTCAAATTTATAGAGAAAGAACGTAGAATAGAGGTTACCGGGAGCTAAGAGAGAGGTGATTACAGAGTTTTTTTAAACAGGTAAGAGGTTCAGTTTGGGATAGTGAAGACGTTCTGGAGATGGATAGTGGTGATGGTTGCATACATAGGGGAATGTATAATACTAATGCCACTCAATTGTACACTTAAAAATGGTTAAAATGGTACACCAATTTTTAAAAATGTTTAAAGTGGTAATGTATATGATATGTACATTTTACCACAATAAAAATAAATAATAAAAAGAAGCCACTGGCGCATGCATACACACACACACACACACACACACACACACACACACACGCCTTAGACAATATCTAAAGGAATGTGCATGGTTGTGTTCCAATAAAACTTATTTATAACCACTGGAAAAAATTAGGTAGGCAACTGTGTCTCATGGATGCCCAGTAGAGAAAAAGAAATTTTTGTGACAGTGTAAGCAAAACAAAGAGGAAATATTCAGTGTTGACCGAATCTGTAAAGAAGGAATATAAAACTGGAACAAATAAAGGGGGGTGTGTGTGTGGAAGGCATGCGAAGAAGACACATGTGACTAAGGATATGGGGAGGCAAGCGTAAAAGATATTACATGGTTGGGAATTAGAAGTGTTGTACTCAGGGACAAGGTGGCATGTGTGAAGTTGTTAAACAATCTGGGGCAGGATTATGAAGAGTCTTAAAAAATCTCAAGGAATGCAAGGAACAAGTTAGGGCACTATGAGGTAGAAAAATAATAATACCAGAGAAGTTGAACATATCTTGGCTAATTCTTATGGGCGTTGAGAAAAAACTAGCTGAGATTCATTATAAATGTCTCTAACTAGTACAAGGACACTTACATTTTTGTCAGGGACAACAAACCTTTTCACAATTCTCAACTCTAAGAAATGTGCATTTTATAGTAATATACCACATCTTTAATTACAACTTTACAAGTGATACAGTGATAACCATTTGACGATTTCTTTTGTCAACCTTCAATAAACAATAAGAGCATAGTATTAAATCTTAGTTTTACAGGGCTATTCTGTAGACAGTTACAATAATGCAATCCAATTTATGTAACTTTCTGTTGATTTGCAATTATATTTTGTTAGTTCACTTTTTTTATTGCCAATGTTACTCACTATACCATCCTATCCAGTAGGCCAGTTTTGTTGGTGGTGCTTGCCATAGGGCGCAATGAGTAAATAGCTTGGCTTTTAAGTGGTATTTCACTCATATATTCTCAACTGTGTGTGCCTTAGAGGGTAACTCTTATCACACTGCAATTATTACCAATCATCATTCCTTTCTAAAGGTTCATATTTGATCAAGTCGTGTTGTCATAGGTGGGTATTTTGTCATCCTGTAGTTGGGTTGTAAGAAACACAACTATCCCCATTTTTTGAGTGGTAAACTATATGTTAATCTTTGTACTGTTTTCTATGTCTGTGTATATGTACATATGTATGTGTGTATATATTTCATTTTTGTTCTTTTTATAAATATTGTATTTCTTTATATATAAGACCACACAAATATTATTTTACACAAATGCATGAATGAGATCTTACACATGCCTCTCTCCTATTTTTCTTGAGACAAGTTTTATTTTCCATTTTGCTTGCCCCACTTTCTTCCCAACTTCTTTCCTAATCTGACCTAAAAAACTCCCTATTCATATAATCAGTGTATGTGTGAGTGTGCATGTGTGATATCCTATAAACACAAATTTGTGAGGTTTTATAGTCTACAGAAAATGGCATATTATTCAGGTTCTATTGAATATTTCTTTTACCAAACAATAATCCCTTTTATTTGTTCATTTTCATGGCTAATCCATCTGACTCTCAATTTTCGTATGCTTGGTGTTGTTAATAATGCCCCATATCTCACCATGTAGCTATGAATTATATATTTTTTTAAATCATTACTAGCTTTTCTCAAATAATCATCACCATGCCGCACAATTGCTTCTCTGTTTTCTTTTACGTAGTTTTTTCCTAATATATGCTCTGGAATTATATCTTCCAAGGATTATCAATCTAATTTCCAAATAACTATGAAAAGGGAAAATTAAAATTAAAATATGTTAATATCTATGTTAAATGAATAATTATGTGTCTGTCTAGTAAGCAAAACAAAACCCATTTATATGACATATGCTAATAAATGGATTCTGTGTGTGTGTGGGGGGGGGTGTAACAAGCACAAAATAACAGGAAATTCAATCTTGAGGTCACTGAGGAGGCCCAAAGTTATGTTTCCCTGTTTTGCAGAATGAAAGCATCTGACACCAAATGAATAGGTGTGAAAATTGATATTATGTGTGAAAATTAAACAGCATGCATTGAATTTTTGCAGAAAAAGTTCACCTCCACATGAAGACTGGCTTTAGCAGTTCCTGCAAACAGGCCTAAGACTCTACTCAGAAAGTAACATTAGATTCTGGCTCAGAGTTTTGCAGTGTTATCTGTGGAAGATGCTTTACTCAAACATAATTCTGGAATATATAGAAAATTCTCACCATTTGCTTTTTTTTTTTTTTTTTTTTTTTGGCCACACCACAGCACACAGGATCTTAGTTCCCGGACCAGGGATCGATCCCAGGCCCCCTGCAGTGGAAGCGTGTGGAGTCCTAACCACTGGACCACCACGGAATTCCCTCACCATTAATGGAACCTTACTGTGGCTCCAGCAGAATATTTAAATGTGAACTCATAGGAGAAAATCCCTTGGGTTAGGATGAGCTGGCTGTAAAAAAATGCACCTAGGAAACTTAAGGAATTGGCTTTTGGAATACAGTAGTCTATTGTTATCCTTTTTATAGGTGTGAGAACACAAATTGAAGGGACTTCCTATTCTGTCCCCACATTAGTAGCTAGACTAAAATATCTGATTTTGTACAAAAATTTATATTTAGTAAATCTATGATTAATATATAAGTATTCCAGAGAGCACTGCTCCTTCCTGGTGTTCTACCTACTAAATGAGTTTACTAACCACTGGGCATGAGGAACAATTCTTTTCCTTTGCTTACTCAAGAGAATAATGTTTGTTTTATCTGAGGTTTTGTTTTATCCCCAGTTCCTTCAAGGCTTGGATGCAATCTAGCATTGTCAGTAATATTTTCTACAAGCTAAATTTAGATAGCCCACGGTGGTTATATTGAAAGGATTTATACATATAATACTGATATATGTAAGATTTAAGAATACTTAGGAAAACCATAAGATTTAAAACGAACCTGAAATGTAATGGTTTAGTGAAAGGAGATTACTGACCTAGACAAGTTTATATTATTTTTGATTAGCTTTACAGGAGGAAGGATAGCAGAATGAGTTCATCAGACATAAACTTGCACACAGTGACTTTGGAATGAGGAACATTTGACATTTAAAAAATTGCAATAACCAGGTCAAATAATGAAAATGGAACTTCTCAGGGTAAAACAGAAGGTAAAAGATAAGAAAAAAGATAAATAAATTCAAGGGAGTGATATTCCTGTGATATATCTGACAAGGTTCTAAGGAATAAATCTCTTACAAATTTTTCCATGCTTTTGAAATTTTTGGTGGTGGCAGGGAGATGGATAAACTTTTCCAGTTTTAGTTTGTAAATAATTTAAGCATTTGCATTCCTAACGTGGATGTTGTAGAAAGTTATGTCTCATTCAATAAAGGAACCATCATCTTTCCAATAAATGATTTTCTTGTCTTTTTAGACAACCACTGAGAAGGACATTTCATAACTACAGGGACTAATGAAAACACATCTTGTATCATTCAGCCAGTTGATATTACGTTAGGGCTAGGAGGTTCCTCATATGTTTCAAAGGATGTGGTTCTTCCAGATCACTTCAGATTTCAAGATTTATCCTAAGGAGGAGTCACTTTTGTTCCTTAATATGCAGAATACAATCTGAGCTTTTATTTTCATTAGGCATGGGGTAAGGGATAAGGGTAAGCAGTCTTTGTACTTATCAGTCTTGGTATGTGTGTTTAAATAACCAAAAAATGCTGCAGATTAAATCTTATAAAATAACTTCACATAGAATGTAAGATTATAAAAGGAACCATGAAATATCATCTTTAAAAATTTGAGTGGATTTCCTTAACCAGAATCTTAAACAATAACTAACATTTAGGGAAAAACCATGCATTGGGATTTATCAAATAAACAGCCCTCCTGATAGACCTCATGCAGATACTTCTACCTTCTATATATTTGGTTCTTTCAGATCCATACATTTCTTTCTCATAAACTGTTTATAATAGAGAATCTCTTTCCAACACTCAAGACCAATAGGATTTGCTTTTTAAATGTGCTAAGTGCCTTTTATAAAACATCTGCCATCATGGAGTCAAGCTAAAGAGACTTCTCCATATTCAAGAGAAATTCCTCAAGTATTTATATAATCCTTCCAAATATAATGCATTTAAAAGATCAAAAATTTAGAAAAAGCAAAGGTGTTTCACTACCCTGCAGCATGTGCTTTTATACTGTGTTTAAGATTCATATAAAATTTTAAGACTTATGGGCATAAATCATACCCACTTTTGCCATTGAAAGATGCATGTATTGAATCTTTTATTATTAAATGATGAATAGTTCAATATATACAACATCAAGGGTGGGCTGCATTGGCCATTGTGGCCTTGGGTCTCTACTGGCAGGTTTTTTTTCTTCCCTCTCATATCTCTACATTCAAAATGTTATTTTTTATTTTAAACAAATATAGAAATTTGCATTGAAAAATACCTTTCAAAAGCACATTTTGACATAGAATACATCATAAGACTTAGTACTGGGAACACACTATAAAGATACTACCCCCTAACTTCAGTGACTAAGCTTTACATAGTCATTCATTAAATATTTTTCACCATCCACCATATACCACATATTAACTGTTGAGGACAAAGACCAAAAAATGGACTGTTTTATCAAATTGCTTAAAGACTAGTGAAATGAGTTAAAATTTCTCTGTATTTTGGATGCATTTATGATAATCATACATCACAAGGTAACTCTTAACAGAACTGTGTTTTTGTTTGTTTATACATTTCCTCTTTGACACTAAAGATTTTAAGCAGTTAATTTTTAAAATCTCATAATGTTAAGGAAATATAAACATTAAAATGGTGAAAGAATATTGAAACAAATATAGCAAAATAGAAATTTCAATGCAGGTAGTCTTATTGAACATAAGGTGCAGAACTAAACTTTTTGGCAAAGTAGCTCTTATAACTAAACTAAGCAAAATTTCCTAGGTGGAATATTGTATACTAGAGGGCATCATTTGCTGCCCTCTATAAAACTGCCCTCAAAAATGATTTCACAAGATAGAGTAAGATAAAAGACACACATACTTTCAATATAATATTATTTAACTTGAATTTTTATAAATACTATGTATCTTATACCTGGCAATATAGAATGTCACTTTAACGACAACAAGAACCCTATGTAACCCATGCAACTATGGTCAACTAATCTATGACAAAGGAGGCAAGGATATACAATGGAGAAAAGACAGTCTCTTCAATAAGTGGTGCTGGGAAAACTGGACAGCTACATGTAAAAGAATGAAATTAGAACACTCCCTAACACCATACACAAAAATAAACTCAAAATGGATTAAAGACCTAAATGTAAGGCCAGACACTATAAAACTCTTAGAGGAAAACATAGGAAAAACACTCTTTGACATAAATCACAGCAAAATCTTTTTTAACCAACCTCCTAGAGTAATGGAAATAAAAACAAAAATAAACAAATGGGACATAATGAAACTTAAAAGCTTCTGCAAAGCAAAGGAAACTACAAACAAGACGAAAAGACAACCCTCAGAATGGGAGGAAATATTTGCAAATGAAACAATGGACAGAGGATTAATCTCCAAAATATATAAACAGCTCATGCAGCTCAATATTAAAAAAAACAAACAACCCAATCAAAAAATGGGCAGAAGACCTAAATAGACATTTCTCCAAAGAAGACATACAGATGGCCAAGAGGCACATGAAAAGTTACTCAACATCACTAATTATTAGAGAAATGCAAATCAAAACTACAATGAGGTATCACCTCACACCTGTTAGAATGGGCATCATCAGAAAATCTACAAACAACAAATGCTGGAGAGGGTGTGGAGAAAAGGGAACCCTCTTGCACTGTTGGTGGGAATGTAAATTGATACAGCCACTATGGAGAACAGTATGGAGGTTCCTGAAAAAACTAAAAGTAGAATTACCATATGACCCAGCAATCCCACTACTGGGCATATACCCAGAGAAAACCATAATTCAAAAAGACACATGCACCCCAATGTTCACTGCAGCACTATTTACAATAGCCAGGTCATGGAAGCAACCTAAATGCCCATCGACAGATGAATGGATAAAGAAGATGTGGTACATATATACAATGGAATATTACTCAGCCATAAGAAGGAACGAAATTGGGTCATTTGTAGAGATGTGGATGGACCTGGAGACTGTCATACAGAGTGAAGTAAGTCAGGAAAAGAAAAACAAATATCATATATTAACGCATATATGTGGAACCTAGAAAAATGGTACAAATGAACCAGTTTGCAGGGCAAAAATAGAGACACAGATGTAGAGAACAAACGTATGGACACCAAGGGGGTAAAGCGGGGCATGGGGGTGGTGGTGGTGTGATGAATTGGGAGATTGGAATTGACATATGCACACTAATATGTATAAAATAGATAACTAATAAGAAGCTGCTGTATAAAAAATAAAATAAAATTTAAAGAAAAATTTTAAAAAAGAACCCTATGTAGCCAGAGCTTCCTAGTTTTCAGCCATGTATACTGATTTCCAGAAAAAAAACAAAAAAACAAAAAAAAACACTTGGCAACAGCAATGGCAAAAAATTCTAAGATACATGACTAACATTCATTATAATGAGAAAAAATTTCAATTATAATATAATTTATAGCCATATTATTATTATCCCAAAAGATCTCCATGTGTACAAATCAAAGTAAATGATTACCTCAATTTTAAGTTGAATATGTAAGGAAAAACATAATATTTTTTCCTTGATGCAAGAAAATTACGGGGTTGGGGGAAGGTAAACAATTCACCTTATGAAATTATTTTCAGTGATAACTAGCTTCATTTTAAGAGGAATAATTTCATATTGCATCAGAATATGAATTTAAAGATTATAAGATATGCTTGCATATATTTTTATGTTCCATAGAAGAATATTTTGAAATAAGTGCAACTATTTGTATTAGTACATTTCACAGATGACAAAGTAGAACCAAAGTCATGAAATTATTTGACAAAGATCCTGTAGTTAGTGAGTGACAGGGTTAAATGGATACACTTCTTCTGGATCCTTGGAATCAATATATATAAGGTGCAGACGTATCACAGGCCTATTGTGTGGACCGAAATTTTAATATAAAAAATAATACTTGTCTAACATGAATTAAAAATTTGGAATTTATATCTGAACACTAGATTTTATGAGTAATAAATGGAAGCAGTTTATGTTTGGTCAAAGATATTATGTTCTGACATACCCCCAAATACATTAAATGGCTATTTAAGTTTCTGAATACTTAAAGGACACATAAAATACTACTTTTAAAGAACACTTTAGAATCCTCTTTATCTAAGATCATATGCCAGGAAGAGTGAACACTATATCATTTTTCAGATCAGTGACATTTGACAACCATTCAATCTAATTCAGTGACAATTTTCAATGATGTGATTAATTGAATATTTGAACATAGCTGACATTTGAATTTTCACCCTAGGCTTTTTAAGTACTCATTTTGGATTTGTGGTTTAATAATGTACAACAACGATCTTATTTTCTTTGTGCTATCTCACCTTGTATAGTTGAAATTACTTGGTAAAATTGTGCCACTTTGTCATAGACAATTGATGAGAGTAGTGAACATAATTATGAGATTTACAACTGTGTCAGCTAATATTAAATCACGTTAAATCAGTAAAGTCCCAGTATATGCCCAGGGTATAATGCAACACTCTATTTTTTGTCAGGTTCTTTAAAATAATGATGGAGTGCATTCTATGACTTCAAAAAGGCACTGGGATTCATAAAGTATACACTTGGAAATCTTGGGATGGAAGAAGAGGAAACAAACTGGGATCAGCCAATGAATGGAAGACAGGTATCATAATGCATCTGGAGGACAGTTTAAAACACCACAGACCGTTCAATCTCCCTACCAGTTTTTTAATGGCTAAATTCCTTTACCAGTGAAAAAAATCAATCATTATTCAACTTTACATAAAATGATTAACAATGTAAATTTGTATTAGAAGAAACTCATTGACTGGAATTTAATTATATCTAAGGGAAAAAATCTACCAATAAACAAGTTCAAATGACCCATTAAATATTTCTTTACGTCTGAGAGAAGATGGGGTTAAAGACCTGTAGAACTGAATTCAGAATGTCTGGTGAAGGGGACTACCCACAAACAAGAGTGGAGAAGGATAAAGGAATGATAGAATGGCAGTATGAGAGATGTTTCCCTATTATCTGAGATTTGCTCTATCTACCTTCAATAAGTTACAAATAAATGGAAGCTGTGGATACATTTTATCTTGAGCTAGTATGTAGACAAGCACAACCATTTGGTAGAGTCATCCCCTGTTTCACAGGATTTTGTATTTTCTTTTGTTTGCTTTTTTAAACCACAGCCAACTTTATTTCAAAAGTGCTTTGCTCTCAGCAAATGTTATAAAGGCATCACTGCACTTAGAAGTACTTCTTTCTCAATAAGTGGTTTTCACAAATAAATTACTGATAGCAGGGATAACTTCATGTTAAAACAGCCACCAGAGAGAATGCAAGTCAGAACATAAATGTGGTGTCTGAGCTCTACAAAGCTAAGTTGTGAGTGACATTTGAGTGAGGAGAGTAAGTGAGAAGTCAGGAGAGAAAAGAAAGGAAACTGAAGCACAGGCTCACATTGAGTTGCTAGTTTACAATTAGGGAATATGCTAAAACTAGTCATTTATGGCAGAGGAACAGACCAAATTGGAGGAGGGGAGGAAGGGGTGGGGAGGGGAGGAGGAGAGGAGGGGAGGGAGGAAGGAAGGAGACAAAATGAACTTGACCTAAGAAGATCGTGAAACTACCACAAATATCTTTTCAAAAGGAAGTTTCTAATATCCCTTTAACAACAAGGGAGGACCAATTTTTTTCAGGTGATTTTAAAAATTAGGTTTGTGAACAGATTTATAGAATTGGGAGGCCCCCTCATGATTTTCTATTAGCAATTATCAATTTCTTAAAACTTTGAATGAACTTACCACTAGTTCCATTGGACCCAGAAGTCTTTGTAAAAAGTTTGTTTGGCTTTGTTTTATGATTTCTTAAGTTCCTTTGGTTATTGATGTAGGTACTCTATATTCCACTGTGTTAATTCTTGTAATTTATGATTTTAAATAGAATATAATCCAATTTCATTGCTTTTTTATAATCAACATATAGTTCTGTGTAGATTCCATTTTTGGTTTCTACTCTTGTACTTATTTTTAATATTTTCTATGTTTAAATTGCATACATTTGATTTATTTCCCTCTTTTTTCTGCTTAAATTTATAAGAGATTAGTCTATTTTATGATTTTATTACAAGGAACTAATATCTTAAATTTATCTAGCATTTCTTTTTTCTAACTCATTTCTTCATTTATCTTTTATTTCCCACTTTCCTTAGAGCATTTTTTTCTTTTTTGTAACATTTATGGTTGAAAGCTAGAATTAATTCATTTTATCTTTTTTCTTTTTAATGAAGATAAAAGCAAAGACAAAAATTGAACCTCTGGGTAGAACCAAGGCCATTTCTCATGGGTTTTCTCATGGAATGCTTTTTCCTATACAAACATGGATTTGTACTCTTGGTTTCTTATACACTTTAAATTAATCAAATTGAATTTTTTTAAGTATTATTAATTTCTACTGTTATATTATTATCATCAAAGATTATGCACTTTAAAAGTTCTTTTTATGTGTTTAATGACATTTTCACTACATTCTAATATATTATCCATTTTTTATTTGTACATATGCCAAGGACGTTTTTTATATGTTTATCTTCGTCTATGCCTATAGTAAGTTTTATAGCAGGGTAGAAGTTAGAGATAACTCTTAGTCTATCTTCCTTTTCTTATTCTGGTGTTCCCCAGAAGCATGGGAGAGTAATGTCAGCTGGCTCCAAAACTAGCCAGAAACCACCTCCACTCCCTGTCAGCAAATGGGGGAGGTGGTATGGCCTTAAAAGTGAATGGCTTCCGAGACTTCCCTAGTGATCCAGTGGTTGGGACTCCTCACTCCCAATGTGGGGGGCCCCGGTTCGATCCCTGGTCAGGGAACTAGATCCCGCGTGCTGCAGCTGGGGACCCAGTGCAGCCAGAATAGACAGATAAATAAATAAATATTTAAAAAAAGAAAAAAATAGTGAAAGGCTTCCTGCTACACCCAGCAAGGTTGGGCCCTGGCCAACATTAGGGCTCTTAACGTAGAGATTCCAGTCTTCTTTTGACCAGAAAAAAACAAAACAAAACAAAAATAGAGCTATCTGAAGGGCTGGGTTTTCTCTGATTGCTCCTCCTCCCACATTCTTCATACCTTCTTTGTTTGAGATGACCCACCTAGTATGAGATGGCTCCATCATCCAGGATCTCTTACCCTCTGGCTTCTAGTTAGGTTCAACCAATGAGCAGCACTGGCAGACTGTTAGAGGACTGAATAGAGAGACTAAGGTATCAATCTCCCACCTCCTCCAGCAGGCCATGATTTGAGAGTAACTGCATTCTTTAGGTACCTATGGTTGCACTTGCTATCCAGTGGACCCACTCCCAAGGTTAGAGCTTTCATTGGTTTAAGGTAACAGCTCTCTCCTTTTGTCTCTTTAGGTTTAGGGGTAGTAAAGCCTATTAACTGAGGCTAGACTCTGGTGCTTCACCATTCATTGTTGGTTCCTTTAATCCTGCCCATATTTCTGTATATATTCCTTTCATTACAGTCTTTTCAACTTTGTCTTTGCATAGGTTTTCTGATTCATTTCAGGACTGTTAATGATACACATGGCTTCATGAGATGACTTGGGCTTGGATAGTGACTGTATCAGTGGATAATTCAATGGACTAAAAATGAAAGGCTTTTCCCCTGCCTATAAAAGGCACCACATAGGTCCACTGATGTCTGGCCATTCCCTAGGGATAGGGGAAATCGTTCCTAATAATGACAAAGTTAGAATTTTCTGAATGCCTGTCTGAGAGCTCAGATTTGGATTTGGTTCATTTAAATGAAATTATAAACTACTGTTTTCCTTGCAAATCCAACCTTATGGGAGAGAAGGTTTATATATAATTCACACAAATTTTATAGAATCATCTATGCTTGGGAGTGTCAATAGGTAGAAAATCACTATTAAATCTACAGTTTATGTTATTTGTATTCTCAACTTTTTTCTTTGATGCTAACTGTGTTGTAATCTGACAATGGTGAATTAAAGGCTCTGAATAAAAATATATTTCCATCATTTATTCTTTATGGTTTTAGCAGTATTTCTATTATGCAGTAAGTTGTATTATGTTTTAATTATTGATTTCAACTTTCTTGGATAAAAATTATATTTTCAAATACTTATAAGTTTTTCTTTGTTATTAATATTCTTATCTCTGACTTTTAAAAGAACTTGTTTTATTACCCATTTAATTTATAATAGCCCTTTTATGTTTAGTCATTGTCATCTCACTTAGAACTAAATTCAAACCCTAACCATGGCTCCCCATGTTCTCCTCTTCCCAGCACCACCCTGCTACCTCTCTGATCCCCTACTCTACTACATTTTTTTCCACACTCAGTCCTCTCCACCTATTGAGTCCTATTTCCCAATGCTTTTTCTCCTCTAGGTCTTTTTATCCCACTGCCTGGACCATTTTCCTATAGATAATCCCATGGTTCACTCCTTCACTTCCTTCCAGTCTCCACCTATAAAACAACCTAACCAAAGGCCTTCCCAAACCTCCTAGTCTGTTTGTCTTTTCTTCATTCACTTAGCTATCACTACATACATTATACATATTTAATGTCCTCTGGTATTTGACTCTAAACTCCATGACATAAATGATTGCATTTGTTTTGATCACTGACTGCAGTGTTCCTACCGTTTGGAATACAACCTGACATACAGTAGACACTCAATAAATAATGCATTGAATCTAAAAATACTAACATTATTCTGTTTAAGGTATGACTACTCAAAATCTCTAATCAATGCCTCCTATAGTTCATTCTGAGAATTTGTGATTTTTAAAAGGAAAATAGTTCTATCTACTATCTTACTTAATATGCTGATTTATTTATATCCCATCCCAGGATCATTTAGTCATCTGCTATAGAATACCCAAGGCCAATTTTAGGAAAAAATCCTGCTCTTGAACATTATCTTTGTGTGTTTATTCTTTATGCTAATAATCAGAGAGTAAAAAACATGTCCCTTGGAATATTTTCCAGTTCTTTTCTGTCTTCTTTTATTACAAAATAATGGGAAGTATATAATGATAATACATTTACTTTTGAGCATTTGTATTCTGTATCTTTTGGCCTGGGGCTAGCTTAGGTAAAGGTTATTTCACTCAAGGTTTTGGTTTACACTGGAGAATGTTTTACTTGAGATTCTGTCCTTTAATACAGAGACCTCAATTATACGCCATTCTCCATTAGGGCCCTGGCTCAAATGGGAGCTTTGTGGAAATTTGCTTTTGAAGGACTCTTTGTCCAATTTAACCCTCATTCGGGGGTCTTTGCCTGCTAAAACATTGGAATTTTATCAAGATTTTCTATTTTCAGTAAGAAATATAACCTCCTGAGAAAAGATCCATTAATCACATTCTAATTTTGTATATTCACTTATCACATTTTATTAAACAATTTCATAATAAAATACACAGTCTATGTTCAGATAGATAAATATGGCCATAATTTGGAGTTTGGCAGGTTGTAAGATCAGTTTTACTTTCCCTTCCTACATTCCTCTTATGAAACTTTTTTTAAAAAATTGATAGCCTACATACAGAAAATATACCTAAGTGTACAGCTTGATAAATTTTCTCAAAGCAAATGCACCTGTATAACGACTACCAGGTCAAAACATGGAAATCTTCAACACCTCTGAAGATTTCATCCTGCATTTTAAAATCTAACCATTCTTCTGACTTTTAAACTCATGGAAGCATTCTGCTTATTCTTGAAATTTAATTAAACGAAATTACAGTAGGTATACTTTTGTATCTCACTTTTTTCTCTTTCCGGAAATTGATCTATCTTATGTACTGTGTGTCGCTATCATTTGCTCACTTTCATTCTAATTTTGGCTATTACAAATGAAGCTACTATGAACACTCTTTCATATATATAAAAGAATATTTTATATATATATATATGAATTTTTTGGCAAACATAGAAATGTATGTCTGTTATATGCTAAGGAATGAAATTGTTGGGTCATAAAAAATGCAAATTTTTATCACATTTAGTATATAATGTCAAACTATTTTCAATGGCTGTCTGAATTACATTTCTACCAGTTAGTTGTGAGAGTTCAAGTTATTCCATACCCTCATCTACACTTAGCATTATCAGTCTAATTTCAACCATTTTTGTGAATTTGTATTGGTATCTCATTGTAATTGTAATTTCCCCAATTATTGCTGAGGTTAAACACACTTTCATATTAGTCTTGAACTTCTGAACATCCTATTTTGTGAAGTTCCCGTTCAAGTTCGTTGTCCATTTTTTCCATTGGATTTCTTTTTCTCATTTTATAAAACCTAAAATTAAATAAAGTATAGAAGAAAATCATAGGAGACACCTAATATACTCAATAGTGTAAAGATGTCAATTCTTCCCAAGCTGATCTACAGATTTAACTCAATGTTGATCATAGTCCAAAGAAGGTTTATGTGGAAATTAAAAAGATGATTGGAAAATGACCCTAGAAATACAAAGGGCCAATATAGCCAAGAAAATATTGAACAAGAAAAAAGTGGTAAAAGTTCACCAGATAACAAGATGCATTATAAAATGGCAGTATTCCACATGGCATGGTATTCATGATGTATAGACAAACAGAACAATGGAAGTGAATTTAAGTCCAGAAATAAAACTACAAATGTATTGAAAAAATTTTTATGACACACTTAGTACTAGAGAACAATGGGAAAGCAACATTCTTTTTAATAAATGATGTGGTCATTCAGACTCCAAGTGAAAAAAATAAGCTGAATCTTAACCCATTCCTCATATCATATACAATAATCAATCATTTCCAGGTGAAATATAGATCCAAATTCAAATGGTAAAATAATAAAGCTTATACGGATAAAAGCAAAATGTAATTACCATAATGGCTTTCGGCCGGCAAATATTTCTTAAACAGGACACATAATTATAAAGTGAAAGTTTATAAAAATGAACTACATCACAATGAAGAACTTCTCTTTATCAAAAGATAAAGTGAGTTAAAATTTTAATCCACAGAGAAGGAAAATATATTTGCAACACATGAAATAAACAAAGGACTCATATCCAGAACATAAGAACAACTCATAATTTTGATGAAGTTCAAGTTAATTTTTTCTGTTTTTGCATCATGCCTTTGTTTTCACATCTAAGAAATATATGGTTTTTACCAAAGTCACAGGGATTTTATTTTATGGTTTTTCTTTTTATTGTCAGAATTTCTTCTGGTCCTATATTGAAAACTATAAAATTAATAATTATATTATATACAAAAAAACCCCAAATTCATAATCTATAATCAGTATGTGAAAAAACAAAACTCTTATCAACAAAAAATCTACAGGGCTTCCCTGGTGGCGCAGTGGTTGGGAGTCCACCTGCCGATGCAGGGGACACGGGTTCATGCCCCGGTTCGGGAAGATCCCACATGCCACGGAGCAGCTGGGCCCGTGAGCCATGGCTGTTGAGCCTGCAAGTCCGGAGCGTGTGCTCCGCAACGGGAAAGGCCACAACAGTGAGAGGCCCACGTACCACAAAAAAAAAAAAAAAAAAAAAAAAAAAATCTACAGTTTCATTAATCCACTACTTTAAAGGAGATCCAACAGCCTATGTTTTGACATTTTCTTGCTTGGAAGAGATCAATTTCTTCAACTAAATTAAATCTAATAATTCTTTGAGTTTTCTGCTGTTTTCCTTGCTCTTATATTTGTAATGGAATACGAGGAATTGATATTTAAAAAGACATTTTCTTTGTCTAAGTTCCTAATATTGTTAAAATGTTTTCTTAATTTATATGCTACTGATCTTTCAAAATGTTCTATAGGATGAAATAATGCCATTTGCAGCAACATGGGTGGACCTAGAGATTATCATCCTTAGCGAAGTAAATCAGAAAGAGAAAGACAAATACCATATGATATCACATATATGTGGAATCTAAGATACGTATGACACAAATGAACACATCTACGAAACAGAAACAAACTCACAGATATAGAGAACAGACTTGTTGCCAAGGGGATGGGGCTGGAGGAGAGAAAGATTGGGAGTTTGGGATTAGCAGGTGCAAACTAGTATATACAGGATGGATAAACAACAAGATCCTACTGTATAGCACAGGGAACTATATTCAATATTCTGTGATAAACCATAACGGAAAATAATATGAAAACGAATATAGATTTTTATAAGTGAAACACTTTGCTGTACAGCAGAAGTTAACACGACATTGGAAATCAACTATACTTCAAAAAAAAGTTTATAAAAAGGTGCTATAGGACTGCTAATAAGGCAAACATTCCATACATTATCTTATTCTGCTGCAGAAAATTTGCAAATATAGAGTTAATCATTGCAGGAAAATAATAAAAATGTGTAACACTTCTGTAAAATAATTTTCATAGGTTAAATATGATAGTAACCTTTCATAAAACTGACCAATTACTACACAACTTTCACTTCCATTTCCAGAATGATGTCCTCTCCCTGCTAGATGAGCTGAGCAATATTTGGGGGAGTATACATCATTACTAATCTATCACTAATTATGGTTATTTTAATAGTATATGATCAATTATTTGAATTTATCCTTGAAAGAGAGATGTAATGTAATTAGGAAGTTACAAAAAAAAAGCCAGTAAATGTATTGGTTAATTAGAAAGATTGTAGGAAGTTAATAAGAAAGGAGGGCTGTCTCCAATATCATGAGAGAGGGGAGGAATCTCCAAGTCACTCTGAGGAGACAAGAACTCCTTTCATCTACACACTTGTTTACGTATGATTGTTGACATTTTCTAATACCACACATATATTTTCTTCTAGTTAAACTTAAACATAGGAAAAAAAAATTTGCAACTCTTATGCTGAGTTGAAATACTGAGCTTTCTGTGTAACTTTCTTACTTGGATGTGTTATCTAATAAATGTTGGCTTAATTCAAACAAACTTTATCATCATGTATGAACCCACTTTATACATAAAAAATAATAGTCAGCCTATCAAAAGCCATTTGTTTCACGAACACTGCTGTAAGGAGCTGAGTTTACGACAGGACTTAATTTGGCCACCAAATATAACTGCATTATGTAAAATCTAAGAACACCACAAAGTGGCCAATCAGGTCTGGTTCACACCTTTCCCTGCCCCGCTGTGGATGCATGCATTTACTTCCTGAATCACATTAGCAGACGCACATGAACTAGAACATGTGCTCTTAATGATAACTGCTTTGATTTATGAGAGAACTTGAAATGCTCTCTCTGTTTTTAGGGCCAAAGCCCTCACTCAAACATTAAGTATGCTGTCTCATGGTATCCAGACTCTGTCCAGGGTTCCACTTACATTATTTTTCTGCAAGACCTGTAGTGCCTTGTTGACATTGTTCAGGGCATGAACTCTTGTGGATCCTTTTTCTTTTGTCTGAAAACAAAATGAAACAATGTTGACTGCCCAGGGGAGAGAAGGACAATCTACCAGAAATGGAATAATTGATATATTTCACTTCTAAATTGGAATTTTTTAAATGATCACAGGTTGTGAGGCATTAATATAATGAATTTAAGTGCTTCAGGTTAATTATCCTTGTCATAGGAGTTTCTTATAGCATGAAGAAACTCCTTATAGCATGAATCAGCCACTCCTCAAGAAAACTGATAGCATTTTTTTTTCTTCACAAAAGAGTTTGGTTACCATCTCTCCTTCATTCTACACCTCAGTTGCATGACCACGAAGAGAAACAGCATGCATAAGGACATTTGCTAGTAAGATAGATAAGTGAGTCAATTCCCACACTTTTTAGAAAAGTTTAAAAGAGATTTGAGCCTAGCAAAATTCTATAATGCCAAATAGGCTTAACGGAAACTATTTCTGGCAGTATTACCTTAATTGTCTTAGTCACTGAAGCTCAAAACCTCAATCATCTTTGGTTCTCTAACCCTCACCCTCAATCCCCAAAGTCTTATCTTGTCCTGTAATTTTTAAACTAACATTTGCATAGTGTATTACAATATATGGATTAAATCATTCAGTTGTGGAGTTTTAGAAAGTCTACCATTATGATGCTTGAAGTATTTACTCCTAAAATGAGATCTACCCTCCTAAAACAATTTTAACTACACAATACAATGCTGTTAAGTATAGGCACAATATTGTACAGCAGGCCTCTGGAATTTATTCATCTTGCAGGACTGAAACTTTATACCTGTTGAACAGCAACTCCCCATTTTCCATATCTCATACTAAGTGTTCTTAAAGCCTAGGAGTTCTCATCACAAGAAAAAACAGATTTTTTCTATTTCTTTAATGTTATATGAGATGATGGGTGCTCACTAAACTTATTGTGATAATCATTTCATGATGTTTATAAGTCACATCATTATACTGTATACCTTAAACTTGTACAGTGCTGTATGTCAATTACATCTCAATAAAACTGGAAGAAAAAAAAGACAAAAGACTAAATAAAGTTAAAAGTTAAACTTAAAAGGTCATTATGTATAAAAGCCTTATAAAGACAGCTACTAACAAAGATACCAAATAATAATAGAGAATATCTATTAAATAATATAAATTATATTACTGAAAATTTCACCTTGTTCTGCATATGATAGAAGATGCCAAAACAAAAATAATATTGCAAGACTGTTTTTTTCAGGAATAGGTCCTGTACTGCTACTTAAATCAGTAATTAGTAAATTAATTAATTTTACTGGATCTCATAAAACTATGCTGAGTTTGTTTCTGGTCTGGAATTCTTCTGAGGTTAATGTGAAGTTCCTTATAAATACTGTAAGTCACATACCAGTCTTTGCCCTGTCAGGCCTTCAAGAAGGTCTAGGAGGCGTCTCCCATCCTGCAGGTCACTGAAGAGGTTTTCTATGTGCTGCTTCCCAAACTGAAATAAGAAACATACCCGTTAAAGAAAGCATGCTTCCAGTGATCCATTTCTACGAATATGCCTTTTAAAATTTAAAGCTATGTTTAAGAATATTTAATGTATCTAATTCTTAATCTGCCAAGGGTGACGGATGAAAAGAGAACCTCCAAGTAAAAAACAAAAACCAGTAAATCATCATTCAGCCAAATCTATTTAAATATTTTTCTCAATAACAAGAGTTGGAGATCTATAGTCTAATGGATCTAATTAACTCAACTTTTTGAATGCTGATCCTATGAAGGAGAGAAAAAATGTTTAAATTATCAGGTAGTTGGGCACTGTTTGGGGAGAAGTAAACACACAAAGAAACAAAGACCACAAACAATTCGCCCTGGGTGGGTACATAAGATTTAACCATTTTGTGTACTTGGAAATAGAATGCATAATCATAGAGGGTTCACCATCCTTCACTCATAAAACATGCTTTCTGTGCATATACATTTTACATGCTGCCTCAGAATGATCCAGTCTCATACTGGATAGTTCAAATTTTAGAAAGGTATGATTTAAATTAAGTTGAAATATGTTGGTGAAAGCTTTTCATCTATTTTTCTCACTTCTTTACTTGAGAATTATATTGAGGAAAAACAATAGCCACTAATAACATCTAACATTTTTGGAGTGACTATTCATGAGAAACACTCCACTGAATGAATTGATCTTGTAATTTTTGTGACGTTAGCATTAGTATACTCATCCTACAGATGAAACAGAGACAAAGAGTCCTACAGGTGAAAAAGAGACAAAGAGACAAAACAAGAAGATGATAAAACCAAGATTTTGGCCCAGATCTGTCTAACTCCTGGGGCTCTTGTGCTTTCTATTTTATAAAGCTGCTTCCTTGGCCTTTTCCTCCTTCCATTTGATTATCTTTCAAATATTTTATTTCTTCTGTCATGCCCCCAAATATCTTCTTTTTCTGGTTCAAAGCCTACAATCCCTTCGTATGAAATCATTCACAACTCTTTCATCACCCAAGTTATCAAGGAAGCCCTACTTTATCAATGACAGATGCTTATTGAGCACCAATAAACCTGGGCTAGGTGCTGGAGCATGCACTAGTAAATGAGATGGATATGACCCCAGACCTTGTGGAACTTTGAGTCGAGCAGGGAAAACAAATATTCCTGAAAGGTAATGCTACAGAGAAGCAGTAAAAGGAAGCCAGGAGCACATAACCATGGGAATTCCCATAGTCTGGGGATCAGGAAATACTTCCCTCAAAATGTCAGGTGATGGGTCCTAACATTAGCCTTGGGTGATTGGGCTCTTCTCATCCACTCCTTTGATCACACACAAACTTTACATTTCACACAGCTCAAGAAGAGCCCTCGTTTCCAGGCAAAAGACATCTCTGAAGCTTCTAAGACTGAAGACAGAGGATTCAGGCTCTCCCTACAGCCAGGTAGCCATGTCCAAGACAAGTCCTGATAGAGTCTAGGTGCTTCACTTAACGATAACACTGACCCCTGCAAGAAGTCCACCAGTCCCTCCATGCCAGGCTTTGGGAATCAAACCACATATGTGCTTTGACAAAGATAACTATAAGTTATTCTTTTGAAATTCTACTTGAATAGTTCTAATTAAAAATTTCAGGGGAAAAGAAATGACAAAACACTAAGATACTAGAACTTTTAAAAAGCACTTTTAGTATATATAATGTACAGGTAAATCTTAAAACAACAGTGCCATTCTCATGAAATAAGGAAAGCTTTCTATTAATAAGTAAAGAAAATGAATGTGTGCTTTATAATAATTCTGTCAAGAACCTCATATATAACCCGGGATAACTTGGCATTTGGGGGATAATATTAAGATTTCATTTTCAAATTGGTTGAAGGTCAACAATGCCTTGAAAATGCTATTTTGTTTTGTTTTGTTTTCCAGGAGCAAAATTTTACAGATGCATTTGAGAAGTGAGTAGCTTCTAAACTTATGGACAAAAACAATATTGCACACTGAAATGTGTCAGGTTTTGAAGAAAATAAAATATAGTTAGTTGACAGAAATACTTGCTGTTATTAAAAATATATATCTAGATAGGCAGATAGACAGATTAGTCTGGCAAACCAGGAGGGATGTGGGCGGTAAAATGTTCATTCAAGGAGAAGGGTTTGGACTTGGAAAGGAGTAAGTCTAGAGGCAAAGAATAAAGCATGAACCCCAAGGCCGTAAGGATCATCTAGCATCCAAGATATGAGGACTAGAAAGCTTATGCTTTTGGGCAAGGAGCTTAAACAAAGGTCAAGAAGGCAAACAGGATCTTGCTTTGATACAAACTTATACACACAGACGAGGTACTGATATTTTATAATTCTCCCTTTTAAACTGGAATCAAACAAAATAGAGAGGGAGGGAAGGACTGCAGACTAATCAGAGCACACATCTAGTTGGGGCACCTAGAAAGCAGTGAGGTGACAGAGAAAAAGACAGTTTTCGGTACCATATATAACTTTCAAACTCATGCAATCAATGATATATTAAAGTATCACAACTGAAATCCAACTTATATTTGTTATATCCACCACAATTTCTAACAGGGTGCTTCTCAAAATGTTCCAGTAAAGCATCCTTCAACAGACGAGACTGAATTTATTTACCCCGGAGCCTGGCAGTGTAAAGTACATAGTGACTGCAGGTTCAAAATTTCTATGAAAGCATATGTTTTATGTTAAGAATTCATGGAGATTTTGTCTTCCTCTCTTAATGCATGTATAACTTAAAAGTAATTTCAAGCACTTTGACTGAAATTTCCCCTCCTATGGTCTAATTAAATTGATGTTCAATGAAATGTACAATATTTAGCCTGTAACTTCATGGATGTTCAGATGTTTAGTCTTATTCCTCCTGGACTATGAATATCCTAGAGAAAGCAAAACATTTCTTTTCTCTGGAATGGTTTTCATTTCTTTCCTAGATTCAACTCCTCATTCCATAGCACTATAGGTATGATGTAGCAAAAGTAGCACATGTTTCTGAGGCAGAAATAGATGATTTTTTGAACCCAAGTCTCCTATTCACTAGCTGCATTGTCTCCGGCAAATGACTTAGTCTTTCTGAGGGACAATTTATTCATTAGTATCAACAGAATGGCGACTGAAATAATAGCACATCAGTCTTAAGCCTCTGAAACAGTGTAGGTGTGCTATACAGACTTGGCAAATAGTAGGTACTCAATAAATATAGAAAGATTTTTTCTGTTTTATTCTACTATTCCTTGGCTTCTCTTTCTTTGGCCAAATACTAGATATAAATACAATTATGCTTAATTATTGAATCTACCAGAAAATACAGAGCTCAGATACAATGTGTTCTGTTTTCTCTTAGTTTGGTACCCCTGTAAGAGTGAAAGTCAAGGAGGGAAGGTGTCCCTCCATATTCAATTACTAATACTAGTACATGTGGATGGCAAAGGGGAAACACTCGGAGCCTTCAAGCTCTTTATCTTTTTGTTGTTGTTGTTGTTCTTTTGCTTACTTTTCATTAAATCTTCTTCTGTTTTCCTCTCCTTTTATCTCCTCTGAAAGACATCTACTATGTCTTTTTGCTGCAAGTGACACTTACTTCATGAAAACAGCATTATTTCTTTAAAAATTCCCTATCTTTATTGGCTTTCTTTTCAAGTGTATGAAAATTATTTTATAAGACATATAAAACATTAAATGTGCCTTGGGTCATATGGCCCTGTGGCTCTCTATCTTCAATCCCTTTCATGACTAATATTTTCTTTAAAAAGTGAACTTTTGGTATTACTTAGCACTTTCTTACATTCACTTACATATTGAATTCTTCCTTGCTAACCCAAATATCAAGATGAAAGGACCATAAAATGAGACAGCAATCCTTCCAGATCATTGTCAGGATGATATAAAGAAATTCTACATTTATATTAATTTCTTTATTTTTTTTTACAGACAGTGTTCAAATAGAAAGACAGGTTGATTGGTAACCAGCATAAACAAAGTGAAAAAATCAAAGTAAAAAAATTGAGAAAGGGACAGAAGTGAATTGAAAAATATTTAAATAGTTTCTGACTCTTCAGAGTTGTGTCAATCTTTTAACCCGTAAATACACAGAGATCAATACCATGTTGCACTAAAAGAAACGTGAAGAACACAGGAATAATTTAACATGGCCTTCTGGTGGTAGAAAAGTCAGCCTCTGGACATCCGTGTTGCTGAGAAAATCAAGATACTTCTCTGTGATTCTGAATCTTTAGCTATTAGAAACACCAAGAGCAAGAAAAACACCAAAGAGGAGAGCAAATTTGATTCCAAACTTATTGGTAAATCCTGCTGACCAGCTCCCATAAAAATAATGCAACCCACTGTAATATAAATAGGCAGTTTTCATAGATGATTGTTTTCTTAAGCATGGGCTGTAAAAAGTATTTCATAAGATAATTTTATTGAGGTATAATATACATACAGGAAAGAACACATATCTTAAATGTTAGCTCAGTGAATGTTCACAGACTGAAGACATTCATATTATCATCACCCCCATGGTGAAAAAGAATATGATCAGCATCCTCAGAGCTTCCTCACACCCCCTTCTGTGTACTAGCCCTTTCAAGGATGACTACTCTACTGACTTTTATTTTATTTTTTTATTTTTTATTTTTTTGCGGTATGCGGGCCTCTCACTGTTGTGGCCTCCCCCGTTGCGGAGCACAGGCTCCGGACGCGCAGGCCCAGCGGCCATGGCTCACGGGCCCAGCCGCTCCGCGGCATATGGGATCCTCCCAGACCGGGGCACGAACCCGTATCCCCTGCATCGGCAGGCGGACTCTCAACCACTGCGCCACCAGGGAGGCCCTCTACTGACTTTTAATACCATAGATTAGTTTTGCCTTGAAAGGAATCTCTTAAAAACAGAAGAATAAGGCTGGTTTAGTGTCTCATTTTAGGAAACTAATAAAGACATATGGTTTAGGAAGAGAGAATTTGGAAAGAAAAAAAAGTTGCAGTGATGAAATATGCTTTACAAAGCGCAAGGAAGTACTGCAATACAATGAGTAAGAATATTCTCTCCGCCCCAGAATTCCTTGGTTCAAATCCCAGCTCTGCCATATTTCATGTGTGTGATATGAGCAAGTAACTTAATCTCTCTGGGTCTTACCTTCTATCATCTGTAAAACAAGGATGTAGTATTACCTAGCTTGTAGTGATGCTGTGAAGATTTAAATGCATTTGGAATAGTACTTTACTCTAAGATATACTCAATAAATGTTAGCCATCATGAATTTATTCCAAATGTTTAACCCTAATAACCATATTTTCCGAAATTTCCTTGGAATTTTTGGCTCAAAGTAACAGAAGGGGTCAACTTCAAAGTATTAGTATGGGGACTAAATGAGTTAATAAATATAAGGTGTCCAGCATGTTTCCTGGCATAGGAAATGCTCCATAAACCCTAATCACATTTCCCATTTCCCCCTTTCATTAAATGTCATCACCTGGAAATAGAGAGTAGGACTCTCCTTTGAGGGTGCCAGGATCCTAGCAGGACTTGGCTAACTTGAAGAGAGTTAATAGGGAACAATTTAAAAAGGTGAGGGCAGGGTATAAAGAAACCACCAAAACTGGTAATAGAGAAGTGCAATTATCACTCCTAGACACATAGGAAAGAAGAGAAAGAGAGTGGTTATTGGTCCATGAACAAAGAGAGAGCCCAGAGAGTCACCTGACATGAGCTTTGATATTTTTGGTGATGAATGCAGCTATCTTGTGGTAAATAAATGCCCTGATATTTCTTTCCTCCCTTCCTCTGATCTCCTGTAAATGCTCCCAAGAGCCAAAACCAACTGGAAGCCAGAGAGCAGGGGAGTCTGCTGATATCATCCACAGAGGTCAGCCTCCCAGGGAAGAGAAAGGTGGAGAGTGGTCCCAGAGGGATAAACCAAAGACATTCAACACCCCAGACAGGGAAAAAAATTCCCTTGATCCACAGGATCAATGTCAGGGATGCCCATGTCAGAAAATAAATGAAGGCCCCAGTGCTTCTCCCCAAACTGCCTATATTATTTCTATCTCTGGTAATGTTGTTTTAAAGACCCAAATGAATCACTGGGACACTTTCTCTCCTATAATAGGGGTACCAAAGTACTGAAATGTTTAGCGGGCTTTAACAGATGAAAATTAACATATATTATTCATTGTTCCTGAGCATCAAATATTTTAAAACTTCTATGTACAGAAATAGCACTAAAATCTGGGCTGCAAAGATAATGTTTTAAAAAATCCAAGTTATTCCTTGGAGCTAAGAAGTGCTCAAGAGCTAAGTTAGATAATATAATAGTTTTACAGTCTCTCCAGATATAAAGTGTTATTTGGCAGTAACTCTTTATAAAACATAGTCACTAGGACCCAATGTGTATGTTACACTATTACGTATACAAGAAGAGATTCAACCAGATTGCACATTAGAACTTTCAACGGCAGCCACAACAATGGGTAATGGAAATCAAGTCATTATCTGTAAATGGTCTATTATAAAACCCCAAGTAATGTGCGCTTAACCAAGAGTCAGCGCGGTTTGTTGTTTGATCAGGTCTACATTTAATATAGTTTGTAATAAAACTGAATTCTTAACCCAGGCCTGTGTTTTCTCATCTGTAAATTAGATAGATCAGTACTAATTCAATTATCAGTCATCCTGAAACAAAAATTAGTAAACTTATATGTAATTTTTATGTTGTATTTCTAGTTATAATGCTAATATAATTCACAAATAGCTATTTTAAAATATGTAGAAACCTTATAAACCATGATTGTAGTTAATTCTGTTATATCACCTTTAAATACCCCCTATAAATTTAAAATTATGAAAGTTAAATTCAGTTTTTATTGAATCACAAAGGTATAAGATTTAAGCTTGAGATAGCCAGGGAGGGAAATGGAGATTGGTTATATTCTATCCCAGTAAAGGCTTCTGCAACAGACGAAGTACAGTATAAGGTTTGCAAGATGAAGCACTTCATTTCAAAGCATCTAAATAACACTCTGATTCTTCAGAAAGAAAAAAAATATTGTGACACAATGGGCACACTCACTAGAGAAATGCCAACCATTAGCACTTAGCTTCCCGCAAAATGCAGAGGGAGAAAGAACTATTCAGACTTGTTCAGATTCTATGGAATGAGACTTTATGGTCAAAAGACATCTGCAGATGCCTTTAATTAATAAATGTAAATTTTATTTATAAAATTAATATGCTTAAAATTTCTCAAATACATTGCAGTGCAATTGTATGTGGACAATTATGTGACAAGACAGCCTCTTCCTAATCATTCCCTGCCCCTACCTACTAGAAAGTCAGTCTTGGGCTATTCATTCTCTCTTCTCCCATGCTTATGAGGTGAGTCTGCCAATAAACAGTGCGAAATCAAGGGAACAGGAAACACACAGAAAGGAAAAAAGTCACATAGGATGGAATATTTAAATAAGAGCTTCTGTCCCCATTATACCTCTATTCCCTTCCGATAGGTTGAACCGTATGAAATTTTAAATTCTGCAGTCAAATATGATTGAAAACTGGCAATTTCACATGATTCAACCTCATATAGTTTGTAATGACATGCGTAATAAACATTCAGTGTTTAGTTTAAGTCAGCCACATTTCTGTGCATTGTACATAGACTATTTTAATTAATTTTCATAACAATCAATTAAAATCAATCCCATGTTACAGATGACACAACTTGAGACATAGAGAACTAAGTAACAGCAAATAAGTGATAGATATGAATCCAAACATAGGTGGTATATTTCCAGATTTATTAACCATTCTCTATTTTGTAACTGCTGTTTGAGCTGGCATTCTTTGACGACAATGCCTTTCAGGGTCAGTGTCAGATAAGTTTTACTTGTGTATTTTCATAATGTCTTTCAATAAAATACAGATAATTTAACTAATTTATTCTTTTCTTTCCCCTGAGGCTTCTGAAGGTCAGATACAGTTATATAACCTACAAACAAAATTGCTTCTAATTTTAGGTTGAATTAGTAACTGAAGGGTGATAACAGTGATAATTCTACATATGTACATTAGAAAAATTCTTCAATGTCTTAAATTTCTATTGTTATATCACTCTTTAGGGGGATGCCTCAATGAATCCAGTAAATATTGTTCTAGAGACTAAAACAAATTTTTAACATGCAGAACTCACTCAAAGGTATATGGAAAATCTGGCTTTTTAATGTAATTAAATTAAAACACAAAAGCAATTGCCCCCCACACTAAAAACCTAGGAGGCTATAAATCAACATATAATAAATATAATTCTTAAAACTGAATAGGATTGAATAACAGTAAATAGAAGGAAAAGCTTTACTCATGTTTTTAGTGTAGTTATTTCTTGAGAGATCCACTCAAACATGCCAAGTACTTATTGAAAGTCTTCCATGTGAGATTCATGCAGTTACATGTTAAAGAATATAGCACTTGTGGTCAAATAGGCATTCATTTAATTGCAATTCTAACTTTTCCCAACTGTGTGAACTTGGATAAATGATTTAGTAATTTGTTTGTTTTCCTCATGTGTCAAAGGAGGGAGAGTAAGTTATTCAATTAAATGTAACAGCTATTATTCAACTACTTTTTATTGTGCCCAGTACTGGGAATAATTGGGAAGATAAAAGATAAAAAAGATACTGCGTTGTTTTTTCAGCTTTAGTCACAATCTATGAAGGAAGTTAAGCAAAGATATGTATAGCACTGTATTATAACCCTATCAATAGTGGTGTTGTAAGCATGGTGCCAACACAAATAAGAGATGTCGTCTTCACTTGAGAAGATAAGAGAAGCAGAAATCCTAGAAATGAATTTACAACATTGAATAGGAAATTAACAAGGAGATGTGAAAAGAGAAGAATGCCAAGCAGAGGGACATTTCAGATGCTAAGATTTGGATAAATTAAATTACATTAAACCACGAAAAATCAGGTCTTAGAACACAGGGTATATGGAGGGATAGGAGATGATGAGACTTGAGATGTATGAGACACCACAACAAAGGGGACTTGGTCTGCCAACCTAAAGGAGCTTGAGCAAATATTTAATGGTCATTTGTTTTCATTCTTTTGAACAAAGTATGTAATTTTGAAGTGTTTACCGTATTTTTCACATTAATATTTAGACTGATGTCTTAAGGTAGTTAACCTTATTTAGGAAAGGCCAATATAGACATTGTTTAGAGGTGAATTTTGGAGTCCTAATAATTCAAGAGAACTATTCTTGTGTGGAAGTATTACTTGACAAGGGAGTCATGTAGTTCAGGAGCAACTGCTCTAAATTATAAATATGAGCTCCTTAAAATTCTAAGCAGTTATCTACCTTTCCACTGGAACTTCTTTTTGCAGAAGCAGAGGTCACAATCTGTGGTAGATTAACCACAAAACTGGGCCAACTATTTCATCCTTTCCTGAATCCATGCCTTTTGCAGCAGGACTTTACTGCTCCTTTCATGAGGAGGTGGTTTCTATTTCTCTACCTCTGGAATCTGGACTGGCCATTGCCTTGGTCTGGCCAATAGAATGCAGTGGAAGTTATGTTGTTCTACTTCCAAATGTAGGCCTCACAAAGGCTTGAACACTTTTGCTCTCTTGGTCATGCCTCCCCCTTCATCATAAGAACATGCCTTAGCCAGATAACTGGAAGGTGAGACATGTGAAGCAGAACCAAGTTACTCCAGTAGTCCCAGATAAGGTCACCCCAGACTGGCTGACAACCAGACATGTGGGAGAGCTTAGCCAAGATCAGCACAGCCACCTGGTCAAACCACAGCAAGCTAGAGACACATGAATAATCCCAGCAGAGAGCTGAAGAACTTCCTGGCTGATCTGAAGAGCTGAAAGAATAATAAATACTTGTTGTTTTAACCTACTGAGTTTCAAGGTAGCTTGTTACATAGCAAAAGTGAATTGATTCATGTTCATATATGAATGTTTGTTTCTATACAGGAGGAAGAAGTCTGAAAAATTAAACTGTATTATAAAGACTGATAAATTATTTATGGAATATTTTTAAAGGAGCCCTTTGTGCAGAAGAACTCCAAGCTAGAAAACATTTCACTGCTGAAGTTGAAAATGGGCAAAAAGCCATTATCTGTAGAGATTTGACTCAGTGAATTATCTGGAAAAGAGCACAGTCAATATACTCTTCAGAGCTCCTTCAATTCCATCTTGCAAAAAAAATTAAAAAAGTTCAACAAAGCCCTATTTTTAAAAATTCTCAGCTTCATGGAGCAATTAAAAAAAAACAATGTCAATCTTAAGATTTATAATATTACCTTTAATAAAATGTAGGTTTTTTTTAAACTCTTTTGTGGTAGTTATATGTTGTAAAAAAAAACAAAGATTGTGTTTCTTGCTCAACATGCTCATTTGAAGTTCACTTGAATCTTATGAGAAGTTAAGAAAAGGAAGACTTTTTCGTTCTCCTGTTTGCTAGATTTTTTACTCTGTTGTCACTTTAGATAAAAATTCCTGTTTATCTAATTTTCTTCATTATAAGTTCTAATTTGTAGTGGTTTATCATTCAGATGTTTTCAAAATAAAAATAGTGAATCCAAAAGAATTCTCTCTGAATTAAACTGTCAACTTTGGTTAGTGTCTCTAGAATAATACACTTTTAAATAAGTTAAGCTGAATAACAGCCAAGGGAAGTAGTTAGGTTTGACACCTTTTCCTCCCAAAGCTCATGAGAAAAATTTTAAATTGTCTTGTACATTAACTAGAAAATCTTAATAGGCACCTGTTTATTTCAAAAATTGAAAAAATAGTTTAATAGCTCTTTAAATAGAAGTTTTATACCAGGACTTTTCTACTAATACATGACTTCACTGTAAAAGGTGACTAATTTAGTAATTCATTTTTATCAATACCAAACATTTCCTCTTTATAAAATACTGCTGTGCA
This sequence comes from Mesoplodon mirus, assembly GCF_964341445.2. NCBI lineage: Eukaryota > Metazoa > Chordata > Mammalia > Artiodactyla > Ziphiidae > Mesoplodon > Mesoplodon mirus. Next base: position 31,444,556 of record NC_138981.1, read on the forward strand.
AAATGTTTTATTTTATGAACACAGCAACTGTCCAAAAATACTATTGAGCAAAAAGGAAACAAACTATCTTGGCTTAAAAATATAAGAATTACCAGATTTTAAAAATAAAGAATACCCAAGAGGCACATGAAAAGATGCTCAACATCACTAATTATTAGAGAAATGCAAATCCACACTACGATGTGGTATCACCTCACGCCAGTCAGAATGGCCATTATCAAAAAATCTAGAAACAATAAATGCTGGAAAGGGTGTGGTGAATAGGGAACCCTCCTGCACTGTTGGTGGGAATGTCAATTGATACAACTACTATGGAGAACAGTACGGAGGTTCCTTAAAAAACTAAAAATAGAACTACCATATGACCCAGCAATCCCACTACTGGGCATATACCCTGAGAAAACCATAATTCAAAAAGAGACATGTACCACAATGTTCATTGCAGCATTATTTACAATATCCATGACATGGAAGCAACCTAAGTGTCCATTGACAGATGAATGGATAAAGAAGATGTGGCACATATATACAATGGAATATTACTCAGCCATAAAAAAAAACAACAAAATTGAGTTATTTGTAGTGCTGTGGATGGACCTAGAGTCTTTCATACAGAGTGAAGTAAGTCAGAAAGAGAAAAACAAATACTGTATGCTAACGCATATATATGGAATCTAAAAAAAAAAAGAAAAAAAATGGTACTGATGAACCTAGCTGCAGGGCAGGAATAAAGATGTAGACATAGAGAATGGACTTGAGGACATGGGGTGGGAGGGGGAATAAAGATGTTTAAAAAAAACTAGGCAAAATTGAACTGTAGTGTTTGAGTATATATTTGTGTGATAAAACTGTACAGAAAATCATGAAGGTGATTACCATAAATGTCAGGATAGTGGTTACATTTAAGGATGGAAGGAGTAGGCTGTGTTTGGACTGATCTCCCTCCTCAGACCTAGACATGTGTTTGAGGAGATTGTTGGAAGTCTGTACTTGGACATCCCATCAACAAATCAAAGCCAGTATATCCCAAATACAGCTCATCACCTCTCCTCTATAAGCCTGCTCTTCATCCATATTTCCTATATTATCTAATGACACCACCATCCTCTTTTTTCAGTCACGAAAAATGTTTTGTTTGTTTGTTTGTTTGTTTGTTTTTTGCGGTACGCAGGCCTCTCACTGTTGCGGCCTCTCCCGCTGTGGAGCACAGGCTCCGGACGCGCAGGCTCAGCGGCCATGGCTCACGGGCCCAGCCACTCTGCGGCATGTGGGATCTTCCCAGACCGGGGCACGAATCCGTGTCCCCTGCATCGGCAGGCAGACTCTCAACCACTACGCCACCAGGGAAGCCGAAAAATGTTATTTTTGACTCATTCTCTCACATCCTTGAATTTCATCAATCCTAAGCCTTATTGACTCTAGATTCAAAATGTCAAATATAATAAACTCTAACATGGTCTTCCCACCTATAATTCTCAAACCCTGGCTACTACCCAATTCAGTCTATACAGTACAACCAGAGTCATATTCCTAAATCACCCTTGTAATTACTCTAAGCACAGTTGCCTACTGGTTCATACTCTTTCTTACCCTGCAGATTCCATTTTCGTGCTCTGTCTTTAGTGTCCTTCTTCTCCTCCAACATCCTTTTTCAAGGCTCTGTTTCAATTAATTATTTCTTGATGCCCACTTGCCTTATCCTTCCTTTACTATCAACTCCAGAAAAAAATCTTGCTCTTGTTTTCCCTCAGTCATTTGTTTGTGTCTTGATTTAGCTATGATCATTAAATGACTAATATTAAAGTTTGTGTGTGTGTATGTGTGTGTGTGTCCCCACTGTATAATGAACTCATAGCTGGCAGAAATTGGTTTTTATTTTAATTTTTTATCCTCTACTACAGCTACCACTGTATATTGCACTTAGTGAAAGCTCAGTACACATTTGTTGAATTTGAACCTGATGAACAGTTCATCAATTTTCAGCTACATTTATTTTTTTTGACTGAGTTGTACCAGGAGAAAAACTAATTTGTACCAAATGGAACGCATTTCAACTACTTACACTATTACTTTAATGTTTTCATTGAACACAGGCGTCTGTGAATAACTTCTAGGTACATTTAAACTTTAAGATAAAAGGTAGTTTTCGTCAAAATGATTTATAATCAATAACATCGCCAATTAAAATCCAATAATTAAGATACACACAAATACCACAAAGCTTCAAATAAGAGAATCACAAGAGGATGCCAGTGGATAATGGTGATATTTGGTGATCACAGCCTCCCTTTCCCCTCTACCAAGTGTTCCGCTGCAGAATCAGTCTTAGGAGAGTTTTGCAGCCAGATGTAAGCAAAGAAATATCATCAAAACTACACTCAACTGAACTACACTTCTGACATGCCTGGTTTGTGAAATTCAAAATGGATTAATATGACTGAGAGGAACTCAAACTTTAAAAGAGCACTTCCCTGCGAGCCCTGTAGTTACCATTTAAAACTCATTAGCACATGTGATGAAATATCGCCTTTAGAAAACTATTTTGTCATATAAAAATGTAAAATTAAGAAATACACTAACATTTGAACAAATATCATCTTTAATAACATTGTAATTCTGAATCTGTTGTTTGTATTAGGATTTTTTTGTTCTCCTTTAACTGTAGCTATAGTACAATTGAAGATATTTTAAAATTAATTATTCAGGGCTTCCCTAGTGGCGCAGTGGTTAAGAATCCTCCTGCCGATGCAGGGGACACGGGTTCGAGCCCTGGTTTCGGAAGATCCCACATGCCTCGGAGCAACTAAGTCCGTGCGCCACAACTACTGAGCCTGCCCTCTAGAGCCCATACATCACAACTACTGAGCCTGTGCTCTAGATCCCGTGAGCCACAACTACTGAAGCCCGCACGCCTAGAGCCCATGCTCCACAACAAGAGAAGCCACCGCAATGAGAAGCCCGCGCACTGCAACAAAGAGTAGCTCCGTTCACCACTAGAGAAAGCCCAAGCACAGCAACAAAGACCCAATGCAGCCAAAAAAAGTAAATAAAAATAAATAAATTTATTAAAAAATAAAATAGATTATTCAGATAATGGCCTCAGCTCTGTTTGGGTCAATGTAATCTTGTGAAAGTTAACAGTTTGAAGGTTATAGCAAAAAAGCTGTAGGTGCTCCACCCATGTCCACTAAGATTCCATTAACATCTCTGTGTGCCTATCCCCTGGCTTTTGTGGGCTTTGCTTTTCCAAAATCTGCACCTGCATCTCTTTGGATGACTATCCTCAAGCTTTTAAAGCTGCTTTACCCAAAAGACCAGAGAACTGGCAGTACCTTAGTGTCTGTGTTACCTCAGGGTAGTCTTAAGCCAATGACTGAGTAGTATAGGAATACAAAAGAACAGCTCCTGCACTTTAAACTGGAACACACTCTGAAGGGTGAATTAGACCCAGAGTATTCCTGTAGGATTAGCCTGAGGCTGGGACTTTGCCTGCAATTTCCCCTTGTATAACTCCTTCCCTATTCCTGTTTGACTTCCCTTGCTCCCTTATTTGTCATCCCTGGAAACATTTCCTTAATAAATCACTTGCACATAAATCCTCATCTCCAGACGGGCTTCAGGAAAACCCAACCTGAAACAGGCATTCTCCCAATTCTAGTAGTAAGGGCATCAGATTTCTATTTGAAGATACTAGATAATGGGATAAAACACACAAGTAAGTGAGGATGGGAATTTACTAAGGCAACCAGCTTCCCCCCTCTGCTTTCACACTTACAAACATTACATTCCTGTAAGGAGCCTGTCATCCACTTTCCACTGTTCTGCTCCCACATCTACTACCTTCTCCTCCTCGCCTCCTCTTTGAATTCAATTCTCCACTGTCATTTACTATTCTTTATCTTGGTTAATACCTTCTGTGTATTACCTGAGGAAAGTGAAAAAATATATCTACTGGGGACGAACACCTGAACTCTAAATCATATTGCTTCTGTTTCCTCCCTAAGTGGGCTCAGCATTTCTCCGTGGGTTACTATTAGTATTCTGAATGGGATATTCTTGTGCAGGCTTGTACTTTACATGGTAGGATATTTAACATACCTCACTTTCCCCACTAGACATACATAGGATTTCCTCACAACCAATCATTGTGACAACCAAAAAAATATGCCTACACATATTTCCAAATGCCACCAAGGAGATGGTATCCCCCAGCTCCAAAACACCTTTGGGAACCAGTAAATAAGCAATAATGTTCTACCTATTATCCATGATTTGAAGTTACTTTTCAACTCACCTACTTCCGTCTCTGACCTTGCTTTCATCTATGATGATCAGAGATAGGGGCCATTGTGATACAGAAAGAACATTTGACTAGAGGACTAAAAGCTTCCAAAATGACATTTTCCCATGTGATAAGTATATAGTTTATTTTATATGATTGGCGAAATTGTGTTTATAAAAAATCATCACCTGCCCATAATTTAAATAAGATACTTAATGAGTGTGAGATAAAGTTAGCTTGGGTTCAATTTAATTAGACATTTGAACTTAATAGTACATTTAGTACTACTGTATGAAAAATGATCGAGAAATAAATCATTTTTATAATAGGATTTAATTATTAGATTTATTGCATTATGTATTTAATGATGCCATGTTAAAAGGAATAAGCGAATCTTTAACTTCAACAAAATGTTAGGGTGTACAACTGTAGCTCTATGGAGAATTTTATTAGTATTATAATCCATTCAGACAATAAATTACTAAAATAGTATTACAGCATATTATGGCTTTCCTGGAGCTGGATCACAAAACAAACATGAGTAACTCTATTGAGTACTGCAGGAAATCTCTAATAAAGTTGTGAGTTATCACACCAGTGGTTCGATTAGATGATAGAATCTTATTGATTTTTAAATAATTTAATACAAAAAGTTAATTTTCACCTCTAATAATGAAGGAAAAGTGGTGGGACAGAGGCAGGGTACCTCTGCAATATTTGTATTTTATATAAGCTCTTGGATCTATTCCTTATGTTATGTTATCCACATATATCAAGTCTCTTTATGCCTACATATCTCACAGCTATTCTCTCTAAACCTCTTGCAGCCAGAGGGATAACTGAAAGTTTGCTACCTTCCTCATGGTAAAAATTTTAAAAGCAAAGGGGCATTCAGGTAGAAATAATATACATTAATGCCAGTGACTGTGGCAAACTCATCTTGGGCCTGGGGAAACTATGGTAATAAAGAAAGAACACTGCAGGAGAAAGGGTTGCCATTTACATATGGGCACATGACCTTCATCTTAGCTTGTATTTATAATTCACTAGTTTAACTCTGAGCTTCCTAAAAAGTGAGACTTCTGCTGCCTCCCCTCCATATTATTTTCTCTTTCTTTGCTTCTTCATATTTGAAATTCCTGTATAATACCACCATTAATAATTTCCTTTGTTGATGCCGGCTAGTAACAACTGATAGGGATTCATTCAATAAATATTGATTGAATGAATGAATGAATAGCAGTTAATTTAAAGAACCTCTAACATATTTTAATTTGCTATAAATTGATGTTTTCCATATTTGAAAGAAAATTATGATTTGATGAAGTTCAGTGTTTTCATTTTTGCTTTACTTTTTGGTAGGTTAATTCCTGGTATAAATGATCCTTTCCAGTTCAACCAGCTAGACAAGAGGTATGGTACCATAAAAAGAATGCTTAGCTAGAAATCAAGACCTTTAGTTCCTACTTTCATTTACTCTACCAAATAGCCATGACATCTTGTCATTTAATTCACAGAGGGCTTCATTTCCACAGAAAGACAGAAAGAATGTCAAGATGTTCTTGAATGTATCCTAACAGTCATGACCTTTGTTTAGGAATTCCTCTTCTCTCTTATGAACAGATACTAGCTCCCTAGGTAACCTCCCAACCTGTATTCTCCCCATCCACATTCTACTCCACATACTGCCACTACATATACCTTCCCAAGATGCAAAAAATAAATCTGAAATATCATTCTATTTTTTAAAAACACATTCATCTCAATTGAGCAGCATATTTCCATCCACATTCTATCCCTAGTCCATCTTTCCTACTTCCTCTTCAACTGCTTGCCAGCCCCTGCTCCCCAAATTTACCCTACCATCATACCAAACTACCCACTGGTTCCTGACCACAACTGGTTCATGACTTTACACTACCCAACATTTTCCTTATTGGCTAAGAGGCTGAAAGTTCCAACATGCAAAAACATATCTTTTTCAGCTGAGTATTTTCAGCATCTAACAGACTGTCTGCATAGAGCAGGTGTCTGATACATGTTTGGAGGGAGCTGGACTTGAATGCTCTGTCGAACCCATGCTGGCATGCAAAATCCTTTTATTTTCAAGGCCAAAGTCAATATCAATTCCAACTCCAGCTCATCCCCAGCCAAGTAAAGGTGGTCTCTGCCTCTTTCTGTCTCCATGGCACATTGTACAGACCCCTGTGATAGTACATATTACATAGTCTTGTAATTATTTTTTTCGTAACTATTTTTCCTATTCAAATGTCATCTCCTTCTAACTCAAGAATGCTAGGTACATGGTAGAATCCCAGTCAAATTTGGTTGAGTTAAAAAGAGTAAGATTCCTTTCAACTCTGAAATCTGATGGTTCTAAGTAATTATTTTTTTTTAAAAGCTAAAGATCTTACAGTGAATTACTTATGAATACAAACTGGTATAAAGCTGAAATCATGAAGGAAATTGGCAAAAAGTATTACAATAAGTACAGTTAGGAATGGTAGATGCCACTGTCAGTCTACTTCTTTGAACTGTATGAGCTAAAAAAGCCAATTAGACACTGAGCATTTACTAAAACTCTTCTTTGAAGCTAGTTCTAAATAATACAGTTGAAGCAAATGAAATTTCAGCTCACTGGCTTTACCTTGGCTCTAGAATATTTTGAAGTTAACATTCCAAATATTTCTTAAAGCATTCTGAACCGGGTTTTTGTTTTTGATGGTTTTATTTTATTTTATTTTATTTTATTTTTTGATGGTTTTATTTTTGTAGAGAGAAGACACCCACTATTTCTGAGTCCATTTCTGAATGTTAAATACTTAATGTTAGGACAATACTGTCTTTAAAAGAATTTAATATTCAATATTTATATAATTGCTCTTGTGAAAATAATAAATAAATATCCTTTATCATCACTAGAGAGGACATCTTTAGCACTTTTAGTTAGAAATGTTAAACATTGTATACTGTCATTTCTACAATGTCCAAATATTCATAGTAGGCAGAAATTATTATTTGTTAGGTAATAATTCATGTCTTTGAAAAATACTTTCTCCAGAGGGCAAGGTAATTTTGCAAAGGTGATGGAGTTACAAGGAAAATCACACTTTAATGTAAATATGAGATGTTTACATATTGCCTTATCTTAAACATTGTGCTTGTTCATTTTTTAACCCTTAAAATTCCATGAAAATATTTTAGTTAACAAAATATTTTAGTTAATTATTTAACAATTACTAATTTATTAATACCTTAATTACTTTCTTTTCCAAACTTCTTGGAAATACTGCCATCTGTGCCAGTTAGTTATTTTATTTTTCTTATATTCACATTCACTCACCATTTCATACTCTGCTTTGTGATGCTGAGGCTCAGACTCTGTAAGCCACATTTCCATTTTGCTGGCTCACTCCCTGTTAGGACCTGGCAATAGGGAGCACTGCAGGGAGACTGCAGGACTAGAAGACAGAGAAAGGACTTAACTCATTCCTATTTGCTTCCTGCGGACTTACTGCTCCTATTAGCAGTGCCCCCAGACTTGCTTTTTCATGCCTACAGTAGCACTCGTTTTTAGTAACAGCTGTTGAATCCAGCTTGCTTTTTTTTCCCCCCAACACTTACAGAATCAGCTTCATTGCACCCCTGCTGTAGAAATAATACCAGCACCAACTGCCTGGCAGAGGTCTGGGACTCAGTCTTATTGGGCCCCTTCTGCTGTCTCAGAGATACCAGCACCAGCCAGTCGGTACCCCCTCCTTGGAGGTCTAAGATCCAGCTCAGTAATGTCCAGGTCCCCCAAGCTGCTGCTTTTTTTTTTTTTTTTTTTTTGCTTTTATTTTTATTTTATTTTATTTTGAATTTTATTTTATTTCATTTTTATACAGCAGGTTCTTATTAGTTATCTGTTTTATATATATTAGTGTATATATGTCAATCCCAATCTCCCAATTCCCCAAGCTTCTAGGTTTTAGAAATTCTGATTGATCCTTTCTCTTTGTTTTCTCATTGTCAGGAGTGATGGCTATTGTACTTTGGCAGTTGCCACCTCTATTCTCTTCTTACTCTTTCAGTTTTCTAATATTTAAATCGCAATTCTTTATATTAAATTCTCTTCTGTTAAAATAACTGAAGTGGTTTCTGTCTGTTAATTGGACCCTGAATGACACACTATTCCAGACCCAAACTCGTGAATATCACAATGGAAGCAGAACATAAGTTTTGCTTGGTTGAGCACTAAGAATTTCTCATATTCCTTCAAATGCCACCTAATTTTATATTACTTTTCAGTATCATTTTCTACTACTTTCATAATACAAATAAATTAATTATTCTATTATTAGCACTGAGGTATTTAAGCATCTGGACAGCCATATGTATAAATGTATACTCTCTGTAGATAAGACTTAGTTGTGTTAGAATCAAACAGTGTTATTCAACCATAGACAGTTGAATGGAATCTTGCTCTATAGCTACTTTTCAAAGTCAGCATGAATAGTAAAAATAAAATATGATAAAAATGAGCCTGGAAAATCCCTATATCATCCATATTATATACATGGTTAGATTTTAAATCCTGTACAGTCATCTCTCAAACACCAAAGTTTAGGAATCACTGAGCTCAACTCAAAGAACAAAAAGCAAGTGTATGCAGCTTTCTTAACATGCAAAGCTTCCTGATTCTAAGGAAACCTCCAAAGTGTTTTGCTTACCTGCTGGGTTTTCTGCATTATGTCTTAAAATTAAACATATCCTATCATAATACTTTTAATAAACATACTTGTTGTAAAGAATAGACAGGACGGTGGAACCTCAAAGTTAGCACATAAATTAACTGAGTCTCCTGCAATATGAACCTATCCACACTGTCCCAGTCATACAAATTAAAAAACTGAAGAGATCTGAGCAAATCCAAGAGGATAATTCTGCTTAGAAAGTTGTCATTACATTACATATACCATGCTTGAAACTTGATGCCAAAAATCAATTTTAGTCAGTGAATGGCAATTTTATAGCTTATTTATTAAATTTACAATACACTGAAATCTGAATTTTCTATTACTATCATTTCTTATTTGGAAACCGGTAATTGCTTCTTTCTTATGCATTTCTAAAGCATAATACCTGACATTAGCTGACACTGTTCCAATAATTTTTACTTTAACTATGGAAATTTCCTTTTAAAAATCACCATTCTAGAGTTAATATTCTACCAGCTTTTCACAAATTAAATTTGTTATTAGAAAATGGCCTCCGTTGTATCTTAAACTGATACTCTTAAAAAGTTATCCCTTTTCATAATATTTCTCATTTTACTTTTCTGTAGATGTTCTATAGAGGGACTTGAGAGAAATTCAGCATATCTAATAAAGAAGGAAATAAAAGAGAAGTACATAGTTTTTTGGATGTGGTCTACGCTACTTCTTGCCTTTGTTTTTCATTGAACATTACATACAAAGTTACTTAAACATGCTACCTCCACTATCTCCACTATCCTCTACTCCAGGACCAGTCTTGGTCCTAGACTGAAGGAATTTAAAGTTCTCTACTCCTTTACATTAATAAGTTAAGGTCAAGGCCTAAATTCCTATTGGTCCAGCAGCCCATTGCTTAAACTAGACTTTTGCTCTCATCTTTATGATCCAGCTTCTCTTCCTGTATTCCCACTTCTGAGACTGAGAACCTTGACCAAAGTCTTCAGAATTAAATTCCACCAAGAAGGCAGAGACGCTTCACTGCTTTAATGCCAGTACTCTGTGGTTTTTCAGTGCCTGGCCACCTCTGTGGAGGTGACTGATGACAAATTTCAATTATAATGGAATAATCACAGTTCAAGCATACAGAAATGGAATCGGGAAGCCATTGAGGATCTAGTCTCAGACACGTCTCTGCACCACTGAGAACTTGAACTTTCCTTGAACTGTACCAGACCCAAGGACACCACCGGTAGTCAGAACAACACCTGCCAGCTGCTACCTTGTGGTCTCAAGGTCTCCCCTTGTAACTACGCAACCATTTCAAACTCTTTCAAACCATTCTTACTTAACAAGCACCCTACTTCTTGCCAGCTCCAATTATAATTCTTCATAAACAACTCATGTAACTAACTGTAACCTTGACGTTTTCGCTTTTATAAGCCTCCCCCATTTTGTAGTCCGGTGGAACACAATTCAAGTGCTTTTTAAATCTGTGTCTCCTAGGTTACAGTCTTAACAAACCCCAAATAAACACCTTTTTATTTCAATCAGGTCTCTATTTCTGAAATTTTGGTTAATATGATCAACAGAGGTTGTCTGAATGACTGGAAGGATGAATGAAACTCAGCTTGATACCTTAAATGTAACCACTGCATCTGTTCCAAAGCCCTTTGTTGCTTCATAAATGCCTTTCAAAGTCTAGAATAAAATCCTGGATTCAATGCGCATAGCTGGTTCTCCTATTACCTGCTACTGGAAACCCTGGCATAGAGTACTTTACTCTGACCAATTTGCTCCTTATTTCACCCATGATTTTGTATTTCCTCACTTGCTAGAGGCTGTACTTACCTCCTTCTGAGTGTCTGCTTCAGCAACTGCTCATCTGCCTAGATTTCTTCCTTCTCCTGGAATCCCCCAATCTGCATTTGTATCCTCTGGGTCCTGACCATCCCTTTTTCACATGCACCCTGACTATTCCAATTCTCATATGTGAAACCTGGAAGTTAGGAATTTAAGACAGCACTGCATTCTTGGTGATTCATGCACAGAAAGAGAGACAGGCCTAGGACAAGGTATGAGAGTCTTGATTCAGGACAAATCAGGGGCATGTAAAGAAGTGACTTAGTTAAAGAGACTTTCTTTAGTGACTCAACCTGATACCAAGCAGGACCCTGTGGGGCTCCTGGGCACAAAAGCCTTTCTGTGTCCCCCATTTCTTGATTACAGGAAATAGGCTTCCTTCACCCTCCATGACCTTCCCTGAGTTCCAATGGGCAGGTTCAAACAGATGCTAATTAGGGAAGGGAGGGGATGCAGAGACAAGGGAGGAGCAGTCAAGAAACAATAGTGTAGCCTTGGGGCAGTGTCCTGGTTCCCCCTCAAGGGATACACATAACAATATCTTTGAGCTGTTTTGCAGATACTGAAAGCCCCCCAAGGTGGGATAAGTTAACAGTGTGCTGCCCACAAGCACGTAGACCCCAGATGGGTTGGAACCAGGAGGTTGATGATGCTGACCCCTACTTACCTCACCACTAACCAATCAGAAGAATGTCCACAAGCTGCTCACGCCCTCTTTGAACAATTACTATAAAACTCCTCAGTGCCCTCTCCAGATCTGGACACAGTTTTGAGGGCATTAGCCCGTTGTGGGCCCCCTTTGCCTGACAAAGCAATAAAGCTATTCTTTCTACTTCGCCCAAAACTGTCTCCAAGATTTAATTCGGTGTTGGGGTATAGAGGCCGGATTCAGCTTCAGTCCTTTGAAGACACACCATCCAGAGAATAAAGCAGACCCAATGACAATTCTAGACATATTCAATTTGATGATTTCCAATCAGGTAGACAGAAAACAAGAGGGAGATGTCAAGGGACAGCTGAGTGGCAGGAAAATATATAATTAATCAATCAATTTAACAACTAATAATAAATAAATTGAATGATTAAATCTACATCAGGGCTTCCCTGGTGGCGCAGTGGTTGAGAGTCCGCCTGCCGATGCAGAGAACACGGGTTCATGCCGCGGTCCGGGAGGATCCCACATGCCGCAGGGCGGCTGGGCCCGTAAGCCATGGCCGCTGGGCCTGCACGTCCGGAGCCTGTGCTCCGCAACGGGAGAGGCCACAACACTGAGAGGCCCGCGTACCGCAAAAAAAAAAAAAAAAAAAAAAAAAAAAAAAAGCTACATCAGCAGCTACCTCTATTGAGTTCTTACTATATGCCAGACACACTTTATATACATTATCTTGTTTAAAATTCACCAAAAAAATTCATTAAGATGATGATATTCATCAACATTCATTTTAAAGATAAGCAATCTAAAGGAAAATTTGAGTAATTTGCTCTAAGTCCTAAAACTGACAGATGATGTTGCCAGAATTTGAACCTCATTCATGTGGTACCATAGCTTAGTCAAATATCTCCTGAGCTAGATTCCACTCTAACAACTCTAAACTCCACCAAAATACCTTGAAACCCATATTTTATATACTTTTTCTCCTCAGTCTACCACTACGGAATACACTAGCTTTAAAACTACAATAAGACACCATTCTTTTAAGTGACTCACCACCTCAAAAATGCAAGTCCAGAAAAGTACGAAAATGATCATTAAACTCACCAAACAGGGGTAATGTATCTATCACTACCAGCTTTGCATCTTTTCAGGATGTTGAATAACTTTATCTCCAACCGAGTGGCAAGAATGAATTCTTTATGTTGTCCCTAAATTTCAGGTTGTCCTTTAGTTTTGTAGTACATATTTAACTGTATCTACACACATGCTTGAGCAACTGCTGTGTTTTGTAAAGTAATAAGCTGAAGGTTAAGGAATATGCTCTTGTGACTAGATTTGTAGGAATCCTAGCCTAGTGCCACTCATATCATTCCTTTACTAAGTATTATTTCTTGATAATGATGCTAATCTGCTCGGAGTCATGGGGCCATAAAAAGGGAATATCTTCTATGGGTTAAGATGTGCTATTCTCATTAACTGAACAACTAGAATGAATTTAATCACAGCAGTCAAGGGAAGCTACTGCATCATTCCAAGACAAATTAGAGACATTGCACCCCTGTGGTGTAACCTTTGATTTCGATTAGAGGTTTCAGACTGCTTCCCACGGCTGGATGCAAAATATTCAGACTCCTAAAGAAGATGGAAGGTAAGTTTATGACTTTGCATTGTGGAACTGCATGGCTGACAACTGCAAAGCCTCAGGTTTTTAAGAGAAATTAGAAAAACCAACAGTCAATGATTATTATTTCCATAAAAATTAAACTCCCCAGTTGTGTATAAAGAATATATACAAATTACTTTTTCATATGATTCAGTAGATAAACTACTGGTATAGCTAATCCTGTTATTACCAAAACTCATGCAAGCAATATTAAGATAAAACAATTAGACTGCTTTTAAAAATTTATTTAAAAGTCAAAATTATTAATTAATTTGTTGTTAAATGAAAGGAACCTACAAAAGAAATGGAAATGTGTTGAGATTCTTCTATTGAGGACTTGTAAAACAAAAACATAATACTGTCTTTCTGATGCATCACACAAAGTGTGGAAATAAAAGTTGAGGGTTTAGAATAAAATATTCTAATGTTTCCAGGGAAAATTTAAATGTCTATGCATTTTCCATAATTGTTTCACTTGAGGAAAACAAATTTCATTCCAGGTAGTATATAATCTCTCTCTCTCTCTCTCTCTCTCTCTCAGAATCTAGACTCCAAGAATATATTATTTGCAATAGAACTCCAATTCTTATTGTATATGTGTTAGTTTGCAATCAAACTGAATGCAATTCAGTAGAAACTGAATGTAAAAAATTAATACAGTAAAAATACACAAATGAATGTATATCAATATATTATATATAGATCTATATTATAGATAGATATATATTGCATTGCATATGTATATATAAAATATGTATTACATATTTATATGTAACCCACATAAACTATGAATTTAACCCAGACAGCAGATTTTCTGGAATATAAAAACATTTGCTTATCATTATGTGTGTTAGCTTGTGATATCAGCATTATTTTTAAAACATGCTAAGCTTGTTATCAAATTCTAATATCTCTAAAGCAAAATTTTGGTTACACAAAGTAGTTTATAAGACAGAGGTATTTATTCGCACTCAGTTTTACGTGCCAAATTATGCTGGGGGGAGTGTAAATTGGTAAAACAATTTTCCTGAGTATTTACATGATACATATGAAGAGCCTTTTTAAAAAGTTAGTATCATTTGATCTAATAATTTCAAGGCCTCGAAGCTGTCCAAAAGAAACACATAAAAAATGGTCAGCTGAGTTATTTAGGATGGTAAAGAAATAAAAATAACCTAAGTCCACATAATGGGATATTATGGAACCATTTAGAGTGAGTCTATAATAACATAAAAGCACATGCATGACAGTAAATAAAGGGATAAGAAGTTACAAATATAGCAGTATCTAGCTAAATAAACAAATATGAAAATAAAGAGAGAAAAACCTAATTTCAGATAGAAATATACCTGACCAAATATGCCAAAATAGCAATGACAGCTTGCTTGGGAAGTGAGAATATGGTTGACTTCTTTGTTTTATATTCTTGTACTTCCTCCAACCCAATTTTGAATAATAAAAATGTCTTACTTCTATTACTTAAAGGTTATCAAAAATAAACCACAAAATTACCCAAAAACTACATATTATAAAGTGTAAGAATCCTGGTTGATTATTGCTTTTTCCTGCATCTATTTAACTTCTACAGGTCAACAGCTCTGCTCTTACATATTCCTAGAATGTAGGTTACATTTTCTCATCCAATGGGCATTTGGATGAGAAATTTCACCTTTACAACAAGTAATATATAGCACTTCAATAATTTTAAATATTGAACTTTTGCATTTTTCCCCAAATCCCTGTTTGGATGTTGAGAAAAATGATCAGTGTCACAGACTGTTATTTTTCACATGTGGTTATTAGCCTTCTTTTCCAACTTCTCACTGAATCCACAAATTTGAGTGCTTTGTCCATCTCCATATAACCATTTCAGCTAAAAATGCAGGAACACATTCCCCAAATAATCACCAAATGAAAATTTTATATCTAGCTTAAAAATCAGTATTACTAAATCAATTATAGCATGCAGGTGCTTACGAAGAATAGTGTATTTAAAATATATTAAGTATCATAATATCGAATGTAATTACAATAATACTGTTTTGTGGCATCTTACAAGGACTTAAAATAAAACCTTACTAAGTGTCAAATTTAAATGAAAAACTCAAATAACAAAATAAAGGGAACTATCCCTTTCTGAAAACACAGATATGCTAGCATTGCATGTATCTGTTTACACTGACCTTTTTTGATAACTTACCTAGACCAAAATAAATGGCCAGCTACATAAACTATATAGCTACCAGCTAACAAGCTAACAAGCTAACAAGCTATATAGCTACAAATCACTTTCCAAAAATCTTTTGAAATTTTACATCAAAAACCTCACTCATTGTCACACTCTTGCTGGAAAATCTCAATGTTGGACAATAACCCAAGAAAAACAGAATGAGAAAAGTCTTATGTATTTTCTGTTTACTTTGAATACGTTTTTTGGAATATCAGAAGTGTTTTAACTTGATTTGTTGCTTAATCTAGTGCCTACACTTTCCCAACAATTTCTAAGATCAGGGAAAAATACATTCTACATATTAATATCCAATTACCATCTAAATTTCAAGTTATTTTAAAAATTTTTAATCTTGTTCATGTTACCCCAGAATCTTTTCTGTTTGTTTCTATTTGGCTGATTGTGGAAATAAAAATGCTAAATGAAGTAAAATAATTTTAACCTTCCAATCACTTGGGAGAATTTTTTTGGTGAAAATCATCATTTCTAAGGAGACACCAAAATTCTCTATCAATTGCCCCTCTTCCCTCTCCCCCCAGCCTTGATGTTTCATCTACTTTTACAGTGAATAACATGTGAAAAAACAGAGCATTTTTCTTAACAGAAGAGAGCTTAATGATGTAGTCAGGCTAGACATTAACCAACTAGCATTTCAATTTCAATCTGAACACAAAGTGTTTTCAAATGGGTCCCTTGGGCTCTTGAAAATAATTCAATTCTTAATTTCTGCATGGTGGGTCAATATTTTGAGATACTAACCAATGTTTTTCCCTAAAATATTTTTTGTTACACTGAAACTCTGCCCCACTTTCCTTAATCAGACAACAGGGAAGGTGTCCCATGCTTATAACCTTATAGAAATAGTCAACATCCTAATTTTTGATTTTTCAAAATCTAAGTCCAGGCATTGAAAATATATTTGTAAAATAAAGTAAAACGTCTAGGCCATTTTCTCCATCTCTTAGTCTAGATAATATTTTTCCTGGACTGGATGGAGGAGGCAAGGTGAAGGAGAAGCAAGAATGTTAGACAAGAGTATGGTCCTGAAAGAAATAGTGGAAGAAACATCACCACCCTCCCCCTCATCACCGCCATCACCACCAGATACATTTAGGGGAATCCAAGTGCAGAAGTAACTGGGTCTCACTCTCTAGTGCAGCTAACCAGGAATGTGACAGGGCTCCAAAGTTATCCCAAACCCAGGATAGAAGTATGTGCAATGTATTTGAGCAGATGGGCATGAGATGGCCACCTAGTACCCATGAACTTCAGCAGTGCAGAGGGTGCAGTAGAATCATTTCCCATATGCCTCCAGAGAACGCTGTGCTCAGTAGGTTTTTGGAGGACCCAGAATAAGGTAACAGTCACACGTTTCTTGTCTGTACAGAGACATGAAAAAGCATAGGGCTTGGAAACAACGAACAAGGTCCCTATGGGACCAACATGCATAGAATCTGGTAACCCATGCCCACCGGCAAATCTTGGCACTGTATCAGTCTCCCTCCAAAAATTTAAGATGAAACCCCAGAGAAAAGTGGAGCATATCAGTCCTTAATTGGCTGATTAAATGTGTGGAATCTGACAGAAAGGAGGCTTAATATACAAAGTAAGTTCAGATACAGAAAAATGCAATTACTGAGATTCACTGCCACTGCATGTAGGGGCTTATCTGGGGATTTCTAAGAACCATACAGCATCTGAACCACAACACAAACTGGTAACAAAGCACATACAAGAATTAGAGCCAATTGATCTTGAGACAAAAGTCTGTGACCCTGAGAGAGAAAAAACGAGGAGACATGAAGGGGACACTCAGAAGTCACAGTGAATTTCTGAAATAATGGTCTACTGGGATGAGACTGTTGGAAAGTTTTATGGACTGCTTTAAACGTCCTGGGTATTTTCATAGGCTCTGGCAGAAGAAGAAAACAGTGAACTCCTTGTAAGATTTTGGAGATGGACTTAACATCGGACTCTGAGTTTCTAAAAGGACTGAAACTTTTCTAGATATGTTATAAACATATCTACACTGTTAATTTTGTCTTATACAGTATAGTCAATTAGCATCTTAAAATTATAACAAAATAATTATTTAATACTTATGTAAATATAAATGAGTAAAAGCACATACATACATACATACATACGTACATACATAAATGGGACAAAACTTTTCCTAGAGCAGGAAGTCAATTGGCACCAGGTGCAGATACAAAGGCAGGAGAACCCACTATGAGGGAAAAGTACACCCTAAATCTGTTCTGAATGTGGTTCCTGAGGCATGGGTGAGAAACCGTGTCTTGGAGGAATTTTCTAGGTATTTTCAACCCAACTCCAAGAGAAAAACTTTTCAAAGTCAACAGCTGAAAAAAAAAATGTCAATACCTTCCTTTGGCTTTGATAGTAAGAAAGTTGAACAGTCTCAGATGCTTTGGGAAATCCAAGAAGAGAATGTTTCTCATAATCTGGAGCTGTGTTATCCAACACAGTAGCCAACTATGGCTATTGAGTGGTTAGTGAGTGTTTGAGATGTGGCTGGTGCAACAGAGGAAGTAAAATTTTAAATCTGCTTAATTTTGCTTCATTTTCGTTTTAATTTAAAACTAAAGCAGTGTCAATTATTTTCCCATTAAACATAACTTCATTCATTTCGTAGGACAGCAGTTGACTTTAACCCATGAAAACTGGGCATCTGAATTCAGATGTGCCATGAGTGTAAAACACCCACCAGAACTTGAAGGCTTAGTACATTCTTATTAAGACCGTAAAATGTCTCACTAGTATTTTGTATTGATTGCACACAAATAATAACAGTTTAGATACATTAATTATTAAATTAATTTTTCTTGTTCCTTTTTACTTCTTTTTAAAGTGACTACTAGAAAACTTGAAATTACAAATGTAGCTCATGTCACATTTCTATCAGATGGTGCTGATCGGGAGTACAGCTCCAAAACATAGCAAGAAACCAGACTTACATTTCTTCCACATCTGAGTTTTGACACCAACATTCATTCCTGCTACATACACACTGGTATGTGTATCTAGCACATAAATAATGAAAACCAGACACTTTCTTCTCATCAAACCCCTCAAATATCTCTCAGGTAAAAACGAGAGAAGGAGAGGTTAGAAAAGAGAGAAAGAGAAATAAGTGGATCATATAAATTAAGATACAGTAACAACATTAGAATCATGAGTATTTAAACCTACATCTTCTGAGAAAAGCACAAGATTCAAAGTAAATTTAAAAATTGATCGAAATTTAATTTCCTTGTTCATCCTTTTTTTTTTCTCTTTACTAGTTTTCATGGGAACCAGCACTTACGGTCACAACTTTCAGTCTCCCTGCACTTCTGTTTTCTTATCAGTAAAATTGGAACTAAACCTACTGGACTCACCAGGCCATCCCTTGAATCAGATCCTAGTTTGGGGGATACTGGCTACATGTGCCCATGGTTAGTACAGCCATGTGACACAGAAACGCAAGCCACAGAACCCTGATTCTCCAGGTATTAAATTTGCTAGTTTACAACTTGGAAAATATTAAGCATGAGATTTCAAGCAATTTCCTGAACAGCAGGGAGATTCTCCAGTGGGGCCCTCGCAGAACACACAGCTGTAAACTTTATCTACAGTTTGCACCTGACCTGGCCTCTGGCTACCACTCAACCCCTCACACTCTGATCCAGTTTCTAGTCTTCCATCAATCTCTAGAACTCAGCAAACTCTTATGCCACTCAAATACTTCCCTGTAGTACTGACAACAGTACTGCACATTAACATCACTTGAGGAGCTTTTAATTTTTTTTCTTTTCTTTTTTTTTTTTTGGACCGCACCTTGTGGCTTGTGGGATCTTAGTTCCCCAACCAGGTATTGAACCTAGGCCCTCAGCAGTGAGAGCGCAGAGTCCTAACCACTAGACCACCAGGGAATTCCTGAAGAGCTTTTAAAAACATACCAATGGGAGCCAAATACACAGAAGACCTGATTCAATTGGTCTGGGATGTGACGTAGAACAAGGTGTTTTTCCAAAGTCCAGCAGGTGATGCTAATTGCAACCAAGGTTAAAAAGGACTAGATTAGATCATTGCTTGCTATGAGCATGTTCTGTGTTTAGCAGTCCAGTTTCTATGCCCCCTTCCTTTGGTAACATTATACAAAACATAATTAGGGAAAACCCTCTTCTGCTGTACTCTGTATGTTTACTGGTGTTGCTTCCAGATTGGGCCTAGACGATCCGTATATCCTATCCCCCGGACACAATGAGTGTTTAAGCATGAGCATCAAAGACTAAAATCCACCTTAAAGGCATGGGAACACTTAAGAACATGTCTTAGGAACAGTCTCCCATACATGATGGTGACTGGCTGCCTTTAACGAACACTTTCTCTTGGGAAGTTTATATTAGAGTGAAAATCATCTATCCCTAGGGAGCAGGGGTAACTGTAGAAGCAGAGACTGAAAGCAGTTAATTCTTAAGAATGGTGCAACAACACCTAAAATGGTAGACCAACTGCTGCACTGCCTACTTCAAGGGTCCAGTTTTTCATGAATCTAGATTCTGTGACTACAGTTCTCCAAAGTGACATTGCAGTTTCCTTGATGTTTGGTTATTCAGCTGTTGAGACAGTTTCCTGACCTTCCTTCTATCCCTATGCATCCTTTAAACAAGCTGATTTTGTCTCTGTTCCATGTAACATAAGAGACTATATTTAGAGCCGCATTATACCACAATTCTGAGCTGTGTCCTCTTGGATGTTTGTTACCATTAGTTCTTGTCCTCCATTTCCTCCTCTACAAAATTAAGAGAAAAATATCACC
The DNA here is from genome assembly GCF_964341445.2 of Mesoplodon mirus. Classification (NCBI taxonomy): domain Eukaryota; kingdom Metazoa; phylum Chordata; class Mammalia; order Artiodactyla; family Ziphiidae; genus Mesoplodon; species Mesoplodon mirus. Next base: position 31,464,768 of record NC_138981.1, read on the forward strand.
TATGCCCTATATCTGTGGCTGTGAACATACGTTTACATGATGTGTGATATATGTAAATTATCTTGTATGGTAGACACCCTTTTGGACATTATAGTGATCATCTTCCTCCTCAGTCATCTTTATCACTATTGAAGGCCTTAAAAAAGTCTTTAGAGATGATTAAATGTATTGTGGCAAACAGTGGGGTTATTAAGCAAAGTAGTGAGCTGTGGACACCCAAATTTTTTTCTTGAGCCATTATCACAATTAAGTTGGAAAAATGAAACATATCTTAGAATTTTTTTTCCATATCCACAAAAAGAGCATCATATCTACTGAAACTAAATTATTTGTGCTAATAAATAATCCCCTACTTTTCTACTGCAATATACTGATTTACTGGTCCCATTTTTCACTCTGAGATAATAAAATTATGTATCTGGCCTATGGTGGGACAAATGATCTCCTTTGGTCAAAGGGATGTTAACAAACACGACACAAGCAGAGCCTTGACATCTGGGCTTGCTACCTTGTAACCCTGTTAGAAATGTAATGCCCATGAGAAACAACATGTACGGAGTAGCCAGCACCACTTCAGCTTGGGCTTCAGTTTGCAACACATTGAACAAATGTAAACTCAACCTGCAGTTTGAAGCCATGCCCACAGACCTTCAACCTGAAGCAGAGCCACCAAGTTGACCATCTTAGGTCAACCAGTCCTGCCTGACCATGAGAATCACTGCTTGTTGGAAGCTGCTAAGTTCGGGGAAGGGTTCCTACACAACAGTATTGTGGTAAGAGCTGACTAATACCTTTACCCAGATAAACCTATTTTTTGGTACCATGATTATATGCCTCACTAGTTTTGTTGTCATTGTTGTTTCTCTGTGTGTGTTTCAACAAAGTCAAACATCAACTCTAGGGACAATACTAGTGTCTGAGTCATCTCCGGGTACCATAACAAAATATCATAGACTGGGTGGCTTGAACAATGGAGATTTTCTCACAGTTATGGAGGGTGGAAGTCTGAGATCAGGGTGCCAGTACTATCAGGTTCTGGTGGGAGCTCTCTTCCCGGCTTACAGAGAGCCACCTTCTTGCTGTGTTCTCACATGACAGAGAGGAAGAAAACAAGCTCTCTGGTTTCTCTTCTTATAAGGGCACTGATCCCACCAGACCAGGACCCCACCCTTATAACCTCATCTCCAAATACATTGAGGGCTAGGCTTTTAACATTCAGTCCATAACAATAAATAAAGGACTACAACATTTATTTTATTCAGTAACATTTTGTTTTATGAGTGACATGAAATTGGTGATGCAATTTGTTTAGTTATATAATACCACGACAAAGATTAAGGACTGAACCTGAGTAAACACTTTACAGTCCTGCTTCAATTCATCAGAACTGAGTTCTCTAGGATTATAAAAGGAAAGTTGTAGTTCTAAAAAAAATCCAACCTTCCCTCACATATGAGTGGAATGTGGGGTGCTGTGCTAATCCCCCTGCAGTTGGGAGCTTCATGGTTGATCAGGTCATGACTTTGGCTTGTGGAAGATAGATTTTTGAGAGCATTCTGGGGGCAACAGCCATTCAGATGCTCCCGCTCCAATGGGACACAGTCTCCAACAGTCAAGTGGCAGAATCCAGGCCAGTATAAGGCAATAAAATAAACAATGAGGGTTCCAGGCCACAGCAAGAAGATTCCAAGTGGATGTTTAAAAGCAGAACTGGAAAGATTCTTATGGAGCTATTAAGGGTGCTGAGATGGCTTGGGATATGTGCGTGTGTGTGCGTGTGTGTGTGTGTGTGTGTATGTATATGGTATAAATATATGGGATATATATATGAGATATGTGTCTATCTATCTATCTATCTAACTATATGATATAAATAAGCAATATTCCTACTCTTCTTTTCTTATAACTCTTAAAATTATCCATGAGATAAAGTACAGTCTAAAGGAAGGGATTATCTAGTACACTGGGAACTAGTAACACTTTTCTTGCCAAGGTTGAAAAGAATGATAATGACTGTAATGACTTATAAGAAAATTAAATCTAAGAGCACAGCCTCCAAGAAGAAACCACGATACAGGGTTTATGTACACAGCTGTGCTATCAAAAGAATTCGATGTGCTGTGCCCTGATGCTTTTCCTCTGAAGAGTTCAAAAATATGTGGAGAATACCCTACTCCTTCATATAACCCTGAGCAACCTGCTCTAGCCCGTTTAATTGGTATGCTGTGATCATATCCCTCTTGATGACACCCCTAGGGTATAATAGGAGGCAGGTTTCACCTTAGCACCTTTCATCATACAGGAAGTAAACTGCTTTATGGATAAAAATAGCTCGGCATAGACTCACTATTGACACCAGCCATCCCTGGTGACTTCAGGGCTCATCAGCAATGCACAACTGTTTTAGAATAAAGCCAAGAGTCGCATATATAATTGAAATTGCAGGGATAATGAGAAGGAAACAGCAAGAGGTCACAATGATTTGAGGGCTGAGCTATAGATTAGAAAAAGTTAGGGCCCTAAAAGAAACCCTATTGAAGGGGTTTAGGGATAGAGCTATTTTTAAAGCAGTGATAACAGAACAATGGTGTCACCTCACATAACACTCCAGTAACTAAGATAATTCACTTGACTGCAAGACTAATGAAACACAGGGTGTGAAATGGAGAGCTATTTTTCAAGGTTATTCAAGTTAAAGTTTCGAGCAACTGAACATCCCCCATTTTCCAATGGGAGATAACCCTTACTTTTCACTGCATTTAACTGTCTTTGCCATATTAAATGCATTAGCAGAAGGTAGATTTTAAACAGCTGTAAGTGAAAATATTTTTTAGATTCAAGAACACTGTCGTGTACAGAATTTAAATTGTTGTATGATGAGAAGTTAAAATGTGAGCAACTATAACAGCAAATATTCAGGATAAAATGTTTATAGCCTTTACTTTTGAGGGCTTTTGCATTGAGGAAGTCTGTTTTTCATCTTCTCCAATGATACTTTAAAACGGGCCTTCAAGCACCTACAACAGTTACAAAAGCAAATTGCTTTTACTCTAACGACTGGGCATTTTATGTGTTTTTATTTTGCATATTAAATATGTCCTTAAAATAGTTCTTGTACTTCAGTTCACTTGTTAGAAGTTCACAACAAGGCTTTGATTAAACTCTAGTTTCTGAGGAAATTTCTTAAATCAGTATAAAAAGTATTAATGGTGACTACAATTTTATTCTTTTTAGAAAAACATCTCAGATATAACCATAAAATAGGAGATCAAAAAAATATAGGAAGGGGCTTCCCTGGTGGCGCAGTGGTTGAGAGTCAGCCTGCCGATGCAGGGGACGCGGGTTCGTGTCCCGGTCCGGGAAGATCCCACATGCCCGGAGCGGCTGGGCCAGTGAGCCATGGACGCTGAGCCTGCGTGTCCGGATCCTGTGCTCCGCAACGGGAGAGGCCACAACAGTGAGAGGCCCGCGTACCACAAAAAAAAAAAAAAAAAAAAAAAAAAAAATATATATATATATAGGAAGGAGAAGGGAGAAGTTCAGGGGAGATCGTGGGAGGTGAGGGGAAGCAAGAGGTGAAGAGAAAAACAGTGATTTTCATTATTATCAGATAAACTGAAGCGTAGGTAGAAAAAATCAATGACATTACAAAGTTTTTCATAAGAAAACACAGTTTTAGGTTGGAGGGTTCTAATTTCGGGAATCTTTACTATTTGGACAATCACAATTATCCGTTTAATGTTCCATCTGATTTACCAGCTTTCATGTAATAACTACCAGTTAATATCCTCTGGCAACTTTAAATCACTTGCCAACTGCTGTTGTATAATTCAAGTGAAAGAGGTGGATATACCCAAAGGCTTATCTGGGTTTTGTCTTCATTTTTCCTATTTTAAAGTTCAAAACAAGTCATTTTTTCTTTCTTCTCTGCAATCAATATAAAATATGTGTCCGTAATATTAAGGAGAGCAGGACTGTGTTTGTTATCAGGCTTAGTTCAATGAAATAGTAGGCAAGCATTTTTTCTTAATTAGTCCTCCCCTCTGAATTTTTCTCCACTTTAAGCAGTAAATGAAAATGTAGTGAGCCCCTCACAGTATTCTTCTTTCAAATTAAAGGAGCTGTCATGCAATAAAGCATATACATGTTAAATATAATCACAAATCCCATATGTAGAGCTGTCATTTTATTTTTAAGGGATTTTTTTTCATAAGCCAGGAATGAAATTGTTTTGACAAATAATTGTTGTGTATTTACACTTTGCTCTAAATGTAAGCTTCCAAGTGGGCTTTAAAAAAAATTAATTTGCATTAAGAACCATGTTTTCACAAGATGTTTGTTTTGCTATAGAGATATGCTCTGTTCCCTTATTGCCATCCACAAGAGTAAAGAAAGGTAAGGCACTGGAGTTTGAGAAGTCACACTGTGTTTCTGGCCTATTTGAGGAAGTTCTGGGGCTGCGCCCATCATGTCACTCATTAAAAAAGTCAATTCCTGTTTCTACAATATAAGAAACAAAAGACTTGAACTGGAAGTCACTGAGCTAATTCAGATCCCAAAATACATTTTGTGGGACTTGTACAGAATTTTTAACTGGAGGAAATCCTTTCAAATTAGTCATCAAATAAGGGGTGATCACCTACTGTGTGCCAAGGCACTGTTCCAGGGGCTTGGGATTCATCAATAGACAAAATGAATATGAAAAAAAAAATCCCACCTTATGAGGTAGTACACTAGGAGATGCCAGCTAAAAATCCAGACTCAAAAAATGGAACACCTGGGGCTTCCCTGGTGGCGCAGTGATTGAGAGTCCGCCTGCCGATGCAGGGGACATGGGTTCATGTTCCAGTCCAGGAGGATCCCACATGCCGCAGAGCAGCTGGGCCCGTGAGCCATGGCCGCTGAGCCTGCGCGTCCGGAGCCTGTGCTCCACGACGGGAGAGGCCACAGCAGTGAGAGGCCCGCGTACCAAAAAAAAAAGGAACACCGGGCAAAAATACCTCTAAACTCTGCCATGGCCACCACTGGATTGAACTCAACAGCAGTCACCCATTTTAGACTAGCCATGGGCATTCCATTAGCCAGGAGTTCTGTCTAATTCACACAACGTCCAAATGCATTTAGAGCCACATGTTTTACTCATTCCCATTACCTCTCAGGTTCATGTATGCATTTTAGTTTTGGACTCTTGATCTAACTCCTGCATTATTTTATTTTATTTTATTTATTTCATTTTAGGTTCTTATTTTTTATCCAGTATAATATCATATAAAAGGTTTATACTCAATTCTAAAGCAGAATGTTCTAGATTCTTAAATTGGCTTTGGCATGAATAAGTTGAGTAAATTTGAACAAGTCACTTAAACTCTGTGTGACCCAGTTACATCATAAATAAAATAAGAGTTTTAACTTGGTGAATCTGAAACTGAATTCTTAGAATTCCCGTGTTTCATTTGAGCAGCTCTTAATTTTGGTCTCATGTTTGGGTCTTCCTTAAGTTAGATTTTGTTTAAGGAGAGTTTATTGCTAAAGAAAAAAAAAGTTTGGAAACCATTGGGATATATGATCTCCATGATCCCTTACAATCTTAAGTTTATATGATTTAACATTATACAAATGCAAATTTTGTTTTCTTATTTAACTTTTAATGTATAAATGTCATACTCCCTCAAGTTGCTTAAAATTCCTTAAGTTGGAATAGGTCTTATAGACTGCTCTTCCACAGTATTCAATTAACTGCATAATAAACTAAAAATATTCACAGAAACTAGTAGACATCTGGCAAAATTGTACAGGCAAGAATGGAAATAGTAAACACAGAATGAATATTTGGAGGAAGAAATGGTAGTGTATTTGGGAAGGGTCTCATAGGGAGGGTCTCTGAGTATTGGTAATATTTTGTTTCTTAAGCAAAGTGAACACAAGGAACAGTTCAAGGCATTAGTGTTCTAGATATAAATTGTGTATGTACATGTATTATGACTGAAAAAAAGGAACTTTACATCTATAGTTCCTTTGATTTAAGCCCACATTTCCAGGCAAAATGTCTCATATAAAGAAAGTAAAAACAACCCAAAGTAAAGGTATTTTATTAAAATTGTCAGGTGGTGTTTAAATTGTAAATAATATTTTAATTTAAAATATTTTATTATTTATTTACTATCAATTCTTCCAATAAGCCCAAAAAGTGAAAATGCCTGTTGTATAAAAATATCTAAAATGTAAGGTAGTCAGCAGCTGCTCTTCCAATAAGACTAAAAGATGAAAATATGTTTGTTATATATAAAAAAACTGAAGTATAAAGCAATGGTATATTTTGAAAAAAATCAAGCTCTAGCTTTTAATTTTATGAAACAATAAATTCTTACTTATAATTTAATATAATTAAGTCAGAATCAAATACTGTTAACACTTAAGTTTTTAAACTCATAGAAAAATACATATTCCAAAAATGTAATAAACAGCATTTATACTGCTAAACATTTATATCAATATCCAAAGATAATCTCTCTCACTGCTACAATAATTTTTTAAAGGAAAAATAATTTTGAAGGCAAACCAGTGTATAGTTTGAAGAGGTTATTTGTCTTCCTTAAAAACCTTGAAACTTTTAAATGATCTACATTAAATTTTGAAAAATATTATCTTCAAATGTATCATTTCTTAAACTACAAGCTCTGCAATACTGCTAAGAACTCTCAAAAGGCTACAATTTGCAAGTGTAGCCACTGTTTTGAAATACTAATTTTTTTTTTTTTTTTTTTTTTTTTTTTTGCGGTACGCGGGCCTCTCCCTGCTGTGGCCTCTCCCGCTGCGGAGCACAGGCTCCGGACGCGCAGGCTCAGCGGCCATGGCCCACGGGCCAAGCTGCTCCGCGGCACGTGGGATCCTCCCGGACGGGGGCACGAACCCGCATCCCCTGCATTGGCAGGCGGACTCCCAACCACTGTGCCACCAGGGAAGCCCCGAAATACTAATTTTAACCTTACTTTTGAAAGTACCTAATGAGAAATTGCCTAATTTTGAGACAATATTCATAAAAAATCCATATTCCACATAGTCATTAGTTAAATATCAGCATTATGAGTAGTTATTTCAAAAGCTGGTTTCTTATGTACCCTGTGCCATTTAAAATTTTTTCCATAAATGTTTAACCCCTACTGGTACCACCACTGATGATATTATAGGAAATGCTAAAATCACAATCATATAGAAAAATAAGCTTAGGGATCAGTATAGATGGTCTGAACGTGAATATAGTAAAGGGGTTAGGTACGGAGGATGATTAAGTTATTTATTATATCCTTTCATCTACTTTTATCTATTTTATATTTTACTTGTAAATTATAAGCAGTTATTCAACTTAATTTTTGACCTCATAAAATGTGTAAGTAAGCTCTTCAGTATTAAATGACAATGTATGAACATTTTGTTTATAGACACGTATGTTGTATTTTGACCAATCTTTATACCGATTTCTGTAATAATATATTAAGTAAGACTTTACAAGAGAATAATATATACCATACAAATTATAAAAATACAATAGCAAAAAAAATGAGTAAAATAAATTCCTTCTTAGCAAGCTTCATACTCACACACACACACACACAGATATTTTCTTTGTTAACATACACTCAATTTTCACATAATATATCTTGCTAATGCTCAAATAGACACAAATGAAAAATTTACAAAAGTGTTTATATAGTTCTGGCAGAAAGTAAGGTGCATCAGAGGAAAAATAATCATGAGATTTTTAGAAAGAGACCAAATTTTAATATAATGAGTGCTAATTCAGTTTAACTCGGTCAGTATTTACCACATACAAACAATGTCCTAAGCGCTGATAATTAAACATAAGTATTTTCTAAATCAGAAGTGGGCAATGCACATTTCTCTGTATATAAATGGCCAGACATATTACTCTATCCCTGTCTTAGGAGTATCTCAAAGTACTAGTCTGAACTGCTATAAAGCATGCAGCTCAAAGTAACCCATTAAATGGCCCTACAGACAAAATAATAAGCCATCCTTAATATGCACAAGAGAGGGAAATAAGAGCTTTCATTTCTTGGGGGGGAAAACACTGGAATGGCAGAAAGATAAGATTTTTGAAGAAAAAAAGAAAAAGACACTTGTCAGTCCCAAGGGATACATTTCAAGAAGCAGCATATACTGGAGAAAGTGAAAAAAGGTAAAACATGACTGATGTAAGAAAACAACTTTAAATTATAAATTGTATAGTATCTATAAACCAGGGAAGTGTCCAAAATTAAAAACAAGGCAAGAAAATATAACTAAAGAAATCCCATTAATTAGGAGCAATTAAAAGGGTTAAGTGCAAAAAAAAATGTAAGTGAAAGCAGATTAACCTTTTAAAATAAGAGCATTCATAGAAACATCTAGACCAAAGCAGAATTTATCTGATGAAATTTTATCTGATACAACTACATGAGCGACAAGCATGGATACTGAGCTCATTGTGTGTATGTTTCTCTGGGCATTACATAAAGAGGTTAACATACAGCAATTGAGAAAAAAATAATGCACGATATTATTTCTTCAGGAGGAAAACATAAAATTACTCCTAGCTAAATACTTACTCATTGATGGTATTATGGCCAAACAAGGAACTTTTCTAATGTGGTCCACCTCTCCTACAAAATAGTCTCAGTTATTCATTCACTCATTCATTTCGTTTTCTGAAATCTATGTGCCAGGCACATGCTTGAGGATAAGAAGTAAAAATAAAACAACGCTCTGCTCAGGGAGCTTACAATCAAATAAGGAAGAAGATGTAAATTACTACCATCTATCAGTCTACCCAAGCTGGAAACCTGACCTCATCTCATTTCTTTCTTCCTCTTTACCCCATATTCAGTGTATCACTCACCTGGTTCTACTGAACCCTACCTCCTAACTCTATTTCCAGTTGTGTCCCTTTGTCTTCATCTGGCTCCTACCAGAATCTCTCAATGTGTATTAAGATCTTCTAACCTCCTATCTATTCTCTCCACCACAGGATTATCTTGTAAAACATATTTCTTTTTGTACTAACACACTGATTAGAACCACAACGTGGCCCCCACCCCAATGACCACATTATAAAATTCCAACTCTTTAACATGACTTAGAAGACCTTGCTGGCCTGCTTATCTTTCTATTCTCACATGAGCATCCTTCATCCAACTTTCCATTAAATCACCCACTTTATAACCATACTGAGCACTCTCAGTTCTCAAATGGCATAATGTCCTCTCTTATCATGGAGCTTTATAGGTGTAGAACATATTGCCTTGACTAACCCTCATGAGCTTAGAAAACACTTCTTATAAGTACCATCCCAATACTCCCTGATAGGATTACATGTCCCTCGCCTACCACCTTCTCTAGTACTGTAATTTTCTGTTTACTTTCTCTATCCCTCACTAGATAACATGTTCTTTGAGTGTTAGGAGCATTTTACATTATTTAATAATTCCATTTCTAGGGCCAAGGGTACAGTACTTATCATATAGAAAATTCTTTTTTTTAAAATAAATTTATTTATTTTATTTACTTTTGGCTGCTTTGGGTCCCTGCCGCTGCACACAGGCCTTCTCTAGTTGCAGTGAGCAGGGGCTATTCTTTGTTGTGGTGTGCGGGCTTCTCATTTCTCATTACTGTGGCCTCCCTTGTTGTGGAGCACAGGCTCTAGGCACGGGGGCTTCAGTAGCTGTGGTTCGCGGGCTCAGTAGTTGTGGCACTCGGGCTCTAGAGCACAGGCTCAGTAGTTGTGGTGCACGGGTTTAGGTGCTCCGTGGCATGTGGGATCTTCCTGGACCAGGGCTCAAACCCGTGTCCCCTGCATTGGCAGGCGGACTCTCAACCACTGTGCCACCAGGAAAGCCCATAGAAAATTCCTAATAAATAGTTTTGAAATAGATAAGAGATCTGATAAATGAGTGAATGAATGAATGAATGAATGAAATGTCTGCAGTTTAAAATGATAATTCTACTCTAGTGGTATGCACAGAGAATGGTGTGAATAAAGGGGTAGTGTTCCTAAAACAAATTAATGGACAGGATGGTTTTGAGAACAATATATTCAATTTTTAAATGTACATAGTCTCTGACATAGCTCTTCTACTTCTAGAATTGAGTTACTAACACAAAGAAATATAAGTTATTTGTACTGCAATATTCTTTATACTAAAGTATCCTTTGTAATAACAAATATAGGAAACAACCTAAATGCCACAGGTTGGCATTTAGTTGAATAAATCGCTGTATATTCATATCACAGAATACTATGCAAATATTAGACTGACAACGTTCCATATGTTGAGATAAGAAATGATAAACGATATTGTTAAGTACAAAAGGCAAGGAGCAGAAGAATGTATACAATATGTCACCATGTGTAGGAAAGTATATACACACATGTCCATGAACACATATATATTTGGATAAGCACAGTATATTTCTGGAATGATACATTTAAAATCTAGAAACGTTGATTGCCTCTGGGAGACTGAATTGAGGAACCAACCAGAGTATCAGTGAGACATATATATATCTATTTTTACTTTATGAATTCTGTACCATGTGCATGTATTAACTCATAAAATAAGAATAAATCAATAACGAATAGCTAAACAGCTAAACAAATACAACTTAGAGGAATGTCCTCAGAGAAGGTGATGCCACATCGGCTGTTTGAAGATGCACAAGAGTTCTATTAAATTGAGAACCAAGAGAAGAGCATGCAGGGAGGAAGACTGGCCTGTATAAAGGCATGGTATATAAAAAAGAAATGATCCCTGCGGGAAAACCCAGATTTTGTATAATTAGAATGAAGTATATATTGCTGGGGGTGGGGGATTAAGTTGGAAAAGAAGGGAGGTATACAGAGGAAGCAAGAGAGAGGGAGGCAGGGACTAGATTATGAAGGGCCTTTTGTGCACTGATGAGATTATTTTTAGCATGAAAGCTGGACAGAGACATTAAGCCAGTGGTTTCCAATGGTGGCTGCACATGACAGTCCCCTAGGAACTTTAAAAAATGCTCACTCCCAGGTCCCCATCTTCAGAAATTCTGTTTTAATTGATCTTGGGTGGGGCCTTGTGATTCTAATATGTAGCCAAGGTTGCAAACCATTGCATTAACAGATTTTAAATAAAGTACATGTAGAGTTTTCCATTGTAGAAAGATCGCTAACCCTGGCAGTGATTAGACTGAATTTGGGGTACACTAAAGTGTACAAGATTTTTTTAAGATATTATCATCATAAGAGTGAAGATCTAAAGACCTTAACTAATGACAGGTAGTGTAACCAAAAGTGGGGTCCAGCTGCTCGCCACTCAAAAGCCAATAAAGAGGCCAGGTTAGTGGAAAGGAAAGTTTGCTTTCTTTTGGATGCTGGCAACCATGGGGGAGGGCAGATGCCTGTCCAAAGGCCGACTCCCCCACCCCCCAACAATCAGTGGGCAAGAGCTTTTATAGGAGGAGGGAGGGGCTACATGCAGAAACAGCACAGTCAGCTCTGACAGCCCTCTTGATATTGGTCATCGGTGGTCTGACCAGCATCTACAGCTTGGTCATCATGTAGTTAACTTCTTCCACCTGGTGGGGGTGTCAGTCTCTACAAGACAGCTCACAGGATACGGCTCAGAGTATTATCTGTAGCCCTTAAGGAGGAACAAAAGGTCCCTGACTATGCTTACTGCCTAAACTATTATTATTTGGTCTTCTTTGACTGTTTTCCTTTGTTTCTGCATTTTCCCACTTCTCTGATTAAACTTATTCTTCAGCTAAAGGTTTTCCACAGACAAAAGGCAGGCTGAGGACATGGGGAGGAGGGCAAGGACCACAGGGTCCTGCTCCGTTTCAGTAGGAAGGATGGATAAGAAATAGAATATTCCGTTTTTATGGAGATGGAACACAGGAGAGGTAAGATGCCATGGTGATTACAAACACCGATTCAGGTTCAAATTCTACTTCTGCCATTTTGTTGCTGTGTGACCTTAGACAAGTAATGTAGCTTCTGTAAGTCTCTTTTTCTACACATGTAAAATGCAAACAATCATAATAATACCTGCACCACAGAAATTCTTGAGTGGCAGATCAGGTAAATAGCTGATTACAATATCAAAGACACAGCAAGCCCTCAACAACTAACAGCCGTTATGAGAAATCTGCTGTCACATTAGACGTGCGAGACGAGTGAGAGGAAAAGGTGAGGTTTGGCGTTTAGAATTTCTATGTAATCTTTTTACTGAAATAAGACATATGTAGAGAAAATTGTACAAGTCATAAGTGCACAGTTCAATGAATTTTCACTGACTTAATGCATCTATTTAACCAGCATTCAGGTCAAGAAGTGAACACTGTCAGGACTTCATGCTCTCTTCAAGGCATCACTCCTAGATTTTTTATTTGGCTCACTGAGTATCAATATTTAGAAATACCCTTCACCAATAGAAACACTCTAAGAAGACATGCAATAGAGATGATGATAGGTTTAGTTTTGGACAAGTGGGGTCAGGGGCCTGTGGGATATTCAAATGGAAATGTCCAGAAGGTTTCGAGCAGAATACAGGGTAAGGCTATAGACACCAAGTTGATAGATTTCAGCATTTAACTAGTAACTGACATGAAAAACAGTCCTTTTTGTAATTTTTTAAAGATGTATAATTAAAATGATTAGGCACCGTATGTTATTGGTGACACAGTTCAAAGTAAGAAAGAGAAAGGAAAGGAAGAGATCCCAGTCTTTGGCCACGTTTAAAATCATGTCATATATCTCTTGTTATTTAATGTACTTATGTATTTCTGAAAACAGTCCTTACTGGAACCATGGGACTTTCCACAGAGAAACAATCAGATTTGAAACTGTTTTAAGTAAATATGTAAAATTATTATAGTATCCTATGTCATCTTGCTATAGAATGACAAATTTTGTTACTGACAAATACAGCAACATTTTGCTTTCCAACCAAATTAGGAACCCTGGATGCATTTTTTTTTCAGATAATTTCATAGAAATGAGCAGGAGGCACATAAAGTTGGGGATTCACCAATTTTGTGAGGATTTAATTGCTCACAAGAGACAAATGCTAGACGGGTCCCCTTGGCAAAGAATTTGTGATGAAAAGTTCTAAAACATAATTTGAAGCATCCTCAGTTACAATAAAAGGACATGGTTAAGAAAAATGCAACATTTTACTGTTGATGTCTAATAAATATTTACTATAAGCTGTGGCTGTGTCTGTCTCATTTTTCTGATCTTAGCATAAACGCCACCTCCTCAGATACCACCTGCTCTAAAGTAAATTTCAATGGTCATTCTCTACTGCCCTTTTCCTTGAGAGCGCTCAACATGATTTAAAAGTATATATTTAGTTGTTTGTTAACCAGCTTATTGGCTGTCTTACCCCTAACGTATTAGCTTATGAAAGGTTCAGCCATATTCATTTGGTTCACCACCATATTCCTGCCACCTAGAAGAGGGCATGAATCATTTGCAGGGATTCTCAATCTTGACACTACTGACATTTTTGGTGAGTTATTTCTTTGTTATGATGGGCTCTCCTACATGTTGTAGCATGTTTAGCAGCATTCCTGGCCTCTACCCATTAGATACCAGCAGCACTGCCCCCCTCTTCAGTTGTGACAACTACAAATGTCTCCAGACATTGCCATATGTCCCATGGGGGGCAAAATTGCCCCCAGTTGAGAAACACTGAATTACTGAGTAAATGAATGAACAAATGAATGAGTGAGTAAATAAATAAAAGTCTGATTGCTCAGAAAACAGAAGTAGGGGAAAAGAGCATTCTAGCCAACGAATGTACATAAGTAGACACCAAGGGGGTCAAAAGTTTATTACATTCAAGAGCTAAGAAGGAGATAGCTTGTCTAAAGCTGAGTTGAAATTGGCGAGGGAGGCAAGTTTCAGTTATATAGGTCAAGGTAAAAGATTTGGAATTTACTCTTGGTAGAATGAGAAGAGTTTTAATGAAGAGGTGAGATGATTTAATTGACCTTTTCAAAAGGTTGCTCTGAGTGCTACAATTAGGATAACAGAAGCGAGGCAAGAGTGGATGAGGGAGACCGGTTCGGATGCATTTTGTTACTCCAGGAAGATAATGGTGGCACACAGAAGTGTAGAGGTTGAGAGGGACCATACTAATCTGTAGGTTAGACCAAATCAATCTGCCAAGCAAAATGGATTCTATATAAATATTAAGGTCAGGAAAAATTTATCGGAATGGCATCTGTTATGTAGGGTATATGTATGGTTATTTTACATATAGGTAAATGAAGCTAAGACACTGATTTTATGAAAGATTTTAAAAATCACTTACTCTGTGCATTTCTTGATTGACTGTGATGTCCTCTAAACTTCAGAATAAAAACATTTTACTTTAAGTTCATGAGCAAGTACTCTACTGAGTATTATCGGACCTTATAGTGAAAATTTCACTTAACTTTACTATCACTGGAATAATTTCTTCACTGTGATATTCTATTCATTTTTTGAAACATCTTGAGTAAATTCTTATTTGCAAAACCACTTCAAAATGCTTCGTTTTAGATTTTAATTTGAAAAACTGTAGTGATATTTATAGAGCTGCTGTGCCAGTGTAAGGTTTCATATGAAATTTGTTGTTTGATTTTCTGGAAACTTTTCATTTTGCTTTTGTGTCAAATCATGACTAACAAGCATTTTTACAATCAAGTTTTCTCCTTCTCTCATAATCTCCTTCCCTCCACCGCCCACAATAAATTGTACTAAATATTGTACCTATTCTTCATGTACATACAGCTCTGCAAAGAAATGAGATATCCAGGTGTTTATTTGACTTAATCATTAATCAGGGAGAATTAATCCAAATTTGATGTAACTTTCCTCCTTCAAAATCATCATCATTCTGGTAAAGCTTTTTTAAAAAAAATATTTGGACTGCACACACTGGTGACAATTCAGACACTGATAGCTGAACATAAGGAAACTGTTTAACATGATCACTGAGGGAATGTTTAGCCCTAGTAAAGAAAGTTTTCAAACAGTAAAGAAGAATCCAATTATGCAAAAATTAACATAATAATATTAAATGACAAAATATTTTTGAATACTTATTAATGCACACCCCTCAGAGATCTGAAATTTGCAACACTATGTAGCTTAATTTGAATTTTCTACTGACTTGAGAGAAATAAACCTAGGTTTCATAAAAGCATTGAAACTAAAGAACTGACAAATGCCTCATTCACTCATCTTGGTCATGAATACTGTTGGGCATAAACTCAGACACCCACTGAGAGAGACTCATTGCTCACCTGTCCATATATTATACATCTCTTCACATCTTTCCTGCCTCGCTTTGGCCCAAGGTCCTCTCTATCTCATAGAGTTCGATATTATCTTACTGTTAAATTTCTGAGAAAGAAAAACAGTCCTATAGTTATGAATCACCCATGATCCTTTGCAAGACTAAACATGCCAATAACTTAAAATGTAGATTTTAAACAATAACAAAGCTTTCTGTTAAGTTATAACATATTACATCCTTTATTTTATTTAATGACATAATATTATCATCAAAAACAATATTACAGCTCCCTGCATTGTAATCTCCTGCAGCAGAGCATAGCTGCACACTTTCCTTCCCGTGAGAAATATCAACCAATTTCTTTCTCCTTTTTTAAACAAAATATCTGTAATCTTAGTGAACAACACTGAGATAATTTTTTAAAGTACATTTTATACAAAAGGTTTTAATAATCAAATTTCTAAAAGTTTGGAATGTACAATGGAAATGTTAAAAGTTTGAGAGCAAAAACAACCTTTTAACATTTTATGAGAGAGCTTATATCTTCACGTATGTGAATTTAAAATCACTTCAAGTTCTTTCTTTCCCCTCATGAGAGTTTAGATCTAAGCAGTCTGTCTCCAGCACTAAGCAGGATCACTTCACTAAGGCAACATTTTCATCAAACACATTTGCTGTCAATCAACAAGATTATAATTACAAAATAATTATGCCTTGTGGATCCATTCTAAAAATACTTTGACATCTGAACCTCTGAGAGTAAGAGCTCAAACATCACAAAGAATCTTCCAGATTCACATGAATAAAGTTCATGAGATAGCTGATATTTTAAAAATTCTGTGTGATGCCAATTATGTGAATCCATGCTAGTTAGATCACATCTGCAAATTTAGGATGCACTGGCATGGTATGTGAATTGACTACAAAAAGTACCAGGTTGATATTTGGTACATGAGTGAAAGAAGTGCTCAGGAAATCGTTGGTGACAGAAATTTGTGCATCTCATTAGGTTAATGGGTTAATAACATCTGAAATCTTATTTTGATTGGAGGCCTGCTGAGTTTATTTAAGGTGACCCTGATACCATCTAACTGCTCTGTTTTAATTCCAAGTAGGGTTTTGACCCTTTCTAAAAAGGACTGTGCAGTTTTGCCTATATGTACAGAAAAGGAACACCTGGAGTATAAATAAAAAAATAAGATCAGTATATGTAGACAGGATTTTTCTGCCATAGAGAACTGTTTACTGCTGTAAGAATTTCTTACAAGAAACCCTACTGGACAATCAACCTTCTGGTCAAGCTCCAGGAAAGACAATGTAGTTTGAACTCAAAATGTATGAGAGAAACCACAAAACAAATAATATGTGCTCGGGCTTCCCTGATGGCGCAGTGGTTGAGAGTCCGATGCAGGGGACACGGGTTCGTGCCCCGGTCCGGGAGGATCCCACATGCCGCGGAGTGGCTGGGCCCGTGAGCCATGGCTGCTGAGCCTGCGCGTCCGGAGCCTGTGCTCCGCAATGGGAGAGGCCACAACATTCAGAGGCCCGCGTACAGCAAAAAAAAAAAAAAAAAATAATAATAATAATAATATGTGCTCATTACACGGATGAGCTCACAATCCAGGTATCATATCCACAGGGATAATAAGGAGTATTTAGCCACATGACAGTAGAGAATCAAGTTTTTGTAGGAAAACAGGTATTTTCCACCATGTGTCAGCTTTGTCTTTTATTCAAGTTTCTCTCATGTTACCCTGCAGTATACTTAATTCATCTAGTTTCTGTAGCGATGTGACCACAAAATATATGCTACTTATGCAATAAGAGAAGCCCTACACACATCCAGTAAGAGATTAAATTCAACAACTAGTACAGCTTGGTCAAATACTTCAAGTTCAAAAGTTAAATAATTTATTTCAGGACAGTAAAGAAAAAGGTAGGGAACTGGAAAATAATGTAAAATATTCCAGTATATTTTTACTATTTTTAACTAACAAAGCAGAACATTTTAGAGATTCCTGCAAGTCTTTCGCTCTTTCCTCTCTCACTACCTACCCCCCCACCCCCGCAAGATATCTCTGTCTTTCATTTGGAATTTGGGTTTACAACATTCAGTTCTATCCCCACGCATCTAACCCGTGTTTTGGTCTCCTTCTTTGCACAGAGACAGAAACACATACACATTAATCAGAAAAACAGAAATAATTTGTTTCTAAAAGTTCTAATCACTGCCATATCTTGAAATTATACAGCAACTTAATAGATCATAGAATTGCACACATGCACACACATACACACACAAGAACCACATTAAAACCCAAGTTAAACCAAACCAGGGCAAGTGTCACTCTGGACAAATGATTTTTCCAGATAGCTGAGATCTAGTCCTTTGAATGACAGAACACTTTTTACCTTCTGGATGAAAGGTTTAAATGAAAATGTTTGTATAGGGTAGCTTCCTGCCTTCTTAAGTACAATGTATGTAATATAATATTTTCTTGCTGATTTAGGGTTAGGATAATGATGGGCAGATGTGACTGTGGATAACTGATCCCATGTACGTGAAGATGTACAACACTAGAATGTGCTTTCTTAGAACGGTTCAAAATATATTTTTGCTTCTGTAGTTTCTTGAGTCTGAACATTGACCACCAAAATAAAACATAATGTTGCCCCTCTTAAGTAGCTTTTTTCTCCCTTCACAAAGTCATGTTTTTAAAGTTCTCTGTATTATCAGCATTAGCAGTGACCAGCACAACCAGCAGCCCAAGCAATCAACACTGTCATGTCCACACAGAACTCATCTTTAGTCCTGTCTGCACACTTCAGTAATGGACTGTGAAGGAAAAGCCATTTTCGCCATTTCAATATTTTAAGCTAAGATATTTTACGAATTACTTTACATCCTAAAAGTTTTCTATATTTTTCTTCTTAGCTCATACTTTTCAAGGCATGATACAGTCTACAATTGTCTGCAATGTCTGTAGTCCAGAATTTTTTAGAACCTTTGATAACAACAATCTTCTATTGACATTGAAAGTCCTGTATGATGCCTACAAACAGGTGAACTTTGACACTCAATTTTATAAATAATCCACGTGTTAATGACACCACAGTAATTGATCTTATAGATGATGATGAAAGAAGTAGGGAAGGAGTAAACATGATAAAGTGTATCCTGACACTAATCCATTTTCGAAGGCTGTGCTCCCCAATTATTTTATTTCTAAAACATATGCTAAGTTCATAGTTACACATTGAACTATGCCTAGTATATACTAGAACTCAACTTATATGGGTTACATTAAATGAATGAATAAATAAAATGGAAAAATTGAGTTAAATGTTGTACTATAATAAATCAAAGTATAGTTCAAGATAAGATAAATCTAAAAATGAATTTTATTGAAGGTAAGTCATGTTCAACCTCATTTTAATTAGTGAAATGCAAATTAAAATCACAGTGAGAAACAACTTATATCCATTATAGTAGCCAAAAATTAAAATTTGACATTATCAAGTGTAGGGGGGGCAAATATGTCTTTAGTTAAAGATGGTGAGGGCTTCAGCCATTTTGGGGAGTTACTTAGTTCTCCTGGCTCTCTCTTATGTATCCACCTTATTAAACTTTTGTTGGATTTCTCCTGTTAATCTGTCTCATGCCTATTTAATTCTTAGACCAGCCAGAAGAACATAGAAGGGTAGAGGGAAATTTCTTCCTCCCCAACTATACTCTGATCCTCTTTTGTACCCCTGAAAGCAGGACATACATCTCCCACGTGAAAAGAAACCCCTGTGCCAGGAGAAAGAGAGGCATCCTTATCACCAGGGACAGGGAATTCAGGGCTGAGAAGCCCACAGAAAGCTTGTTACTTCTTTACTAACTTACTACCCCAAGCCCAAACTCCTTTGTCTTGTCAATTCTTCGCAAATTTGTTTCTTTGCCTAAAAAATATAAAAGCTGCTTGCTCTGGTCACTTCTTTGAGCATCATATTTTTATGAGGTCCCGTACATATGTAATTAAATTTGTTTTTCTCCTGTTACTCTGTTTTATGTCAGTTTAATTGTTAGCCCAGCCAAAGAGCCTAGAAGGAAAAAATAAGAAAACATTTTTTTTTCCTTTACACTGTTTTATTATAGGGGAGTCTCAGCCAAGAACCTAGAAGGGTGGAGACAAAATTAGTGTTCCTCCCTGACAAGGTCATGAGTTCATTCGGTGTAAGCTGGTGCCCTTATGGGCCTATGTGCCTGGAGCTGGAACCCCAAAGCATAGGCAGCTGCTGTCAAAGACACTGCTTGAGGCACAAAGGAAGGAAGAGTAGTACCCTGGGGTCTTCTCTGACTCTCCAATCCTCCACCATTTGCCAAGCAGAGCTAGAAGCGAGGTGACATGGAAGCCTGGCACTCAGAGCCTGCAAGTGTCAATGTCCCAGTGGTAGCCAGTGGAGCAGGATAAAGGAGGTACAGAGTACATCTGAGGACACATACATGAACCCTGTGACCTAGCAATCCCACGCCTCGGTGTACACAAGGAGCATTGAGTATAATAGAAGAAGAGATAAAACTGGAAACAACCCAAATATCCATCAACAGCAGAATATATAAATAAATTGTGGTTTATTCCTATGATGGAATGTGACAGTTTGGAAACGAATGAGCTACAGCTATATTCACTGACGTGGATGAATCTCAGCAACATAATGCTGATTGGAAAAAGCAGTCACACAAGACTAGATGCAATGATTCCAATTATATGAAGTTCAAAAGCATGCAGAACAAAACAATTTATTATTTAGGAATACATACATATGTAGCAAGATGATAAAGCAAAGCAAAATTCAGTAGAGTGATTATCTCTGGAGATAGTGGGAGAAGTGATAAACTTGGGGAGGGGTACACAGGCGGCTTCAAATTACTGAGGGTAATCTAAATTGATAAATTATTTTTATTATTTAAACCCTATATATTATAAATATTCCTTTCTCCCTATGTAATAAAAAATATTTTTTAAGGCAAACATATGGTGGAATGATTGACACGTTAATATAACAACGATCAACTAAAAGGAAAGTAGCTGTTTCCTCTGGAAATCCTTCCCCTTCCAGTGTGTAGTTTTTTGCACTGAAAAGATGGGAGTTTAATAATCGTAGGAGACTAGAGGCTTCAGTGGGGAAGGGGATGGAGGTAGCTTATCATGAAAAATGATTGTTCCTATAGTTTAAAAGTGATCCCTGGTAACATTTTCCTTGATGCTTCTAGCTTTATATATTACTGTCAGTCACTTTGCAACTTTGAGGAAACAGTCTGCCTACTGAAGGCTTTATTACAGTTAAGATCTGTTTCTAGAACACAGAAAGGCATTTCAAAAGTATTTATTGAGAGCTTGCTATGTGAATAACCTCAAACTGTGAATTTAAAATGAACTTACACGATTTAATCATCATTTATATCAAGTAAAACAGGCTACGGGGCTTTTAGATACTAAAAGAATACCTGAGAAATAAAATAGAACAACCATAAATTACATGATCCTAGACGTGAAGGATTAACAGCAATGGGCCAGGGCTACACTGGATCTTCTTTGGGACATTTTGTCAAAGTAGATCAAGGCACCAGATAACTGGGAAATCCCGTCTGAACTACGTAGCAGATGCCACACACCTCAATCTGTGGGCCTACTGTGATCAGCACAGTGAGGGACAGTCCCCAGGCCCACTAAAGGCTCACCAGGTCAAGCACCCACTGCATCTCTCCATGTGTCTGCCTCAAGACTTCCTCCAAAGTCATGGAAACTCACTCAGCCTCCACAGAGCAGGGAATGTGATGTCCCTGGACAGCCCTCAATCAACGAGGCATAGGAACCACAGACGTAGTCCCCAGCCTCATGTCCTGCAAAGGAACAACTCTAACTGCATTCCTCAGAGGTCTCCACTGGATTGAGCCGAAGTTTGGTACAGAGGTAGCCAGCAACTCACTCAGTATTGTCTGTCCCCTACCTCCTTGCATCCCCCTATCTCCCACTTGTGCTTCCTGTGACCTGCTACCAAATGAACTGCTTGCTCTCTAGTCCTTGTCTTGGACTTGGCTTTTAAGGAAACCCAAACAAAGACAGACTATGACTAACTACAAGTAAAGGAGATTCTTTCTTCCCAAGGGGAGGTATAAAACCACATCAAGAGTCATTGTCAAAGTGAACACAGACAAGAGAGGACGAGAATATTTGTCCTTACTGAGCAAAGTCAGATGCTGGATCCTCAGGTGAGAGAGAGACAAAGAGAGGTGCAACTAATGTTGGGGTGAATAGGTAAGGATTCAGAGTAGAAAGACTTTAAAATAAGCAATCAAGTCCTAGACATAATAAAGTAGTCAGCTGAGCACAGACCAGATTCTGGGAGCAAGACCGCTGAAGGACTCAAAGAAAAGGATTCAGGAGGGACCAGCAGAGAGACTTGACCCTCATGGTAACCAGTAACGGTTGCATCTGGCTAAACATGAGACACGTATTGGAATTGATGGGTATAGACTCTGGATTTCATTGCAAAGCATGGTCAAATCTTGAGATATCCATTGGTGACATGAAAAACTGAGCAGTATCTGCACCAAGAAACATGTACAAGAATGTTCATAGCAGCACTCTTCAAAATAACAAAATTAGAAAAATCTTCCAGCAGCCCAAAAGCTCTTTGGCAGGAGAATGAATAATTAAATCACACTGTAGTGAAAATAAGGGAAGTACTGCTACACAAAACCATCACAATGAATTTCAGTGATATAATGTTACGTGAAAAAAAGCAAATCTCAACTATCCTTTTAATAACATTCAAAAATGAAAACAAAGTCTTATGTGCCAAGCACCAAATTAAATATTTTCACAATGGCCCTAAGGCATAAGGAATATTATTCGCATTTTTTGAATGAGAAAACTGAGGCTCAAAGAACCTAAGCAACTTGCCCAAGGTCAGATATTCAGTCATTAGTACAGACAGAACTCAAATCCAGGTTGTAGTACAAAAAGAAAAAAAGAAGAAGAAGAAAAGAACACTTCAACTAATTCATCTGACAATGCTGTTCATATTCATGATGCCATTTTTTGTCATTGTTGTTTTGTTTCCTAATAATGAAGGAGGAGACTTAGGGCTGTTGGGGTGATATATATGTAGGGGTCCCCCCTCCCCACCTCACCCACACACCACCAGGGTGAACAGGAAGAGGAGAAGGAAAGGCAGGGCCCACAGGAAAGTTTCATAATCTTGCATGCACAGGGGTCAGAGAGGAAAGAAAGAAAAAAAAAAGAAAATACAAATCCTATAATACATACAACAGAGTGGGGATGGTATGGGATAGTATGACATGAAGTGGAGGCATGGAGTGGGGGGGCAGCGGAACCCACCCCCCACATTCCTTTCTCTCTTTTATGCTATTTCCATAGTTGCCAGACTGAAAAGCCCTCTCAGAAGACGGGACTGGGAGAAGAGGGTCCACTGTTCACTGCTACACTAAAATTCGAAGAAATATTATTGAGGCAGATATATCTGATAAGGTATTTTGAAAAAATCAGAGAAGATACATTCGAGGTATGTTTATTATCCCAGGTTGGGGGCCACTGGAGGATGGGATGAGGGAGGAGCACACAGGTGGACGGAATGGCCAATATTCTAGTCCCTGAGTTGAGCGGTCAAGTGGAGATTAGGGTGAGGCAAGTGCAGTGAGTGATGCAAGTGCAAGGTCAGATCCTGTATTTACTTAAAATGTTTATATTTTGCTCATCATGAACTGGTTGGTGTTAATTATGATCTGCAAAATATTGAAATAAAATGTTACTGATCTTAATTTGTGGATTTTTAGATAGCTCCTTACATTGTGCACTAGAGGCAAGCGTCTCACTTACCTTATCCTAGTCCAAGCCCTGGTTCACATGTGGCCATCCTGCTAGGAGAGGAAGAGGGGAGAGAAAACACACAGCACTTGCCTTGAATGTGGGTTTCTCTCTTTTCATAGACTGTACATTGGCTTGGGTGGCTTGCTGTGGAGGGCTGATCAACATTAAGTGAAAGCTAAATTACCTCCTTTCTCCTTAATACCATCACTGCAGTCCCTTGCCTTTGGTTATTAAATTAAAAAGGGAAATGGAATTATGGGTATTGAGAACCCAGCTGTGCCAGGGCTTTAGAAAGAGTTCCTCACTTACAATCAATCAATCACTCCATAAAGTCAGTATTAATATTCCCATTTTTTGAATGAGAAAGTTGAGGCTCAGAGGTATGTTAAGTACATGGTCTAAGGTGACAGACTTCAAGTGTCATAAATTCTTAAACTCCATGTGCCACTTGTACTGCTTTTTTCACCCTCTTTTGCTTGGTCTATTCTGAGAGGTGGTGCTAGCTATTACAATCAAATCCATTAAAATACACAAATATGATTCATGAATTGTAAAGCACCATAGCAACATTAACATAGTTTTATTAATAATGTTAACAATAATTAAGCCATTTACCTCTACTTCTAATCTTTATAATAGTAGTAAAAGTATATTTTGCCTTTTCTAGAGTGCTGTATGAAATGAAATGTTACAAAGATGGAAAAATCCACTCTCCTTACAATGGGAAAATATCAATCAGAATCAACAATCACTTTCCTCATTCTCTCTGAAATGGAATGTGCTGAGCTTTGTATTATATTTTTGAATTATTCCTATTAACACAATTAAAATGCTGAAACGCATTTGAGCAGATGTTTATCCTCTGAGGAAAGGTAACTAGAAATACCATCTACTCTAAATTGAGTCCGGTGTGATACTGTAAATAGGATGATAAACAAAAGTAATATACACAATTTCGCAATTTCCTACTTGATTCCCAAGTCCAAGAGAGAGTGAAAATATAAATCCCACAAAACTCTAGCCATTTTAACCAACCATATATCCCATCAGACCCCATTAAGTTTACTTTATCTCTGAAGGTGGCTGATACCATAAATGAGTAAAAACTATTCACATGTCAATATTTTGTCTCTCTGGATAATACATTTTATTGTTTTACATTCCTTATTTAAATTTATAGCAATGTTTTAAGCTCTGATATTAGTATTTATGTGTGTTAAAGATATAATTAGCTACAAGTTTTTAAAAAGTGAAATATTTGTATCATTTTCAAGCACAGCCCATTAGTACCTGTGATCTTTGTTTATTCTGTCAGAAACATCAAGAAAGAGAGTTCAGCAAGTATTATGATGTGGGATAAAAGGCATGTTTGTTTGTTTGTTTGTTT
Organism: Mesoplodon mirus; assembly: GCF_964341445.2. NCBI lineage: Eukaryota > Metazoa > Chordata > Mammalia > Artiodactyla > Ziphiidae > Mesoplodon > Mesoplodon mirus. Next base: position 31,489,355 of record NC_138981.1, read on the forward strand.
ACTACATATCTTAGATACTTTGCAAGCACCTACACCACACATCACACACAAAGGTACAAACACAAAACACTATCAAACATAGAAAATCAAATCAGAACATTTCTTAAAGCTGTGCTTTTTCAGTTGCTAGTCAGTAACGAAACTTCAAATTCCCAGACTCCTCTCTTTACAATTTTTCTCTAACCCTTTATTGTCAGCTATGGGGAGGGGGCGGGGGAAAGAAGGTAAATTGTATCTTCTGGCTGTGTTCACCCTTTATAATATAAAAATTTAGGGGGTGATCCCTGTTATATGGATTTTATCTGTTGGGTTTTCTGGTTTACACTTAGATTTGCTGAAAAAATTATCATTTCCAGAAAGGCATCCTGACTTTGTTGAGAGTGCTGGAAGCATCTCCCTTTGTGATTGGCCACTATGGGAGACTCCCAGTGGGTCCTGTCACTCCAGGAATTGCCTGCTGAGAAGAAAAGAAGCTTATAATAGCTTTCTGAATAACTCTGAAAAGTGAAGCTGCTCTACAGATATCATCACGAGACCCCAAATGAAGAGTATATAAAATTCCACTGTCAGTAAAAAGAAAGAAGATTCATTTCTACATCAGCCCCTGGTAGAGATTAGAGATTTTAGGAGGACTGAATATAATCCAGATCCACATTCTAGGCAATCACGAGTTGAGTTCAAATGCAGGCTCCACCTGTTGTGTTGAAGTCTAATTAAGACATTGATGCTTATTTAGTTTTCTTAGTTCACGGGAAAAACATATAACTGTGGGATATCTCTGGTGCACATACCCACACAGTCACAGACCTTACTATCCATTGTAAAGGTCTATATAATTGGTATTACTTTATGTTAAAGAATTTTATTAATCCCGACTGTAAAGGTCCATTAAAGATAAAATTGACTCTTGAAATCCAAGGCCTATTTCATCTATTCTTGCATCAAAATATCCCCCAAATTTCAATATGTATTCTTACAGAGAATGAAAGTACTATCTTCATAGCTTAAGGATGTATCACCAACATTAAGAGTGAACTCTAATGTAAGCTATGGACTCTGGGTGATTACTATGCATTAACGTAGGTTCACTAATTGTTATAAATGTGCCACGCTGGTGGAGGATGTTGATAATCAGGGAAGCTATGCAGGTATTAGAAAAGAGGGTATATGGGAAATTTCTACTTTCCACTCATTTTGCTGTGAACCTAAAACTACTCTAGAAAATAAATTTGGGGCTTCCCTGGTGGCACAGTGGTTGAGAGTCTGCCTGCCGATGCAGGGGACACGGGTTTGTGCCCCGGTCCGGGAGGATCCCACATGCCGCAGAGCAGCTGGGCCCGTGAGCCATGGCCGCTGAGCCTGCGCGTCCGGAGCCTGTGCTCCGCAACGGGAGAGGCCGTGACAGTGAGAGGCCCGCGTACCGAAAAAAAAAAAAAAATTTGATTGAAAACAAAGTAACTACCACAGTAATTGATTTGAAATCTCTTATGGACGTTTAGTACAGTTCTAACACATGAGATACACAATAATACAAGGTCCTAGCTTTGCAGATGTTATTACTGGATTGAGGAGAAGAGTATTTAGAAGAGCATATTATGCAATAGGACAGCTGTTGCAATACAGGTTAGGACAAAGTGCTACAGGGATATCAAAGCAGAGAGGGAGGTTTATTCCACCACAGAGAATTAATGAAATGTATCATTCAAAAGATCAGATTTTATCTGGGTCCCAAAGGATGATCAAAGAACTTTTTCAGGTTGAGAAAGGGGGAAATAGCATTCAGGGTCTTAAGGAGACTGCCGTAAAGTGTAAGTAGGACAGACAAGGAGCAAAGGAAATGAGGAGATAAAAGCAGGGAAATGACAAAAGATAGAGAACCTTGGAGACTGGGCTAAGAAGTTGAAACTTTGGACAAGCAGGATCATGAAAGGCATGTTACATGAGTCACTCTGAGAGCGGTGTGTGCAAGGATTGGCCTAGAAAGACCACAGTCAAGGAACCCAGACAGAATTATGAAGACACGGCAAATAGTCATGGTTGAAGATGAAGCAGCAGTGAGAGCAATAGGAAGGAGTTTCCAGAGATAATGTCCCACAGTATAGTTCTATGTTCAGGATGTCCTCAGGGAATATTCTTTTTCACTGAATTTTTTTTTTTTTTTTTACTATTCAACCATAAAATACATAGATGCTTATGCGTTGATCCTTTTTTTGCATGCCTCCTACAAATGTCAGAACATAAAGCTATACTTATTAAAATTTCTTTTACTTTTTTTTTTTTTTTTTTCTTTTTGTGGTACGCGGGCCTCTCACTGTTGTGGCCTCTCCCGTTGCGGAGCACAGGCTCCGGATGCGCAGGCCCAGCGGCCATGGCTCACGGGCCCAGCCGCTCCGCGGCATATGGGATCCTCCCAGACCGGGGCACGAACCCGTATCCCCTGCATCGGCAGGCGGACTCTCAACCACTGCGCCACCAGGGAGGCCCTCTTTTACTTTTTAACTTTTACATTTCTTATATTTTTAAATTTTCAGTTCATAGTACCAAATTCTACATGCCAATTTTTTGGTGTTTTATTCATTTAAAACATTATCCAAATGACAAGTGAAGCAAGAGAAGGTACCTATTATTCTATAAACGATTTACTTTCCAATCCCTGTTTCCTAGGTTCGCTATTCTAAACATCTACCTTTCTATATTTTCTCCACGGACAAATACAGGTAGTCACACTGTTCATGAGTTAATAATCATTGATAAATTACATTCTACATTGACTTTAATAATTAGTTTCTTTGGGAACATCCCACCGCATATACTGTTCTTTCCCTCAGAGGGCTTGCTCTAAAAGCAACCAAACATCAAAATGGAAAGCATCAACTCATGGTTCAAAGAGTAAGTCAAATCTCTCCAAAAAGCAAAGTCTTTGCAAACAGGACTGGGGATTAATGGTTAAAAGATTCTATCAGTGTCTGTACAAAAAGAAAGGTTGAACCTTGATATGTGTTGAAGTCATTCTTAGATTACAATTAATTTAACTTTATACTTCAAACTCTATCCCTGGTAAAACACTAGGTGGATAAAAGCCCCCTTAAGATGATCATTATCATATAATAGTCAATACACCTAGGTGGTTCCTGGCATATATGATCTATTGAAATACATATTCTATTGAATTTTAATTAAGAGACAGAGTGAAAAGCCCCGGTACTATGTACAATTTTTTTCTTTTCTTTTTTTTTTTTTTTGGCTGCGTTGGATCTTTGTTGCTGTGCGTGAGCTTTCTCTATTTGCGGCAAGCGGGGGCTACTCTTCATTACAGTGCGCGGGCTTCTCATTGCGGAGGCTTCTCTTGTTGCGAAGCACGGGTTCTAGGCAGGCGGGCTTCAGTAGTTGCGGCACGTGGGCTCAATAGTTGTGGCTCGCGGGCTCTAGAGCGCAGGCTGTAGAGCGCAGGCTCAGTAGTTGCGGCGCACAGGCTTAGTTGCTCTGTGGCATGTGGGATCTTCCTGGACCAGGGCTCGAACCCGTGTTCCCTGCATTGGCAGGCAGATTCTTAACCACTGTGTCACCAGGGAAGTCCCTGTACAATTTTTTTAAAGTTTTGCCCCCCTGAGAGTTACTAGAAAAATGAGGTTTAAAAATCATTGCTAATAAATTTCTCCCAGCTTTGCATTTATCCATCAATTATATCTGAACCTCAAAGTACTCTGGTTGTATTTGTCTCAGAGCAATGATGATGTCTGACCTTAGAGTTTATTTGTGAAATCCATTTGCAGTTAGTGGTGAATAAGTGCAGGAATAAAAATGATAAACTCCTTCAAGAATCCATCTCTCTCTCTCCCTCTCTCTCTCTCCTTCTCTCTCTCCCCCTTCCTGTCTCCCTCTCCCTCTCTCTCTCCCTCTATCTCTTAGCTTGCACATAGTAAAAACTTAGTTGAATTAAACTCAGCCCACTGGAAATAGATATCTGGCTGGTTTACTTCCAGAGTAATAGCTGAATTTTTGACCAACAAAGCAGAACTTAGATTAGTCCGTTCACTTATTCTTTCAACAAATATTTGCTGAGTGTTTATTTTATGCCACATCATGCATCAGGCAGTGGAGATAAAACAGTAAACAAGACAGACATGGAAACTGCTCTCATGGAACCTCCAGCTTATTGTAGAGAACAGCAAGTAAATGACAAAATGATATAACTACAAAATGTGATAAATGTTATAGAAGGAATAAACAAGATGTTAAGATGCAGCATGCCTACAATAGAGAACCAGAGGAGGTTAGTCGAGATTTAATAATCAAGCAAGGTGTCTTTGAGGAAGTACAATTAAACTGACATCTAAAGGATGAGAAATATTCCATCACACAAAATAATAGCAAAGGTTTTTCTAGGGAACAGCCTGTGCAAAGTTCCTGAAGTGGGAAAGAGTCCTACATGACTGTTTGTAGGACCTCTTTTCAGATCTGCCTTCATAGCTGAAAGAACATTTTTTTTAATATGGTTGAGAATGTTGAAACTATCCTCCTTGACTGTGTAATCTTTTGAAGCAATCAAACAATGAGCAATAGTGCTACATCAAATGAATGAGTAGGTTTGAATATGCTGGACAATACTGCTTCTGATAAAAAATAAAGAGACTAGTTCTCATCTATCAATTGGCTCTGAAACAGTTTTAGAAGGAATTCTAAAATTTGCAAACGAAATGAACAGAGTTCATAGAAAAAGCAATAGAAAATGGCTCAAACATTTGAAAGTATGGTCACCCTCACTCATTATTAGATTAATTCACATTAAAGACAATTTTTTTTACCAATCAGATATGCAAAGATCAAACTGTTTGAAATATACTCTGTTGTTGATGGCATGAGCAAATAGGTACTCTCATACCTTGTTGATAGGTGTGAATTGGTACGTGTGTATGCATACATGCAGGCACGCATGTGCATAGCGTACCTCTGGAAGGATACATGAAAAACCAGTAATCCCAGTTCTCTCTAATAAGAGTGGAAGAGGATAACTAGCTGGCTGGGTGACAGGATAGGAGAAACAATTTTAACTGTATATCCTTTTTTTGTTTACCTTTTTGAAATTTGTACTATGTGCAACTAATTATGTAATTGGAGCTTAAATGGCACTTTAGAGATCACTGTTTTGAAAAAAATTACTTACGTGGAAAGGACTGTAAACATATCCATCCAACCATCCATCTTTACATTTATCCATCCATCCATCTCTCCAACCTTCCATTCATCATTTTTTAAAAATATTTTTCTTGAAGGTCTTTTTAAAAAATATATTTATTATTTAATTTATTTACTTTATTTTTTTGGCTGTGTCGGGTCTTTGTTGTGGCACGCAGACTTCTCTCTAATCGTGGCATGTGGGTTTTCTCTTCTCTCTAGTGGTAGCGCACAGGCTCCAGGGCACGTGGGCTTTGTAGTTGTGGCACACGGGCTCTCTCATTGAGGAGGGCGAGCTCAGTAGTTGTGGCGTGCGGGCTTAGTTGCCTCGCGGCATGTGGGATCTTAGTTCCCTGAACAGGGATCGAACCCACGTCCTCTGCATGGGAAGGCAGATTCTTTACCACTGGACCACCAGGGAAGTCCCCTTCCATTCATCATTTATCCTTCGATGTATAATTTATATAAACATTTGTGGAATTCCTAGGCTCTATGTGTGGTACACAGAGAATACATAAGGAATATAAAGTTAAATAATACAATTTCTGCCTCGACTAAATATGTACGATCAAATTGGAAAAAAGCTACTCCATGATGACAGATATGAAGGGTCTGGGAGATACATCATGGGGTATATGAAAGCAGAAGGAGAGAGTAAAAAGAGCTAAAAGTCTCCTCAGAGGGCTTGAAATTTTAAAGGGATACTGAGGGATAAAGTTCAAAAGCCTGGCTATGAATTGTTTTTTAACTTTTTTCCTATTTCATTTCCCTTTGGCCCTTTTAAGTGACAAAGTTGCTTTAATGTATACTTTCAAAATAATAAGAAAAATTGTGTTCTCAAAAACTAACAAACAAGGAAACAGTTCATTTCTCACATTTGCAGATGATACACGAATGATTTTATAACAATTTTGCTTTTAACTATCTATTTAGAAGAGTCTTGAGAAAATAGACGTATCCTTGAACTTGAGGGAGAAGAGGAGAGGAAGAAAGCATTTCCGAGCTTGCTCCAGATTTATCTCAGTAAAACAACTGTAGTATTAGCATCTAAACCTTAAACTGTATTGTTGAGTCTCCATAATGTTATCAACCTACTGAGCAATTCAAAAAGGAATTTCCTATAATTAAATTACAAAAGTAAAGTAGGTTTGCTACTACATAATTTGCATATAAAACAAATATGACTCTTCCCATTTTTCACTGTGTGTTTGCAGAAATTCCACTTGTGGCAAGCATAGATTTCAATGTCTAATTTCCAGATATCAATTGCTACATTTTATTTATTTATTTATTTATTGCGGTATGTGGGCCTCTCACTGTCGTGGCCTCTCCCGTTGTGGAGCACAGGCTCCGGACACGCAGGCTCAGCGGCCATGGCTCACGGGCCCAGCCGCTCCGCGGCATGTGGGATCCTCCCGGACCGGGGCACGAACCCAAGTCCCCCGCATCGGCAGGCGGACTCTCAACCACTGCGCCACCAGGGAAGCCCCAATTGCTACATTTTTCATAACCAGTTTTACCACTGAAAACATAACTTTACCTTGATGGCTACATAAGACCTTTTCCACACACAGAAAATACTAACACTACTAATAATTTTAAGTGATTAAACTGTTAGATGTCATGATCAAATCCCATTATGTGGATGAAGCTAGGATGAAGTAAAAGCAACTATATATGCTTTGCTATTGATGTTAACAATAATTGCCTTTGGTCCTTCATGGATGAATTCATTAACAGTGATTAAATTATTTAAAAAACCCAAACCTTTCATTATAGTGGTGATATAAAAAGGTAGTTGGTTTTTATCACATTCATTTCTATTTTTTTCTTATAATTTTTGAAAATAATTTTTCATAGGTTTTGCTAGGGTTTATTTGTTTAATTAAAAATAAATAAAGCTATGTCTCATAAAATAAGACATTAATTTTAATTGGGAAAAGATACCCAAAGCAGAAACACATTAAAAAGATAGATTATCACTGTTAATTATAGAAAATGAAGCTTTCAAAACATTAGTTGTAAGTTTATGGACACATATAAACTACCAAATTTGAACATCCATCTAAGTACCTGAGTAATCAAAAGTAAATATCAACTTTGGAGTACACAGCCATGAGAAGATACAGGAAATGTCAAGATAGAAATACAGAAATGATCAAAAAATTGCTTGCTTTCTTTTGTTTACAGAAGACTCTATTGATATTGGAAAACGATAAACCCCTCTGGCATCTGGATACAAAGATTTCTCATAAGCCTGTGGTTGTAAAGTGAGTCTCAATTTTATAAATTAAAGAATTAGAATATTAAAATGTTAATCTAGTAGTGTTACATGAGTGAGTTCAGTGGATTACAGCATATTTCAAACCATAGCCCATATTGCAGGTGTAATTTCTATGTGAGGACATTGATTAGCTATGCTTTTTTTTTTTTTTTTAACTGATTTTCTTCCTCTGGAACAATGAGAAAATTATTTTTCAGAGACAGAGGTTACATTCCAAACCTTGATGAATGGATGTGAAAGGTTTGGCAATAGAAAGTGTGTGTGAAGTTGAAGATTGATTGGCTGGGACATGAATAACAGCCCAAATCCATTACTACACCCACTGAAGTATTGAAAAATGCAGGTCACCAGTAAAATCCTCATATCCAAAAAGAAAGAACATTAATGTTGTATGTGTAAACTTTTAGCAAAGAAATGTATTTATAGGGCTTCCCTGGTGGCGCAGTGGTTGAGAGTCCGCCTGCCGATGAAGGGGACACGGGTTCGTGCCCTGGTCCGGGAAGATCCCACATGCCACGGAGCGGCTGGGCCCGTGAGCCATGGCCGCTGAGCCTGCGCGTCCGGAGCCTGTGCTCCACAACGGGAGAGGCCACAACACTGAGAGGCCGGCGTACCACACACACACACAAAAAAAGTATTTATAAAATGAAATATTAAGACAGAATGTTAAAAATAACCTGAATATTTAGGACGGACAAACATGGAGTTAATCTGGAGGGCTAGAGAAGCGGTACAAGGTGGCTCCAAGGCTTATGGGTATAGCCATATTGAGGACTTCTAGGAAGACAATTTTCAATGCCATAGCCCCGATTTTTCCAAGTGACTAAGTTGGGTTTTCAAAAATTGTACATATAGTTTTTTTTAAAGAAAATCTATTAACTGACTAAATTTGTAACTTATTCTGGCATGTTAAGCATAGCCTATGTAGTTCTAAGAATGTGCCTTGTTGGAATTGGGGTGACCACATCAGCAGATACTAATGTTATGTTGGGAATACTTTTAAATTTAAAAGCACAATGTTGTATTCTGGAAGACTGCTATTTTGAGTCTTTTCGTTCTGATAGTATCCTCCAAGGAAATTTAAGGGATAGAACCCCTGATTTAGCAAATAAAATCTGAATGCTTTGGATGCACCAGTGGATAGAAGGGATTCATGCACTTTCAGAAGTTGTTAACTTTTGGACTCCCTGAGTAACTGAACTGTATCTTGAATCCAGTAAATGAACTACCTGAAACTGTCAGTAATCTAATGCATCTAATGAAAGACAGAGTAACTTGAAAAAATAGAGTAGGCATTTCTAAAAAGGCTTTAAGAAGAGCAATTAAACATTTTTGAGAAGGATAATATATAAAAGTATTGTAGATGACAGCAACTAAAATTAGTCAAATTACTTCTAAGGGTTATTTTAATCAGTACACGCCTACATAGCAATCAAAACTGCAAAACATTCTAATCTTTAAGAAACAGCCACAACGATGGAAGAGAGTATAAGAGACTATATTAAGTTTGATGACAGATCAGTGTAGTGGAAACAAAGAATAGTGTTTTGATAGCTTAGGGTGATTTGATCGCTGCCTAGCTGTTGGATCATGGTTGAGATACTTAAAATATGGTTTTCCTATTTTTAAAATGGATGTGATCATCTTGCCAAATTCAATAAGTTATTGTAAGATTTAAATACAAGATCTCTTGGAAAGGTCTTGACTTAGTATCTGACACATATTAATTGCTCAAAAAATCCTAGCTATAACTATTATTGAAATGTACTTACTGACATTTATGCCATAATGCATATCAGTAAATTATTTGGGTCTCTATTCATCCCACTTGTAAGGCTTGCCTCTGAGAGAAATCTGCATCTTATTCACCCTTTCTCAAATCCCTTCTCTCCAAATCATTCCAGTCCACTCTGAAACTAACCCCCATTGAAAAAGAGTACTTATTTCCTTTCCTTGGCAAACAATAGGTTCTCAGTATATATTTATTGCATATATGAAGAAAGTTATGAAGGAAATACTAATTTACTGAAGGGTGACAAGTCTTTTATCCTACTATACACAAACAAATAATAGGCCAAAAAAATCTACTGGCCAAATGAAAACAAATTTTTAAAAAGTTTTCAGATATTTAGGTTGATTTCCCAATTAGGTTATAAATTCCCTGAAGCAGATTTAAGGTTTAATCACCTAATCCTTTCAATCCTTAGCTTCTATATTAATCTTCCTAAAGTTTTGTTTGCTCTTATGTCCTTCTGAAGCCTTCATGTCCTTAATAAGGAAGCTAAGTCTGGTATTCAAGGCAGTGATGGGGTTCAGGGCAGGCTGCCCCAGAATATGCCACTTTGGCATGTGGATTATTTTGAGCTGAAGACAATCAAGGATCAACAGACTCAAGAAGACCTTTTTACTTCCCCCTGAACTGCCTAAAAGAACCTAGATAGGGGGCCTGTACAAGGAGATATTACCCGAGATCAAGTTTTATATCAGAAAGTCTTATGTTCATGGCCTGGCAAACATTTGCTCTTCCCACCTTCCTGTGAATTGTCTTCCTCCCCTTTGAATAGCCAGATCCCTACCCCCCTCTCCTTAGCTCAGGATGGCATATGGGCCTCAATTACCTCACTGTCTGGGAGGCTCATCCTTCGGGGTTCCCATATGCATGAAATTAAATGTGCTTTTTTCTCCTGTTAATCTGTCTTTTATCAATTTAATTAGTAGGCCAGTCAAAGAACCTAGAAGGGAAGAAGGGAAACATTTTCCTTCTCTATAGCAGCATGATGCAGAGACGAGAGACATATGTTTTCCTGCCCCCTTGTAAAATGCATCTTGGGTGCTCAAACATAAAACTATCTCATTTGTGATACTGTGATTTATATTAAGAAATATGTATTTGGTCTTCATCCCCATTTTTGGCACAGAGCTCCTAAAACCTTTGGAATTTCCTATGAGGAGAGCAATAAAGGTGTCTTTGTTATGTCAATGAGGTGACTTTGAAAAGCCCCTAGATCGCCTAAGGATGGGGGCGGTTGCTAGGGTAACCAACCAGGAGTAGAGGGTTAGAGCTTTCAGTCCCACCCACCCCCTGACTTCCCTTCCTGGGAGGGGAGAGAGGGTGGAGATTGAGTTCCATTACCAATGGCCAATGATTTAATCATGCCTATGTAATGAAAGCTCCATAAAAATTCAAAAGGGTAGGGTTCTGAGAGCTTCCAAGTTGGTGAACATGTGGAGATTTAGGGAGAATAGAATACCTGGAGAGAGTATGGAAGCTCCAAGCTGTTCCCAAACACCTTACCCTATGCATCTCTTCCATCTGGCTGTTCTGGAGTTATATCTTTTTCTAATAAATCTGTGATCTAGTAAGCAAAATGTTTCTCTGAGTCCTGTAAGCTGCTCTAGCAAATTAATCAAACCCAAAGCAGGGCTCCTAGGAACCTCTGATTTATAGCCCGTTGGTCAGAAATCTAGGTAACAACCTGGACTTAAGGTTGGCTTTTGAAGTGGGAGGGGAAGGGGGCAGTCTTGTGGGACTGAACCCTTAACGTGTGCAATCTGATGTGATCTCCTATCTCTGGGTAGAGAGTGTCAGAATTGAGTTGAATTGTAGAACACCCTGCTGGTGTCAGTACAATGCTTACTGTTGTGGGGAACCTCCCCAAAGCCGCCAACCCTGCGTGATACAATTGAGTTCAGAACCATGTATACAATTGAGTTTACCATGTATTAAGCAGTCTACATTTTCCAAAGAGAAAATAGGTTCCTCACCCCCCAAAAAAGGCTTTAGGCCAACATGGATGTATAAACTTTAAGGGCTATAGATGAAACAACCAAATAAACTTTAATAACATTAACAATGAATTACACCTTATTAATTATATATAATAATAAAACATATGTAAGATAAAATATTAGAAATGCTGGCTTTTTTTTCCCTTCATACTCATGTTTCATTAAACAGTTTTATTCAATCTCTTTGCAGGTAGCTTTGATGTCATTGTTTTCTTTATCCAAAGAACCAATTTTTTGTTTCATCAAGCAGTGTTGTTTTTTGTTTTTTTTTCCAGAACACATCATTTCTATTTACAGCTACACAGTTTAAGATACAGTATTTCTTGAATATTTGTATTATTCACTGTGAAAACTTTATCTCACACGACATTCATTTTTTTGCCGGTAAGAAAGTTGTGGTGGTTTTTATCTCTCCACTTGTCTTTCAGGTGTATATTTAGATATACAGTACTGTTTTATATATGTGAACGTACATGTATGTGTGATATCTAAAAGACTCATTAACAATGACACCTAAGAAAATAATCTGAAAAAAGAATACACACACACACACACACACACACACACACATATCTGAATCACATGGCTGTACACCAGAAACTAACACAACATTGTAAACCAACTACACTTCAATTAAAAAAAATGACATCGGGGCTTCCCTGGTGGCGCAGTGGTTGAGAATCTGCCTGCTAATGCAGGGGACACGGGTTAGAGCCCTGGTCTGGGAAGATCCCACATGCTGCAGAGAAACTAGGGCCATGAGCCACAACTACTGAGCAGCGCGTCTGGAGCCTGTGCCCCCCAACAAGAGAGGCCGCGATAGTGAAAGGACCATGCACTGTGATGAAGAGTGGCCCCCGCACCGCGATTAAGAGTGGCCCCCGCTTGCCGCAACTAGAGAAAGCCCTCGCACGAAACGAAGACCCAACAGTCATAAATAAATAAATAAATAAATAAATAAATAAATAATCCTTCCCTCTACTAAAAAAAAAAATGACACCTAGCGAGTAAAATGATGAAGTCATATACCTAGAATAACTTAATACTTATTTGATATTTATCTTCATTTTTTTCAATCAATTTCACCTTGTGGATCTAAAACATGCAACGATGTGTCTTCTACAGAGTATTATCTTATTCAAAGTAAAGCAAGTCAGAGTGGCTTTGAATATAAGAGGCATTTTAATATAATTTAAGAGACTTTCAAAGAATGCACATATAAGGGGAATCCCTCATCAAAGGATTAATTTATGTGGGGTGGGGGGCAGCTGCTTATACTCAGATACTCTCACATATCGCAAACGGTTGTACTACTATAGATAAAAGATAATGAGAAGAGTGAATATTTATTGGTTTATTCATGTATTCATTCTTTTGTTCACTAATTCCTTGATTTGTTCAAATGTATTCCAAAACATTTACCCATAAAGTAAAGGAAGAAATGATTTCAGAGAATAGTCAATAGCATTCAGTGGCTGATGGAAAAGGAATTTTAAAAAAAAGAAAAAAGAAAAGAAATGACTCCAGGGGTTTCAGATTTAGAAGCCTGGAAGCAGTGGTGCCTATAATAGAAAGGGGAAACAGTCATGAGGAGCTGGTTTATGTGGGAGTAGATAATGAGTTCCATTTGGGATATTTAATTTTGAGACTGATGGGGGGACACTTAATTGAAGATGTTCTATAGGTGTAATGATATTAAGAAGGGGAAAAAATTCAATTAGAGCTCCACCAAATTATATCAGCTGTGTCCAAACCATATTGATTGCCTGGTGTATAGCTGGTGTGCAGCGTAGCGGAGCTGAATGCCACTGAGCTCTCCTTCAGCTCAACATCCTTTGATTTGATGAAGAATGTGGAGGGCAACACAGCAGATACAGCACAAGGCCAGCTGTTTTCTCTCACTGTTCCTCTGACTTTTCCTCTGTTCTTCTACTGCAAATTGATAATACCATGCCAAGTTCAACCAACTCATCGGGATTATCGATGGTGTCAAAATCCATCATGTACTTAAAGTAATTGGAAAATCAAAATGTGTTACAGAAATGTATGATATTGTATTATTATTATGTCTATTACTCTAATCAGAGAAGTAGGAACTTACACTAAGTACGTGGGTTAAGAGGAGCTTTTATTACATTATACAACTAAAATTTTGTAGAAGTTATTTCCCAGCCACTTAAGATGATTTAAATGTCTTCACAGACTCATCATTTACTGCTTTTCTAGCCCCATTTTCAGCACTTCCCTCAAGCAGGGAATATTTGAGAAACATAAAACTACTCACTGTTCTTCCAAGGCACCAAGAAATAGTATTCCTCTAAGCTTTTGTACGACCAGTCCCTCTCTCCTGGAATGCACCCCTAACTCCTCCATACTCCCAATTTTCCATCCTGCAAATCCTTACATTCTTTGAGATGCATTTCAAATATCACCCTTCCCCTAAGCAAAATCATTCACTTCTTTTTATGCTTCTATACCATTTAAGATAAATCTTTACCAGTGAATATGCAACCTGCTATATTATATTAACTTATCTACTCTACACTGTACTAGATTGTGAACACTTTAAGGGCTTCATCTGTTTCTCCATTTTTCTATCCTCTACACTTAACCCAACCCTATACATATAATACATGATTAGTATAGGTGATAGGGACAGAGTAAAGGGACAAAGTAGGTAGTTAAATAGTTCATCCCACTAGGGGATTGTAAGTAAAGAAAAAAAGTATGAGAGACCCCTGTAAGTTAATGATCACTCAAAAGAGCAGGTTTGCTTAACCACAGAACCAAGCAGGCTTGCTTAGCAACAAAACCATGCAACAGAAGCATGAGACATGCCCCCAAACAATAAAACAATGGTGGCAAGAGACCCACATCCTGCCCAGTGACCTCAGTAAGTTAATAACCCCAAGACATGCTCTCTGCACACATAAAAAACAATAATTTATGGAAAGGTGACATTTAAAAGTGCAAGACCTTCATTGTACTGAAACCTGAAATAATTTTTCCATTGCACCATGACAGTCCCAGCTTGACCATGTAGGGACAAGAAAACTCCCCTGCCCAACCTGGAGGAGGAGCTGATGATGAAAGTGTGATGTCTACTCAAGAATGAGGAAGAAGGTAGTCCTTTCCCCCTCCCCTTTTTTCCTTTGATTATAAAACTGTAGCCCACTAAGTTCTTGGCGTGTGATACCCTCTTGCCCACCCTCTTATAAGCCTCACAAGTACCCAATTCTAATAGATCACTTCTTATCTATCATTTTGCCTCTCAATGAATTCTTTGTGTACTGAGACATAAAGTACTGGAGTTCTTCGGAGCCCCTCGAAACGCCACCTAGCAGTTTCACAGGTGTGTTCGATGAACTATGAAGGCCTAAGTTTTGGAGGGAAATGTATTTCTTGCCTTTCTTAGCAGTCAGTTTTACTGATAACCTGCTCGAATACAAATATGCTGAATTAAGAATAGAAGTGGAGTCCTAGTAAGGAAATAATCTAAAATTACCATAGTTAGTTGAAGTGAAGCAGGATATGTCACTCCAAAATATGCCTCTTTGGCATAAGGATTACTTTGAGCTGGTTACTTTTAAGAAACAACAGGCATATGAAAAGCTCTGAAAACTAAATAGAAGTTACACTTTTTAAGTAAGAGACATTTGCATTTATAGGGGATATCTCAATTTGTAAGGAAGAGGGGGATGACCAAATCTCTAGAAACTCTTAGCAATGGACATGGCAAGGACTTAAATCTACATAACAATCATACCCTTATTTACTGAGTTTTTCTTAATAACCTCCCATAACTGGCTCTCTACCACCCTGATCTCCTGCCCACAAAATCTTCTTTTGTCTTTAGCTGGAGATGGTATTTAAGGTGGTAGCTTGGGCCATTTCAGGGAGTTACTCAGTTTTCCTGGGTCTCTCCCTGTATACAAGAGATATACATGTTATTAAACTCCTTATTTTCTCCTCTTAATCTGTCTTTTATTACAGGGGTGTCTCAGCCAAGAACCTAGAAGGGTAGAGGGACAATTCCTCCCCTATACAGTCACGTGGCTCAACAAAGGAACTGTATTCTCTGGTTGCTATGGAGAGAATGCATGCTTATTTTTGATTATTGAATTATTTTTTATTATAGTGCATTGCACAGGTAATGTATGCTTATATCACATGCAGGTTATATAGATAATGCATATTTACTGAGAATAAATCAAAAAATATCATAACTGTATTATTCTGATTTGCTGAATCTTTTGCTCAAGTTTAGGCTAGGTATAAATCAACAGACTAAAAGTATCTTTACTGTTAAGATCATTCAGAGAATCAAACAAAAGTTTAAGTGTGTAAGTATGTGTGTGTATGTATGTATACATAGGCATACACATATACTCACATGCTAACATAAAGAGTGATTTAAAGTTAATTGTAAAGGGGGTAGATTTGTCATATGATAATGAATGTATGATTATTGAAAATGTACATGAGTGAAAACCAAATGCCAGCTAACTGAATATAATACAGAACAATTAGCCAGTTGAGAAATTGTTTTTCGCATAGGTATACTGAACTTATTTCTACCAACTTATATTACATCATAAAGCTTAATTTCATATTCAGGTTTGAAAGTCAAATACCTATAATATCCAGGAAGATAAAGTATGTAAGGAAAACGGATCCAATGGTAGCTGTGATAAATTAGACTGTGCTCACTCATCTAAAAGGAGGAAGCCCCCATTAAGGACCAGCCAAATGTTACCAAGTTAAAATGAGGACCTAGAGTTTCTAGACCTCCCAGTTTTTCAGAAAAAAATACAGGAATTCTGATTTTAAAAACTATTTCAATTTTTAAATGTTCTTCACTAATTTGTATTGCTGGATTCAATCAGCAAGCCATGATTGATACAGTATATTTTATCTTAATTACATAGACATATATTCCACACACACACACATTATGCTAAGGACCAACTATCTGCTAATATACCTGGAGAAAACCATAATTCAAAAAGATACATACACCCCAATGTTCATTGCAGCACTATTTACTATAGCCAGGTCATGGAAGCAACCTAAATGTCCATCAACAGAGGAATGGATAAAGAAGATGTGGTACATGTATACAATGGAATATTACTCAGCCATAAAAAGGAATGAAATAGTGCCATTTGCAGAGACATGGATAGACCTAGGGACTGTCATATAGAGTGAAGTAAGTCAAAAAGGGAAAAACAAATATCGTATAATATCGCTTATATGTGGAATCTAGAATAATGGTACAGATGAACTTATCTGCAAAGCAGAAATAGAGACACAGATGTAGAGAACAAACTTATGGATACCAAGGGGGGAAGCGGGGGGTGGGATGAATTAGGAGATTGGGATTGACATATATACACTACTATGTATAAAACAGATAACTAATGAGAACCTGCTGTATAGCACAGGGAACTCTACTCAGTGCTCTGTGGTGACCTAAATGGGAAGGAAATCTAAAAAAGAGGGGATATATGTATACGTATAACTGGTTCACTTTGCTGTATAGCAGAGACTAACACAACATTGTAAAGCAACTATAATCCAATACAAATAAAAAAAAATAACAAGTAAACTTCTGTGCATGCATGTAATTGACATCATAACAACTGGTTTACTATATCAAGGCTATTTTCTACCTTGGCTAATAGATTAAGTTTCCTTGTTGGTATAGCTACAATATAATGTTTGAATGACATTCCACTGGAATAAGTAATTTGATTTGGTAAGTTGTAATAACAAAAAAAATCCATGCCTATTTAGCAGTGATTTATTTAACACTGATGCTGCTCTTTTGTGAAAGGTGTGTGTATAGGACTTATATTTGAAAACTTGTACAGTAAATAATAGCATGCATTAGAAAAATAGTGATGATGTGCATCACATTATATATATGGTTTCCTGAACTTTTGTATTAGAGTGAATAGATTTCAGTTTTAGGGACAGTGCCAACCTTATATACAATTCATCAATATATTTCCAGCCTATGAGGTTAAAATGCAATAGGAAGAAGAGCAAGATTGTCTATACCAGGTCTCCAAGGCATTTGGAATATAGGTAGAAACACGGGGACAATATTTAATATTTGAATACATCTCATAGGGGCAAAGAAAGAAGAGTTGTGGGTACACAGTGAAAGAAATGCAAATATACATTGGTATTCCTAGCAGAGAAGGGCAATGAGCTCTGGGGAATGATCCACACAATAGTATAATTTGAATGATGGAAGTAAAAGAGCAAGAATGCTCCAGGCTATCGGGTCTGCTGGTCAGAAGATGTCTCTGGCTCTCAATTCCAGGAAAAGCTGAAAGAAATCAGTGATTCCAGAGAGAATGCAAATTTACATGCAAATCTTCTAAGCAAAGTGATCTCCACCAGCTGGAGCTGGGGATTCACACCCTCTGTTCTTCCATCCAGAGAATCAGGTTGATTCCAGGGATAAAGAACAACTATAATCCCTTCTGATGCAGCCTCCTGAGTGTAACCAGCTCCAAGGTATGGAAAATTCACTTTATTCAAACTTAGATAGCTAAAATCCCTTTGAAAGGCAATACCTATTCTTCCCATTTAATTAGAGACAACATATTGAAAAATGAAAATATGTTTTAACAAAACAACAACAAAAAAGACTGACCATAGATCTTTTTCAATTTTGATACAAATGTATATTTAAAAAACAAATTAAAACATAAAGGCACTGAAAAATTAAAAGCTGTAAAGGAGATACTGCCCTGAGGAAAGTTCCCAGTACAGACTGGGAACATTATGAAAAACTTTATTGAATTTACATTTTAGCTCAGAGTCTGCCCACTAAGGGAGCAAATAGGCAAAGTCACAGAGGTATATAAGCCTTACACCTACCACTGCTTGGGGTTGGTGAATAGATGTGAGAACATGGTGCTTTATTGATTCTGGGCATAATAAACTGAACTCAAGGATTTAAATGAACTGGAGGAAATTCAATGCAACAGCTCAAATGAATGACTAAGGAGCTCAAAGATCTTAATCTGGGAAAAGCTGAAAGAACAAAATATGTGCAGTTTAGCTCTGTGCTAATGAAAGGAAAGAGATAACACTAAAAATAACTGAATGGTGCAAGCTTCAAGGCAGCAGAAGAGTTCTGGCACAAACGGATCTATCCAGAAAAAATGAGACTTAATTACACAAAAGAAAAACTGTTGACTGTGAGGAAGAGTGTCCTGAGATTAAATGACTGCTCCTGAATGGAGAACCATCTGAGAGGCAGTGACGAGGGTGCTGTCTCGATGCCCGAAGCCTCTAAAATGAGACACGTTGCCGGAAAACCCATTACAGGATAAATAGCCCCCTGGTCCTAAGGAGATAGATGCATATCAACTCAGGAAGGAGAACTGCAGAGTGGACACACCATCACAACCGGGGTGGTGAGTCAGGATTTGGGGCTCTGTCCCAGCAGCATGAAGTGTAGTCTTGCTCAGCCTACTTTACTACTCTGTTACTCAGCTTCCTTTCTGACTCTTCTACTTCAGTGGAAGGTTGTGACCAATTTTGTTGCTATCTAAAGGTTTCTATAAATAAGGAAATATATTTCACCTTAACAATTTAATGTGATTTGATGCCTAAAGAGTTAAGGACATTACAGAGTATAACAGTGAATCAATGAACGATGGTAGCCATCATCAAAACATTGGGTTGAGTGTGAGCTAGACGAATGAGAAGTATTTACAAGTACCTTATAAATATGATTTCAAGAGATGCAGCTCTTTTAGAAACAAAGCAGTAAACACTGGGTTTCAAGATGCATTCAAGGTGTGGAAGAAAGCATGCTGTCTTCTGCCACAAATCCTGTGCTTGCCTCCAATTTTTTCCAATTTTCTTTCATCCTTTCCCTTCTTGTAATATATTTCATGCATAAAATATACACTGAGGCAATGTATAGCTAAGTTATGTGAAGTAAAATTCATATTTTATGGCAAGACAAGAAAAATTTAAACATAAAAAAGTGTTCTCTGCCTTTTGGCCTCCTCTCTCCCCTCTACTGTGCATTGTGTATCTGCATTATGCATCGACCAGACCTCCCCCATTGGCAGGAATACCTGTTCAACCAAAACGAGCAGCATTCTCCCACCATCAACAAGACAATTCCTTAAAAGATAACATTCCTTCTTGATCTTGGAAGGGGTCACATGACCCACCACAACGACACTTAGATCTGGATTATGTAAACTGTCCATAATACTTCATTTGATGTACAGCCCTCTGTCTCAAAAAACTGTGCCTTGAATTCTAACGAGTGGAACAGTTCTCAGAGCTTTCTGAGATGCTTTTCCTGGGTTATAATCCTCAAATTTGGATCGACTGATTAATTTTTCATTGACAGTTACAAAGCATAATAATATAACAAACACATGCTCATGCCAAGAAGTGAAATATCAACTATAACTCACACCTGAACCTAAAACTGTGCACCTCCAATACCCCTTTCCTGTGTTGTACCCTCCTCCTGCCCAGGGTTAACTACCTTTGTTTTTGTTTGTTTTTTATTGGCTTTTCAGATTTATTACACATGTATGTCAAGGGAAGCAAAATATGCCACCTCCAAAATATGCTTCTTTGGCATAAAGATTACTTCTGGCCGATTATTTTGAGAGGCTACAGATATAGGAGAATCTCTGAAACAGAGCAGACCGAAGTTACCATTTTGTAAGGGACATTTACATTTATAAGAGAAATCTCCATTTGTAAGTGTGTCTCCCTCTCTGTACCAGGAAGAGAAGAATCTCTAAATCCCTAGAAACTTTTATCAAAGGAGAAGACAAGGACTCAAATCTGCATCACAACCTTATCCTTGTTTACTGTGCTTGTCCCAGTAACTTCCCATAACTGGTTCCCCTTCCCCAACATCTTTTGTCTTTAGTTGAAGATGGTAATTAAAGTGGGGGCTTGGGCCACTTCAGGGAGCTGCTCTGTTTTCCTCGGTCTCTCCCATGTATACAGGAGGTATCCAGGTTATTACTCCTCTGTTTTTCTCCTGTTAATCTGTCTTTTTAGCACAAGGGAGGGGGAGTCTCAGCCAAAAATATAGGAGGGTAAAAAGACAATTATTTTTGCTCCCCTACATATGCATGCCTATGAAACGGAGCAGGACCCTGTGGCACCCTCCCAGGGACAAATCCTTTCTGTGTCCCCTGTTTCTTGTTTGTAGGACACAGGCTTCATTCAGCCTCCTTGACCCTTCCAGAGTTCCAAAGGGCAGATTCAGAGTTGCTTATCTGGGAAGGGAAGGAATGCAGAAACAAAGAAGGATCAATCAAGAAATTAAAGCAGGGATTAAAGCAGGGTCCTGTTCCTCCTCAAGGAAATACAAAACAATACCTTTGAGTACTTCTGCAGGAACTAAGGCCCCCAACCAGGTGGAGGATGGTAACTTCAGGCTGAACACAAGATCCCTGGAGCTCTGCCCTATTACCTCACCACCAACCAATCGAAGAAAGTCTGCACACAGTGGAAGATAAGAAAGACTTTGACCCCTTCCCCCAAATGATTCTCCCTTTAAAAACTTTCATGGTTGAGCCCCTGAATGGATGAATGGAGGAAATCAGTCACAATACTGTTTTACAGACATACTCTACACAAACCATATCTGAACATGAATACTGTTTTACAGACATACTCTATACAAACCATGCCTGAACATGAAGAGTCTTTCACTTTTCATTATGGCAGTTAAGAGTAAACATTGAGGTAAGCAATACTAGACTGATATCTTGCAGTAAAATAGCTACCCACCACCTCTATGACTATTGTTAATTTGAGTTTCTGGGTTATGATGATTATTCAAAGACTCTCAGGAAAGTAGTGGAGTTGCTTTTCTATGACTCCTGAATTCCCTTCATTTTACAGTAGTTCTCAACCTTCGACGCATATTAGAATCAACTGGGGAGCTTTTAAAATGTGGATACTGGGACCACAGACCACTTAAGTCAGAATCTCTGGAAATAGGATCTAGGCAACGTTATTTGTAAAAGCTCCAATGTGTAGCCACATTTGAGAACTACTGATTCTGTGGTTCTCTTTAAGAACTACTCCTACGAATTCCACATGAATTCTGATTTTTCTTAGTAATTTACACTTTTTTAAAAAGGAAACTATACATTACCTTGCTGATAACTTTATACAGAATAAGGATTATAGAATTTATTGGCTTTGGGATCTGGGAAAATCATACTTACAAAAGGAATAAAAAATACCAGAATCTCGTAAAATAACCTGTGATAGCCCAGATTACTTGCATATTTTACCTTTAATTTCAGAGCCCTATCAGTATTCAAAGGAGCTTAGAGCTTTTAGAAATGCTTCAGTGAGGAACACTTTATACTCTGTCCCTGATAGATGAAAGTGTTCATTTCCTCTCAGACAAGTCAGTAACAAACAACTATTTTCTAGCAACTGGACTGTATCCACCTATTCATTTCCCATGGCTCATTGGGCATCATTAGGAATGTAACAGGTTTTAGTTACTACCAACCCCAGTTACTGTAGAATTAGTCAATTACACAAGAGTTTAAAAATCGGGGGACTTCCGGGTAAGATGGCAGAAGAGTAAGACGCGGAGATCACCTTCCTCCCCACGGATACACCAGAAATACAGCTACACGTGGAACAACTCCTACAGAACACCTACTGAACGCTGGCAGAAGACCCCAGACCTCCCAAAAGGCAAGAAACTCCCCACATACCTGGGTAGGGCAAAGCGGAGAGATCCGCACACAGAGGATCGGTGCCGAGCGGCACTCACCAGCCCGAGAGGCTTGTCTGCTCGCCCGCCGGGGCGCGCAGCGCTGGAAGCTGAGGCTCGGGCTTCGGTCAGAGCGCAGGGAGAGGACTGGGGCTGGCGGCGAGAACTCAGCCTGAAGGGGGATAATGTGCCACAGCTAGCCGGGAGGGAGTCCGGGAAAACTCTGGAGCTGCCGAAGAGGCAAGAGACTTTTTTTTCCCTCTTGGTTTCCTGGTGCGCGAGGAGAGGGGATTAAGAGCGCTGCTTAAAGGGGCTCCACGGACGGGCGCGAATCGCGACTGAAAGCGCGGAGCCCAGTGACAGGCGTGGGACGCTGGGGCTGCTGCTGCCGCCGCCAAGAAGTCTGTGTGCGAGCGCAGGTCACTGCCCACACCGCCCTTCCGGGAGCCTGTGCAGCCCGCCACTGCCGGGGTCCCGGGATCCAGGGGCGGCTTCCCTGGGAGAACGCACGGCGCGCCTCGGGCTGGTGCAACGTCACGCCGACCTCTGCCGCTGCAGGCTCGCCCTGCACTCCATGCCCCTCCCTCCCTCCCGGCCTGAGTGAGCCAGAGTCCCCGAAGAGGCTGCTCCTTTAACCCTGTCCTATCTGAGCGAAGAACAGACGCCCTCCGGCGACCTACACGCAGAGGCGGGGCCAAATCCAAAGCTGAGACCCAGGAGCTGTGAGAACAAAGAAGAGAAAGGGAAACCTCTCCCAGCAGCCTCAGAAGCAGCGGATTAAAGCTCCACAATCAACCTGATGTACTCTGCATCTGTGGAATACATGAATAGACAACACATCATCCCAAATTGAGGAGCCCGGAGTCAGTGCTGTGCCTCTGAGGTGGGAGAGCCAACTTCAGGACACTGGTCCACAAGAGACCTCCCAGCTCCACATAATATCAAACGGCGAAAATCTTCCAGAGATCTCCATCTCAACACCAGCACCCAGCTTCACTCAACGACCAGCAGGCTACAGTGCTGGACACCCTAAGCCAAACAACTAGCAAGACAGGAACACAACGCCACCCATTAGCAGAGAGGTGGCCTAAAATCATAAAAAGTCCACAGACACCCCAAAACACACCACCAGACGTGGACCTGCCCACCAGAAAGACAAGATCCAGCCTCATCCACCAGAACACAGGCACTAGTCCCCTCCACCAGGAAGCCTACACAACCCACTAAACCAACCTTAGCCACTGGGGACAGACACCAAAAACAACAGGAACTACGAACCTGCAGCCTGCAAAAAGGAGACCCCAAACACAGTAACATAAGCAAAATGAGAAGACAGAAAAACACACAGCAGGAGAAGGAGCAAGATAAAAACCCACCAGACCTAACAAATGAAGAGGTAATAGGCAGTCTACCTGAAAAAGAATTCAGAATAATGATGGTAAAGATGATCCAAGATTCTATTTCCCAGATCCAAAATCTTGGAAATAGAATAGACAAAATGCAAGAAACAGTTAACAAGGACCTAGAAGAACTAAAGATGAATCAAGCATCGATTAAAAACACAATACATGAAATAAAAAATACTCTAGATGGGATCAATAGCAGAATAACTGAGGCAGAAGAACGGATAAGTGAGGTGGAAGATAAAATAGTGGAAATAACTGCTGCAGAGCAAAATAAAGAAAAAAGAATGAAAAGAACAGAGGACAGTCTCAGAGACCTCTGGGACAACATTAAACGCACCAACATTCGAATTATAGGGGTTCCAGAAGAAGAAGAGAAAAAGAAAGGGACTGAGAAAATATTTGAAGAGATTATAGTTGAAAACTTCCCTAATATGGGAAAGGAAATAGTTAATCAAGTCCAGGAGGCACAGAGAGTCCCATACAGAATAAATCCAAGGAGAAATACGCCAAGACACATATTAATCAAACTGTCAAAAATTAAACACAAAGAAATCATATTAAAAGCAGCAAGGCAAAAACAACAAATAACACACAAGGGAATCCCCATCAGGATAACAGCTGATCTCTCAGCAGAAACTCTACAAGCCAGAAGGGAGTGGCAGGACATACTTAAAGTGATGAAGGAGAAAAACCTGCAACCAAGATTACTCTACCCAGCAAGGATCTCATTCAGATTTGATGGAGAAATTAAAACGTTTACAGACAAGCAAAAGCTGAGAGAGTTCAGCACCACCAAACCAGCTTTACAACAAATGCTAAAGGAACTTCTCTAGGCAAGAAACACAACAGAAGGAAAAGACCTACAATAATGAACCCAAAACAATTAAGAAAATGGGAATAGGAACATACATATCGATAATTACCTTAAATGTAAATGGACTAAATGCTCCCACCAAAAGACACAGAGTGGCTGAATGGATACAAAAACAAGACCCATCTATATGCTGTCTACAAGAGACCCACTTCAGACCTAGAGACACATACAGACTGAAAGTAAGGGGATGGAAAAAGATATTCCATGCAAATGGAAACCAAAAGAAAGCTGGAGTAGCAATTCTCATATCAGACAAAATAGACTTTAAAATAAGGACTACTAGAAGAGACAAAGAAGGACACTACATAATGATCAAGGGATCGATCCAAGAAGAAGATATAACAATTGTAAATATTTATGCACCAAACATAGGAGCACCTCAATACATAAGGCAAATACTAACAGCCATAAAAGGAGAAATCGACAGTAACACACTCATAGTAGGGGACTTTAACACCCCACTTTCACCAATGGACAGATCATCCAAGATGAAAATAAATAAGGAAACACAAGCTTTAAATGATACATTAAACAAGATGGACTTAATTGATATTTATAGGACATTCCATCCAAAAACAACAGAATACACATTTTTCTCAAGTGCTCATGGAACATTCTCCAGGATAGATCATATCTTGGGTCACAAATCAAGCCTTGGTAAATTTAAGAAAATTGAAATTGTATCAAGTATCTTTTCCGACCACAATGCTATGAGACTAGATATCAATTACAGGAAAAGAGCTGTAAAAAATACAAACACATGGAGGCTAAACAATACACTACTTAATAACGAAGTGATCACTGAAGAAATCAAAGAGGAAATTAAAAAATACCTAGAAACAAATGACAATGGAGACACGACGACCCAAAACCTATGGGATGCAGCAAAAGCAGTTCTAAGAGGGAAGTTTATAGCAATACAATCCCACCTTAAGAAACAGGAAACATCTCGAATAAACAACCTAACCTTGCACCTAAAGCAATTAGAGAAAGAAGAACAAAAACATCCGAAAGTTAGCAGAAGGAAAGAAATCATAAAAATCAGATCAGAAATAAATGAAAAAGAAATGAAGGAAATGATAGCAAAGATCAATAAAACTAAAAGCTGGTTCTTTGAGAAGATAAACAAAATTGATAAACCATTAGCCAGACTCATCAAGAAAAAAAGGGAGAAGACTCAAATCAATAGAATTAGAAATGAAAAAGGAGAAGTAACAACTGACACTACAGAAATACAAAAGATCATGAGAGATTACTATAAGCAACTCTATGCCAATAAAATGGACAACCTGGAAGAAATGGACAAATTCTTAGAAATGCACAACCTGCCAAGACTGAATCAGGAAGAAATAGAAAATATGAACAGACCAATCACAAGCACTGAAATTGAAACTGTGATAAAAAATCTTCCAACAAACAAAAGCCCAGGACCAGATGGCTTCACAGGCGAATTCTATCAAGCATTTAGAGAAGAGCTAACACCTATCCTTCTGAAACTCTTCCAAAATATAGCAGAGGGAGGAACACTCCCAAACTCATTCTACGAGGCCACCATCACCTTGATACCAAAACCAGGCAAGGATGTCACAAAGAAAGAAAACTACAGGCCAATATCACTGATGAACACAGATGCAAAAATCCTCAACAAAATACTAGCAAACAGAATCCAACAGCACATTAAAAGGATCATACACCATGATCAAGTGGGGTTTATTCCAGGAATGCAAGGATTCTTCAATATACGCAAATCAATCAACGTGATACACCATATTAACAAATTGAAGGAGAAAAACCATATGATCATCTCAATAGATGCAGAGAAAGCTTTCGACAAAATTCAACACCCATTTATGATAAAAACCCTGCAGAAAGTAGGCATAGAGGGAACTTTCCTCAACATAATAAAGGCCATATATGACAAACCCACAGCCAGCATCGTCCTCAATGGTGAAAAACTGAAACCATTTCCACTAAGATCAGGAACTAGACAAGGTTGCCCACTGTCACCACTCTTATTCAACCTAGTTTTGGAAGTTTTAGCCACAGCAATCAGAGAAGAAAAGGAAATAAAAGGAATCCAAATTGGAAAAGAAGAAGTAAAGCTGTCACTCTTTGCAGATGACATGATACTATACATAGAGAATCCTAAAGATGCTACCAGAAAACTACTAGAGTTAATCAATGAATTTGGTAAAGTTGCAGGATACAAAATTAATGCACAGAAATCTCTGGCATTCCTATATACTGATGATGAAAAATCTGAAAGTGAAATCAAGGAAACACTCCCATTTACCATTGCAACAAAAAGAATAAAATATCTAGGAATAAACCTACCTAAGGAGACAAAAGACCTGTATGCAGAAAATTATAAGACACTGATGAAAGAAATTAAAGATGATACAAATAGATGGAGAGATGTACCATGTTCTTGGATTGGAAGAATCAACATTGTGAAAATGACTCTACTACCCAAAGCAATCTACAGGTTCAATGCAATCCCTATCAAACTACCACTGGCATTTTTCACAGAACTAGAACAAAAAATTTCACAATTTGTATGGAAACACAAAAGACCCCGAATAGCCAAAGCAATCTTGAGAACGAAAAATGGAGCTGGAGGAATCAGGCTCCCTGACTTCAGACTATACTACAAAGCTACAGTAATCAAGACAGTATGGTACTGGCACAAAAACAGAAAGATAGATCAATGGAACAGGATAGAAAGCCCAGAGTTAAACCCACGGACATATGGTCACCTTATCTTTGATAAAGGAGGCAGGAATGTACAGTGGAGAAAGGACAGTCTCTTCAATAAGTGGTGCTGGGAAAAGTGGATAGGGACATGTAAAAGTATGAGATTAGATCACTCCCTAACACCATACACAAAAATAAGCTCAAAATGGATTAAAGACCTAAATGTAAGGCCAGACACTATCAAACTCTTAGAGGAAAACATAGGCAGAACACTCTATGACATAAATCACAGCAAGATCCTTTTTGACCCACCCCCTAGAGAAATGGAAATAAAGACAAAAATAAACACATGGGACCTAATGAAACTTAAAAGCTTTTGCACAGCAAAGGAAACCATAAACAAGACCAAAAGACAACCCTCAGAATGGGAGAAAATATTTGCAAATGAAGCAACTGACAAAGGATTAATCTCCAAAATTTATAAGCAGCTCATGCAGCTCAATAACAAAAAAACAAACAACCCAATCCAAAAATGGGCAGAAGACCTAAATAGACATTTCTCCACAGAAGATATACAGACTGCCAACAAACACATGAAAGGATGCTCAACATCTTTACTCATTAGAGAAATGCAAATCAAAACTACAATGAGATATCATCTCACACCAGTCAGAATGGCCATCATCAAAAAATCTAGAAACAATAAATGCTGGAGAGGGTGTGGAAAAAAGGGAACACTCTTGCACTGCTGGTGGGAATGTGAATTGGTACAGCCGCTATGGAGAACGGTATGGAGGTTCCTTAAAAAACTACAAATAGAACTACCATATGACCCAGCAATCCCACTACTGGGCATATACCCTGAGAAAACCATAATTCAAAAAGAGACATGTACCAAAATGTTCATAGCAGCCCTATTTATAATAGCCCGGAGATGGAAACAACCTAAGTGTCCATCATCGGATGAATGGATAAAGAAGATGTGGTACATATATACAATGGAATATTACTCAGCCATAAAAAGAAATGAAATTGAGCTATTTGTAATGAGGTGGATAGACCTAGAGTCTGTCATACAGAGTGAAGTAAGTCAGAAAGAGAAAGACAAATACTGTATGCTAACACATATATATGGAATTTAAGAAAAAAAAATGTCATGAAGAACATAGGGGTAAGACGGGAATAAAGACACAGACCTACTAGAGAATGGACTTGAGGATATGGGGAGGGGGAAGGGTAAGCTGTGACAAAGTGAAAGAGCGGCATGGACATATATACACTACCAAACGTGAGGTAGATAGCTAGTGGGAAGCAGCCGCATAGCACAGGGAGATCAGCTCGGTACTTTGTGACCGCCTGGAGGGGTGGGATAGGGAGAGTGGGAGGGAGACGCAAAAGGGAGGGGATATGGAAACATATGTATATGTATAACTGATTAAATTTGTTATAAAGCAAAAAATAAAATAAAATTAAATTAAAAAAAATAAATAAATAAAAAATAAAAATCATTAAGGCTGTTTTTATTTTACACTATATTTGGCTATTTCAAAAGTGGGTAGGCGTAATTTATTTTTTGTCTTTATCCATCAATCCAGTGTATTATATTTAAAACTAGAAAATTCTTTCATATGTAGAATAAGGCTTCTGAGTAGTCCATAGATCAAATAATAATACCCTTCCTAAAATGTTTAATTTTTGATACTTAGATAAAAGAAAATTATAGAAAAACAATTTGAAATGATTGGTTAAGAAATTTACCACAATGAAGAGAAGAAGATGTAAACCCTGGCAAAATCTGACAATACTGACAACTTTAAAAATACTCCAAAAAAGCAAATGGCTACCACAGAGCAGAGAAAGGGTGGTCACCATGTGCCCAGCATAAACATGAGTTGAGTTATAGGTGATATTATGTTTTCCACAATATATAAAATGAGCATATATGTTTATAATCACAAATAGCTGGTCCACTAGCAGGTATATCTATATCTATATCTATATATGTCTATATATATATATATATGTGTTGGACAAAGCTCTATTGCTTTATTAATATTTCTCTTCCTTTGCTCAAATCCTGTACTCACCAAGTAACCTTCCAATTATAATTTAGCTTCCTGTTTAGGTGGCTCAATGTGTGTGTATCTGTGTGTATGTTGTGGTGGGGCAGGGGTAAGGTGGGGAGATCTATTGATACAAAGTACACAAATTTGAACTAGTAGGTCATCGTATTTTTCATTGTCCATTACCACATTGACACTTGGCCGATCCATCTGTAAATATGGGGGAAATGTGATTAGTATGAAGCAGTCTGTGCTCATCCCTGGAGTACTTATTGGAAAGCCAATAAATTCAGCAGAGAGAAAGATGACCCATCTGAGGTTCTGTCCCCAGAAGTTCTGCCCATCTTTTTCACTCCTAAAGATTGTAAGGGCTAAATCTTCTACCACTTCTGGAGATTCTGAAACATACAGGCATAGTAATGGTTCTGAGAAGGTCTGAAAAATGTTGTTTCATTTTACTGATCAAGACATTTCACTTACACTTTTTTTTTTTTTTTTTTTTTTTTGGCGGTACGCGGGCCTCTCACTGCCGTGGCCTCTCCTGTTGTGGAGCACAGGCTCCGGACACGCAGGCCCAGCGGCCATGGCTCACGGGCCCAGCCGCTCCGCGGCACGTGGGATCCCCCCGGACCAGGGCACGAACCCGCGTCCCCTGCATTGGCGGGTGGACTCTCAACCACTGCGCCACCAGGGAAGCCCCTCACTTACACTTTTGAGACTTCAACATTTTATGGCGTGAAGGGCACGTGACCTGTACTGTCCCACGGGGCCCTGATTCAGAAGGGCCCCGCTCTTGATTCAGTGCTCTGCTGTTCCCATCCTGAAATTTTTAATAATTTTGTCTTTGAACTTGTGTTTATATGTGAAGTCACATGGGGCAATGGAGCATGCACATGAGAGGAGAGGCATGCAATATATGTGTCCACCATTCCTTGCTGCTCCATTCATGTTTGGCATTAGCAGTACTGTATGAGCACAAAATTCTCATGGAACCACAATGCATAAGAGTTTGATGAGACTCTAAGCTAGTACATGGTAAGTGTATAATAAGCAGGGGTGTAGACAGTCATGAAAAATCATGCTTTCCCATGTGAATCAAAGCTTGATCTGAATGAAGAAAAAGGCAGTGGCTTTGTAAGAAATACTAACGACCCCAAAATCCTAGCATATCCTTTCTTGCTTGTGTTCTTTCCTCGTATTAGACAGCCAACTTCACTGAAAATGATGACATAAAAGGAAAGAGAAAGATAGGGTAACCCAACCTTCCTTTTCTCTTTCTTTCTTTTTAGTCCTTCCTTAGTCATCAGTGAGCCAAAAGTAGAAGTGAAATAAAAACAGTTGAGTTAGCTTTGTATAGCATTTCCATGATTTTGGTAAAAACAAAATACATATGCATGGATGAGATATGAAATATGAATTGTGTAATTTCAGTGATTCTGCATACAAGTTAAACACTCTTATTTTTGCATTTAAAATGGCATTGAACCATACAAAGATGAACAGTAAAATTTGTGCTAAACATTTAAATTTCTTTTAGCTTAGAATGCCATTAAATAACAAATAATAAAAAGCAGCATAAGTCCAGAGAGAAGCTAAGGAAGAAAGGACAAAGCTTTATATTAAGGAATAAAATCGGATTCCATAGGAACAGTTGACCACATGTAGATTCTATTTTAAATTTATAAATGAGCTGTAATTTGGAGCCAATTGCTGGTTTATCTCTCAACTTCAAAGACCGGAAAGTCTTAGCTAGTCTTATTCATTGCTGACTACTTACGAGTGGTGTTTTTGATACTGAGACCAAAAATTACACTGATTAGATATATTCCCTTGAGCAGAAGGGGAAGCTAGATAGAAATGACAATAGAGAAAAATCCAGCGAAAATATCTGACCCCTCCAATGTCCCATTCACACTGATATTCTCTTCTTCAAATAAAACTTCTTTGCTATTATCTTATGATTCATAATCTGATTTTCACCAATTTTGTTATAAATGGACTCATATTTGATAGAAGATGGAGGCACATATTCTTCGCCCAAGGTTGCTTAGCTTGTAATCAGAAGACTCAAGGCTAGAACCCATATCACCAAAGTTTCCCTTTATCTTGAAAAGAAAGTTGCACTGACATTTTATTGACTCTGAAAGCATTTACATAAGTGTCATTTTGGTGCAACGTGCATGTGTCATTTTGTCTTTTTCACTCTAATTATGGAGATGTAAACCTCCATCTGACTAAAAAGTTTAGTTTTCACACAGAAAAAAAATTTCATTGGCAGCTTTTTAGACTTTGAAATTCTTCTTTGGCTTAGACAAGAAACTAGATAAACCCACTCTCTACTTAATTCAACTCTTCAAAAGTATTTCACTTAGGAATATGTGTTTCCATCTCAGAATGGTTAATTACAACAGGAGGGAGAATCAACATTTTGAATGAAAGGGTATATAAGGAGAAAGTCTGAAGTGGAAGAAAAATAAAATAATATTTTAAACAAGAGGAAAAACTGGTCCAGCTATGATGTACTTTACCAATTTCAATCATTTATGGTTTGGGCTCCTTTTCAGTTCTGGCCATCTTTCGTCTTTCCTAATCTGCTGAATGCTTAAGCTTTACAGTCCAGAGTTTTCCTGGAGTTACACTGCTAAAAATAGAGGTACCTTGTCCAGATAAGCTCCCTGAGAAGGTATGCAGCCAATTCAATGACACAGAAGCAGGACCAAGCTAATCCCTCCTCCCATTCTCTATGTTTCTCATTACCAGGCTGAGAGTGGTTTTGGTCTATATAGACATGCTCTTGCTGAGGGTCTTTATGCACAGTCAGAAAGGGTCTTCAGATTCTGTAGCCCTAGAGAGACAGGCAGAATTCCAGCTCAGCCCCCACCCTCAGATCTTGGGAAACAGGTGAGAAATCCTGCAAAGTACTATCAGGAACAGCACCTCACTTCCTCAAAGGCCTATCCATCTTTGACATGCATAACAATAGGAAAAAAGGCTATGAAGTTTGGAACTTATTCTTAAAATGTTGAAGTTACTAATAGAAAGACTAAGAAATGAGGGGCACCTAGGTAAAGCCACACAAGTCATTCAGGTCTAAGGTTTTATTGCTGTATCAATATGAGACATCTTTATGGGACTGGGTCCTGCAAACATAGTTGTCATATATATTGGAAAACTCATACGGACAAAATGTTGGAAGTTGAGTCACCCTTGCTAAAAGGGATGACATTCCATAGTGAACTACCTTGTACACATGTTGTCACCTTGGGATCTGTATATGGAGGGAATGGAAGCTAAGACCCAGCATTCATATCTATTCAGAAAAACTGGATGAGGGCAAGGGCATAACTGAAATGTAACTGCTATGGAAGGACACTGGCAGACATAAAGCAGAAACAGCCTGTCCCAAACACATTCTGAGTAAACACTCATGATCTTCTGGGGCATCCATCAACAATCAAATTTATTCCCTTGAAGACTGATTTGGCTGTTCAAGGGCAGAATGTCCTGACTTGTATGGACCTGGACCCCACAGATCAATGTTCTTTGGTCTGAACTTCTCTGCCCTTGGCTGAAAGGAGGGACTGAGAAAGTGAAAAAACAGCCTTGCTGGCAACTAGGTCATGATGTCCCCAGCTGAAGATAAACAGCAAGCACTCATGGAAAATAAATAATGTCCAGGGAAGGCCACTCTGACCATGCTTGAACTAGATAGAGACAAGGCACTCCTCAAACAGGAAGATGATTAACATGCCATCCCCTACCTTGACTAACAGGACTCACTGAAGATCCACTGCCAATAACAATTCTAGCCCCTTCTTAATTTCCCCAGCTCTCAAAGAAAAATTAAAATACTCAATATGGTATTGCCTCTATCTCTTGACAACACACAATTGAGAACTTGCTTCTGCTTCCAAAAGCCCTCCTGACAATCCCTCAACCCACATTCTGTGATAACCACCCTTATCCCCATTCCCTCTTACTAAAATGCCCCATGGTGGAATAAATTCTTAAAGGCTGTAGCAAGCTAAATAAAGCTGTAAGGTTTCTTTGCTGTGTGTCCGTTTGTGGGAGCGTGCGAGTGGCCCCAAGTATATTTGGTTAGTAGACATTGATTTTGGTCCCTTAGCTTGCTGCCAACTATAAGCACCTTTCCTAAGGAAAAGAAAATAAACCTCACCATTTTCAAATGTCTAAACTGTCCTTCCCTTCTCTCTGCTCTTTTTCCTATGTAAACCCTATCTTTGCCTTTGTTAAATGGAATTGATCTATTATTGGTTTCTCCTATATATGCATAAAATAAATGGCTACTAACTAACTTTATATGTCTCTGAGTCAGTGTTTTACACTGTAGTAGATGTTTACTGAGGATCTGGCTGTAATAGCAAGGAGTCTGCTTTGAGGCTCCAGAGAGTTGATATCTTCTTCTTTTTTTTTTAAGAGATACCTAAAGAGAGACATCTTTTTTTTTTAATTTATTTATTTATTTATTTATTTATTTTTGGATGTGTTGGGACTTCGTTTCTGTGCAAGAGCTTTCTCTAGTTGTGGCAAGTGGGGGCCACTCTTCATCATGATGCACAGTCCTCTCACTGTCATGGCCTCTCTTGTTGCAGAGCACAAGCTCCAGACGCACAGGCTCAGTAGCTGTGGCTCACGGGCCTAGTTGCTCCGCGGCATGTGGGATCTTCCCAGACCAGGGCTTGAACCCGTGTCCCCTGCATTGGCAGGCAGACTCTCAACCACTGCACCACCAGGGAAGCCCGAGAGTTGATATCTTAAATTCAATATTATACATTCTCTTTTTAAAATGTCATTCCAAAGACCTTCAACATGGTACAGTAGTAAGACGTGGAGATCACCTTCCTCCCCACAAATACGTCAGAAATACATCTACATGTGGAACAACGCCTACAGAACACCTACTGAACGCTGACAGAAGACTTCAGACCTCCCAAAAGGCAAGAAACTCCCCACGTACCTGGGAAGGGCAAAGGTAAAAAGAAAAAACAGACACAAAAGAATAGGGACGGGACCTGCACCTCTGGGAGGAAGCTGTGAAGGAGGAAAAGTTTCCACACACTGGGAAGCCCCTTCACTGGTGGAGATGGTGGGCAGGTGGGGGGAAAGCTGTGGAGCCACGGAGGAGAGTGCAACAACAGGGGTGCAGAGGGCAAAGTGCAGAGATTCCATCACAGAAGATCGGTGCCGACCAGCACTCACCAGCCCAAGAGGCTTGTTTGCTCACCTGCCAGGGCGGATGGGGACTGGGAGCTGAGGCTCCGGCTTCGGAGGTCAGATCCCAGGGAGAGGACTGGGGTTGGCTGTGTGAACACAGCCTGAAGGGGGCTAGTGCGCCACAGCTAGCTGGGACAGAATCCCAGAAAAAGTCTGGAACTGCCTAATACACAAGAGACCATTGTTTTGCGGTGCGTGAGGAGACGGGATTCAGAGCACCACCTAAACGAGCTCCAGAGACTGGTGCTACCCGTAGCTATTAGTGTGGATATCAGAGACAGGCATGAGACACTAAGGCTGCTGCTGCAGCCACCAAGAAGCCTGTGTGCAAGCACAGGTCACTATCCACACCTCCCCTCCTGGGAGCCTGTACAGCCCACCACAGCCAGGGTCCCGTGATCCAGGGACACATACCCAGGAGAACACACGGCGCGCCTTGGGCTGTTGTAACGTCACGCTGGCCTCTGCTGCCCCAGGCTTGCCCCGCATTCCATACCCGTCCCTCCCCCCAGCCTGAGTGAGCCAGAGCCCCCTAATCAGTTACTCCTTTAACCCCGTCCTGTCTGGGTGGGAACAGATGCCCTCAAGTGACCTACATGCAGAGGCAGGGCCAAATCCAAAGCTGAACCCCAGGAGCTGTGTGAACAAAGAAGAGAAAGGGAAATCTCTACCAGCAGTCTCAGGAGCAGCGGATTAAATCTCCACAATCAACCTGATGTACCCTGCATCTGTGGAATAACTGAATAGACAACGAATCATCCCAAAATTGAGGTAGTGGACTTTGGGAGCAACTGTAGACTTGGGGTTTGCTTTCTACATCTAATTTGCTTCTGGTTTTACGTTCACCTTAGTTTAGTATTTAGAGTTTATTATCATTGGTAGATTTCTTTATTGATTTGGTTGCTCTCTTCCTTTTCTTTTTTTATATATAGATATATATATATATTTTTCCTTTTTCTCTTTCTGTGAGTGTGTATGTGTATGCTTCTTTGTGTGATTCTGTCTGTATAGTTTTGCTTTTACCATTTGTCCTAGGGTTCTCTCTGTCCCTTTTTTTTTTTTTTTTTTTAGTACAGTTTTTAGTGCTTGTTATCATTGGTGGATTGTTTTCTGGTCTGGTTGCTCTCTTCTTTCTTTCTTTTTTTTAATTACTTTTTAATTTCTTTTATTTTTAATATTTAAAAAATTTTTTATTTTATAACTTTATTTTATTCTTTCTTTCTTTCTTTTTTTCTCTCTGAGCTTCTCAGCCATGTGGCTGACAGGGTCTTGGTACTCCAGCCAGGTGTCAGGCCTGTGCCTCTGTGGTGGGAGAGATGAGTTCAGGACACTGGTCCATCAGAGATCTCCCAGCTCCACGTAATATCAAAAGGCAAAAGCTCTCCCAGAGATCTCCATTTCAATGCTAAGACCCAGCTCCACTCAAAGACCAGCAAGCTAGAGTGCTGGACACCCTATGCCAAACAACTAGCAAGACAGGAACACAACCTCACCCATTAGCAGAGAGGCTGCCTAAAAACATAATAAGGTTACAGACACACCAAAACACACCACCGGACGAAGTACTGCCCACCATAAAGACAAGATCCAGCCTCATCCACCAGAACACGGTTACCAGTCTCCTCCACAAGGAAGCCTACACAACACACTGAACCAACCTTAGCCACTGGGGACAGACACCAAAAACAAAAGGAACTACGAATCTGCAACCTGTGAAAAGGAGACCCCAAACATAGTAAGTAAATGAAAATGAAAAGACAGAGAAACACACTGCAGATGGAGGAGCAAGATAAAAACCCACCAGACCAAACAAATGAAGAGGAAATACGCAGTCTACCTGAAAAAGAATTCAGAGTAATAATAGCAAAGATGATCCAAAATCTTGGAAATAGAGTGGAAACAATACAAGAAACATTTAACAAGGAACTAGAAAAACTAAAGAGCAAACAACAATGATGAACAATACAATAAATGAAATTAAAAATACTCTAGAAGGAATGAGTAGCAGAATAAATAAGGCAGAAGAACAGATAAGTGACCTGGAAGGTAAAAGAGTGGAAATAACTACTGTAGAGTTAAATAAAGAAAAAAGAATGAAAAGAATTGAGGACACTGTCAGAGACCTCTGGGACAACATTAAACACACCAACATTCAAATAATAGGGGTCCCAGAAGAAGAAGAGAAAAAGAAAGGGACTGAGAAAATATTTGAAGAGATTATAGTTGAAAACTTCCCTAATATGGGAAAAGAAATACTCAATCAAGTCCAGGAAGTGCAGAGAGTGCCATACAGGATAAATCCAAAGAGAAACACACCAAGACACATGTTAATCAAACTAACAAAAATTAAATACAAAGAATGAATATTAAAAGCAGCAAGGGAAAAACAACAAGTAACAGTCGAGGAACCCCCATAAGATTAACAGCTGATCGACAGCAGAAACTCTGCAAGCCAGAAGGGAGTGGCAGGATATACTTAAAGTGATGAAAGGGGAAAACCTACAACCAAGATTACTCTACCCAGTAAGGATCTTATTGAGCTTTGATGGAGAAATTAAAAACCTTACAGACAAGCAAAAGCTATGAGAATTCAGCACCACCAAACCAGCTTTACAACAAATACTACAGGAAGCTTTCTAGGCAGGAAACACAAGAGAATGAAAAGACCTACAATAACAAACCAAAAACAATTAAGAAAATGGTAATAGGAACATACATATCGTTAATTACCTTAAATGTAAATGGATTAAATGCTCCAACCAAAAGACACAGACTGGCTGAATGGATACAAAAACAAGACCCATATATATGGTGTGTACAAGAGACCCAATTCAGACCCAGGGACACATACAGACTGAAACTGAGGGAATGGAAAAAGATATTCCATGCAAATGGAAATCAAAAGAAAGCTGGAGTAGCAATTCTCATATCAGACAAAATAGACTTTAAAATAAAGATTATTACAAGAGACAAAGAAGGACATTACATAATGATCAAGGGATCAATCCAAGAAGAATATAGAAAAATTGTAAATATTTATGCATGAAACATAGGAGCACCGCAATACATTAGGCAAATGATAACAGCAATAAAAGGGGAAATCAACAGTAACACAATCATAGTAGGGGACTTTAACTCCCCACTTTCACCAGTGGACAGAGCATCCAAAATGAAAATAAATAAGGAAACACAAGCTTTAAATGATGCATTAAACAAGATGGACTTAACTGATATTTATAGGACATTCCATCCAAAAACAATAGAATACACTTCCTTCTCAATTGCTCATGGAACATTCTCCAGAATAGATCATGTCTTGGGTCACAAATCAAGCCTTGGTAAATTTAAGAAAACTGAAATCGTATCAAGTATCTTTGCCGATCACAATGCTATGAGACTACATATCAATTACAGCAAAAAATCGGTAAAAAATACAAACACATGGAGTGTAAACAACACACTACTAAATAACCAAGAGATCACTGAAGAAATCAAAGAGGGGATCAAAAAACACCTAGAAACAAATGACAATGAAAACACGATGACCCAACAAGAGGGAAGTTTATAGCAATACAATCGTACCTCAAGAAACAAGAAACATCTCTAACAAACAACCTAACCTTACACCTAAAGCAATTAGAGAAAGAAGAACAAACACTCCCAAAAGTTAGCAGAAGGAAAGACATCATAAAGATCAGATCAGAAATAAATGAAAAAGAAATGAAGGAAACAATAGCAAGGATCAACAAAACTAAAGGTGGTTCTTTGAGAAGATAAATAAAATTGATAAACCATTAGCCAGACTCGACAAGAAAAAGAGGGAGAGGACTCAAATCAATAGAATTCGAAATGAAAAAGGAGAAGTAACAACTGACACTGCAGAAATACAAAGGATCATGAGAGATTACTACAAGCAACTCTATGCCAATAAAATGGACAACCTGGAAGAAATGGACACATTCTTAGAAAAGCACAAACTTCCGAGACTGAACCACGAAGAAATAGATAATATAAACAGACCAATCACAAGCACTGAAATTGAGACTGTGATTAAAAATCTTCCAATAAACAAAAGCCCAAGACCAGAGGCTTCATAGGCGAATTCTATCAAACATGTAGAGAAGAGCTAAAACCTATCCTTCTCAAACTCTTCCAAAGTATAGCAGAGGTAGGAACACTGCCAAACTCATTCTATGAGGCCACCATCACCCTGATACCAAAACCAGACAAAGATGTCACAAAGAAAGAAAACTACAGGCCATTATCTCTGATGAACATAGATGTAAAAGCCCTCAACAAAATACTAGCAAACAGAATCCAGCAGCACATTAAAAGGATCATACACCTTGATCAAGTGGGGTTTATTCCAGGAATGCAAGGATTCTTCAATATACGCAAATCAATCAATGTGATAAACCATATTAACATCCTGAAGGATAAAAACCATATGATCATCTCAATAGATGCAGAAAAAGCTTTTAACAAAATTCAACACCAATTTATGACAAAAAAACCCCTCCAGAAAGTAGGCATAAAGGGAACTTACCTGAACATAGTAAAGGCCATATATGACAAACCCACAGCCAACATCATTCTCAGTGGTGAAAAACTGAAACCATTTCCTCTAAGATTAGGAACCAGACAAACTTGTCCACTCTCACCACTATTATTCAACATAGTTTGGAAGTTTTAGCCACAGCAATCAGAGAAGAAAAAGAAATAAAAGGAATCCAAGTCACAAAAGAAGTAAAACTGTCACTGTTTGCAGATGACATGATACTATACATAGAGAATCCTAAAGATGCTACCAGAAAACTACTAGAGCTAATCCATGAATCTGGTAAAGTAGCAGGAGACAAAATTAATGCACAGAAATCTCAGGCATTCCTATACACTTATGATGAACAATCTGAAAGAGAAATTAAGGAAACACTCCCATTTACCACTGCAACAAAAATAATAAAATACCTAGGAATAAACCTACTGAAGGAGACAAAAGACCTGTATGCAGAAAACTATAAGACAATGATGAAAGAAATTAAAGATGATACAAACAGATGGAGAGATATACCATGTTTTTGGATTGGAAGAATCAACATTGTGAAAATGACTATACTACCCAAAGCCATCTACAGATTCAATATCAAACTACTGATGGCATTTTTCGCAGAAGTAAAACAAAAAATTTCACAATTTATATGGAAACACAAAAGACCTCAAATAGTCAAAGCAATCTTGAGAAAGAAAAATGGAGCTGGAGGAATCAGGCTCTCTGACTGCAGACTATACTACAAAGCTACAGTAAATCAAGACAGTCTGGTACTGGCACAAAAAAACCATAATATAGATTAATGGAACAGGAT
Organism: Mesoplodon mirus; assembly: GCF_964341445.2. NCBI lineage: Eukaryota > Metazoa > Chordata > Mammalia > Artiodactyla > Ziphiidae > Mesoplodon > Mesoplodon mirus. Next base: position 31,528,988 of record NC_138981.1, read on the forward strand.
AGAAAGCCCAGAGATAAACCCACACACATATGGTCACCTTATTTTTGATAAAGGAGGCAGGAATATATAATGGAGTAAAGACCGCCTCTTCAATAAGTGGTGCTGGGAAAAGTGGACAGCTACGTGTAAAAGAATGAAGTTAGAACACTCCCTAATACCATACACAAAAATAAACTCAAAATGGATTAAAGGGCTTCCCTGGTGGCGCAGTGGTTGAGAGTCCACCTGCCGATGCAGGGGACATGGGTTCGAGCCCCAGTCTGGGAAGATCCCACATGCCGCAGAGCGGCTAGGCCCGTGAGCCATGGCCGCTGAGCCTGCGCGTCCAGAGCCTGTGCTCTGCAACGGGAGAGGCCACAACAGTGAGAGGCCCGCGTATCGCAAAAAAAAAAAAAAAAAAAAGGATTAAAGACCTAAATGTAAGGCCAGCCACTCTAAAACTCTTAGAGGAAAACATAGGCGGAACACTCTATGACATAAATCACAGCAAGATCCTTTTTGACCCACCTCCTAGAGAAATGGAAGTGAAAACAAAAACAAATGGGACCAAATGAAACTTAAAAGCTTTTGCACAGCAAAGGAAACTGTAAACAAGACGTAAAGACAACCATCAGAATGGGAGAAAATATTTGCAAATGAAGCAACTGACAAAGGATTAATCTCCAAAATTTACAAGCAGCTCATGCAGCTCAGTATCAGAAAAACAAACAACCCAATCCAAAAATGGGCAGAAGACCTAAACAGACATTTCTCCAAAGAAGATATACAGATTGCCAGCAAACACATGAATGGATGCTCAACATTACTAATCGTTAGAGAAATCCAAATCAAAGCTACAATGAGGTATCACCTCACACTGGTCAGAATGGCCATCATTAGAAAACCTACAAAGAATAAATGCTGGAGAGGGTGTGGAAAAAAGGGACCCCTCTTGCACTGTTGGTGGGATTGTAAATTGATACAGCCACTATGGAGAACAGTATGGAGGTTTCTCTATAAAACTAAAAACAGAACTACCATACGACCCAGCAATTCCACTACTGGGCATATACCCTGAGAAAACCATAATTCAAAAAGAGTCATGTACCACAATGTTCATTGCAGCTCTATTTACAATAGCCAGGACATGGAAGCAACCTTAGCATCCATCAACATATGAATGGATAAAGAAGATGTGGCACATATATACAATGGAATATTACTCAGCCATTTAAAGAAATGAAATTTTGTTATTTGTAGTGAGGTGGATGGACCTAGAGTCTGTCCTACAGAGTGAAGTAAGTCAGAAAGAGAAAAACAAATACCGTACGCTAACACATATATATGGAATCTAAAAAAAAAAAAAATGGTTCTGAAGAACCTAGCAGCTGGACAGGAATAAAGACGCAGACACAGAGAATGTACTTGAGGACACGGGGAGGGGAAATGGGAAGCTGGGACGAAGTGAGAGAGTGGCATGGACATATATACACTACCAAATGAAAGACAGATTGCTAGTGGGAAGCAGCCACATAGCACAGGGAGGTCATCTTGGTGCTTTGTGACCACCTAGAGGGGTGGGATAGGGTGGGATAGGGTGGGAGGGAGATGCAAGAGGGAGGAGATATGGGGATATATGTATATGTATCGCTGATTCACTTTATTATAAAACAGAAACTAACACACCATTTTAAAGCAATTATACTCCAATAAAGATGTTAAAAAAAACATGTCCTTCCAGTATGTCTTCTATCTTAAACTCCAGCTTCTCACAAATGTGTTTGACCCTTTTTCTTTTTCCCTACTCTACAGCCCATCAGAGAGAAAAAGAAACAATAAAACATACAAACAAAACCCCAAAAGCAATATGATAAGACATTATTAAAGTATCAGTGTTCCAAAATGTGGAAAACTGACAACACCAAATGCTGGTAAGGATGTAAAACAACAGGAACTCTCACTTGTTGAAGGGAATAGAAAATGGTACAGCCACTTTGGAAACTATGGCAGTTTCTTACAAAACTAAACACACTCTTACAATAGGATCCAGCAATTGTACTCTTTGGTATTTTCCCAGAAGAGCTGAAAACTCATGTCTACACAAAAACGTACACCAGATGTTTATAGAAGCTGTTTTCATAACTGCCAAAACTTGGAAGCCACCAAGATGTCCTTTAGTAGGTAAATGGATAAGCAAACACTGGTACAGCCAGACAATGGAATATTATTTAGCAGTAGAAAGAAATGAATTACCAACCCATGAAACAACATGGAGGAAGCTTAAATGCATATTATTACATGAGAGAAGCTAATCTGAAAAGGCTACATGCTGTATGATTTCAACTATATGACAGTCTGGAAAAAACAAAACTAAAGAGAGAGTAAAAACATCTGTGGTTGCCATGTTTGTGGGGTGGGGTATAGAGGGATGAATAGGCAGAGCACAGAGGATTTTCAGAGCAGTGAAACTACTCTGTATGAAACCATAATAATGGATACACATCATTATACATTTGTCCAAAACCATAAAATATATAACACCAAGAGGGAACCCTGATGCAGCTGCATGACTTAGTGTGATTATTATATGTCAATGTAGGTTCATCAATTGTAACAAATGTAGCACGTAGTGGGGGATGTTGATAATGGGGGAGGTTAAGCATGTGTAAGGGTAGGAGGTATACAGGAAATCTCTGTACCTTCCCCTTAATTCTGCTGTGAAACTAAAACTGCTCTAAAAAAAAATAAAGTCTTTGAAACATTTTTAAAAGAAGACAGCTTAAAATTAATAAATACCCAAACCCAAAACTACAAAATATTAAGTCCCCCAAAAGGAATATGATGAGATAAGACATTATTAAAGTATGAGAGTTCCCAAAGAAATTTCCTCTCCTCCTGCCCCTTAGATACCTTCTGAAAGGTGTGTGTGTGTGTGTGTGTGAAAGAAAGAGGGAGGGAGAGGGAAAGAGAAAGAGATTTAGGAGATAAAGACTCTGGAGACTCAGTAACCTCTGTCTTTCTATTTGAATTTGAGAGATTAGTGGTTCAAAGAAAAGAGAAACCATTTGAACTTGAAGACAGGAACATTCTCTTTAAAGCTGCAGAGGTAACCTGTCATTGAAACTGTAGGAAAGGAAATGTAAGCCCAACACCACAGTAGGTTCCACAATAAACTACATTTACGGTACCATAATAATGTACATGCTGTTTATATGTTTTCAATTTTTAGAATGACTCTTTGACAAAACACAGAGACAATTATAGTTAGAAGACAAAGAAGAAATGCAACTCAACATAAAATTAAAATACAGTTTACAGAATTCAGGGGAAGAAAGTCAATAGAAGTGAAGAAACATGTAGGGCCATTAAAATCTCCATTTAACATTCCAGGAATTTAGAGATACTGTGGACAGTTTAAAGAAGAAAAAAATAAAGATTTCTGGATTGCATTTAAGATGAAAAAGTAATCAACAGAAGAAGTATGGGGAGCATATGAAAATTAATTAATTTTTCTTCATTTTTCACAGGAGAAAGACTATCAACAATGAAAAAATGAGAAAATCACAGATTAGACATGTGAATATGTCATTAAAGATTTGAAAAAGGTAAGAATTAGAAAAATAAAACAACTCAAGAGTATATACCTCCGAGGAGTTACAAATGGGAGAGGGACACAGTGTGTTTAAGTAAAAGAACTTGTGAAATGAAAAGTACTTTAATCATGTATAGATAATAATTCAAATAAAATAAAATTTCTTCAATTTCACATTTATTAATATACATTGCATGCATTTTTGAAAATCCTGATAAGCAAAAATGAGAGAATTAAAATTATGTATAAATCCACTTCTCAGAGATAACAAATATTTATATTTTGATATATACTCATATATAAATGAGATCATACTGTGACATTATATGTATGCATACTATATATTATAGTCTTTTTTTTATTAAGTACTTGCATTACCTTTAATATCAATGCAATTAATTCTGAAACTTCAAATTTCTCTTTTTTAGAGATATACCATTATTTTTTAAGCCCCCTACTGATGGGTATTTGTGTTACTTTCATGTTTCATTGTAAAAATAATAAATACTTGTGTAACTCAATATGTGCGTACAGACTTAAATATTCCTTTAGATAATTCCCTAGAAATGCAATTGTTCAGTCAAGTGGATGCACACTGTTAAGGATTCTGATGGATACTACAAAACTGCTCTATGAAATATACTAATTCAGGCTCTTATCAACATACAAGGTTAAGAAAATGTTATTACATTTTCATATATTTGATTAGAAGTAAAGTTGAACACTTTTTCGTATGTCTTTGGATTTTATATCAATTCTTTCCTCCGCATCTTTTAAAAATTAGGCAGTGTATTTCTTTTTCTTAATTGATCTGTAAGATTCAATTTCAGTCTGTTTTTAATGTACAGAGTTTTAAAAATATCTATGTGTGTTTTCCATTTAAATTTTTGAGTCCGTTGTCACTTCTAGAGAAATATTTTCCATCACTTCATTGTAGAAATATTTACTTATTGTTCTCCTGTTCCTTGGGCTTCTTAAGCTTATTTATATTTGAATATTTCATCTAACTCAAATTTAATTTAGTGCATTATGTGAGTGAGGGTTCTGATTTTTTATATGATTACCAAATGATTACCAAAACCACTACTTTCCTAATCCATCTTTACCCACTGATTTGAAATGTCATTTTTATTATATATACTTGAGTATATTTGGGGACTTTCTTTTCACTCATCTATATATTCTTTTAGTAGGAGATTTATTATACATTTTAGTATGGAGATGGACAATGACCTTTAAGTTTTTTAACATTTTCTAATTACGTCTCATCTATGTTGCTGCCTGATGAAGTTTAGAATAATTTTTGTCACATCCGAAGCCCTCCCAGCCTCCCTCCAACTTAATATTTATGTGTTGTTATTATATTTTAGGTAAATTTGGGGAGAAATTATATGTACAAAATATTAAACTTCTCATCAAGAAATATTGGATGTATCTGTCCATGTATTCAAATATTCTTTTATGTTTTTCACTAAAGTTTTGTATATCTTCAAACACCATGCTAAATAAATACATAATAATTTCGTATTTTGAACCTCTACTGTGCAGAATGAGAGCTTTGATTTCTAATAGGTTGTCTAAATAGTTACTAGCATGTAGGAAAGCTTGCATATAATATATAATTATTCTAATTTTTTCTTTACCAGTTATATGACAGAGTAGATGTCATTGTTGCTGATTCACTTAGGTCTAAGTGGACAATAATAACATGTTCTAATATGAATAATTTGATTTCCTTTTCCAATATGTATACTTCCCATTTCTTTTACTTAGCATATTTCATTGGCTAGAACATCCAGAATAGTATTAAAAAGGGCATTTGATGTGCACTCTAGTTGTGTTTCTGATTTTCATGGAGGTGCATTCAGTATTTCAACATTGATTATGGAGTTTACTGTTATTTTATAGACACTATTTGGCATGCTTATCAACTGTCATCTATTTTTACATTGCTAAAAGTCCCTTTTTTTGTTTGTTTCTACTCAAATCGGGAACAGACTTTTTATTTTATCAATATTTGTTCATAATTTATAGAAGGATACAATGAAGGATGTACAATGAAGGTTGTAAATTGAGTCTCTTTTTTTAATTTAATTTTTTAAAAACATCTTTATTGGAGTATAGTTGCTTTACAATGGTGTGTTAGTTTCTGCTTTATAACGAAGTGAATCAGCTATACATATACATATATCCTCGTATCTCCTCCCTCTTGCATCTCCCTTCCACCCTCCCTATCCCACCCCTCTAGATGGTCACAAAGCACCCAGCTGATATCCCTGTGCTATGCAGCTGCTTCCCACTATCTATTTTACATTTGGTAGTATATATATGTCCATGCCACTCTCTCACTTCGCCCCAGCTTACCCTTCCCCCTCCCCGTGTCCTCAAGTCCATTCTCTATGTCTGCATCTTTATTCTTGTCCTGTCCCTAGGTTCTTCCGAACCAAATTTTATTTTTTTTAGATTCCATATATATATGTTAGCATACGGTATTTGTTTTTCTCTTTCTGACTCACTTCGCTCTGTATGACAGACTCTAGGTCCAACCACCTCACTACAAATAACTCAATTTCATTTCTTTTTATGGCTGAGTAATATTCCATTGTATATATGTGCCACATCTTCTTTATCCATTCATCTGTCGATGGACCCTTAGGTTGCTTCCATGTCCTGGCTATTGTAAATAGAGCTGCAATGAACATTGTGGTACCTGACTTTTTTTTTTTTTACATGACTCTTTTTGAATTATGGTTTTCTCAGGGTGTATGCCCAGTAGTGGGATTGCTGGGTCGCATATTAAGCATATCTGTTTTCCTGAGATAAATCCACTTTTAGTAATTTAGTCTGTTGTTGGTGTAATTTACTATATTTTGTAGGATTTTAACATATGTATTCCTGAGATTGGTCTACAGTTTTCAAAGTTTGTGCTATTTTTTTTTCAAATTTCATAATCAAGGCTATGTGGGCGTTAGAATATGAATACAGAAGTTTCAAAGCTATTGTCATGGTTTGCAAGTTTTCAAATATATGATAAGTCATACTTAGATGTTTGAAAGCATTTGTCTATAAAATATTTTTGAAGATATTTCTTCTACTGCTTTTTTATTTCTTATAAAGTCAAATGTTTAACTCTTATTTCCTCTCTTATCTCAAATATAAAAGCATTTAGGCTATGAATGTTTTTGGTTACAGCTTTGTTCTTATCTCAGAAGTTTAATGTGTGGTTTCCTGATTTCATTAATTTCTAAGTAGAAAAAAAAAATAAGTAGACTTCTTTTTAAAATTTAAGAAAATAACACTACTTTTTCTTATTACAAAAGTTTACTATAGAAAAATATCAAAATAACTATTAACAAAAGTAGAAGTAACTTGTTTTCTACCATTAAACACTACTAACATCCTGTTCTTTATCTGTAGTGGATATATAATGACAGATAGACGGATACATATTCAGTTTTCTATATTACCTAAAAAAGGTGACATGTGATCTATTAACTGACTTTTATTTGTTTTAAATGGCTTGCTGATTTTGCGGCATAGTAATTCTTTTAGGTATTTTGTAACCAAAAAAACCTGGTATACCAAGGTATTCAATCATTTTCAGTGATGTGTTACTGCACATCTTCTCAGACTGCCATCTTCTCAGTCTGCTGGCTTTCTGAATAAAGTTGGTATTCCTTGCCCTAACACCTGTCTCTCCATTTATTGGCCTGTCTGTGGCAAGCAGTACGAGCTTGGACTCAGTAACATGTCCTTTTCATTAAATGACAACTTTCTGTGTATTCATCAAATGTACTATTTTAAAGAAGTGTTTTAAATAGAAATATTTTAAATATTTCTATAGTGTCTTGAATCAACACACTGAAAAAAATTCAATGAAACTTAAAATGCACCCATCTACACTAGACAAACAGATGTTTCTGATTACTACTGAAAATATGGCAGCACCCAAGCCTAACTCAATACAAGGTGGAGAATTACTGGGAAGCAGTGAACTACCTAAGGACACTTTTTCCTTTCCCTAACAATGCACATAAAAATTAGCAAAGGTATTCCTCTTTGTTTCTGAGGTTCTAACAGGGTTTCAACCCCTATAATGCCACCACTGTGTTCCTATCTCCCATTCTCCTCTACATCCAAAGTGTTGGCTATTCTGGTTTATGTTTTAATTGGAAGAAAATTCTTGGGATGGGAAACATTGGTCAAGAGTGAAGAAGCATTTTCTAAAAACACTGATGATTATAGTATATTCTTAACAGACTCAGATGAATTTGGATTAGTCTCCATTGCTTTTCAAACAGGCTCCAAAAACAAAAAATATTGTTGATAACTGCAAATTGGACAGCAATCAAAACCCCACCCTTGTTGAATACTCCCTTGAAAGAAAGGCTCAGCACTATATGCAAAAAGGAGGTCACCTTGTCCAATGGTCCCAAGAGCATCTATTAGGGGAGATATGGCTGACGGCAGAAGCTGTGGCGCTGGCCTGCCAGGGACCATCGTGAAGAAATCACTCCTGGTGCTTAGAAAGAAAGCCTTCCTGCATTTACCTACTGGCATAAGGTGAAGACTACAGCCATATTATTTGGTGGCCTCAAAGGATAGATAGGAGTTTGTCGGGGCAACAGGAAAGCATTAGCCTAGGCAGACTAAAGAGCCTGTGCAAAGGTGTGGAGGTAGAAAACAGGGTGGTCCATAGGAGGAATTACAGGTGGGCTGGTACTGCTAGAGCGTAAGATGTGCAGTCAGGAGCTGTGGTGAATGAAGTCAGAACTATAACCATGGGCTAGATTTTAGGAAACCAATACTTCATTTTGGGGAGTTAGAGTTCATTATGTAGAGAATGGGTTTAAATAAGGTACAAGAACAAATATGAAATAATAATAATAATGACAGTAATTAATAATAATCCAACTACAAAAGTTAGGATTTACTGAACACTTAACAACAAGCCAGACACTGTTCTAGGCAATTTGCATGTATTAGCCATTTAATTCTCATAGAAATAGGTATCACATTAACATCATTTTACAGATGAGTAATGAAGCAACCATTATGGAGCTAGTAAGTTGCAAAGATGGAATTCAAACAGGAATCCAAGTGCTTATCCACTGCATGAGGCTGTGTGTTTAGAGAGATCACCATGTTAGCTCTGTGCCAGGGGAGGAAGACACAGGAGACTGCAGTCAATTTGGCCATGTGCTGTGTGGTGACTTACATCTTGGACAGCATGCTTTGGGAACGCCGTAAGTAGAGAAAGCAAGTATTATCAGACCCCTCTCCAGGTGAGAACTTAGAAGGTTTAAATGATTTGGCCTTGGTCTTGTGAATTTTCATTCACTGTGCTTTCTATTCATGATAATTATCTGTTCTCGCTTTCTAAGACCAGACATTACAGAAAACAAACAAACAAACTCTCTTTTTTATGAATTCAAAAGGACAGGAGACAGCTACATGGGATGCATGGACACAAAAGCATCTTGAAATCCCAGAGATGTATTAATCTGTGCACTCTCTCATGTATTCCTTTATTTAGGAGTCTTTTATGAGCCGTGCACTATAAGCCAGGCCCTGAGAGTACAAGGGGGTAGACCGACAATTGAGTTTGCTTTTGTCCACTGAATTCTGTCCAGTTTGCAGATGGTACTTGGCTGACTGAATTGCCTAAAGTTACCTTCTAGGATTATGAAGTTCCCATCCCCAACTATTTTCCACTTTACAAAATCATCACACACACCATAAACTGAGAAAATTATCAGTCCAGAGCCGCTCAATCCTTTTGTGCTAAAGAATTCTGATATTGTCAGCAATATTCAGCTGACAGGCCAAGGGATAAAACTATCATAAGGATTTCAACAGCTGTAGCTTCTAATTATACCCTACCTTTGTCCTGACAAAAATACAGGGGGTGGACAAACCAACAGCCTTCCTTCAAGCCCCATTTCTCCAGCCCTGGAGTTTCTGAAATCTTGGCGAGGCAATCTAACTTCGTATTTGACACCATTATTCATTTTTTCTGACCCGAACGGACTGCTTCTAAGGACAAGCTTTTCTAGACATATAATTTTAAGGGGAAAACATCAATATTGAAGAAAACAAGTGCACTTGAGTGTCACTCTACCTTATGATTCACTTGTTATTCCTGGGGTGTTCTTCAGTGGGTTAAGTGGGCTATTGAACACACACACAAAAAACCCTGGAATTCTGACATCTTCTGTTACCTTAAACTGATTGAAAATCAGCTTTTCCTCTGTTAAGATGAATTACTTGACAGTCAGTAGAAAAATTCTTCCCATGGGTTTCTCCTTTTTGAAATCTTTCCCACCCCCAGTTCTCAGAAACACAATTTGGTGAGTTTCACTCTATCCCAAGGCATTATTCATACAATCCAAGAAAAACTCAGAGAGACTTGATGACTAATTTGCTATGATCTGAGGTATCTGAAATGTTTTATTCATTTTTGTTTTTATATTTCTTTAAAATAAATGCACTTACTATCCTAAGGGTAACTTTGATATTAAAAAGAGTCACATTTATTACATATTTACCAGAAGCCTGAGCAGCTGCCTTTTAAGCCTATATCCCAAAATAGAATTATTTATGAGAAACCTTAATGCAAATAAAGATACTAAAGCCTCAGGGCCTCTTGCTCTTTTATATTTGACATCTCCTCTTTTCAAATATTCATGTAGAATAGCCTTAAGTAGAAACTTCAAGATGTGCTATGATCAAACATTTTTCCCAAGCCACTTTACTGTTGATGGGGTGTTTTCTTAGTCTGCATTCTCAATAATAGTCTTTCCCCTAAAAGAAGGGGGTAACTCTCCTACCATTTGTTCTGCTTCTTTAGCTGACTTCACAGCCATCACAAGGCTGCCACGTGTTTCCAGCATCAGAGATAAAGTTCAGATCAATTTTATCACATGTTGATTCTAAGAGTCTCAGTCTCATGGGAGGCCTGTAATATATTTTTCCACTACTTGGTCCTTTCTACACATTTCCCAAAATTTAGAAGTTTGAGTTTAAAAATAAAGTTCTCCAAGTGAATTCCCCTACTTTATTTTTCAGGTTGTAAATTCTAGCTCTCATAACAAGGTAAGACTTAATGTTCTTTATTTTTTACCTTATGTTAAAATTCAGATTGATTAACTTTATAATAATTTTGAAAGTTCACATTACTATATTTTAATAGGCCTTCCAAGTTCAAATTCAAATTTAAGGTGTCAGAAACTGACTGCAAGGTCATTTCTACATGCAAAAGATAAAATTACATTTTCTTCTATTAAAAGGGGGCATAAATGAACGAAAACCTAATGCAAAATGAGCATTATAAAAGATACATAAGATGTGGAAGGGGCAAAACTATCCATTTCTGTATTTTTCATTCATTCAGCAAAGAATTACCAAGTAGGTCACATATGTCTAGACTAGTGCTTAGGGATTTTGCTCATATCGATACTAGTGATGACAGTACAGGAGTTTTTAAAAATTAACATAGACATTTAATATCAGTTAGATATAAAACATCATTGATATATATAACCAGTATTAGAATTGTTAAAATCAAGGATTTTAAATAGTTTGAGACATTAAGAAAGACATTGCTCAGGCTTCCCTGGTGGCGCAGTGGTTGAGAGTCTGCCTGCCGATGCAGGGGATACGGGTTCGTGCCCTGGTCCGGGAGGATCCCACATGCCGCGGAGCGGCTGGGCCCGTGAGCCATGGCCGTTGAGCCTGCGCGTCCGGAGCCTGTGCTCCGCAGCGGGAGAGGCCACAGCAGTGAGAGGCCCGCGTACCGTAAAAAAAAAAAAAAAAAAAACCAATATAGAAATATCCACCATAGATCCTTAAATGCAACGGACTGGGACAAAATTTAAGAAAAACAATTTTATACTGCCTTGACAGAAGAGCTCATTTTATCAAATTAGATGGACTTTTCAAAGACTATATGCTAGCATGAGAAAAGGCAAATGTGGAAACTAGGAAGAAGCTGTAACCTAAACTTATTGCCAAGGAGAAGTTACAATGAATGTAATAAAACAATTTTTTTTGTGCTAAGAAATAAGGAAAGACAGTAGCTGTTCCCCTACATTAATCTCCTTCCAGGTTAACAGGCGCAGTACCAGTTGGCTGCAGAAACTCTTGTCAATGTGTTACTCAGACTGTCCCATCTGCTTCTTACTGTTTGCTGTGTACAAAGGCATATTAGTATGCCCACCCATTTATCATCATTTTTTCATTGTTATTTGCTAACTCGACTGTGCCAACATGCTAGAAATGGATCAAGCTTAACATAGTTTTATTATATCAATCAAGAAATATATTAGGGCTTCCCTGGTGGCACAGTGGTTGGGAGTCCGCCTGCCGATGCAGGGGGCACGGGTTCATGCCCCAGTCCGGGAGGATCCTGCGTGCCGCGGAGTGGCCGGGCCAGTGAGCCATGGCCGCTGGGCCTGCGCGTCCGGAGCCGGTGCTCCGCGACGGGAGAGGCCACAGCAGTGAGAGGCCCGCGTGCCGCAAAAAAAAAAAAAAAAAAAAAAAAAAAAGAAATATATTAATAAAATGTTTCTGGAATTTAAGTTCTGTGTGGACTCATGAGAGAGAACCATATTCAGTGTAACAGGATCCCTTCACCCCAACACATTCAACCAGTATTAAAAATACCAGGGAGTTCCCTGGTGGCGCAGTGGTTAAGAATCCGCCTGCCAATGCAGGGGACACAGGTTTGAGCCCTGGTCCGGGAAGATCCCACATGCCGCGGAGCAACGAAGTCCATGCGCCACAACTACTGAGCCTGCGCTCTAGAGCCCGTGAGCCACAACTACTGAGCCCGTGTGCCACAGCTACTGAAGCCCGTGCACCTAGAACTCGTGCTCCACAACAAGAGAAGCCACCGCAATGAGAAGCCTGTGCACCGTAACGAAGAGCTTGCCACAACTAGAGAAAGCCCATGTGCAGTAATGAAGACCCAACACAACCAAAAATAAATAAATAAAAATAAAATTAAAAATTAAAATAAAAACAACCAATAAAATTGCTCCAAGGACTTATGAGAAGTACATAGGAACCAGGGATCTCAGGGTTGAAAGGAAACTATTTCTTCCAATAGACTGTGACACAGAAGCCCACTACAGAATATAAAGAGCGAGCTTCAGTTTAAGGAATCATGGTGGTGGTGCTGGTGGGCATCCAGGCTCTATTCTCACCCTAGAGATGGCCCGTGAAACACACCTAGGAACCAGTAAGGCTCAAGTGACAATACTGGAAAAAGCCCTAATAGTCTCCAATTCCTAATGTGTGTCCCAAACCTCTCCATAGCATTCCTTAAATAGACGTTAAGTCCCTATGCCACACCCTAGTGAAAGAGAACTCACTACTTCCAGATGAAGCTTTTTCTATCTTTGGCCATTTTTCACTGTTACCACATTTGTTTGTTTATTTATTTATTTTTGCATCACCCTCCCAGTCTCCCCTTCAATGCAATGGCACCCATGATCCCTGGGCCACTCCCCGCTGTTATCCTCAGGCCTAGTTCTGCTGATGAGGCTTCGCCTGCATCCTATGGCCTCCCCTTTCAAGGACCAACTCACAGGGCAAGGGGGCACAGCAGTTGGAGGGAACATATGGATTCAACCTAGCTTGTACTAAGGAGGAAACTTTTCTTCCCTCAGGAGCCACTGACCCTTTAGAAAACTGCATAAGTAAAAACCCACTAAATGTTTAAACTAGAAAAATAGAAAATTGAATTCATCTTTAACTCAAGTTTAAGAATAGGGAGCATGAAACTATTGTGTAGGTTCACCTGGATTCTGTGCTGTAATTTGGAGAGGAAGGCTGCCAAACTCCCAGGAGGGCCCTGTCCTCTCCTGGCCGCTGTAAACTCCTGGAGCCCAGGACTGATTTTTTATTCATTTGCTACCCCCTGACCTAGCACACACGGAGGTCTCAGTTAGTGTTTCCGGGATGATGTTATTAGTTTGTTTAAATCATGAGTGTTAACTGTCTCCCTTTTCTTTCTGCTCAGCCTAACAATAATACGCATCATCCCTTTTTCACAGAACAGCTCTTTGATTATTTGAAGACAGCTAATACACCTGAAATTATCATTGCTTTCTAGACAGCTCCAATTTTTCAACATCTCATTTAAATTATGTTTCTCAGAGTTGAACAGCACAGATTTGGTCTGATGAACATACTTTCAGTGTCAACAAAGAGGGTGTTTGTGCATCATTTCCATTACCATACCATATTTCCTTCTCTCTTTTTTTTGCATCTATGTAATATTACAGTCACCATAAACTCTCCTTTTATTTTTTTAAACCAATGTGTCATGTCTCCTCCAGCATATTTAATGCTAAGTTAAGCAATTATGTTTTCCCTTTAAATGTTACCTTGATTCATTAAGTAAATATTTCAGGGCCTAATATGTGCCAGGCACTTAATAAGCAGCATTAAATGAAGTAGACATACTCAACACCTTCATGGTGCATTCATACAGGAGAAGAAACATTATAATAGCTAACGTACTGAAAACTTTTGACAAAGGCAGGTAGGAAAGTGAGGCTTAGCTTATGGTCAAGCTTGTACATATAAGCCTTGGTTTGTTTGATTCCAGAGCCAGCTCTATTAACCACTAGGCTGAAAGGAATACTATCACCTCATGCCTCGACTGAGTCCTGATTCTTTCATCTGGAACTCTAGAAGATACTGTGATTTAAGGGCCTAGGAAGAGGGGAGGAATGAAATGAAAGCAGAGAACCAGTGAGAAACCATTTTTAAAGCCAGAGCACAACCTAAAAGGAAGAACAAATGAAAGATCCACATCAGCAACCAAGGCTAGGAACAAGCAGTTCAAAAAAGGAAACTTGATTTGCCAGTGGAAAAAATACAGCAGACATAAGGTCTGATGGCACAGGCTCCACATGGGATAAGAAATAAACAGCTGCAAAGAAAGGCTGTCTTCAGACAGGTAATTGAGAGCAGCCTGATCATCAGAGGGGGTAGCTGACATCTATAAACACATAATATTGTCAATATGAAATGCCGAAATCATTATTAACCTCTAATTACTGTTTTATAAAAGTAACTCAAGAACAGTTATCTTGGAACCATTACATAAAGTAGTATACACCAAATTATGTAATTACATTAATGTCATTAGAAACTTAGATTTTTAGTGTAAGAGGAGATGGCAGTAAAAATCAGATATATTAACTCCTATTTCTTGATACAAGTAGTGGTTATTTATGGCATATGCACTTTTCCCATTTATATTATGCTTCGTAACAAAGTTTATTAAAGATAAATAAAACTATAATATATACTATGAGTTTAAAAAAACAAAAGGCAAGAATGTAGGTAAATTCTTTCTTCAATATCCTCATGCTTATCAATCACTACTGCAAAGTTTATTTCCTTTAAGTTCTAGGAAAAACCTTACCTACACTAAAAATCTCTGGGTCTCCAGGCAGTGCATGGACTCCTGCCAACTTAATTGTAACTTAAATGTTAATATCTTAACACAAATTCCTCCCACTGCTTGATCTACCTGAGAACTGTCAATTATCTTAACGGAATCCTTCTGTTTATTTTATCTGCAAATTATCTAGCAATATGGTCTCCTGAAAAAAGGTATATTTTGATCCCTCAAGTAATGTCAAATAAGATTACAGCCTTTTAAGGAAATGTTCATTCATTCAATTAATATTTATTAAGAACAGAGTTGAAAAAGGTATTTTCTGTTTTCCTTATTTTTTTTTCACCTGTATAACATATGAATTCAACCTGGAGGTGGTTTATTTCCAAACAGAGCTAGAATCTTATTGGTTAATTTTTTACCTAATTCAACTGACTTCTATATGTTACTTTGAGTCTTTTAAAATCAATTTACATTATTATAATTGCAATCTACATTATTACAAATCTGCTATTTAAGATGACTAAACTATTTTTTAGACATTATAAATGCAAAAAACTGTTTTAAAGCAGGTATCCAGGAGGGTTTTTTTGGGGAGGTATGAGCAGGTTTGTTAGTTTTTTTGACAATTTTTTTTTTTTTTTTTTTTTTTTTGCGGTACATGGGCCTCTCACTGTTGTGGTCTCTCCCGTTGCGGAGCATGGGCTCCAGACACGCAGGCCCAGTGGCCATGGCTCACGGGCCCAGCCGCTCCACGGCATGTGGGATCTTCCCGGACTGGGGCACGAACCCGTGTCCCCTGCATCGGCAGGCGGAGTCTCAACCACTGCACCACCAGGGAAGCCCCAGTTTTTTTTAACAATTTTAAAAAAATATTTATGTAACTATTTGCCTGCTCCGGGTCTTAGTTGTGGCACATGGGATCTTCCTTGTGGCATGTGGGATCTTTAGTTGCAGCATGTGGGATCTAGTTCCCTGACCAGGGATTGAACCCATGCCCCCCCCCCACCGCATTGGGAGCATGGAGTCTTAACCACTGGATCACCAGGGAAGTCCCTGGGTTTGTTTTTAATATGTCAAAAGGCAGCACAGTTAATGAACTATACAGTACTCTTACTAATCTATTCCAAATATGTTTATTTAATGAATTTAATTTTTTTAGTAAATATAAAGTTATTCTTCTTATTGAGGTAATAACTTACAGTAATGCGCCAGACACAGTTCAAAGTAATTTACTCATTCACTTAATCTTCAAAACAATCCTATGAGGTTGATACTCTTAAAAATCCCCTTTTTCTCAGATGAGTAAACTGAGGCACAGAGAAGATGAATGACCCGCCTGAGAGTATGTACTACATAAAGCAGAAGGCATATGATCTGAATCCAGGTAATTTGGCCTCAGAACCCAAGTCTTAACAACCTTCCCGTGCTGCTAGATTAGGGTAATCTCATCCAATCCCAGTTTTGTTTGGTTGGTCGTTTTGGTCACATCAAAGTCAACCAAAGCGTGTCAAGGTCACGCGATTTTCAGAACTGGAATTCTCTCTCCGGGAGAGAAACCATAACCAAATCATCTGTCTTTTCTTTCTGGCACATAGTTGGTTTGAATAAGTACTGTTTTACTGAATAATGGGACCAGTTTTGCAGTCTTAGCTCTTGTAGCAGTCTTAGCTCACGGCTGGAAATAATGTTGCAAGAACAGCAGCAAGACATTAGTTTCCCTGGTGGTTATTTTATAGAAATGGTATGATGGGCCACATGTCTATTGCTGGCAAGCAGTAATGCTATTTCCTTTTTTTCTTGTGCTGTTATCTTCTAAAAACACTATTCTCCAATGTGTGCTGCATTCAATTAGTGGTTACTCTTAAATACTAACAGAACAGACCATTTCTAGAATGGTAATAAGACAGAGAAATAGACTTTTGTGTTTTGTCTCTCTTGGTTAGAAGTATAAGGCACTTCGTTTAGGAAACATATTCATAATTTCCAAACTGTTTTGATCTTGTTTCCATTCTAGATGCCTTTCCCACAGACCAAGAGTCAGAGTCTTGAATATATAGATCTCACTTGAAATAATGGGATTATGCCGCTACCTTTTCTCCATTTCGGCAGTCTTCTTCATAAACCTTTTAACCTAACCTTTGGCCCTGTACCTCCATGCAAGTCTTTTACATTTATTTTACTGAATAGGCAGTTTTTCACAGTTTCGCCTTAGGCTACACTAATGCATTTATAGACTCATATTCTGGGTTCATTAGAGATCTCAGTTAGGGGCTAGAAGGTGACCATTAAATATATGACTGAACCTTTCTTTCTGGTCCACATCTCCCTGTCTATTGTTTGGTCTCAAAATGTCATGCCATATAGATAAAAACCCTGCATGCCAACCTCAGTGAACATGCCAAGAAGGGAAACATGATCCTTTTATTGCAATGTTCATTAAAAAATTGCAATGCTTTATACACATCAGACGTACTGCATGATTAGACTCAATGTATTCACTGAATAGTACTGTTCAATTTTTTCTCATAAAATTATACATGTTAGTTATAGAAATTTTGGAATCTCTATAACATGGGAAAAGAAAATATATATTGCCTGCCATTCTCAGAAAATTCTGTTGAAGTATAAGCGTACTTCATTACAGTTTTTTGGCTTGGTTTGGTTTTTGGGTTTTGTTGCTATGGTTTTTTGTTTTTGTTTTATTTTTGTCTATATAGGCAGATACTCATTGACTTTTACTTTTTTTTTCTCACTTAGGGAAATACTTGACTTTATAAATGGTTGAAGAATGGAACAGTGACTGGCATATAATACCCATTTAATAAGGGTGCTTTTATGGTGTGCTTGATTCACTCATTCAACTTAACTTCAGCATGCAACTATTCACACTGCTACTTTTTAAACGTGCATTTTATGCTTTGTTTTAGGTTTAAAATGCAGTCATTATGAATACATTAGAAAATTCTGATCAGGCAAAGACTTTAGGATAATGCTGGTGTCATAAAACTCAGCAAATCTTCATTAAATATTGAATGAAATGTTAAATAATTAATACCACAATTCCATGAGCCAAAATAACTACTTTAAATTAATATTTTGTTTATACAATTTTCTGTATATTTGAATTAACATATTGAAAAGAAAAACTGTTTTTCCTTTTTAACAAAAAAAATACTATTACCTACTGACTTCATCTCTGAGATAATCTAAAATAGTTATTAGAAGCTTATTTAGAATGATTTGAAGGAACATCTCTAAGCAAGTACTTCTATGCAATTTCCAGGCCCATGTAGATTTACATCTAAGATTTCCTTGGCTGTTAAAAACTGCAGTTCCCCATTTGGCCTCTTCTAATGATGAGGTGAGCAAAGTCGTCTCAGTTGTGCACATATTATACTCGCGTTAAATTCTTTTCCAGTTCTAAGGGCACAGCTTCTCTTTCCTAGTGATAGTTTTAATTGAACATGTTCTAGACTGGAACTTCAGTTTCCTAAACTTACTAAGTTGTGCCTTTGATTGTGGGATAATGAAAACAGTCTAGAATACTAGACCTTTTGTAACTGGTGCAGGCAGATGACAAAAGCATAGGACTACATGATGGCAAAAACATGGTCATATTGTATCCACGAGTATTTTGCAAAGGTTTCAACAGAGAAAAGCAGTGAAATAATTGAGCCTTTACAACAACACATATAGAACAAAAAGCACGTTATTTGAAAAAAAAAAGAACTTGTACCATTACAGCTAGTACTATATTCATGTTACAAAAGGCCATTTAATTTATCCAAAACAATATCAGCAGTTGCATTAAGGTTGTACATTTGAATTTTATTGCTTTTTCGTACTTGTGTTTAATTTGAAAATATTATTTGGTGTTACAGATCTATAAGCCCTTTAACCATAAAATGTGTGTCCTTTGTTTTATATTTGTGCTATATAAGTAACTTTTAATAAAATTAATTTGTCAGCACTGGTTGACCATAGGAATTTTTTTTCCTTTTAAGTTGACCTGTTTATTGTTCAAGTTTGAGAAGCATTACACTTTAACAACTATCATGTAAAATGTCTTAACAATGGGGAAATTTGAGATTGGTTCTTTGTAGAAAAACGCTATTAAGGAGAGGTAGAGTAGAACAATATACATTTTAATACATGTCTACTCGTATAGGAGGGTTAAAATTTGCAAAGTCATTGTTTTAATTAAAGAAAAATATGTCTCATAATGTTGTTGGGCAGATGTAACTGGCTTAATAATAAGTGGGAATTAACTTCCTGTGCTTGATGTGCTTGAAGGCAATATCACTGATGGCAAAACTGATGGCCATACAAGCTGGCCATCACTTTGGCCATTATGGTTGAGTTAGCATGGAAAATAGCAACAGAAGACAAAATGAATTATAGCCAATGAAACTTTTATACAATACCATGATGGATACTAGTTTAAGGCAGGGGACAATTACAAGGAAACTGTGATGACCTGATATGTGGCTGGTCCTTTATGGGTTTACACCACACCTGAAATTGCCTTCTACCTGCAAGAAGAATCAGGAACCCTAGAACATGTGTTCATATATATAACCTAGAAGGCCAAAGATAGTCACACCACTCCATTGGACCACATTTATATACACATATATACACACATGAAAACACATTCTACATACACATCAATACATGCATGTGTTTATAGTAGTTCTGGTTTCATAATGAAACCGTGTCAAAAGTGAAGAGTTCACACAAAAAAATCAATTACAAGATACAAGAATATAAAATGGGGGACTTCCCTGGTGGTCTAGTGGCTAAGACTCCACGCTCCCAATGCAGGGAGCCCAGGGTCGATCCCTGGTCAGGGAACTAAATACCACATGCTGCAACTAAGACTTTGCATGGCACAACTAAAGACCCCACATGCTGCAACTAAACCCTGCATGCCGCAACTAAAGAGCCCATATGCTGCAACTAAAGATCCTGCATGCCACAACAAAGATCCTGTGTGCCGCAACTAAGACCCGGGGCAGCCAAACAAACAAACAAACAAACAAATAAATAAATAAATATTTAAAAAGAATGTAAAATGGGAAGGGGATATAAATAATGAAAAAATATTATGGTTATAGATCGCAAGGGCTATAATTCTGTCTTCTTTATCTTGAAATAAGCTGAATAATGTAACCTAACTTACAAGAGGAGAGGTTGAGGTTCCATATTGTGGTCTTTACATCTGATCACTCAATAGTTGTGAAAGTATTAATTGTTGATGATGTCAACTCTAGGCATCCAAGATTTTCAGAAGCCAAGTCTCTGATCAGATTGGAAATTTGTTTCGATATAGGATGAAAGTCTAATCTCCCATCTTTTTTCTCTGTACACAGTATCTTCTAGAGTGCTAACTATGTGATAAATTCTTCATAACTACTGATTTGATTGATTTTATTTGTCCAAATATAGAAATGAGGAATATTTGCTCCTTCACTGTTGCCTTGTTAACTCCTAGTAAATGTCAGTCACTAAGTAAATGTCTTAAATGACTAAATAATCCATAAAAAATAGTTATATTCACATCTCAGGGACACCCATTAGTGGTCTACAACCAAAGTTCTATGTGGCCTATCAAAGTTTATTAGTCTCATATCAAAAGGACTCAGGAGGGCTTCCCTGGTGGCGCAGTGGTTGAGAGTCCGCCTGCCGATGCAGGGGATGCAGGTTTGTGCCCTGGTCCAGGAAGATCCCACCTGCCGTGGAGCGGCTGGGCCCGTGAGCCATGGCCGCTGAGCCTGTGCATCCAGAGCCTGTGCTCCGTGGCGGGAGAAGCCACAGCGGTGAGAGGCCTGCGTACCGGAAAAAAAAAAGGACTCAGGAGCCAATGTGAAGAGGCTTCCATTGGATATAGATGGAAAAATAGGAGGATCAATAAGAGTAACAACAGAAGAAAGGATTGCAATATATCAATTATACTTAGATATATTTAAATCCATACACTCATAGTGATACCAAAACAAACAAGCAAAAATAAATAAACAAAAATCACCACTGGTAACTTTTGGAAGAGACTACTAAGGAACCAATTCATTATTTGGAAAATTGTTCTCTTTTGAAAATTTTTCTCTGAAGCATTTATTCTACTTGTTCTATATGAACTATACTACAAGGTAACCAAATAGGTAATGCAGAGGAGTTGTATTTACAGAAATAGTCCAGCTAATAAATGAAGAAGGAGTGATAGAATATCACTATTTTGCAAACCATAGTAAAACAATTAAGACAAAGATCATCAATGGTTGCTAATATCACACACCATAAAAGTGAGGCAACCGGGCCTCCCTGGTGGCGCAGTGGTTGAGAGTCCGCCTGCCGATGCAGGGGATACGGGTTCGTGCCCCGGTCCGGGAGGATCCCATATGCCGCGGAGCGGCTGGGCCCGTGAGCCATGGCCGCTGAGCCTGCGCATCCGGAGCCTGTGCTCCGCAACGGGAGAGGCCACAACAGTGAGAGGCCCGCATACCGCAAAAAAAAAAAAAAAAAAAAAAAAAAGTGAGGCAACCAAACATTACGTACCTTTTGATGAAAATAGACAAAACTATTAATAAAGTTATCTTGAAAAATAAAGAAAGAAGCCTAACTATGAGCAGCCCTCTAGATCTAACTGCTAATTTATAGGAACCACCAGGGATAGAGAAACATTTTAAACAATATGATGGGGAGATAATCAACAACATCTAGATAAAAGGTCCTGTTTCTTCAAAACAACAGGAGAAAGAGAAAGAGAGAGGCAGAGGAAACTTAAAGAGTAATCTATAGATTAAAGTAGATTTAACAATTACATTTAAAAATCCCAATGTACAGTCTTGTTGATCTCAAATCAATTATTTAAAAATTAGTGGTGTCCTATCAGATAATCTGGGAAACATAAGCACTGTGTATTTTACGATATTAAGAAAATATTACTTTTTCTGGATGTGACAGTGGCATTGTTATTATGTTTTGAAGGAGGATTCTTTTAGAAATACAAGCTGAGATGTTTAGGGACGAAGAGATATACTTTCTGGGATTTGCTTCAAAAGAGTTAGATATAGGCAGTGTGTCGGTATAGAGAGGAAACAAGACGGTAATGATTATAACTGTTGGAGCTCAATGAGGGGTACGTGGTATTTGTTATACATTTTTTCTACTTTTGTACATGTTTGAAATTGTCCATAATAATATGTTATACAAAATGATCCATGTGCACCTATAATACATTAATGGCAAGATATAAGTTATCATAAGAATAATTATGTCTTAAGTTCTTCCCTTCTCCTCATCGTGGCATCAATATAACTATACTCTTTGATCATTATGGTTTCTCTAGGCCCTGAGAGACAGTTTTTAGATTTCTGTTTGTTTATGAACTTCAGTCAAGTAATCAGGAAATCAATACAACAAAATATTCTGTCTGGAAAACATGCGAGCATAAATAACAATCATTTACACTTTTGTAACAAAACTGACATTGGATCATACTTAAAATATCCAAGATTCAGGGTAGATTTGGATTCTGGTTTGTCTCAAAGGCTTAGCTGCATCTGGTGAGTAAGGGAGTTAAATAATATCCTTATCTTTCAGTATCTCTTTACGTTTAATTGACATGGGGGCCTAAGGATTTCCTAATAGAAACAAAATTAATAACTTAAAACTCTCCACTATTAGACAACATATGAACATTCATGTCCATTAAATTTGTGGAGCTACAAAAAAAGCACAATTTCAAGGAGAACGTCTATTGCTCTAAGATAAAATTCATCCTACACATACGGACATAATAAGCTAATTTAATATCTTGGTCTAAGTCTTAGAATAGAGAAGTCCCAAATCCACCTTGATGGCTGTTACCAGAACCCATAACCACTTTGGTGTCCAATGCGTGTACTAGGATAAAAGATCTACCTGCAACCTTGAAGGATCAGTTTTATTAAAAGTCACTCTTTGGGGCCCAGCAACTGTACTGTGACTGTCTTAGAAGAGTACAGGTATCCCTCGCTCTTTGAAAGCTCATTTTATGTCACTTCACTTTTATGAGACCTACATTAGTACTTATTTACACTAACCCAAAGAAATTTGAAGAGGATTTTGCTTTTATAAAAAAGATGAAAAGCAAAAACAGTGTTCAGCATTCATTTCATAGCAAGTGGTTACAGAGGCAGTGGGAACCCCAAACAGCAAGACTGGCAAGGCCAAGCTCCTTCCTGGGAACTACACTTAGCATCTCAGCATCAAGCCTCCATAGCTTAGAACTGTCTGTGAGCATCTGTGCTTTATGTCGATTTATTTTGTGCCTTGGTTAGCAAGATGTGTCCTAAGGTAATTGCGCCTTTGCTCTACACCAGCCATTTTGGCATACAGAAGTTTTCATAGGAACATTGTACTTTCGGAGAGCAAGGGATGCCTGTCTAACACTGAGCATGGGAAGTTTCCCCTTGCCATTTCATGGATATGTTTAGTAGCTGTGGCTTCGTGCACACTGAAAGCACCAAGCAAAGCACGAAACAGCAGCACTCAGGTAGTTAAGAGTGGCCTAAGGCACAGTGTCAAGCTGCTGCAGCTGTGGAGCCAAGCATCTGCCTGGAGTAGAGGGTCAGCAGTGTTGCTGATAGAGGTGTTAAAGGCCCTGGGAGAAGCGCTCAGCACCAGAACTAAGGGAGGCAAGCAGCAGCCCAAACTTCCAAGTGCCTGAACGACATCCAACAAGGACAGTGATGCACACTGGGATGGGAAACCCTGGAGTGGCCAAGGCATTGCAGATGCACATGGTGAGGTAACAAGCTAGCAGAATTAGGATACTAAAGCCACCGTAACCCATTACCACACAGGCTCATTAGCCCGCAGGCAGTTTGGATTATAATAACCTTCATATACTCCTCAGGGCTTGGCAAGGCAGGATCTTTACTCAACAAAACACCCCTAGGCAGTGAAAGGCAGTATATATTCGCTAGCTAGTTCTGCTATCCATCTGTCTCCCAAGCCAGAGACATGGGAGCCTTTCATTTCATCTCTTATCCCTTCATAGCCAGTCCACTGCCCAAAGTCTTAAATTGGGTTCCCCAGTGTCAGACCTGGGACAGGAATTTTAGTCCATGATGTTCATTATGATGGTGATCATAGGAAGCATCACTAGGGAAGTGAAGAAATGAGGAAGAAAATAGAAAACTGCCAATACAGGGTACATTAATGAGAAAGTCATGACTATGAACAACTGGGGCTCAATGTCACTGGGGACCTCTAGAAGATGGTGTAGGAATGCTTCACACTTGTTCCATCTGAGAGTCAAAAAATCAGGGTATTTATCATCCAATTCTCATCCATCATTAACTAAAGGATACCACTTGGGCTCTCAATATTCCAGCACTTCTAGCCTTCCTCACATGAGTAAATCCATCAAACAAAGTCCTTAGTTGCACGCAAGTAGAAAACCATCAGGCAGAATGTATCAAGGGGATATGGACAGTGTATACTAGATTTAACAAGTACACTATACATTCATCTTATAGAGACCATTAGACTTGTTCTTACTTTTTTCTACCCAATGCTTCATCTTTTTCTTTATTTTAGAAACAAGGTTGAAAATGTAATGTAGGTTGGGTAAGAAGCATGATGAGAATTCAACTGAGTTGGAAGCTGCTCACTGGATGATATTCCCATGCATCCTTCAAGACAGTGCCATATGAAGCCTGGCCCAACTTGCCCAATTGGTTTTGACTTCTCCCCCTTTGTGTCATCACTCCTTGCACAGCTTACTGTTGTTTTATTCCTCATAGTTATCTACCTACAAATCCATTTTTTTTTCTTAAAAGATTTTCATTTCCTTGAGAACAGAAACTGGCCTTTATTCATCTTTGTATTTTAGGCATGGATTGTAGTCCCTGAGACTTAGGTGCTCATCAGAAGTTTGTTTGTTGAATGAGTAAGTGAATGCATGTGTTACGGCTCACGATCATGTTCACTGTTTTCTTCAAATCTGCTTCTGCTAGTCAGATTTAAATGGCTTTACTTGAGCCATTTCTAATTTTTAAAAATATATATTTTTTTCTGACAGTGATTTAGCACTGCTGAAAGTTTTCAGTTACCTTCCAGTTGTTTTAAAAATGAGATTGCTGGGCTTCCCTCGTGGCGCAGTGGTTGAGAGTCCACCTGCCGATGCAGGGGACACGGGTTCGTGCCCCGGTCCGGGAAGATCCCACATGCCACGGAGCAGCTGGGCCTGTGAGCCATGGCCACTGAGCCTTCGCGTCCGGAGCCTGTGCTCCGCAATGCGAGAGGCCACAAAAGTGAGAGGCCCGCGTACCACAAAAAAAAAAAAAATGAGATTGCTATTTTTAGTGAGAGGAAATAAGGGAGAAAAAGAAGTTCTCACACTGTTTTTTTGAGAGGATCAAATAGCTTCAGGTCAAGGAGTCAATACTGATGGGACACCTCTAACAGCTAGAGAATCCCCCAAGATGTTATTCTAAAAGATATTTTTTAGTCTTTATCCACTACAGGGACTTCTCTGGTGGTCCAGTGGTAAAGAATCTGCCTTCCAATGCTGGGGACATGGGTTCGATTCCTGGTCGGGGAACTAAGATCCCACATGCCATGGGGCAATTAAGCCCGCATGCCACAACTACTGAGCTCATGCACCTCAACGAGACAGCCTGCGTGCCACAAACTACAGAACCCATGCACTCTGGAGCCTGCATGCTACAACTAGAGAGAGAAAACTCACACACCACAACTAGAGAGAAGTCCAAGCACCACAACGAAGAGACCACATGCCGTAACAAAAGATCCTGCATGCCTCAATGAAGATCCCATGTGCTGCAACTAAGACCCGAAGCAGCCAAAAAAAATAAGGAAAAAAAAAATCTTTATCCACTACAAAGATAAATATATACATACATAAATGAGCAAATACTTTGACAATAATAAACTTTTTACTTAGGATAACACAGTCACTATGTACAGTAGCCATTTTATAAAAAGCAAAACAAAAAACAAAAAACAAAATCTTGGGTTCTTCCTTTGTTTGTAAATTATAAAATATATATATACAATTGGTTAATCAATTCTTGAAGTGAAACAGTACATGCAAATTAGAAAAGAAAAATATTTCATGTGCTACCCACCCCATGCATGCATAGGTGAAAATTCAACCACCACTAAATTTCCACTCCCTATATATAAAACCATAAAATGTTTTTTATGATACCAAACAAGCATGTCCTGAACTTCTCTGCACAAACACATAATATTGATTGATTGTGTTTGTATACAAATAGAACCCTTTTACATATATATAATAAACTAGAATATATATGTACATTAAAGCAACTAAAACTACTTAATTATCACATTTCATATCAATTTATCTCATTCTTTTTAACTGCAGTATAAAAGTCCCTTGTAGGGATTTACTACCTAGCTATGGTCATTTACATTACCTATCTATTTTCCTATTACCCAGCTACAGTGAAAAATCCATCTACATCTGTATTTTTACCCTTGTGCAAACATAGATGAAGGACATACTCCTTGAAGTAGAACTGTTATGTAAAAATGGTCATACTTTCAAGTATGAAAGATAATGCCAAGTTGATCTCAACACCTGGCCTTATTTCTCCTACTCCATAGTCTAAGATAGCTTTGTTCCTCACACTCTTGCCTCCAGCGTGCATTCAGTAAGCCTTTCACCTTTGTCAATCTGATAGGTGAGAATGTCTTCATTTTAAATTCTTGAATTATGACTGTCTTAGACAATTGTGTTTCATTTAGTTTTAATTGCCTATTTATCTCTTTGCTAAAGTTCCCTATAGACTTTTTTCTTATCAATTTATAAATTTCGTAGTATTTAAAAATAATTATTCTATTCCTAAACGTCTTTTCTATTATTTCACAAATTTTGTTTAAACAAAATGAGACTTTTCCAAGTGCTTAAGCTATAAACTTAGGATAAAACTTTTCTTTTGTTTTCTTGCAGTGAGTTACCAGTATTAATATTGCCAGTTTTTTAAAAAGACTATAAATGTCTGTAAATAACAATGAAACACACTGAGAAACACATCTGTTGATAAAGTAAGATTATTTTTTTTTACAGAGCTAAAATTTACTCAAAAAATTCTAGGTTATGTGACTATCACTCATTTCTATCAATTTATTTATTCATAGGCTCAGATTTTCAGAGATATTATATGAAAACTGCTCTTGTTTTTAAAGTATACAGGAATATGTGCACTTTGGTGGATGTGCACATATGTACATAATTACTGAATTCCTTAATGTCACATCAATTTTCTTATTTGCAGCTACTACATGATATAAGTTAATGGTAACCAATTTGGCGTCCTACTTTCTAGATCATTGCTAATCCAGTACATCCAATTCCCAGAGAAAACCCAGCAGTCCCCTTAAGGGTAAAAATGACATTCATTCTTTACTAACTTTGACCGGGTGAGACACTTATGATTTCAATGTTTATTCTTCTCACACTACTTTTTTAAATGACATTCTTTGACACTTTGCAAAAAACCAAAAAAAAACAAAGACAAAAACTATTTTTGAGTATGCTATGTTAAAAGCACAAATAATATCAAAATTAAATGGGATTTTTAACACTGCGAACGGTGGTTCATGGCAGATGGAAGCCAAATGTGTACTGTGATGAAACAATCAACACATTTATTTAAAACCAAAACTGGGGCTAATTCAGTCAGCAATGCACCTGTATTACTGTCTCATGAATCAATATTCCAATATGGATTATGGAGTCTATTCCACTAATACAATACAGAGTTAGCAGAATCAGATCATTTAATCCTTATGGAAAATCCATGAAGAATATATTATTATTGGCATTTTTACATAATTTTCCCATGAGATACCAAATCCGATTTCTTAAAGAACAAGGTAGATATTCAGAAAACTAAAGCCTCACATACTGTGATTCTAAAATAAAAATAATGGGAAGTTTATGGGCTCATGAGGTCACTCAATGGCATTCTAAATTATGAAACTCAATAGATTCTTTTTTTTTTTTTTTTTTTTGCTGTACACGGGCCTCTCACTGTTGTGGCCTCTCCCGCTGCGGAGCACAGGCTCCGGACGCGCAGGTCCAGCGGCCATGGCTCACGGGGCCAGCCGCACCGCGGCATGTGGGATCTTCCCGGACCGGGGCACGAACCCGTGTCCCCTGCATCAGCAGGCCGATTCTCAACCACTGCGCCACCAGGGAAGCCCCTCGGTAGATTCTAAATAAAGCATGGGCAAGAGGGATTTTCCTGTTCTTTGCTTAGTCTTAAAAACCAAAAAATGGCTTTATATATTTCAGCCATATGAAATTAGGTAGCATTTTACATTTAAAAATGTTAATGGAATTATTTTGTATTTAAACTATTTGTTCTAAATTATGACTGAAATATTTTGGTCACTTCTAGGCTGTAAGAAAGACCACCATTTTCTCTTGCCTATGTTTGCTTTCTCTCCTATATTTGACTATATTAAAGATAATTTATTAGGTTTTTACTACGTACAGACTGCCAAATTTACACTAGCAGGAGAAAATATTTGTGGACCTACTTCCTTGAGTATAGCAACCCTGGTAAAGATTTGTTATGAGTACTCTTGATTTTTTGTTGACCTTTTTCCTCCCAGAGATGGTCACTGTTTTTCTTTGTCTTTGTCTGTTGTGTTGTTTGTCATAAGAAGGAAAACCACAGGGTAGAACACAGGCATAGGCCATATAAGCCTACTGTTAAGTCAGTTTCACAGACTGGTGAGTTCGCAGGTCTCACCAGACCAGCGTCTGTTTAGACAAACTTTGTTTGCTACGGGTTAATGTGCACATGAGGTAAAGGCTGTTGCTAAGGGACACCTCAAAAGTCAAAACTTCAAAATTGATGGGCATAAGTCAAACACTTAAGAGCTGTCAGAGCACTCACCACCTAACCCAAAGACTCCTGTCTTAGGATAGGTTGGTCACAGAATGGGTTAGATTGACACTAGGCCACCTGCCGACCTCAAGAAAATTTCCATGCATCAAGGCACTCTATAAAACACCTCACAATCTCCAACCCAGTGACATATGGCTCTTAGGTATTAGTTTGGCTCTGAGAGACCCAAGACTTAGCTAAAGTTGTTAATGTGCATATAAGAAAAACTGGATGAAGTTTTCCTTTCATCTTGTTCTGTCTTGAGAGCTTGGTTTCAGGACTAGTGAGAATATTCTCTCTGGTCTCTGCCAGCTAGAAGGTGCATGTACCAGCATGCATCTTGGTGGCCAGTTGAAAAGATTAGGGTTCTGAGACACAAAGTCACAAGCAGTACTATCTTTGTCCAACTGTGCCAGCTCTCAGGGGAATTTGTCATAAGGGGTCTGGGTCCATAAGGGGCATTTCTCATCTCAACCTTGTCTTGTTTGGGCTGGAAAAATCCCATTCCAGTAGCACCTGCCAGATGTCACACATGAATGAGTCTTTGACAGGAGCCGTCTCACATTCCTGTGGGAAATGAGAGCCACTGATTTTCACTACACCATTCATACCACGTGTGACAACGAAGATCTTTGCTTTCTTAGGCTAACCCTGGGAGTAAACTTTCTGGATCTTGTGAGGGCTGCGTCCTTTGCACTCTCTTGTGAGATGCCTCTTGCATCCTTGATTAAGCCATAACAAGGCTTATATTGGTTTGAGTTGCTATTGAGATTAATATAAGATGCTACTCATCAATGGCCAGACAATGGATTCTTTGAACTGGCTATATTTGAAAGAAAAAAATTTTAGAGAGCTCTCATTCTCAGCAATTGTCTTATTGGTACCTACAGAAAGACCAAGTTAAAAATGAGACAGAAAGGAGTGTAACAACTAGCTTTAGGGACTCCCTTAACAAGATGAAAGAATAGAAATTAGACTTAGAACAAAATTGAAAGTCCCCATTCAACATAAATTCCCCTTTTTAAAATCCAGCCCTCTCTCCTCAGCAAATCCCCTTAGCTCACAAAACTCCTCCACCTTCACCAGAAAATCCCTTAAACACCCAGCTGCTTGTTTTAGCTTCCCCTTCCCTACAAGATTTACAGAGAGCACTTCAGCCTGATCTCTAAGCCAGGGTATACAGGTTATTCATGTAAATACTAAAAGCCAGGAAATAAACTTAACAGAAGCATCTGAGATGGACAGTAAGGCTCTGACATAAGTCTCATTTTTCTCAGTTCTATAATCAGGCTCTGCCAGTCTTAGCACTTCCTATGTGGTATCCTTTGCAAATGTATACCAGACCCCCACCGGAAAGAATTCTTGTTGTCTGGATAGCAGTACATCTTTTAAATTATAAAGTCACTTTATGTCCACTTTCAGAGGATCCTACCAAATTTAAGGAGAACTGTCTTTTAGAAGCCACTCATAGGGATTTTTTTTTTTTTTGGCAGCTAAGGGGGCGTTCTTCCTACCCAGGATTACACTGTAGTTTTCAAACAAGTCAGATGGCCCCCTAAACACACACCCCTCACAGAGGAAACAGATGACTGGAATTTCTCCTAGGTCCTCTTACAAATGATTAGCTAAAGGCCAATGTTCAGGGGCCTTTTCTCTTTAAGGTGAACCAGTCCAAGGTTACATTATGCACTCAGAAAAGACTTTGTGAAAACTTTAAAACACTATATACAGACTTTATAAAGGCATATTGCATTTTACACTGAAGATGGTTCCTGTTGGTCCCAGCTGAAAACTGACAAGGTATTTAAAGGAATTGTTTTAATAACTGTTGAAGACTAACCAGATTGGAAGCCGACAGAAAATTTTGGGGGACCTCCTCTCCTAAGCTAAAATGAAACTATGTACCCAGATGTAAAGATAAACGTTCTCAAGCCTTTGTAAAAGTATATACCCAAACAATGGAGAAAGGGAGACGTTTTTTAAAAATACAAACCGTTATATAAAACTTCTTTGCCCAAAATCTACTCAGGTAAACTTATTTTATAAACTACTGAGTTTTACATTATCATACCTATCTCATGGGTAAAATTTGAAAACAAAACCTATAAAGTCTCTGTTTATGTATGTCTATATGTTTATGAGTGTCCATATATATCTGTTGTAGATGTGACATTTGCTATCTCTGGATGACATTACTAAAATTAAGCTGTAAAACAGCTCTCTTAAATTGGCCTAAACAACCAGTACTAATATAAATTTAGTATTCATAAAAATTATCAAAAGTATAATAGAACCTAACCCAGAAGCTTTTCAGGATCACATGACCTGGGAAAATACTTGGTGTTAAAGCTAGTTTAAGTTTGTTGGCTTAATTAATACAGATACATCCTTAGAATAATTTCTAAGACCCAGACCCCTTATGACAAATTCCCCTGAGAGCTGGCACAGTTGGACGCATCCTGAGAATAATTTATTCTTTCTTGGTTTACTAAAAGTCAAATAAGCTCATGTTATCCCTGCTACAAAATTTGTCAACAACAAAAACAAAAACTTAAGATGATGGCTAACTGCTTTAATGTCTCATAAAATTTTCATGAGTAATCTAAATATGATTATAAAGAATAAATTAAACAAATGTGAGATAAAAGTTTTTAGGTGAACTCTTTAGTAATGTTTGTTTTATTGCATGTTAATTTAAAAAGTTACCCACATCTCTTTGGTGACTTCCACTTTTAAGAGTTTTGCTAAGTTAAATTAAGTGCTAGAATTTTATTGAATATCTACATCATATCCAAATAAGATGAAATAGTGAAACATTAATTTCTGAACGTAGGTTTATCTACAATTTGGCTTCCTATTACAGAGGAACTAAAGATAAATTTGGGTCTCTGGTAAACGTATCTTATGCTTTATTGAAAGACTACACTATGAAGAAGCACATGCTTCTAGAAATTATGAAATGTATCCACAAATTTGTCAATGTAGAGAATGGTGGTGTAACAGTTCAAAATTGCTTATTTCTAAGTTTTCACTAGAAACAAGGTTTCTAAGGTTAAATAATTCTAATTAATACATGTAGCTAAAACTACTAGAAATAATAAGGGAAACAACTCTGCATGCAAGGAAAAGTAAGCTGTGTTTTTGGTTAGAAAAGGTATGAGGTATGGAGATGTATTTTTGTTGAGGGAAATGAAACTGATTTTTTCCTAAAATAAAACTGGTTATTTCAGAATGGGGGAAAAAAAAAGAGGAGAATGGAGGACAAACTATGGAGAGAGAGACAGAAAGAGAGAGAGAGAGAAGGGGGGTGGGTTTTGTGTGGTCAAGTTGGCTGAAACTTGAATTACCATTATAATGGTTTTTACATTAAGCTTTAATACCAATAGTGTACTTATGTAAAACTAAAACTCAATTTTCTTTCATCTGCTAAAAAGAAAATCTTTCTTAGATTATTGGTCTGCTCTTAATAAGAAATTTAAACAAAGGTTTTTCTTTAGCTTTTAAGTAATCTGCTTGGAAAGCCAAGATTTTGCCTTACCAACTGTGCTTTATACTGTCTTCATCAGGTCTTTGATTACTTAAAACCGAGTCCTCTGTATTAAAAGAGCTAAGTTTTGCTCACAACTATGTAACCTTCTGTATTTGCCTTTAAAATGTTACTTTCGTTAAGTAGATAATTAAGTATTGTTTCACAATGACCTGTGATCCTAGCTAGTCAAGTGTCTACAACGCTTTGATTTTTTGACAAATTTCACAAAATCAAATTCTAAATAAAGTCTTTTTGACGCAGAATTAACTTTGGGATTTTCTAGAGCACCCCTGGAACATGTCAAGAGATTTGTTCTCTCTCCTTATAAAATAGAGAGGTTAAACTAATTAGGCTTATGTGATATGCTAAATTACATGGGAAGCATTATCAGATAAGAAGTAATACTAGGCTTTCTTTATATTGTATTTGATAAATACATATTATAAGTGTTCCAGAAACTGTGTGAAATTTCTAAAATTTGGATATATCCTGGTATAATATTATCAGTCATAATTCCAGCCATTATCTCTAAATGTTGTATATCACAGAAATAAACAAACTTTCTTGCCAATTGCATTGCAATGAACTCTAATCAGATCTGTAACCATGGCCATGTTTTAAGTCTTTGTCATTTACAGAGAGTTACTGTTTTACTTTGATGCTTTTGCAAAAGTGTTTGCAAAAGTGCTTCATCTTCAAGGAGACTAATGGAAGTACCCTAGAATACAGATTTCTGATAACTTTAAGATCATAAAACTGAACTGGGTAAGATTTTCAAGAACTAATGGAGAAAACTGGATTCAAAATCAGTAAGAATTAATTACATGCAACTGAATACACTGATGAGGATAATCATAGCTTTTTATGATTGTTTTTGCTTGAAACATTGCTTGTTTTTAAATGTTCTGTTTCTCCAAAGTTAAGGAAAACTTTTATCTTTTTTGCTTAAACTACCTGTAACTTAGAACAATTTTATGGGATATAACTTTGTAAACAAAGATGAAACATTTATCTTTTTCTCCCTATGTGATCCTGCCAGAATTCAGAAACTCTCAATGAGTATTCTTATTTTAATGGCAATATAGTTATTTACATAAGTTCAATAAGTATCTGTTCATCTTGTAACAGGACTCAATTGGAACCACTGGTTATGTCACGAAGGCTCTGACTGGCATGTCATATTTGAAAATGAGGTACATAAACTCAGATATGACCAGACAGCTTTAAGGAACTAAGGTTGACTTTATGGAGCCAATAAAGCCCCTTTGGAAAAACAGCCTGACACCTTGCTTCCCAGCAGCCTTACCAGGTGACTAAGGAAGGTCACTATGGCAGGCACAGGAACTTCAGGATATTTTGGGGACCACAAGAAGAGAGGAATTCACCCAAATCTATAGGTATTGCACCTGATGGCGAATGCTTGGCTTGGCTCAAGCCTTGAGAAGCTTTTAAGAGTTCAATCTGAGATTCCTTATGAAAAGTTCCAGCAAAGCAAACTTAAAACAGCCTATACAGTCAATAACTATTCTTGCTACACTTATGTAAATAATTAGACCAAGTTTATTGAAACTAGACTTAATTGCAAACAAATTAGTCTTATTGCGGTTATCCTTGATAACAATGGGGGTGATTGTATAGAGAAAAATTATGTTTCAATAATACGCTTTTGTGGGTATTAAATTGTCTTTGAGGTATTTTTTTTTCTACTTGTAAAGTGGACTAAATCCTGATTCTTCTAGTTTCTTCCAATATTTGGCTACAACTCTCCAAACTAACATTTCAATTATCTCTCACCCTTTTGACCTGGAATCAATGAGAACTGAAACTGCCTTTTCCCCAAAGCCATACCAGCTAAAGATGGACAATTTGATATAAACTTCAGAGAAATCACAACAGCTCATGTATAGACAATCTTCATGCCTGTTGCTGTGTGGGCCACTCAGAAAGATCAGCAGAGACATTCAAACTGCAAACTAGGAAAATCTATTAGATTGCCACTGCCTGCCGTCACTTCATCTGAAGATGCTTTGAGCCAGACATTTAGAAATCCTCTCAATGGGATGCCTTGAGAACTCAGAAACTGGGATTATAATCTGCTCCAGTATTAACTTTTGTTTTTCTTTGGAGTCTATAGAAATGTGTCTTATTAAGTATCTGATTGCTTGCACTATAGGCTTAACTGTGGGAGCCCCCGTCTCACCCCCTGAAATGAGACACTCTTAGTGAGACAGTTAAGTCTCACCCCCTGAAATGAGACACAATTGTTAAACTGAACTGACCTATTCTCAGGACTAAGAGATTAGTACAATGAGATAGAACAACCTACCAACTCAACTTCTAGACTATGAAACTTCTTGGGGAAGTTTCAAAGGTGGAACTGAACAGGTTCAGAATGAGACTCCCCAGAAAGTGCCACTTTGGCATGTGGATTATTCTAAGCTAAAGAGATGGAGGCCCAAAACTTAGCAAGAGTGTTTTACCTTCCCTTCAACTACATGAAATAATTTAGATAGAGGGCCTGGTCCACGAAGAGAGCTGTCACTAGATATAACTACAAAGACTACGGGCTAAGTATGGTAAGCTTAGGGGAGCCTGGCAGGGTCACTTTGTTCAAAGTCCTCTTTGTGTCCCATTGCCTCTGCATGGCATAGCAAACATTTGTTTACCAAATATTTGCTCCTATCTTTCTGTGAATTGTCTTTCTCCCCACTGTAGCCCC
Source organism: Mesoplodon mirus (assembly GCF_964341445.2). NCBI lineage: Eukaryota > Metazoa > Chordata > Mammalia > Artiodactyla > Ziphiidae > Mesoplodon > Mesoplodon mirus. Next base: position 31,564,163 of record NC_138981.1, read on the forward strand.
AGATCCCTACCCCCTTCTTAGCTCAGAATGGCATATAAGCCTCCATTGCCTGACTGTTGGGGAGTCTCTCATTGTCTTTGTGGGGCTCCCATACATACATAATTAAATTTGTTTTTCCCCTGTTAATCTGTATTATGTCAATTTTATTAATACACCAGCCAAAAGAAGCTAGCTGGGTAGAGAAAAATTTTTATTCCATGCTAAAGGAAAGAAGTCAGGCACTAACGGCCACATATAGTTTGATTACATTTATATTAAATGTCCATGACAGGCTAATTCATAGAGACAGAACATAGACTAGTTGTTGCCAGAGGCTATGGGGAGGGATGAATGGGGAATGACTGTTAATGGGCATGGAGTTTCTTTTGGGGATGATGAAAATATACTAAAATTAGGCAGTGGTGATAGTTGCACAGCTATATGAATATACTAAAACCCCTCAAATTGTACGTTTTAAAAGGGTGAATTTTATGGTATGTGAATTATACCTCCATAAAACTGTTATAACGGGCTTCCCTGGTGGCGCAGTGGTTGACAGTCCACCTGCCGATGCAGAGGACACGGGTTCGTGCCCCGGTCCGGGAAGATCCCACATGCCGCGGAGCGGCTGGGCCCGTGAGCCATGGCCGCTGAGCCTGCGCGTCCGGAGCCTGTGCTCCGCAACGGGAGAGGCCACAGCAGTGAGAGGCCCATGTACCGCAAAAAAAACCCCAAAAAACAAAACAAAACAAAAAAACTGTTATAACAAGTCCCTGGGATATCCCATTTCTGAAGAAACACATATTTTTTTTCCCTTGAAGTCTTCTGAAGAAGTTTACAGCTCTTTTTGTTGTTCTGTGGCTTTTGGGAAGCAGCTTGCTCTGGGTTGATTTGTTTTTGTTTCATTTTAGTGTTAGAATCAACCCTGCTTACATATCCTGAGTCTTTTTTTTTTAATTTTAGGCTTAACAACAAACAAACAGAGGCAGCACTTCCAATTTCCCAGTGATTGAACAGGTTTTAATGGGCAGATGGTAAGCATTTGTTTCCCTCATTGTTTGCTACCAAGAGGAAGGGTACGAAATAGCTCTTCTGGGTCAAAATGTATGGTTCACAAAAGAATTCCTTCCTTTTGTCTTAGCCTAGTCTTGTTTTTAGAGACAATAATTTCTCTTAGTTTTATGTCAACTTCAGGCAAAATGTTATCGTGTACTAATGACTTTATTTGGAAAATTAAATAATAAATTTACTTGCATGGGGTAGTACAGATGGAAGATAGGAAAGATGAGTACTGCAAATATTAATTAGGTCGATGTGACCACTTTCAAGAACCATTATTAAAGTCTTTTGAAATTTACACCACAATTGACTAAAAATCTTATCTAGAATATTTAGGAATCAATAACAAATCTACTTATATAGATCTTGAAATATTTATTTTTTTGGCAATTCTTCCTGATAGCAGGAGAGGCAGATATTGCTTGTTGTTTACCCAATACCCATTCTGCCCTTTTTACTTTTTAACAAAATTCTAGTTTTGTTTAGTGGTAGCAGTGCGTCTAGCTAAAACAAACAACCTCATTTCTAGCCTCCCAGGAAGCCAGCAGTGGCCTTGTGACCAGGTGAGAGGAAGACTGCACAGGATTTCGGGGAAAGTTGTTTTCCTGATATAGATGTTGCCCCTCACTTTCTTTTTTTCCCCAGCTTTACTGAGATATGCTGCCCCTTTCTTACTCTTGCTTCTGAAAGGGAGCAGAATCTGCCACCCCAGCATATGCCTCCTTGGCATAAGGATTAGCTCGAGCTGATTATTTTTATGAAACAGCAGACAAAGGAATATCATAACCTGAGTAGAAGTTACCCTTCTGAAAGAGACATTTACATTTCTAAGGAAAAATCTCTATTCGTAAGTGTCACCCTCTCTGGACCAGGAAGAGGGAGATGACTAAATCTCTAGAAACTCTTATCAATGGAGAAGGCAACAGACTTAAATCTGCATAACAATCTTACCCATGTTTATTGTGCTTTTCCTGGTCACCTCCCATAACTGGCCTCCTATCTACCCTAACATCTTCTTTTGTCTTTAGCTGGAGATGGTACTTAAGGTGGAGACTTGGGCCATTTCAGCTCAGTTTTCCTGGGTCTCTCCCAAGTATACAGGAAGTATACATGTTATTAAATTTATGTTTGTTTTTCTCCTGTTAATCTGTCTTTTATTAGAGTGTGGGTCTTAGCCAAGACCCTAGAAAGGTAGAGGGAAATTATTTTTCCTCCTCTACACTTTCTTCTTTGTCTTCCCTGGAATGTGGATATAAGGTTGGAGGTACTGACACTATCATCTTACAACCAGGAATTGACAAGCATGAGAGTGAGAGTAAGATATTATGAGTGAAAGAGCAAAAAGACAGAAGGAGTCTGAGATGCTGACATCATAAAGCCACTTTCTTCCCTTAGACTGCTTTCCTTCAGACTTCATCACATGAAAACCAAAATCTGCTATTTGGTTAAATAGTCTGTCTTGTCCTAGCTTCTGTCACTTACATCTAAAAATACAATCCCCATCTGCAGTTCTTCTCAACTGGTGAACTACCACCCTCTAGAGCAGTGGTCCCCAACCTTTTTGGCACCAGGGACTGGTTTCATGGAAGACAATTTTTCCACAGATGGGGGGGATGGGGGGGATGGTTCATGCAGTAATGCGAGCGATGGGGAGTGGCAGATGAAGCTTTGCTCACTCACCCACCACTCACCTCCTGCTGTGCGGCCTGGTTCCTAACAGGCTGCAGACTGCTACTGGTCCGTGGCCTAGGGGTTGGAGCCCCCTGCTCTAAAGTACATGTAGGAAATATATGAAAACATTTTCAATCTTTGTATGGAAGGGAGAGATGTGCCAAGGACACTAGACACCTGGTACCATGCAGAACAGTCCAACAAAACAAATAATTGCTTCATGCTTGCACAGCTTTTGAAAAGTAGGTGACAACCTGTTTATAATTATGTGAACTTAGGACCTTAGCTCCATTTTACATATAAATGCAAAGTAGTATTTTTTTCACATTTTAAATATACAAGAATTTTCCAAGAAAGCAACTAGCATGCAAATAAATTAAAGGGAAAAATTGTACTTTTTTATTCAGAACTTTACCAAAAGTTGTTAAGCACAAAGGAAAACACCATTACTGTAAGCAATACAGCTCATGACACTTTAATCATTAATACCACATTCCTGCACTAGTCAGCCTTTATAGCAGTCTGTTCCTGGTGATTCCAGGCACAGGTACTGCATTTATCATGAGCATTATATAGCCTGCTTATTTATATATTGGATAATGAATTACTAGTGATCAATATAGAAATTATTTTACAATAAATTTTCCTTTCAATACATTCTTTATTCAGCAATTTTTTGAAGTTATATATAGATAAGTTACATTATTGGTAAATTTCCTTTGAGGATGGTAATGGGAATATTATAAAATATATTTTACAAAAAGGGCTGTTTGATCTTATAGGGTTGAAACCTATACAATACATAGGGAAAGGAGTTTTTAAAAGGGATGACGTATACATATTGAGAGAGTAAGGTGGTATGTACAAGTGATGGAAAGATGGTTTTACATGTAAATGTTCCTATCCTTTCATGTTTCTATTCTGAGACTTTGGCCAACTTGGGTCCAAAGAAATGGATCAGCTATAATTGTAGGACCAAACCACTGAAGGGTTTTCCTTCACAATTGGAAACCAAATACAAGACTGACTCCAATCCAGGATAATTGAAGAAAGAGAAAAAAAAAAAAGAAATCAGTATAAAGGCATGTGCATACCAGTGTGGGGAGGGAATGAGGGAAGAGAGTACCAACTAGGACAAGATATGATTAGCTGATTAGTTCCTATTCCACTCAGCGTAATAACGGCCAAATATTTAACTGGTCTATCCACTTGTATTTTTTCAAGTTAAGTATCAAAACCAAAGGAAAAATGAATTATCACAGCTGGCAAAAATACAGAAAGATATTTTTTTTAAATCAAAACGTGAAGTAAAACTAGAGAGAAAATACAGAGCAAATAAGGAACTTTGTCCCAAGGTATGGAAACATCAACAAAACTATTCTGGTTATAGCTGACCTTTACTGGGTAAAACCTGGACAAACAGGACAAACTCCTTCAAAAGAAAAGTCTTCAAAGGGTCAAATCCCATGGTGTTCACAGACCGGGCAGGCTGCTACAGGGCAGGAAGAGTCTATTACACAGAGAAAAGCAGTAGGACCACAATTATCTTTGAAGAGCTTTTGGGCAATTGTTAAGCCCTGCAGTGCCAGTTTTCTGTGCTAAGGCAGGAAGGGATACAACCCCACTTTTGCTCAATAGTTGCCTTGTTTAGTAACTTCCTTTAAGAGAGATGCCTTATCTTTTCAGACTTTTTCTGGGGGGGCACTCCATGCAGCATGCGGGAACTTAGTTCCCTGACCAGGGATCGAACCCATGTCTCCTGCAGTGGAAGCGCAGAGTCTTAATCACTGGACTGCCAGGGAAGTCCCTATCTTTTCAGATTTTTATAAAATATTTTCCAATTCTATTTCTACCTTTATCTCAGGAAATACCAAGTGAATAAGAAACTCGTGTTGTCGCCCTAAAATAGCAAACTCTCTGTACAATTTTTTAATACGGTGATAGAGAGTATTCTATTTTCTTTGTTGGAAAATTTCCAACTGTTACCACTCAAGTTCTTTCCACTGATAGTCCGCAAATATGCAACACATGAAGAACTTATCATAACTATGGCCAAGAGAGTCAATGCTTTGGACAGTCTCATGGAGAAAGTCTTACTAGAAGTACTGGTAGACTACATTTAGAAAATTATTTCTCCCAGACAGATACTTTAGAGAGGACAAAACTCTAAAACAAAGCCAAAACAAAGCCATTATAATTTATATATTCTCAGGGATTATTCTTAATTTTGTACAAAACCACAATTACCAGTATGTGAGTTCCAACTCCTACATATTATTGTAGGCTTATTTTTCATTGCCATTATAAGTTTGTGATAGAAATGTTCTGATTTCCCTTGGCGGAGTTGGCTTTACCAAAATAAAGAAATTATCTGTGAACTCAAATAAGAGAACGGATGTACCAACCACTTATTTTCTAGGCTTCGAGTTACCCTGGATAGTGGCTAAAGCTTAATTTATCCATGTTCCTGAAGCCTAATTTGTTTAACATGACCCAGTGGTATTACCAAAGCATTTTCCATACTAAGTAATAAAAATTCAGTCTGATGACCTAGTCAGTTTTATTTATTTATTTATTTTTTTTTGGGGGGGGGTTATGGCAACCAATTTGGCACTTACACTTTTTCCCACTGTATCTAAAATTCCACTGAAATGACAGAAAGTATTCAGGTGCTAAAAGAATAAAATTATAATCAGCATGGAAAACAAGAATGAGAACAAGCAGAAGGACCAGGATATTTGTGGAAATGCTGAAAGATAGAGATGGGATCTGGTTGATAAAGAACACAGAGGAGGGAATTCCCTGGCGGTCCCGTGGTTAGGACCCCATGCTCTCTCTGCCAAGGGCCCGGGTTTAGTGCCTGGTTGGGGAACTAAGATCCCACAACCCATGCGGTGTGGCCAAAAACAAACAAACAAACAAATAGAGGGGAGATGAAACACAACTACAAACACAAGGAGTAATCGGAAACTTCACAGAAGTCTCACACCTTTAGCTGACAAGTAGTATACTGCAGTTGTGCTGGGTGTTGGGATACTCAGAGGATGTATAATGGGAGAAGTGAGCTCATACAGGACCTGAGGATTGGTTGGGGTCCTTTAGAAAGCTCCCCAAGGAAGAAACATTAAACTCTGACCTGAAGGATGAAAAGGAGTCTAAGAATACTCCAGTGTCTTTAAAGAAGATTGGTATCACTGGAATTTAGAGAGGGAGGTGGAGATGGGCAGAAAATCAGAGGGAAGGCCAGCAAAAGGTAGGGCTCTGTAGCGCATGTTAAGTACTGAAACATTTGCTTTATAGTAATAGACAGCTACTAAAGAGTTGTATGCAACAGTCGAATAAATTTTGTAAAAACATTTATTCTATTTGCCATATTGAAAATGGAGTGCAGGGAGTTAAGGGTGGATGTATAAAGTACAGTAGGATAGACAAAGGGAGACTTGGCGCACAAATGAACATCACTGGACTTCATATAAAAAGGTTTATTCCCTTCAAATGTCTTTTCTACTCCCAATCAACTAGCCTAGTCTCCACCACCAGGATTACTGAAGTGGCCTCCAAACTGATTTCCTTAATCCTCATCTCCAGCCCACTCCAACATCATCCATCATGGTACAAGCAAACAATTTTTCCTAATCATCATTTTTTCCACCTCATTTCTCTGTTTAAAAATTGATCGTGTCTTCATATTACTTATAGATGGGGTTTGAGAGGATTAAAAAACAAATTTATTTTCCTCACTCAGGTGCATAATTAAATAAGTCATAGACACAGGGAGTCAGACAGATACAGATGAAAATATCTCCTTTATCAATGAGAAAGCTGATATCAGTGAGCATGGCCTAAGCCTTCTTGCTATGTATGCTTGGTGATAATTTACCTAGTGACATCCATTAAATAACAGCTGACCTTTTCCCATGTCAGATACCTCTATACAATTTACACGATGGAGAGACAGAGCCCCAAAGTAAAAGGTGCTGAGCCACACATACTCAATTCCTCCTCCAAAAATTCCAGCCAGACAGTTCACTCCTGCTTTTTTTTTTTTTTTTTCTTTTTGGCCACACCACGCAGCATGTGGGATCTTAGTTCCCCGACCAGTGATTGAACCCATGCCCCCTGCAGTGGAAGCACGGAGTCCTAACCACTTGACCGCCAGGGAATTCCCCACTCCTGCTAAGAAGTGGAGTGAATGAAGAGATAGGGTAAAAGGGCAGTAATATTCCACTAGTATAGTTCCCTCCACAATTGGATAGCTGAAGCAAGACGAAAAGAGGGCCCATATATTATATACATTATAATGTACGTAACTGCATATACATTAAACTATTCTGTCTGATTTTTGATATTCCGTATAGTTTGCTAATTATAATTTATTTCTATTTCTCAGCATAAGCACCCTGTTTCTGTCATTTTTCTTGTGCTGTCCATATTATTTGCTTCCTGTCCTTTAACTCTGTTATTAAAATTGACTGATGATTATCCAATCACTCTTTTCTCAAGCCAAGGTTAAGGTAAGCATTATTATCTGAATGTGTTTGCAGAAATTTTAATTTTATGTGGCTCATAATCATAGGCACATTCACTGATATGTTTATTTATCTCTAAATGAGGTTTAGGTATTATGAAATATCCTATCTCTGATACTGAATTTCTAGATAATGAGCACTGTACTAGAAAGCTATACTGATAACAACCTTACTAAGATTAATTCTCCAAGCATTTACAGCAAGGGTAATACAAAATCTCAGATATCAACACATGACATTTTTAGAAACATTTTATAAGTAAATCAATTACAATGGATTACTTTTATTATTATCGTTAAATGTTTCAAAATACCATACTATTCCTAAGAACTATAAAATGTTGCAGTAACCTATGAAATTAATGTTTCAATGATTTCTCAATCATTGGAAAATAATGCATATATATGTTATATATGTATATATAGTTATATATGTATATATTAGTGTGAATGTGTCTGTGTGTGTGTGTGTAGAGAGAGAGAGATAATTTCCTCAATACATGTCCCCCAAAGCAAAAAAACAAACCAAAAAACCAGAAAAAAATGCAGAAAAGGAATCATTTAACAATTTCTGAGATGTTTTCAGGTACTGATATGATAAATCTTAATGAATTCAGCCTACCATTAGTGGACCCAGAATTGATTAAAAGCAGTTAAAGAGGATAAATATTTTTTAAATGTCATGAACAGAAAGCGGACTGTTTTGTTGATCACTCTTCAATTAAAAATATTCATGGTAAGGCAGAAATTTTATTTCCTCTCATAGGAAAGATAAATTGTCATTATGTCTCTATAACATGTTTCACCCTGGCACCAAGGCACTAAACATCAACTACCATTAATAACGATTGATTTTATAATTAAAGTAGCTAACTGATAAGAAATAGTGACTTTTTACAGATATTTGAATATGAAACTGGGTTCTCCCCACCCTATTAAAATATCTAGTGGAAATTAGTATAGGTCCTTTCTCATTCATTCCAGGAAGAGTGGGAGGACTGTCAATAATACATTTGTTGGAATTCAGTATTTGTTAAATTAAATAATTTTTATTACATCTGCACATTAAAATTTTAAATTATATAGCAGTAGAAAGATTACTGAGAATATTCACAATGTACACAGTAAAACACTCTTCTCATGAAAAAGTTAATTTGGGTACTTCTGTCAGGATAAAATGGCTTAGATCCATTTCTCCCTGCTACTTCCCACTAACATTACATTCAGTTCTGGTAATAATGCAAGAAGCAACCAAGGTGGTAAAAAGAAGATGAGGGAGGTTCGGGATGCTGGGACTGGAGAAGCAACGGAGTGACCTGCATCGCCTTACCCAATAGAGTAAGGTGGCCCAGACTCGGCATTTCACAACCCCCAACTAGCATTAGAAGGCAGCCCAGACAGGCTCATTCTTCCCTCAGATGCAACAGGAGTCCCTGAGACATCAGGCAAGCCTGACTCCATCTTGGACACAGTGGGCAGATACAAACCCGATACCCGCCAATAATAGTGACCAGGGGAAGTGCTCTCCAGCCCTGTTGGGCTTGCATTTCCTCACATCTACAGATACCAACACATGTGATAAAGCTGCACAGAATTAAATATATGCATACATACACACAAGCACACACATAAACACATATAAGTAAGCACTCAGAAAATCTGAATAGAATTGGTGGATTGTATCAATGTCAACATTCTGGCTGTGACATTGTACAACTGTTTCGCAAGATGTTACCATTGGGGGGAACTGAGTAAAGTGTACACAGGGTCTCCCTGGGTTATTTCTTATAACTCACGTGTATCTATAATTATCTTAGTAAAAATATCAATTTTTTAAAAAGTCAATTTTGATTTTCCCCTCTATATTTGAATTTCACTGGATGTTGTATTTATTTTACTCACTAAATAATTGAAAATCAGCCCACTTCGTGTTTACTCAAAGCTAGTTAAACTCAGAGCAATATTATTTTAAAGGAACTCTGCATGATATGACCTTATCAGCCATTTACGAACCTATTTGAATAGACATTACGTACATGATCTGATCTTTGAGGCATCTTTTCTGCCTAAAGCTCTTTTTTTTTTTCTCCAATTTTTTTTTTTTTTTTTCTTTTTGCTGTATGCGGGCCTCTCACTGTTGTGGCCTCTCCCGTTGCGGAGCACAGGCTCCGGATGCGCAGGCCCAGCGGCCATGGCTCACGGGCCCAGCCGCTCCGCGGCATATGGGATCCTCCCAGACCGGGGCACGAACCCGTATCCCCTGCATCGGCAGGCGGACTCTCAACCACTGCGCCACCAGGGAGGCCCTTCCTCCAATTTTAAACTGGAAGTATTCCTTCCCTGACAGCTCAAGAAAATTTCAAGTTATTAAATAGGATGGTTCTGAGTCATAATTGATCACTAGAGGCCCACAGGCAGTGTGACTGTGGGCAACTTACTTAATCTCTGTGCTTTAGTTTCCCTGTGTATAAGAACTGAAGTAACAGTAGATCCTACTTCCTAGGGTGGTTATGTGCTAAAATATGTGAAACCCTTAGTTCAGTGCCAGGCATACGGTAAGCACTTCAGTAAATATTAACTATTATTTCTACTCATAAAACAAATCATTCTTCACTAGAATTTGTATGACTAAAGGAGGTAGCACTTTAAATCTACTTTAACATAAGGGGCTGCTTCTCACTGGAAACCTTTTAGGTACTGCTTGTATCACCCTTGTTAGCAGTTATGCAGTGTACGGCTTGAATAATTAACTTCTGGATAAAGAAACATCCTTCCCCTTTCCTTTACTAGCTTTTTAATAGCATAGCTTCAGGTCTTCCACCGAAAACATTAGAACTGTCACTTAATTTTCAACCTCCCAGTATTTAATTGCAAGGTGTGCAATATAATTAAAAAGGTACCCATAGGGCAACTAATTCTGAAAACTAGTGATAAGTGACTGAAGGAAGTATGCTTAATTTCATTTTCATGCTTTAACAGTTCCCATCTTACACTGATAAAGAAATCCTAAGCTCCACATCTGCATAAGAAGATATTCTTACAATGTACATGTGGCTATACAAAATGCTTATGTGTATATGCTTTAGTGTGTATGCACACATGGTCAGCTATAAAAAATATAGATAATTTGGATAATTTTAGGGCCTTACATAATGTGACTCACATATACATAATTATGGTGTTCCCCCCTCCCCGAGAGCAAGACAGCATTTCCTAATTTTTTTGACATTAGATGTGTTTTATTGTTTACAATGTACTCTATAACTCAACCAAATTTTGATTAAAAGGGAAAATGATTAAAAGTACTAATTGCTACAACTAATAGTTTGGTATAGTTTTATTTTATTGCCATAAATGATGGCATTCATTCCTGCATGCCTACCATAACACATGAATCTATTTATAATAGGAAAACATATTAGAATCCAAAGTTTACTCCTGAAGAATCTTAACAAATTTCTAGCATCTTTGGCAAATATCAGGAAAATTCACAATTTCTATTATACTCTTCTGATTTAAGTTGAGGAAATAATTTTAAAGATAAAGGACAGCCAAGGGAGATGAGCTCCAGCCAGTAACTGTGGAAAAACCAGAGTAGTCATAGTCGTGAAGTTGCCAACACCACAGCTGGGGGACTTGCCAAGAAAGGCAGATGCCAAAGCAAGAAAAATAGCTGTTTCTGATTGATTGTTGAAACCTACAAAGGTCAAACACTTCATGTTGGACCTGACTACAGAACTGTCTTCTCCCCAAAAGGCATCACTTATTTGCTTTACATTATTGAAGGTGTTAGAAATGTAAAAATAATATTGTTATATATAAGTATAAAAATATGCCCAAGGGGGACTTCCCTGGTGGTCCAGTGGGTAAGACTCCATGCTCCCAATGCAGGGGGCCCAGGTTCAATCCCTGGTCAGGGAACTAAATCCCGCATGCATGCTGCAACTAAGAGCTTGCGTACCGCAACTAAAAGATCCCGCATGCTGCAACGAAGATTCTGCGTGCCACAAATAAGACCCAGCACAGCCAAAGTAAATAAATAAATATTAAAAAAAAAAGTCCAAGGAACATCTAGCTTTCCTTTAGCAAACAATAAAAAAGAAACTCTAAAGTATTATAGCTTTTATAAATTGTAACTTTCCTTTTCCATGACTCACTTTCTCTATCTGTAAAATGGAAATAATGTAGCATCCCAGTGTTATTATAAGGGAAAAAGTGAAATAATAGATGTGATATACTGAGCATAACGCCAAACACTTAGCACTCATCAAACACAGGAATAACGATTGTTATGCTTATGAACATTTCTATAATCATACCCAGTTGATTAAACTTATATTATTATACTCTTAATATTTGTATTATTACACCAAGTTAGACAAATCAAAACTATTTTTTAAAGCTTGTCCACAAGTAACTGTATCATTTTTGTTTAACATGAATCAGTTATTTGGAAATTTATTTTATGTAAATATGTCATAAATAAAATACTATTACCTTTTAATTTATTTTTTCAGTGATCTTAGAAATTTAAAGGTTAAGAAATAATTTTCAAAGAAAAAAAATCACAGCATCATTTTCTAGAGCTCTCTAGGTGAGGATTAACTGTGCTAATGGCCAGATCAAGTTGTGCACACACTACACATTACACTCAATTCAAATTTTAAAACAACTCAAACATAGGGGAATTTCATTTTAGTCCTTATGGTATCAAAATATCTGGGTTTTTTTAAAAAAAGAAATAAAATAACCAACCCTCCAGGTGCTTTTCTCAGTTTTCAGTTAATTTGTGTCATCAGAATTGAGACTAACAATTAAAAACCTGTGATTAATATTAGTGAATCACATTTCAAAAAGAAAAGAATAGCAGCCATTACTTCAAATGGCTGAATGATAGGGATTCCAGTTTAAAAAAAAAATGTCTTCTATTAATATCTTATTTCCGTGAACTCAGAGTTTGTCTACATTTCTTATAAAGTACATTTGTCCCTTCAGTATCAGTGAACTAGCTGAAAACCCACAGGAAACAGGAATGCATTCTATAGCAACCCCTCCTTTCTGCTGTAAAGATTATGAGGTAGATGTTTCTGAAATGTCTAACATTTCTGTGAAAAACTAGCAGCATAATATAGATCTGGTAGCAGGATACTCAAAGCTGCTTCTGATGTCTTTCTGTCTATTAGTCAGGAACGCATGACAATTTCAGGTCAGCGATCCCCTATGTCCAAAAAACACAGGACCTAAGGCTCAGGATGATTTTTTATGTTTTGCTCCATTTGAATTACACAGGCAAAACCAATGATACAAATGAGGCCTTATATGACCTGACATCCGCACGCCTAATCTAGCAGAACCTTGACATCAATGATACAGTCAGATGAAGCAAAAGGTTCCTACAATGCCCATGTCAACGTCAGATTGAGTAGAAGCTCCCCACTTAGCATTCTCACTTGAGTGCTTTGCAGTCCTGGCATGTCACCTAACTGGCTGGTGCTTCCTAATAGGCCCTGCACCAGTTCTGACTGATGTGTGAGTGTGCAAACATTACCAGCATTCAGAAGCCAGATGGCCCACACACCAAGCATAGCAGCCAGACAACACACAGGCAGATTCAGCACACTGTTGGAGAGTTTTATTTCTGGTGATTCCTCGCCACACGAAAGTACACATATTCTTATTTACTTGATTTCATTCCATATTAACCCACAATGATGTCTCCCTCTGTTGTTGCAGTGCCACATTCTAATTAAAGGAGCAAATTATTTTTTCCTTTCAATTTAACATGAAACAAAGACCTTTAAGATCAACCTGATTCTACCCTGCTATTTTTGGAGGCTGTCATGTGCTCTCTCAAGTCACAGATGAACAAAATCTCTTCACTGCTTCTACAGGATAAAGCAGTCATTTATTTCTTTCACCTCACTTAAATGGATTCTTTAAAACATAAGCCCTAACTTTTTTTTTTAACATCTTTATTGGAGTATAATTGCTTTACAATGGTGTGTCAGTTTCTGCTTTATAACAAAGTGAATCAGTTATACGTATACATATGTTCCCATATATCCTCCCTCTTGCATCTCCCTCCCTCCCACCCTCCCTATCCCACCCCTCTAGGTGGTCACAAAGCACCGAGCTGATCTCCCTGTGCTATGTGGCTGCTTCCCACTAGCTATCTATTTTACATTTGGTAGTGTATATATGTCCATGCCACTCTCTCACTTCGTCCCAGCTTCCCCTTCCCCCTCCCCCTGTCCTCAAGCCCATTCTCCAGTAGGTCTGCGTCTTTAAAGCCCTAACTTTTTTTTTTTTTTGCGGTACGCGGGCCTCTCACTGCTGTGGCCTCTCCCATGGCAGAGCACAGGCTCCGGACGCGCAGGCTCAGCAGCCATGGCTCAAGGGCCCAGCCGCTCCGCGGCATGTGGGATCTTCCCAGACCAGGGCAGGAACCCATGTCCCCTGCATCGGCAGGCAGACTCTCAACCACTGTGCCACCAGGGAAGCCCCCTAAAGCCCTAACTTTTGAAATGAGGGTCCAGAAGAAGGCACACCTTCCCAAATCTGCATGAATAGTTCCTACATGTATCAGCCACACAAGAAAATGATACATTCACAAAACAATGCAATATCACCTATATTATTCCTCATAATAAAAAATTAAAGTCAGTTAATATTGGTCTTCTCTCCTCACACATGTAAAACACCATGCATGCACATGCTTTTGTGTGTGTGTGCGTGTGTGTAAGCACAATGAATGGAGATTTCCATTGGAACTGCTGTGGTAAGAAAACACTGAACCCACAAATAAGAAAATCAGTACTTCTCAGTATTAATTATTTATGAGTTAAAAGAATATGACAGCTACCGAAATTCTTTCTTGAATCTGAGTCAGCTGTGCACATGTGTTTCTGACTTTATTCACTAAGATGAGCAGCCTTCTAGAAAACACTAAAATAGAACCTTCAAAAGCACCAGTTCAAGATCTTAAGATCTGATGGAAGTTTGGAGACCTGTTCAAAGCAGTCTCAGGAATTTCTTGGGAATTTTCTTACCATATTGATGTCTTAAATTGCAAAAAAAAAAAAAAAAAAAGAAAAAAACTTAGTACATTTGACAAAATAGGAAGCTTCCTTCCTGAACTTAAAACAAATAGCTCTCTACTGGATCCATTCTGAGCACATCACTCCAGGCTGTCAGGTCAGCCACACTGCTCAGAGGTTCCCTTGGGAATAAGCTAATTTTGGAATCACTTTATAGCTTGGATACTTTCAGCATGAGGTATTGATATCCTTGTAGAGGCTAGATTACATAACATATAAAAAGAGAGCTCATGTTTTACTGAAGTGCACGTGCTACACAAATTGTGTAGTATGACCGTGTATGTATTAAGAATTTTAATTACTTCTATAAGGAGAAGCAAATATTCATGTTTCATATTTCATCTTGACCAATAGTTTTGATTTGCTTAGAAACCAAAAACTACCTTTTGCAATAAACCAGTGTTCCAACAGCAATAAATTTCACAATGAACAATGTTTAAACTGATCATCTAAAATAAAATTTAAAAAAAGGATGGTCATTGAAGGTCAAAGACAGTCTGCATGAAAAAATCCATGAGGGCACCATAAAATGTAGTTTAAATCAAATTGTTATATATTAGAAAATCTTTAATGTCAATTCTGCTATAATTCAAGAAGAAAATAATGAAGAGGAATAAAGAAAAGAGTAAAGTGAAACCAAATGTGTCATCACATAAAACAACATACACCAGGATAGGGTGCTATAAAGTTTTATTTCTACAGCTTTGAAAGAAGCTGAAAATTCACTTGTGACTCTCCAGCTCATGAGTAATGTGGTCATTTCAAACTTATGGCAATAAAAACTTTACAGCACCCCAGTTCAGAACATATGTCAAACAGAGAACAACGTAAAAATCAAAATGAAATGTGACAAAACACTGCAAAACACCTCTCATCTGACACGACTATTCTGTTTTGGTCTGGGATTCAGCAGCCGCTTTCATTTTGGAATTTCTATCTCAAAATCATGGAGCAACTTGAAGGACCACTATGATTAACATCAAAGTAAATGTGGAAAAAATAATTTCTTTGATCACGATGGTGCTAACTATATGTATTTCAGAAAATGTCCTAACTGTTGCAAAACTAAGAAGAGAAACATAATTCCTGCAGCTAAATACTAATCTGTTCAACCTTCACACAAAAACAATGAAGACAAGCCATTTTCTTTCACAAAAATTTTAGAGAAAATGGCATGTCTTTACAGTGAGAGCTCAATGTTTTCAAAGGCTGTAATTATATTTTAAAGGAATATGTTATTTTTATTATCATGGAATTGTTGATATTCATTCTGGGAGGTCATATTTTTCTACTTAGATTTTTGCCTGTTGATGAAAAGTATTTTATGTAAATAGTGTTGGATTAGACTTTAGTTTATTAGTATTAATTAGTTATATTTTGCCACTTGGACAACTTGCATAACTTCGGTGCTATTCTAATTCCCACTCCATTTTCCTAGCTGTAGGGCCAGAATCTAAATAATCCTATTATTAATAGTTGTCTAATTTTTAGCTATTCTATTTCATAGCCTAGAGGTTTCACAGCTCTGTATGAAAATAAGAAAAGCTGTCATTGATTAATATATATTTGTTTTTATATTAACTGGGTAACTGCAATGTTACTACACACAGTCATCTAACTCCTTGATTGATGACCATATTGCCACACATGGAAACATCAAAATGCCAAATAAAAAGCAATAATCATATAGCTTATTTCCAAGTGTTGTTTAAATTGTTTGGGGATTTCTTCTTTGCCTATAGGACAGACTTAAGAGATTTCAAGGTAGTTGTTTTCCTTTCAATCAAACTTTTAGGGGATTATAAATTATCTTCCTATAGACCATGCTCACAAGCCTAGTTATAGTGTACCACCTCTGAAAAAACAATTAGCACTTTTTCTACTGAAATAATGATAGAAGAAAAAAAAAAGCTAAAAAATTCCGAGAGACACCCTTACCAACAGAGTACAATGAAATTCATCAGTCACTGATAACATCCGGAAATGAATCCACTGTTTCCCCCAAATCCCTTTCCCCTCTAAAGAGGAGAGGAGTTAGCTGTCACCCACAAGTGTCAATCCAAAATAATGAGAGTAATTTAGGAGAAGTTATTAAATGGTTTGTTTTAAAATTTCCAGATACTATAATATGCCATCATTACAAACATTGTTACTCTTAGAAGGTAAACCCTCCAAAACAGTCATTTCACATGAGATGATTCACAATTACAACCATATGAACTGTGATCAAAGCATATCACTTGGATCCATGTTCAGTACTACTCAGTATATATATGCCTATTACCTAGAGAGTTTAGTGCTACATATACATAGGGAAAAGGTACTCAGTCAGTGCAGCTCCAGTTTAAAACAGTGTCTAAAAAGTGTTCATAAAAGGTTTGTATCTAACAAAGAAAAACATTATATCCCTGTTCCTGACACCCACAACGGTAATGGTAATAGAAGGATAACAAGAACATACATCTTGAACCTGTAAGCCAAGTTTCATCCTAGAAGAGGGTAGAACATGGCATCCCGTACTATGTCTGGCAACCATAATTTGAGACCATTTTGGAGACTGTGCACCACAGTGATATTATCCTTAATTTGTTAAAATTCATTTTGCATCTAATTATAATCATAATTATAAAAATGTGAAGGTGTACAAAAATAGTACCTCTCTTCTCATTTTTCTCATTTAAAAATTATTGTATCTTATCCAAAATTTGTTTTTCTTTGCAAATTGTAAATATTTCAGTTTAGATTTCATGTTTTTCCTTAGAAAAAAATCAAAGGTCTCCATTAAATTAAAACGTGGGCTAATTTTCCCTACACGTTGAGATGAAAGCAGATATTTTAGAAGATAATCACTATATGCTAAATAATTACAAATAACTTTTAATAACTAAAGTTGGCAACATTAAAAAGAGCAAAACCAGCAATGTCCATTGGAAACTTCTGTGACAATGAAAATGTTCTACACTTGCATCATCCAATAAGACTGCCACTAGAAACACATGGCTGTTGCACACTTGAAGTGTGCCCAGTGCAATGGAGGAAACACATATTTTATTTTATTTTCACTAATATAAATTTAAATTGCCATATGTGCCTTGTGGCTAATGAATCAGGCAGCACAAGTTTAGGCATTAATTACTTAAAAACGTATACATTTATCCCTACATAACTTCATACACACATGCAGGGTTATATGTGCACAGACATATACATAAATGGATGCAATCTTATAGCTATTTAAAAATCAGTATCAAAACTTTCTCTAAATAAAATACACCACAGATTCTTGCTTCATTTCAGTGAATGTGAAGAACTCAGAGATTTATTAAGATAGATTTGATCAAAAATATCTTCCATATCAAATGCAACTACTTAGCCATTTCTGCAAAACCAGAGATATTTTTCCTCAAAATGAACTTGAAAAACAACTTAATCCTCTGTTTCATTTACCATTTCACTGCTTGCAGTTGCTTATTGTGAGTGCTCCTAATTTTTTTCTTCTTGGAAATTTTGCAAGACTCTTATGCTAGTATATGGCTTGCATTTTGTCATTCCTTTGAAATTCAAATTGATTTTTACTGTTCAATATATTTATTTACATTAAAAAATGTGTACTTAATAATTTGGAAGAAATAATCACAGGTTCTGGAATGATTCCATCTAGTAAAGACCTTTTATCAATAGTAACATCTATTTGATATAGATCCTTGATCTGATAGAAATCTAATTTATTTAAGCATTTTTAATCAAGCAGCAATAATGCCAATGGATTGGTCAAAGTATACATTGTTTTAGTAATGAAAGATAAGTGGACAAACCTTCAAGATGGCAGAGGAGTAAGACATGGAGATCACTTTCCTCCCCATAAATACATCAGAAATACATCTACATCTGGAACAACTCCTACAGAACATCTATTGAACACTGGCAGAAGACCTCAGACTTCCCAAAAGGCAAGAAAATCCCCATGTACCTGGGTAGGGCAAAAGAATAAGGAAAAAACAGAGACAAAAGAATAGGGACAGGACCCGAACCTCTGGGAGGGAGCTGTGAAGGAGAAAAAGTTTCCACACACTAGGGAGCCCCTTCACTGGCAGGGACGGGGGTGGGTGGGCTGGGGGTAGTTGTGGAGCCATGAAGGAGAGCGCAGCAACAGGGATGAAGAGGGCAAAGTGGAGAGATTCCCGCACAGAGGGTCGGTGAGCACAGAGGGTCGGTGCCAACCAGCAGTCACCAGCCCAAGAGGCTTGTCTGCTCACCTGCCGGGGCGGGCGGGGGCTGGGAGCTGAGGCTTGGGCTTCGGAGTTCAGATTCCAGGGAGAGGACTGGGGTTGGCTGTCTGAACACAGCCTGAAGGGGGCTAGTGCGCCACAGCTAGTCGGGAGGGAGTCCGGGAAAAAGTCTGGACCTGCCAGAGAGGCAAGAGACCTTTCTTTTGGGGTGCATGAGGAGAGGGGATTCCTTCCCAACGTGCCCACAGAAGGCAGAGCACTGCCTAAACAAGCTCCTGAGACGGGCACGAGCTGCGGGTATCAGCTCGGACCCCAGAGACGGGCATGAACTGCTAATGCTGCTGCAGCAGCCCCCAAGAACCCTGTGTGCAAGCACAGGTGACTATCCACACACACCCCCAGGAGCCTGTGTAGAATGCCACTGCCAGGGTCCTGTGATCCAGGGACAAGTTCCTTGGGAAAACACATGTCGCGCCTCAGGCTGTTGCAACATCACGCTGGCCTCTGATGCTGCAGGCTTGCCCTGCATTCCAATTATGACTACCATACCCCTCCCTCCCCCAAGCCTGAGTGACCAAGAGAGCCCTTATCAGCTGCTGCTTTCACCCCCTCCTGTCTGGGTGGGTAACAGATGCCTGAGGGCAACATACACACAGAGGCAGGGCCAAAGACAAAGCTGAACCCCAGGAGCTGTGTGAACAAAGAAGAGAAAGGGATATTTCTCTGTGCAGCCTCAGGAGCAACAGATTAAATCCCCACAATCAACTTGATAAACCCTGCATCTGGAGAATACCTGAAGAGGCAACAAAACTTCCCAAAATTGAGGTGGAGGACTTTGGGAACAACTGTAGACTTGGGGTTTGCTTTCTGCATCTATTTTTTTCTGGTTTTATGTTTATCTTAGTTTAGTATTTAGTGCTTATTATCATTGGTGGATTTGTTTATTGGTTTGGTTGCTCTCTTCCTTTTTTTTCCTATATATATATATATTTTTTCTTCTTTTTCTCTTTTTGTGAGAGTGTATGTGTATGCTTCTTTGTGTGACTGTGTCTGTACAGGTTTGCTTTTACCATTTGGCCTAGGGTTCTGTCTGTCTGTTTTTTTGTTTCTGTTTTTTTCTTTCTTTCCTTTTTTCTGAGCTGTGTGGCTGGCAGGGTCTTGGCGCTCTGGCCGCGGGGTATCAGACCTGAGCCTCCGAGGTAGGAGGGCCAAGTCCAGGATACTGGACCACCAGAAAGCTCCTGGCCCCCCGTAATACCAACTGGCGAGAGCTCTTGCAGAGATCTTCATCTCAACACTAAGACCCAGGTCCACCCAATGGCCAGCAAGCTTCAGGGCTGGACGCCCCATGTCAAACAACTAGCAAGACAGAAACACAACCCCACCAATTAGCAGAGAGGCTGCCTAAAATCATAATAAGGTCACAGACACTCAAAAACACACCACCAGACATGGCCCTGCCCACCAGTAGAACAAGAACAGCCCCAGCCACCAGAACACAGGCACCAGTCCCCTCCACCAGGAAGCCTACACAACCCACTGAACCAACCTCACCCACTGGGGGAAGACACCAAAAACAACGGGAACTATGAAGCTGCAGCCTGTGAAAAGGAGACCCCCAAACATGGTAATTTAAGCAAGAGGAGAAGACAGAGAAACACAGCAGACGAAAGAGCAAGGTAAAAACCCACCAGACCAAACAAATGAAGAGGAAATAGGTAGTCTACCTGAAAAAGAATTCAGAATAATGATAGTATAGATGACCCAAAATCTTGGAAGCAGAATGGAGAAAATACAAGAAACGTTTAACAAGGACCTAGAAGAACTAAAGAGCAAACAAACAATGATGGACAACACAATAAATGAAATAAAAAATTCCCTAGAAGGAATCAATAGCAGAATAACTGAGGCAGAAGAACGGATAAGTGACCTGGAAGATAAAATAGTGGAAATAACTGCTGCAGAGCGGAATAAAGAAAAAAGAATGAAAAGAACTGAGGACAGTCTCAGAGACCTCTGGGACAACATTAAATGCACCAACATTCGAATTATAGGAGTCTCAGAAGAAAAAGAGAAAAAGAAAAGATCTGAGAAAATATTTGAAGAGATTATAGGTGAAAACTTCCCTAACATGGGAAAGGAAATAGTCATTCAAGTCCAGGAACTGTAGAGAGTCCCACACAGGATAAATCCAAGGAGAAACACACAAAGACACATATTAATCAAACTGTCAAAAACTGAATTCCAAGAAAAAATATTAAAAGCCGCAAGGGGGCTTCCCTGGTGGCAGAGTGGTTGAGAGTCCACCTGCCGATGCAGGGGACACAGGTTCGTGCCCTGGTCCAGGAAGATCCCACATGCTGCGGAGTGGCTGGGCCCGTGAACCATGGCCACTGAGCCTGCGCGTCCGGATCCTGTGCTCCGCAATGGGAGAGGCGACAACAGTGAGAGGCCCACATACCACACACACAAAAAAAAGCCACAAGGGAAATACAACAAATAACATACAAGGGAAACCCCATAAGGTTAACAACTGATCTTTCAGCAGAAACTCTGCAAGCTAGAAGGGAGTGGCAGGACATATTTAAAGTGATGAAAGGGAAAAACGTACAACCAAGATTGCTCTACCCACCAGGATCTCATTCAGATTCGACAGAGAAATTAAAACCTTTACAGGCAAGCAAAAGTCAAGAGAATTCAGCACCACTAAACCAGATTTACAACGAGTGCTAAAGGAACTTCTCTAGGCAGGAAACACAAGACAAGGAAAAGACTTACAATAACAAACCCAAAACAATTAAGAAAATGGTAATAGGAACGTACATATCGATAATGACCTTAAATGTAAAAGGATTAAATGCACGAACCAAAAGACACAGGCTCGCTGAAAGGACACAGAAAGAAAACCCATATATATGCTGCCTACAAGGGACCCACTTCAGACCTGGGGACACATACAGACTGAAAGTGAGGGGATAGAAGAAGATATTCCATGCAAATGGAAATCAAAAGAAAGCTGGAGTAGCAATACTCATATCAGACAAAATAGACTTTAAAATAAAGAATGTTACAAGAGACAAGGAAGGACACTACATAATGATCAAGGGATCAATCCAAGAAGAAGATATAACAATTGTAAATATTTATAAACCCAATACAGGAGCACCTCAATATATAAGGCAAATGCTAACAGCCATAAAAGGAGAAATCGACAGTAACACAATCATGGTAGGGCACTTTAACACCCCACTTTCACCAATGGACAGATCATCCATAATTAAATTAAATAAGGAAATACAAGCTTTAAAAGACACATTAGACCAGACAGACTTAATTGATATTTATAGTACATTCCATCCCAAAAGAACAGAATACACTTTCTTCTCAAGTGCTCATGGAACATTCTCCAGGATAGATCATATCCTGGGTCACAAATCAAGCCTTGGTAAATTTAAGAAAACTGAAATCGTATCAAATATCTTTTCCGACCAAAACAGTATGAGATTAGATATCAGATACAGGAAAAAAATGTAAAAAATACAAACACATGGAGGCTAAACAATACGCTACTAAATAACCAAGAGATCACTGAAGAAATCAAAGAGGAAATCAAAAAATACCTAGAAACAAATGACAATGAAAACAGGACAACCCAAAACCTATGGGATGCAGCAAAAGCACTTCTAATTGGGAAGTTTATAGCAATACAATCCTACCTCAAGAAACAAGAAACATTCCAAATAACCTAACCTTACACCTAAAGCAATTAGAGAGAAAAAACAAAAATCCCTCAAAGTTAGAAGAAGGAAAGAAATCATAAAGATCAGATCAGAAATAAATGAAAAAGAAATGAAGAAAACAATAGCAAAGATCAACAAAACTAAAGGCTGGAACTTTGAGAAGATAAACAAAATGGATAAACCAT
Organism: Mesoplodon mirus; assembly: GCF_964341445.2. Classification (NCBI taxonomy): domain Eukaryota; kingdom Metazoa; phylum Chordata; class Mammalia; order Artiodactyla; family Ziphiidae; genus Mesoplodon; species Mesoplodon mirus. The sequence continues at coordinate 31,586,651 of NC_138981.1, forward strand.
TAGCCAGACTCATCAAGAAAAAAAGGGAGAAGACTCAAATCCACAGAATTAGAAATATAGAAAGACAAGTAACAACTGACACTGCAGAAATACAAAGGATCATGAGAGATTACTACAAGAGACTATATGCCAATAAAATGGACAACCTGGAAGAAATGGACACATTCTATGAAAAGCACAACCTTCTGAGACTGAATCAGAGAGAAAGAGAAAATATGAACCAACGAATCACAAGCACTGAAGTTGAGACTGTGATTAAAAATCTTCCAGCAAACCAAAGCCCAAGACCAGATGGCTTCAGAGGTGAATTCTATCAAACATTTAGAGAAGAGCTAACACCTATCTTTCTCAAACTCTTCCAAAATATAGCAGAGGCAGGAACACTCCCAAACTCATTCTACGGGGCCAGCATCACCCTGATACCAAAACCAGACAAAGATGTCACAAAAAAAGAAAACTACATGCCAATATCACTGATGACATTAGAGGCAAAAAACAACAAAATACAAGCAAACAGAATCCAACAGCACATTAAAAGGATCATACAACATGATCAAGTGGGGTTTATCCCAGGAATGCAAGGATTCTTCAGTATATGCACATCAATCAATGCGATATAACATATTAAAAAAATTGAAGGATAAAAACCATATGGTTCGGCTTCCCTGGTGGTGCAGTGGTTGAGAGTCCGCCTGCCAATGCAGGGGACATGGGTTCGTGCCCCCGTCCAGGAGGATCCCACATGCTGCGGAGTAGCTGGGCCCATGAGCCACGGCCGCTGAGCCTGAGCGTCCGGAGCCTGTGCTCCGCAATGGGAGAGGCCGCAACAGTGAGAGGCCTGCGTACCGCAAAACAAAACAAAACAAAACCATATGGTCATCTCAATAGATGCAGTAAAATCTTTTGACAAAATTCAAAACCCATTTATGATAAAAAGCCTCCAGAAAGCAGGCACAGAGGGAACTTATCTCAACATAATAAAGGCCATATATGACAAACCCACAGCCAACCTCATTCTCAATGGTGAAAAACTGAAACCATTTCTTCTAAGATAAGGAACAAGACGAGGTTGTCCACTCTCACCACTATTATTCAACATAGTTTTGAAGTTTTAGCCACAGCAATCAGAGAAGAAAAAGAAATAAAAGGAATGCAAAACAGTAAAAAAGTAAAGCTTTCACTGTTTGCAGATGACATGATACTATATATAGAGAATCCTAAAGATGCTACTAGAAAACTACTAGAGCTAATCCATGCATTTGGTAAAGTGGCAGGATACAAAATTAATGCACAGAAATCTCTTGCATTCCTATACACTAATCATGAACAATCTGAAAGAGAAATTAAGGAAACACTCCCATTTACCATTGCAACAAAAAGAATAAAATACATAGGAATAAACCTACCTAAGGAGACAAAAGACCTGTATGCAGAAAACTATAAGACACTGATGAAAGAAATGAAAGATGATACAAACAGATGGAGAGATATACCATGTTCTTGGATTGGAAGAATCATCATTGTGAAAATGACTGTACTACCGAAAGCAACCTACAGATTCAGTGCAATCCCTATCAAACTACCAATGGCATTTTTCACAGAACTAGAACAAAAAATTTCACAATTTGTATGGAAACACAAAGGACCCTGAATAGCCAAAGGAATCTTGAGAAAGAAAAAGGGAGCTGGAGGAATCAGGCCCCTGAACTTCAGACTATACTACAAAGCTACAGTAATCAAGACAGTCTGGTACTGGCACAAAAACAGAAATATAGATCAATGGAACAGGATAGAAAGCCCAGAGATAAACCCACACACGTATGGTCACCTTATTTTTGATAAAGGAGGCAAGAATATACAATGGAGAAAAGACAGCCTCTTCAGTAAGTGGTGCTGGGAAAACTGGACAGCTACATGTAAAAGAATGAAATTAGAACACTCCCTAACACCATACACAAAAATAAACTCCAAATGGATTAAAGACCTAAATGTAAGGCCAGACACTATCAAACTCTTAGAGGACAACATAGGCAGAACACTCTATGACACAAATCACAGCAAGATCCTTTTTGACCCACCTCCTAGAGAAATGGAAATAAAAACAAAATAAACAGGGCTTCCCCAGTGGTGCAGTGGTTGGGAGTCTGCCTGCCGATGCAGGGGACACGGGTTCGTGTCCCGGTCCGGGAAGATCCCACATGCCGCAGAGCGGCTGGGCCCTTGAGCCATGGCCATTGAGCCTGCGTGTCTGGAACCTGTGCTCCACAACGGGGGAGGCCACAACAGTGAGAGGCCCACATACCGCAAAAAATAAAAAATAAACAAATGGTACCTAATGGATATTAAAAGCTTTTGCACAGCAAAGGAAAACATAAACAAGAAGAAAAAACTCTCAGAATGGGAGAAAATATTTGCAAATGAAGCAACTGACATAGGATTAATCTCTAGAATTTACAAGCATATCATGTAACTCAATAAGAAAAAAACAAACAACCCAGTCCGAAAATGGGCAGAAGACCTAAATAGATATTTCTCCAAAGAAGATATACAGATTGCCAACAAACACATGACCGGATGCTCAACATCACTAATCATTAGAGAAATGCAAATCAAAACTACAATGAGGTTATCACCTCTCACCAGTCAGAATGGCCATCAGCAAAAAAACTGAAAAAACAATAAATGCTGGAGAGGGCGTGGAGAAAAGGGAAACCTCTTGCTCTGTTGGTGGGAATGTAAATTGTTACAGCCACTATGGAGAATGGTATGGAGGTTCCTTTAAAAAACTGAATATAGAACTACAATATGATCCAGGAATCCCACTACTGGGCATATACTCCGAGAAAACCATAATTCAAAAATTGTCATGTACCACAATGTTCACTGCAGCTCTATTTACAATAGCCAGGAGATGGAAGCAACCTAAATGTCCACCAACAGATGAATGGATAAAGAAGATGTGGCAGATATGTACAATGAAATATTACTCAGTCATAAAAAGAAACGAAATTGAGTTATTTGTAGGGAGGTGGATGGACCTAGAGTCTGTCATACAGAGTGAAGTAAGTCAGAAAGAGAAAAACAAATACCGTATGCTAACACATATATATGGAATCTAAAAAAAAAAATGGTTCTGAAAAACTTACAGGCAGGACAGGAATAAAGATGCAGACATAGAGAATGGACTTGAGGACACCGGGAGGGGGAAGGGTAAGCTGGGACAAAGTGAGAGAGTGGCATGGACATATATACACTACCAAATGTAAAACAGCTACCTAGTGGGAAGCAGCTACATAGCACAGGGAGATCAGCTCGGTGCTTTGTGACCACCTAGAGGGGTGGGATAGGGAGGGTGGAAGGGAGACGCAAGAGGGAGGATATATGGGGATATACGTATATGTATAGCTGATTCACTTTGTGATAAAGCAGAAACTAACACAACATTGTAAAGCAATTATACTCCAATAAAGATGTTAAAAAAGAAAAAAAAGAAAGAAAGAAAAGTGAGTCCTAGAGATCTACTATACAGGATAGTGCCTATAGTTAATAATACTGTATTGTACACTTAAAAGTTTGTTATGAGGGTAGATCTTATGTTAAATGTTCTTATAATAAAATAAAAGAGAAGGGAGGAATCTTTCAGAAGTGATGGTCAAATTTATGTTACTGTAATTGTATATGGTGAAAGTATACATTGAATATGTACATGTTTTTTGCATGTCAGTCATATTTAATACAAAATAAAAATTATAAAAACCTGAACAGTGGGAAGTAAGACTACACACTGTCTTGAAAGCCACAGTAATGAAAGGAGCACTGGCACATCTCCCTCATTTACCTGAAAATGATGGGTGACCCAGATTTTCTCACACAAAAGAAATCTATGTGTATAATTTAAACCCTTTTAACGGTGTAACAGACTTCCCCTGGTCACTTCTAAAGATATATTAAGATGTATGTTCTCATTAAAAACAAAACATTCTGACTCTGATACTTCTAAAAATTTTGCCTTTCCTAAGTTTTCTGAGGGGAGAACTCCTGTATTATAATCTAAACAAGTAAAATGTGCACTGACTCTAGTCTTTCACTTTTAATTTTTTTTCCTTAAAAACTGGTTGCTTATATTTTATATTGCATCCCAGTAAAGAAAAAAATGTATTGGATTTTTACTGATATTGATTTGTTTTACAGAGTATTGGACCCACACACTGTAGTTAGAGACAGCCCCTTTTGGAAGGTTCCCAGTTCATCTGCAAATACTCTCAAATGTTATATTTATATATAACATTGAGAAAAATGAGAAAACAAACAATTCTTGGACTGATACAGTTACAAAGCCAAGAGGAAAGAGCAGCTGTTTTCAAGTAAAAATCCTAAACTTAGCATCTGCTCTCACAAGTAAGTAGTTTGGGCAAGTCACCTAGAGAGGTGTTTTTTGAGCTATACGTCAAGACACGAGTAGACTGTGAAATCCATTTACATGTCATGCCAGCTGTTCATTTAACAAATCAAACAGAATGGAATAAAAATTATTAGAGTGTGGCTACATATGGTAAGGATATATTACCTTTTTTAATGAAACTTTTTCCAGATCTGTGTATGTGTGTGTGTGTGTGTGTGTGTGTGTGTGAAAGAGAGAAAGAGAGAAAGAGAGAGAGAGAGAGAGAGAGAGAGAGAGATGTATACTGGATCATAAAGGGCTCTCACGTTTTCTCTTAATTTGGGTGGTCGGCAGCAAATAGAAAACAGATGAAAGCCCCCGATTTGGAGAAACAATAGATTATTTAATAATCTGAACTCTGGAGCCCTGAAAGCCTTATAAAGAATCCTAATTTTGTCACCTTCACATATTACTTAACTGTTCTCTGCTTCTTCTCATATGCGAAAAGGAGATACTCATACTATCCATCTCAAAACGTTGCTTTAACAATTAAATGAGATAACCCAAGTCAATAAATTATAACAGTGCCTGGCACTTGATATGTGCTAGTTATCAGCATTACATTTTATCCTGTGATCCTTGAGTTTGTTTAGATTTTAGGCTCAACATTGAGCCTAAATGTGATTTTTTTTTTAAATAATGTGAATTTTTTCCCTTTGTTTTTAATTCAAATTCTGTGGAAAGCACTGTGCTTTAAAAAATGTACATATGAACTTTATCTAAAATTCCTAGTTATAGGACTTGCTAACAGGCACATTTTTCGTGAAACAAACAACTTTGGGCAGCAAGCCCTCATTGTCCATTTTTCTAATACTAATTCCTCTGTTCTTAAAATGTCACTGACATCCCTATTCAGCTCTACCCTGCTTCTATGTCTGTCGCCTTATTCATTAGAAACAAGATGGGCGTTTTGGGCATTGGGAGGCAAGAAGTTCATGTCTTGTGATTTTTTCATATAATACTCAAAATCTTTGGTGGGGACTAGCCTTTTTACCTCCACTGATAAAGGCTATGACCCTATACCCTGAAGCAAGCCAAGTGAAATAAGATCTCTTTATAAAGACTCAGACAGTAGGTACAGCAGCAGCATTGGCTGTGTTAGGTAAAAGCTTAGACTTCATAAATCATCCTGCCCTTGAAAACTATTAGGTACCATATAATAAACTCTTGAAAGAGCTTCAGCACCCCCAGAATAATGTTTTAAAATTTAAACATAATTACTCCCAAATCTACACAGTTTTGAATGTAATTTAACTCTGGCCTTTGATTTGGTAAATTGCTAATTATGGCTATCTTTGTTAGATTTAAATTGAATTAGATTAAACTGTGACCCAGTGATTTTCTGGCTTCTTATGTGGTCAATGCAAACAGTTATATTTAATGGTGGTAAAGCTGAGATAAAAATGTTAAATGTAAAAGTCAATTGCAAGGTCATTATTTTTTTCAAAGTAATGAAAACATAGTACTTTATCCACTGTAAAATTACAGGCTAATGACTTAGTCCTACAGAGTGGCTCTCAAACCTTGTTCAATGTACCCACACTGATTTAAGAAATGATAAAGTATCATTTCAAAGATTAAATAATGATAAGGAGTGTAAATCACATTTTAAGTGGTGCCACCAAATGTAAGTTTTTAAAGCTCTCAGTAGAATTTTTTGGATAAAAAGATGAGCAAAATTATTCAATCAAAGCAGAAGGTAATTATTTATAATATTAAAAAAAGAAGTATTTGTGAATCTTACTTTTAAAAAGTAATCCAACAAATATTTTAATACCTTGTGAAAGTTTTAATATTGTTTTCCAAGGCATTGAAACCCAAGCAGGACCCTGTGGTTCCCTCCCTGGTACAAATTCTTTCCTTTCTTCTTTGTAGGAAATAGGCTTCATTCAGCCTCCTTGACCTTCCCCACAGATTCAAATAGTTGCTAATCAGGGAAGGAAGGGGATGCAGAAACTAGGGTGGAGCAGTCAAGAAACAATGCAGCCTTGGGGCAAAGTTCTCATTTATCCTCAAGGAATATACATAACAATATCTTTGATTTCCTCTGCAGGCCCCCACCCAGGTAGAGGATGGTAACTTCAGGATGAGCACAAGATTCCTGGAGCATCGCCCTGTTACCTCACCACCAACCAATCAGAAGAAAGCCACACACCCTGCAGCCCTCACCCCAAGTTTTGCCTTTAGAACTTCTCCCCCAAACCATCAGGGAATTCGGGGTTTTTGAGTATGAGCCACCTGTTGGTGGCTTGCTTGGTCCTGCAATAAACCTTTTTCTGATCCAAACTCTGACATTTTGGTTTGTTTGGGCTCACTGTGCATTGGGCACAGGAACTTTGTTCGGTAATAGCATCAAATTCCATTTTTTAATGTAACATGAACAAGAATATTAAAATAGTTTAGATTGCTCAGCCAACTTATTTACTGAATGTTTACTGATCAAATAAAGAGGTGAAAAATTATCTGATGAGTCTAACTAGTAGGAACAAATAGGCTTTGTAAAAGTTTTTCTTAAATTTACCTGATTTGGACCAGCCATGTTCAGATTTTAATTACTTTAAGGTTATCTAAACTACCTACTTTACAACAACACTGTCAGTTTTTCTTAGAAATGGTTACATATGACAACACAGTGCTAGAATTGAGAGAACTCCTGAAAAAATGTGTAGGGGAACAAATGTGCCACCACAAAATGTCTCTTTGGCATGTAGATTATTTGAAGCTGAAAACAATCAAGGCCCAAAAGACTCAGGAAGAATCTTTGACCTTTCCTGTAACTGCCTAAAAGAATGAAGATCTATTCCAGAAAGGGAGCCACCACTATAGATAACTATAGTATAATTTGAACTAAGTGTGGTAGATAGGGAGGTATCTGGTACAGTCTGTTGAAAGTCCTCTCTGTGCCCCATTGTTTCTGTGTGGTCCAGCAAACATTTGTTTACCAAATATTTGCTCTTTTTCATATTTGCTCAATTCCTGTGAATTGCCTTCATACCCTTTGAAGTCCCAAACCACTACTCCCTTCTCCTTCCCTCTGACAGCATATAACCCTCAATTGCCTAACTTGTCACTGGGTCTAATTTTTCTAGTAAAGCCCTGTTTGTATGTAATTAAATTCGATTTTCTCCTGTCAATCTGTCTCATGTCAATTTAATTCTTAGGCCAGCCAGAAGAACCTAGATGGGTAGAGGAAAGTTGTTTTCCTCCCCGACAGATGTTACATAAATTTCCAAATAAATATTATAAATATTTTATTCTAAAATACTTACCTTATGAATTATTTTCAATGAAATATTTTGATATTTAAAAGAAAGCAAATTTAAGCTCTTTCTTTTTTTTTTGGCTTACTGAAGTCTAACTGAAAAATGAAATTATAAGGTATTTAAAGCATACACAGTGATGATTTGATATACATGTATGTACACTGTGTTTTCTCTTTTTAAAAAAGTAAGTCTATTGAGGAGGAAAAAGCACCAATATTTAAAGAATTCACATTTAATGAGGAAATAGGAATTCTTCATTTACTATTTGTGATGAGTAGTCAGGGAATCATCCTAAAATTATAATTGCCATTACTGATTTAATTATATGGAGAAGAAACATGAAATTTTAAGAACTAAAATACAGTTTAAAATTGTTACTTCTTAATTTGTGCTTTCCCTTTTTCTATTGTATATGGTTTGATGACAATTAAATTAAAATATTCCTTCATGTTATAAATATTATAAATATCTTATTTAATTATTTGGAGCTTTCAATACCATAAGATTACTACACTAGTTATATGCATATATTTTTAGATTTCCTAGTCTAGGTGGAAAACTTCAGCCTTTTACCTAATCTAGTTAAATAGTTTAACTATATTAAATGATTTAACACACACACAAATATATATATGTATATATATATATAAAATCTCCTTATTGTTTTATTTCCTATGTATTTTTGTTAATTTATTGAGATGCTTAGAAAAATTAAAGTGCTTTTTTATAACACTTTTAAAACAATAATCATTGATTTCTCATATTATTGAGCTCTAAATTTGCCATATTTCCAAGGAACTGTATGTAACATGTTCTTCAGTAATTAGTGAGTAGATTTTTTGGTATACATTACTTTATCCAAACATCTATATTTCTTGAGTACCTTCTATTTGTTTGGCCCACACAGGGAGTAACATAAAATAGTGGGCAGAGTCCCAACTCACACTGTACTAAATGGGCTAATAATGGAAGCTGTAGATACTTTTCCAATAATTGTTCTACATGGGCTCATAGTTTGAAGAGTGAACTTCAAAAACAGAAATAGCTAGAAATTCTGCCTTCTTATACTAGTCAAAAGATTTATCAATGCAGTTCTATATAACATAAATATTTATCTCTGTTAAAAACATACTCACTTCAAGGGAAATCTAGGTGGTGATAATAGCGGGGAGAATTTGGGGGAAATCTGTATTTTTAAAAGCTTTCTGTTGATTTGGCCAGCAATGCATATACCTATATGATTATGAGTGTTTATCCACTGATGACCACAGTAGAAAAATAAAATATTGACTCACATGAGGAAATGTCTTCTCACTTAAATAACCTTGTTCCTGGTCTATGTATTTGATTTGAGAACAGATCCACTGCTACATGTTCAAAGTTTCAAGTCCACATGTGTTGAATAGGGGGGAAAAAAGTGAGTTTTTCTTTTCCTATTCCCTCTTGTAACTTCATAGAAAGGTAACTTGCATTCTTTTTTTCCATTTCATTTCTTGGGCTGGTCCTACCTAATGTAAAAACAATTTGGAAATATGGATCATGTAACAAATTCAGTATCAGTTTATAAGCTAAATTACTAAGATCAGTAATATATTTTGTGCTTTCAAGTTTGTTTTATTCTTTTTACTTACTGCCTTGGAGTACTGAAGGCAGTTTTAGTAAAGAAAAAGTTTCATAGTTTTTCTTCAATTCATAATTCTTAAAAAACATACTTGAGTCAATACAGCTCATTATATATACATTTTGAACTTGGCTTCGAAAACAGTACATCCTACTTTATACTATGTAATTGTTATCAACTATATGCAATTATTTCAAATAAATTAAGATTTTAGACAATACCCTGATATATTACACTTAGGTTGCCTAACCAATAGTTCTTGAAGATTTCTCTTTAGCTACATTTTCTAGCTTCCTTTGCAGTTAGGTTGAATCATATAACTGGGTTTTGGCTCCTGGGATGTTGGTGAAAGTAACCAAAGTCCCTTTCTGATCCAGTCAAGATATTTTAATATTCTTATATAACTTTGCTGTCTAATATGGTAGCCACTAGCTATGTATGGCCATTGAGCACTTCAAATATGGCTATTCCAAGTTGAGATGTGCTGTCAGTGTAAAATATATAACAGATTTTAAAGAGGTAGTACAAAAAATATTCTGAAATATCTCTGTAATAATATATTGATTACATGTTGAAGAGATAATATTTTGGATATATTGGGTTAACTAAAATATTATTATTATTTTTTTTGTGTGTGTGTGTGTGTGTGTGTGTGGTACGCGGGCCTCTCACTGTTCTGGCCTCCCCCATTGCGGAGCACAGGCTCCGGAAGCGCAGGCTCAGCGGCCATGGCTCACGGGCCCAGCCGCTCCGCGGCATGTGGGATCTTCCCGGACCGGGGCATGAACCCGTGTCTCCTGCATCGGCAGGCGGACTCTCAACCACTGCGCCAACAGGGAAGCCCTAAAATATTATTATTAAAACAATTTTACTTGTTCCTTTTTTACTTTATAAATTTGGCTACAAGAAAATTTTAAATTACATAAGTGGTTTACATTATATTTCTATTGGACAGTGTGGTCAAACTTCTCAGGGTTCTATATCTTTCTACTTTCTACCACCATTCACTCCTTCATTCATTAATCATGCAGGAATATTTATTATGAATCTACTGTGTGCCTGATATTCTTCTAATAATCCCCTACTGATAAGATAGAGGATGGAGGAAAAGGAGAGCAGAATATGGCACCCCAAAATATGCCTCCTTGGCATAAGGATTATTTTGAGCTGAAGGCAATCAAGACCCTGAAGACTCAGTAAAAGCTTTTTATCATCCTCTTTAACAGCCTGAAAGAATTTAGATAGGGAGCCTGTACCAGGAAGACAGGTATTACCAGAGATAACTTTTTCATCTGAGAGATTTATCAGCATGGCACTGGCAAACATTAGTTTTTTCAACATTTCCTCTTCTCACCTTCCTGTGAATTGTCTTCCTCCCTTTTGAAGCTCCAGACTGCTCTCCCATTCTTTAGCTCAGTATGGTATATAAACCCCAGCTGCCTGCCTTTGAGCCTCTTATCTTTGTGGGGCTCATGTATGCATGTATGAACAAAATTAACTTTTTCACCTATTAATCTATTTTTATTACAGGAGGGTCTCAGCCAAGAACCTAGAAGGGTAAAGGGAAAATTATTTTTCCTCCCTGACAGTGTCACATCACTCCATGATACAAATAAGGCGGGGGGGGGGGAGGATGTGCTACCTGATCTAGAAACTGAATTATAAGATTTTTTGTGCTCAGAATGGAATCCCTGCCAGGACAAGCAGGAGGATTGATTATAATGTGACTTTCTGAATGGTGCTTAAAGAACCACAGATGCTGGGTTCTGTCGATTAGGAAGAATGAGCACACAGAGTTGTGAAATGTTAAAAGACTCCTGTGGCTCATTCCTTGGACTTCAAGGGCTATGGTATTTTGGCAATGCCAGTGAATTGCCCAGGGGTTCCGTGACAGTGATGATGGTTGTGAAACAGGGATTCTCAGGATTAGGAGAAATTTAAGTGTGGCTATGTGGACATATTGCTGGAAAATATACGTTTTTTTCAGCCTTTTATAAATAATGAAAACTACTTATAAACCATCCTCCATTTCCTATTATTATTCAAGGGGCTTAGACATACAGAGTTCTCAAGCTATTTTTTCTTTTGTAGAGAAAATGTAGAAGGCTCCCTTGCCTTCCATTGTATATTACTGTCACAGACTTGCTTGTGTTCAACCAATTCTTTCCTATATAATAGTAATTCTGCATGCATGTAAAACCTAATAAAAATCTGGCTCATTAAAAATGGAATTAAACAAAACAAAACCAAAGGGTTCAAATTATGAATATGAGTAAGGTACCACTAATTTTCTACTTTGACTAAGCAACTCCAATTCTTCTGACGTTTCTCATAGGACTTTTTTGCCAGATATTTTAATCATTGTTCTCCTTCCTATCTTACCTCATCTAAAAGAGTTTCCTCAATATCTCTTTAGTTCTCTTTAAAACATTTATTATTCATATATTTTAAAAAACAGGGGTATCAATGTTATATTTTACTACTAATAAAATTTATTGTAAAAAATTGTGAAAAAAAGTAGCATTCTTTTTGTTGCCCCCCCCCAAATCTTTCTAATTCATTTTTTAACAAAATAATATTGCTTATTCATTCATCTTTTGGTTCTCTTCACACCCAAGAAGTAAAATGCTTTGCAAATCGCAGCGTTGATTCTAGCACCTAGACATGTACATCTTGCTGGAAACCCAGGGCAGTCCGTCCCAAAATATGCCTTAATGGCATATTGATTATTTTGAATTAAAGTTACTTAAGAAACAGGCGATGGAGGAAGGACACTTGACCCTCCTCTCTGTCTCCTGAAAGCAGGAAATACATCTCTGTTATGAAAGGTACCCTCCTTGTACTGGGAGATAGAAGGACACCCTTATTACCAGAGACAAGGAGCATGTACAAACAAATCTTATTACTTTTTTTTACTAATTTACTACCCAAGTCCAGACTTTACTTAAATTCCTTACTAATTAAGCACCCAACCCTAAGTTTCTTTGCCCTATCAATTCCTTTCAAATTTATTACTTCTTAATCAAAAATGTATAAAAGCTGCCTGCTTTGACCACTTGTTAGGTCCCATTTTTATGAGACCTCTATGTGCATGAATTAAATTTGTTTATTTTTCTCCTGTTTATCTGTCTTGTGTCAATTTTATTATTAGTCCAGCTACAAGAACTCAAAAGGGGTAGAGAGGGAAAATTTCCCCTTCTCAACAATCTCAAATCCATTGGTTTTTTCTATTCAGAAGGTAAAAGTGTAGTAAGCAAATTACCAAGCCCAACATAGATAGACCATAATATCTGTGATTTTTTTCTCGAAAACATATGGGAAAAAATTTCTCATAGACCTCTGCCACCAGGAATCCTGAAAATGAACAAGATAAGGAAAATGACTTCCTCATCAAGCAAAGACAACGAACAGCAAATGCTGTTATCCATGAAGAACAAAATCTTTGTGATTTCATATATTTTAATGGAAGAAAGCTAGGACTTGTTTAGTAAGTTGGTAATATTTGTTTTATAACTTGAGACTGCTGATTCGCTAACCTACGACTAAGATGAAATAGAAAATACACTAAAAGAAATATTCATATAATGTCATTGTTTAGGATCTTCGACTATTAGGCAATACACTTAATGATATCTAAATTGTTGTTTTTAATCCAAACTAGTGGTTGACTGAGTTAGACAACAGGTTTGATCCTCAGGGATATATTGAAATGCCTTATATATAGGATCTGAATAAATTCCCAATGTCTACTACCATAATACACTACTTAAACAGCTCATTCAGAATATTATTAGAAGCAATCTTCATTTGAACTTCTTCTTTCAGAATATATGTGCAGAGTATATAGTGAGGCATACCTAAACATCAAGAGAATATTGCTGACATTCCAAAATTGTATTTAATTCTTCAAGTCAGTTATGATAATAAAATCAGTAATACAAAACATTCTGCTTTGCCTTCATTCTCTTTTTTTTTTTGTTCAATGAAGTATTTATTATATACCATGTGCAAGGCAAATATTCACAGGAGTGACTCTGTGAAATGGTTCCATCATTCTACATAAACTCTATAGCAGGTTAAAGAGTAAAAGGCAATTTTTAGAAGAGACTTTAGGGAATTAGCCCTTTTCATATCACAGCTATGATGAAACTCAGCAGTTCAGAATACTGGAGGTGGACGAATAAAAGCTGAAAATTTAAAAATAGTCAGGAGAATTTGTAACCAAAACAACTCAGGAAAATTAAATATGTGCTTTTAGGGAAAGGTCTAGAAAATGCAAGCAATATTATTAATGAAATAAAAATATATTTGCCTTCATTCTTAAAAGATAGAAACAAAATCAATTTTACTTGAAAACTAGCATATTACAATCAAACATTTCCATCCTTTGTGGTGACAATGGTCCAGATTCCTGAAGTGACCATTAGAGAAAACCTAAGCCAACATTCATTTTTACTAAATACATATATTTCTCCTTCAATATCAGAAAAAATATATCAGTATGAATGTGTAAATGTATTTTAAAAAAATTATCAGAAGGCTGCTTATAAAACAAGAGGAAAATAACTTTTAAAAAGGTATAAATCTATAAGCATTGACACCGATCAGGATCCTGTGGGGCTCCTGGGCACAAAAGCTTTCTGTGTCCCCCATTTCTTGATTACTGGAAATAGGTTTCATTCAGCCACCATGACCCTCCCTGAGTTCCAACAAATAGATGCTAATTAGGGAAGGGAAGGGAGCAGAAACAAGGGAAGAGAAGTCAAAAGAAACAATAGTGCAGCTTGGGGCAGAGTCCTGGTCGGGTTTCCCCCCCCCCCCGTCCCCCTCCCCCCCACAAGGGATATACATAACAATATCTTTGAGCTATTTTGCAGATACTTCTCCCCAACAGCTGGGAGAAGTTAAAGGTATGGTGCCCACAAGCACGTATTTTTCTATATAAACTTTAGGATCAGCTTATCTAAGTCCAGAAGAAAATATTACTTATATAGGAATGTCATTTAATATATTCATTAACTTAAAAACAATAGATACTTTTATGATGTTAAGTCATGCTTTTAGGAACAAAGTAGGTCTTTCCCTTTAAATTTTTTGTCTGTCTTCCAGAAGAGTTTTAAATATAGATTTTGAAAATTTCTTATCAAATTTGTATCTTGTCTCTAGTGTTGTAAATGTATGTCTGATCCATAAAATCTTCCAGCTCGTTACCATGAAGTCTATTGATTTTGCATGTAAATTTTATATTCTGCTTACTAAATTATTTTACTATTTGTATTGGTGTTTGGGTTTGTTAATGTTATTGTTTCTTTGTGGCTTTTGGGGTAAACAGTCATATCTGCAAATTGGGACACTGCTACCTCTTCTTTCAACTGTTTTGCCTTGAATTGGTTTATTTCATCTGGTTGTGATGGCTAATACTCCCAACACAATGTTAAGCAGTAGTGAAGATAGCTGAACATTACTGTAACTTTGCCTTTGGTCAGAATGCATAGAATGTGTCCTCATTAAGTAATATGCTGACAATTGGACTAAACTGTATATACATAGTATAACATGCTAGCAAGAGTATACAATGATTCCTTTTTATACTCAGTATTTTTATCAGGAAAGGGTATTTTACTTTATCAAATATCAGTATCTCACACTTAAATGTAAACAAAAAGTTAAGATCACTAGATAATTTGAAGAATGACTTTGAAAGTAAAAGAGTTCCTCAAAATAAAACAAACAATAAACTAACAAGAAAGCAGGACTATAGAAGATATGAACAATACAAGAAGCAGAAGAGTATTGTGGGAGAGTTATATTGAAAATCTAGAGAAAGTAAAAGAGAAGTGACTCCATTTTCTGAAACAAGATCATGAGGATACAGAAAAGTGAGCAAAAAAGGAAGAATAGAATAAAATATTTTATGACTTAGTATGTCAAAAAAATTACCTCCCTTGAACCCTTTCTCAGGAAGCTACCAGAGGTTAGACTCTACTAAAAACCAGAGAGTAAACCAAGAAAGATGACAAACAGGATCTATGGCACTAGGTGTCAAACACAGCATACTAGAGAGAGGTCTTTGGAGAGTAGCTGCACATCAGGGTCAAGAACAAGCATTCTAAAAGATGTCATGTATAACAGCAGGCTTGAGTTCCCATCTTAAGTTTAACTCCTTAGGCCTCTGACAATGATAATCACACCTTCTTCTCTCTGCTCTTCTCTGTCTCTTTTTCTTTGACTTACACTGTAAATATATTTGTTACCCAGTACTTCATTCATGGCCATATGCTTTACCTGAGGTGCCTCATCTATTTCTCTAGTCACCAACCCTAACAAAGTTTAAGTTGTGTTTTCAAACCTGATATTTTTTCCCCACACATCTCTTGTTAAATTCTTTCAATTCCCATACCCCATTAAGCAAAACATGTAACCAAAATCCATCAGCTCTCATACCCCACTTAGCAAAATAAAAGCCTGTCAGACAAATGCCAGCCTCAAGCATTCTTCTCAGAGATTCAATTCTTCCTGCCCTCACAAGAATATAAACGATATTATATACCACTTATTGAAAGTTTACCACATGCCAGGTATAATTCCATGTGCTCTGCATGCAGAACATCTTTTAATCTTTTAAATAAATATTTGATGGGGAAGTTGAGGCTTAGAAAGGTTTAATAATTTACTCAAGTTTACACACACTAAGTGGTGAACTGGGAGTTAAAACTCAGGCTTCTGAATCTAGTACTTGTCCTCATACAGATTTCCTGAATGCCTCATAACCACATTAAACCAAATATTTCAATAGCTAAAACCAAAGTGATCAACAACCCTCCAAAGTGGCTCTCTTCTCCTTTTTCTCTCAGTTCTTCTCCCAATTTGTGGTATCTATATCTGCCTAGTGTCCTGAAAAAATACCTTGCACCCATCAGATTCATTCCTTGCTCCCCTTTTCCAATCATTAACTAAACCTTGTTGTTTCCATCTATCCAACCAGGTCATCCCCATTTATATCATCCAGGCGTCATATCAGGATTTTGCCATGGCTTGGTGGAAAGGTTCAGGAAGTGCTTGGAAATGTGGATCTTAAACTCAATGTTACAAATGCATAATTGGAAGTTTGCATACTCAAAAATCATTTTCTCAGTGCTTCCAAAGTGTCAAGCCCAATTTTAGGTCCTGGGTAGAGGTGATGTTTGAGGACATGAAAGCAGATGAAAGAGAAAGTGTTGACAGAAGAAAGGACTGAGATAATGGACGGTATGACCAACATTGTTTTCAAATCCTTTCTCCCTTCCTTCCTAATCGCCACTCATTCCATCCATTCAAAAGTATGTATTGAGTATCACTGTACACCAGGGAGTATGCTCTAGGCTGAGTATATAGTGATGACTGAGTCAAGGTTCAGACCCTCAAGGAGTTCAGTTAATAGATGGATGTAAAATATATGTAAATAATAATTATAATGCAGTCAATAATGGTTCTACATAGTAAATGCTATGAAGAAAGAAACGAGAGGTAAATCAAGGCTGTCTCCACTGATGTATGGTCATCTACACTAGATCACAGGAGAGGCAAAGATCAAGTTAACTCCAATGCAATTGTACTGGATTACAAATACAAAGTACCACTATCACTGTGTGTATGAATGTATCTTCTCTCATTTTTTTTTGAAAATTGAGATAACTTCCTAACTTCCTCCCTCTCTTTCTCTTTCTCTTCCTTCCCTTTCCTTTCCTTTCTCCCTCTGTCCCTCCGTCCCTCCCTTCCTCTTTTCCTCCCTTCCTTCCTTCCAACCTTGCCGTAACTTTCAGGAGCTGAAAATACTCTTTCCATGAAAACACACTAAAACTAAAATTCTTTTTCATGATTTCTCATGGGAAATTTACCTGTATTTTCCCACCAAACCCTCTCCTTCAATAGTCTTTTTTATCCTAGTAAACAGCCATCCTATCCTTCCTTATGTTCAGGCTAAAATTGTTTTTCTCCACTCTCTCAATCTTCATATCTAGTCCATCAGCAAATCCTGTTATCTGTACTTTCAAAATGTATCCAAACTATAGTCATTTCTCCCCAGGTCCATGGCTACCAACCAAGTCCTAGCTCCACACACACACCCAACCTGGATTATTACACTAGCTTCTAGTTCACCTCTCACTTCTACCTATACATCCTACAGTATAACGTACATTGCTTCTAGCCACTGCTTAAAATTCTCAGCCTCCTAATCTACCATAATGTAGAAGCCAATGCCTTTACGATGGTCAATTAGGCCCTACCTGATTTGTCCCCCTAATAGCACTTCAGCTGTGGCTCACAGCACTCTCCCCTAGTCACTCTACTCCAGCCACCCTGCTCCCCCTCGAACATGCACACATTCCCTCCCTCCTCAGGACTTTTATACATGTTCTTCCTTCTGCCTGGAACTTTCTTCTTCATGACATCTGAATGATGCATTCTCTTCCTTCCTTCCAGTTTCTTATATGTCTCTTCAGAGAGGTCTTCCCAGGATCCACTATAGAAAATAGCAACCCACCCTATTCTTAGTCTCTCCTCATCCTGCTTTACTTTTCCTTTTAGTACCAATCACCATCCAAAATTCTATATTCCAGGTATACAGAGAGAAAACAAGTTGACAAATAAATACAAAGAATGTCAAATAGTTTGCTAAATGTTTCCTTGTTTAGTTTAGCTCATCTGGTTCATAGAGCCCTACAATTAAAGGGACTTTTTCTCTTTAATGCTGCGTTCAAAAACCTAGAGCACCTGACATGTCACAGGTGCTCAATAAATAATAAGTTAATGAATGTAGACTTTGTGTATTTCTATAAAAATGTTTTCTTCAATATAAATTATTATTTATGAAGGATACAAGCTTAATGCAGAGGCATAATGTTCAAAGTATTTATTCTCTGACTGACATAATAGTTGCAGATAATTTTAATAGCAGGACCAGTTCTTACAAAAAGTACCATCCGGGCTTCCCTGGTGGCACAGTGGTTGAGAGTCCACCTGCCGATGCAGGAGACATGGGTTCGTGCCCCGGCCCGGGAAGATCCCACATGCTGCGGAGCGGCTGGGCCCGTGAGCCATGACCGTTGAGCCTGCGCATCCGGAGCCTGTGCTCCGCAACGGGAGAGGCCACAACGGTCAGAGGCCCGCGTACTGCAAAAAAAAAGCAAAAAGTACCATCCATTGACCATGTATTTTGAAAAGATTGGTTTTCTAGGTGCCAGGTGAGCTAAATCAAAGAAGAAAACTAGGCTTCCCTGGTGGCGCAGTGGTTGAGAGTCCGCCTGCCGATGCAGGGGACACGGGTTCGTGCCCCGATCCCGGAAGATCCCACGTGCCGCGGAGCGGCTGGGCCCGCGAGCCATGGCCGCGGAGCCTGTGTGTCCGGAGCCTGTGCTCCGCAACGGGAGAGGCCACAGCAGTGAGAGGCCCGCGTACAGCAAAAAAAAAAAAAAAAAAAAAAAAAAAGAAGAAAACTTTTAGCAAATTCATCCATAACTCTCATGTGTTCTCATTAAATGACAACTAATATTAAACCATGGGGTAGTTTCACTCACATTTCTAATTAAGGGGTCTGCTTGTCTCCATCCATCAGCTGGCCACAATTCTGGACAAGGCTGAAAGTGATTGCTTATTTACTGATCACCTACTGTCTATATTTACTGTTACTCCTCTTTGTACATAGAATTGAGATAGTGAAATTAGGGCTTAAATTAGAATAAGATTAGGCAAAGGACTTTTTAAAACCATACTCTGCCTTTTATTGTGCATGAACTTTACAAATCTGCCTCTAGCTGCATTACAAGAGAGATTTCTACAGCTGAACTTGTATCAATTACTGTTAGATTTGGTCTTAACTCTTTGTGTTCTGGCTACCAGGATCATAATTGGATAGAGAATTCTAGGAGGCCAAAGGAACCCAGGTAAAGTCCAAAACATTACCCCTTAATGGAGCACAGAGAAAGAGCCTCAGAATACCACTAAAATAAAATTCTTTTCAGAAGCAAAGTAATGAACAAAAGAGAGATCGAAGGACACTGTATATCCATTGGAAACTTTATATTAGTAAGAACAACATATTGTTGCCCATGAAATAATTGCAGTGAAAGAAACTGAGGAGATACAGTTGACAGTATGCCTGGATAGGCTATATTTTTCCAGAACATTGAGCTCAATTATATTAATTGCTTTCCTTATCACCTACCTGCTTATAGAATATAGTTTTAAAAAAATATTCTTTCTATCTATCTACCTGTCTCAGATATCTATGCCAATCAGATATGTATTTTTGAGACTTGTAACATAAAAAGAGTATTATAAGACTAAATACAGGTAATATACATATGTATACAATATATATAAAATATCTGATTGGTAGGTTTTGAGTCTTTTAACACCAGCCCAATTCTATTATTGAATAAAGATCCCTCAAGATAGACCCCAACTTAAATCAGGTATAGTGATTCTCAACTGGAGAAGGAGAAAGATCATTCCCCCTTGAGGATTCATCAAAATCCTAGATGAGGTTTCCTCAAACATTCCCTACTACAGACCCGATTAAATTACTGAT
Source organism: Mesoplodon mirus (assembly GCF_964341445.2). Taxonomy (NCBI): domain Eukaryota; kingdom Metazoa; phylum Chordata; class Mammalia; order Artiodactyla; family Ziphiidae; genus Mesoplodon; species Mesoplodon mirus. The sequence continues at coordinate 31,606,546 of NC_138981.1, forward strand.
ATTCTATAGCGGTTGTTCCCAGAGTTGTGGTCCCTGTACCAGTAGCATTAGCAGGTCTCTTTAGTGTCATGTTCAAAAACCTAGAGCACCTGATATATAATAGATCTCAATAAACAATAAGTTGGTGAATATAGACTATGTGTGTGTAGTGTAAGCACCTGACAATTAGTTTTTTTGATTATAATGTAAGTGCCTGACATTAAGCTTTTAATTGCCAAGGGATCCACTTCAAAGACATCATCTGGAATAAGCACATTACCAGCTACATAACTAGATAAAGAGCCAGGCTGTCTCACCCATGCAAGTTCCACCTTTTAGAAAGCCCTGGTTGAGTTAGATAACTGACAGTTTGATTGACAGGATGCTTTTCTCTTCCAGCGCTTTAATTCCTGCTCTTATGTTTTAAATTCACCAATAAAGAGTGAACCCACAAAACCCTAGGTATCCCACCCTCGACCCTAATAAAGGCAGAACCCAAGTTCTCCCTCTCTCTACCTGTGATGTCACTGTGTGGCCCCAGCCATGCCTTGTAACCTCCAGGACTTCTGAACAATAAACCTTGTTTTTTTTTCAAAGTTCCCTGATGGTTGTTGCTGAGATGCCTCTTGAAATCATAATAAAGAACCACAAGAGCCAGTCCAGCCACAATATTGACTCTACTCAAGGATTGTCTGTGGAAGCTCCCACAGGTGCTAAGGGACCAGGTGAGGGTCCCCAGCATTCCCAGCCAATAGCATCATTATTGATAGGTTGAGACTGACCTAAAACAGGGTATTGCTGTCAAAGCATGTTTCCTTCAATACAAATGATTGTTTATAAAGGATAGGAACTTAATACACAGATGCAATCTTAAAAGTATTTATTCACTGTCTGACATAATCACTGTAGGTAATTTTAATAACAGGAACATGTTCTAACTGGGAACTTGTTAAAAAATCAAAGTTCTTGGGGCCCCCCATAGACCTACAGAATCGAAAACTCTGGCGGTGGGTTCTAGTAATTTATGTTTTAACAAGCCCTCTAGGTGATTCCGATGCAGCGCGCTGATGTGTGTGTGTGATATCAAACAACTGTACAAAAAAATGTAACCCACTTGCATTTTCATTTTAGATCCAGATGTCTATTCCCTAAGTGTAAAGTCTAGGCTTCAGATTCAATTTTGCAGGAAGGATTGGTGGTGGGAGGGCAGTCTAATTGCTCTATCACTGCCTACTGTTTTAGAACTACACATTTTTCAACCAGAAGTTGAATATTAACATGATTAAACCGATATCTCATTCTTGGCCCAAATGGCCCCAGCAACAATACAATTATTCAGGAATGGCATCATACTCTCTCTCACAGCCTGCATTCTCCACTCACACAATCTCCTTGGTCACTTGTCACCTGACAGGCCAAACTTAAAGCATTCCATACTTCCACATGCAATTTTTGTTGCCTTCACCTTTCTTTAAATTGTCTTTGTGTGGACAACCTCAGATTACATGTCACCTCTTTTCAAAAAGCTGTCCTTCTCTCCAAGCAATCAGTCATTCTTCCTTTTATGTTCCCATGGCACTTCTATTATGTTAAAGGCCAAATTTTATTTTAATTATTTGTTTATATCATTGTTTCTTCCTTCAGATGATAATCTAGAGAAGAAAAATCATGTTTATTGTGCCTTTTTCAGGGTACAATACTATGCCTGCCACAGAGTTGGCACTCAATAGATATTCGTTGAATGTTGAAAGGTTATTTTAGCAACCATAATGCTCCAGTGGGACAGTACTAGAATGCCAGCTGTTCTTCCCAAAATGAAAATAAATCACTAAAGTCAATATATGTTGTTTTGCTAGAAAGTTATATAGGGCCCTAAGACAGAATAAATCAGATAACTAATGCATCTGCCTATCAGCTACAGAGAATTGTTTTTTGCTAGCAACAATCATGCTAATTGGTAAATATTTACATTTGCCAGCTGCACGTGCTTGCCACTGAGACCACTCCACATTACACAGGTACTGCAATTAACAACTCCATTTCTCTCATATTTCAGAACATAGAGCAAAACATGTATACCTTCTAAAACTAGCTGGAATTATTAAGAGCTCAGTAACAGTGGCTTGATAAAGAACAACATATTTGTAAGAAAGATCTGCAATATAAACAATAAATTATTTGTCTTTCATTGAAAACAGTGAGACCTATCACAATCCAATTTTCCTTTCACTAACTGAATGATATCCTTTGTTACTTGGGTACTTTGCAAAGATTAGATTCAGGAAAACATTCAAGGGAATGGTTCTCAGTGGATTAGGCCATTAGCATAATTATCTCAATTGCAAACACAAACACATTCTAGAAGTCATCTTAACATCTAGTATAGATGTCAGGGAGCCCACATGCCCATAAAGCAATATTTTGTATTTCTCATCAAAGTATTTTAAATCAATATTTAAATTGTCTCTTACACAGAATAATCTGCTTATGACTAGTGGAAATAAAATTAATATTAATAAATAACAGTGTTCACAACTTACATGATGATACTGAAAATCAGATTATGTCACTCACCAAAATCTAGAATGTAAAGGTATTAACATTTAATGTATTAGAAATCGTTCGGAAAAAATTAACAATGGTTGAGTTTTAGGGCTATTAAACATTCAAAGGTAGGTTAAAGTCTCTGTTGGTATTGCAAGCATTAAATATATTCTGTTCTCAAGTTTTCAATGAACTCAAAATCCTTCTTCACTTCTCATAAAACCTATCAATTGTGCGACGTGTCCCGAGAAAAATGCAGCATTTGGTAGGTGGAACAGTTGTCACAACAGCAACAGATATGGAAATATCATGGGGTTTAGACTCCAGTTTCCTGGGTTCCAGCTTCATCTCTTTCATTTACCTTGAGCAAGCCACCTAAATTTCATTTAGCTCATCCTGAATGCTTATCTCACGAGGTCAGTGCAGCAACTAACCATAAAAGCATAACTCCATATCGTTATTAATGTGAGGATATACAGAAACAAAAAGTTCCTCATCTTCACTGTTTCCGAAATGAGGATTTCTATAGTTTCCTGTACCAATGTTCATCTCTCCAAAACAACTGTAGCAAATAATTCAAGTGTTACCAAAGCCTTATATGGGCTTATTATCATGATCCAGAGACTTAGCTCACTGCCCTTCATCCTCCTAGTGACCTAATTCTTTCTGATACCAAATAGTAGGGAGAAACAGGAAGCCAGGGACATAGCCGTCTGGGTCTGTTTATATCTATGGTGAACCTTCCATGACACAACAGCTCTGCTCTATTACTGATAGTCAGGCACCTTGTATGGTGGTTATATATAAATTTGTTAGTTACATATACATTTAGAACTGACACAGGGGAAAGGTACATACAAATTGTTACCTCTTGCACTGAAACAATGTTTTGCCCCTATGTTCCAGTACCTTCCATTTATATAATGAAACTGTTCATTTAACTTTAAACATATGACATGCTTTGTGTGTATGCCTGTGTGTTTGTGTGCATGTGCGTGTGCGTGTGTGTGTGTGTGTACTGAGGGCATGGATTGGCATAGAGAGTGTGCCAACATAACGAAATATATATACATGTTCTATTCTCCCTGCTCCATCCAAAGAAGGTAGCCAAAACCACATTCAACAAAGAAATGAGCAGGCATCCAGAGGAGAATCACATAAATATATGATTCATTCAATTCAGAAAATATATTACATAATAACAAAATTGGCAATATTTTATGTTTTCTATTTATACAATTTTAATATATGTCTTCTCACAAAGTAGACATGGACATATAAGGAAAACAAGGCTCAAAGAATTTGAATTTTAGGAGCACCTTTCTTTTTGAAATGACTTCAAGTGTGGATATAGTGATTTCTCCTAAGTCTCCATGGTACAGAGCTGTGTAAAGAAGCCTTGTTTACTGACTAACAATTTTAGTGTTAATCTGTATTATACTGTGCTCATTATGCTGGCTAGAACGTAAATTATGGTGAATTCTTGGGGAAAGTATGTTACTTCAGGTAATCCCATCTCATGTTATTGTTATTGTGAGAGGGTGTGCCCGGTCTTTTAGGTATGGGCATATACTGGGTTGGCCAAAAAGTCCATTCAGTTAATGAATACATCATTCAATAAAGTTCTTGGTGAAAATGAAAAATGTCTTTTAACGAACTTTCTGGCCAACCCAATAGATTGCTGCAACGAAGACATTAACATGTGTATCAGTGGAGACATTATCATATCATGAGCCCTTGAAAAGTTCACAGACAAAACCAATTACACATTTCTACTTCATCTAAGTCAAATATAAAGTTGTCTACCACTTTTGGAAGAATTAGAGAAAGTGAAGTTAGAGGATGGAAATAAAGTTAATCACTAAATCTAGAGTAGGATCAAAACCGTCACATAACTCATTGGGAAGACAGTTTAAATCTTTCAATTGATCTACTAGTAAATATTTTTTCCCACAAATTGCTTTCTCTAACACAAACATCAAGCAAGTTTTATGACAAAACTATTGTTGGTCATGATTTCAAAAGTGTACTTTCCTTAAATGCTTCTTTGAATGAACCTGTGTGAATGAGCAAGATTTTTATAATGTGAATTATATTTGTGCTACAGTAAACACTAAACATTTTTTTAGGATTATAAAATAGCTATAAATTACAACAAGAGAATATTTACCTTGAATTAATCTTACCTAGCAATGGCTTTGTGTTTATGTGGAGATAAATATAGCTTGCTTATCTTTATAGAATAGATGTGATAAATCACATTCTAGTAAAATTTTTGGAATCAAAGGTTAATAGAAGACTTATTTTGAAAAAGAGATAGGGCCTATTTTAAAATGGTACTGGGAAAGTGAAAAATCAGTTGGATTTACCACAAAGATACATTAAGCTTCAAATGACACAAAATAAGGCTATATTTAATCATATTTTCTCCTTAAACTATCCTTTATGTAGCTTTACAAAATAACAAGAAACTTACTTTGCTGTATCCCTGTACTTTACAAATATTATACAAAAGCGTGTGTGTATATATGCCTCACTGATAAACCTTTACCTCATCATATTCATTTTTATTGTTGTGGTATGTGTTTCTCTTTGTCCAATTTACCACAGAGACAGATGATAATTTTTCATTGCCTTTTCTCTCTTTTTAAAGCCATGCTCAACATTCTCTTTTTCATTCAGAACGTTCCACTTTTCTTAAATTTAGCATATATTTAATTATCTGTACTACTGAACTATCCTCATAAAGGTTTCTGGATTCACTCTAACTCAGAGTACTGCTTTCTCTGACCACCCACAGACTACTTAGTGCTACTCCATTTAGCGATTATTCAACATCTCCCAAATATGTACGTTCCATGAGATCAGAAGATTCAACTTAAACTAATTTGGTGCCTCCTACAGGCCTTGACTTCCGCTCAATTCCATGTAGTGATGAAATAAATATATGTCAAATGACATATCTCACAGTTATGTTTATCTTTTGGTATCACCAAGTGGCTTAAACTGAATCAATCAGCTTTCTCTTCCCATTATCTTTGAAAGCATCTAGATAAAATTTAGTCATGTACCTGAAGTCTTGACAAGAAAAAAATTAGGTAACATGGAAAATATATTTTTCAGGTCTCTAAATGAAAAATCAACACATACACACACATATAAGTTTTATCTCTAAATATTTTCCCTCTGTCTTTATAAATATTTCTTTATATTCCTGATACCTCGGGTGTGCCCAAATATGCAGCTTTGCTATTTGAAAGAATGGTGACTCTCTTGATCCAACTGTAATAGGTTTAGGGAGAACACTTAAAAATAAATGAAATAAGTGGGAGTTGAATTGTGGCGGCGGTAGGGGAAATTTGGGGAAAAAACAGTAAATGCACTCATGCATATGATTATTCCACAGCTTTTTAAATAGGAGTGATCATTAGGGTAAGGAAAAATTGCTCTAAGACAGTGCCCACAATGTATTCATAGAATAGGGTATCAAACTACTGTTTGTATATTAGCACATGAATTGTGGTAAACAACACTTGGAAATGTCAATGTATAGAGGGTGATGATCTATTTAGATTTGTGGGAATGACAATTCACAAGTGTTTATCATGTCTACACACCTTATTAAAATAACTCATTGGTTTAATTCAAAGAATCAGTATTATGTTAAATTATTATTATGAAAAACTCTCTTTACAATTCTGATTTGTTGGTAGATTTCTTTGAAAGCTTTTATCTATGGTCTGCTACAAAGTTCTGAAATTAAGAAAATTTTAATGAGGCTACTAGATATAGCAGTTAAACCATATACACACAACTGATAAATCTTCTGAGAATTATGAATTCCTATCCTAAATATTTCCGAGTTTGTTTTTCATTTATTCTTCTTCATTTGTGTTGTTATAATTTATTCTTTTTTATTAATTCTGCCCCACTTAGTTAAAAAAAAAGTTGAGATTTTAAAAACATGTGTTTCATTACTATGTTTGCTTAAAGTTCTGTAATAGCAATTTATTAATTAACTCAGTAAGTAAATAAAAATGAAATTTGATTAGTTAAAATTCAGTAACTTTACTTCTTGCCAATACACTAAAGAGCACCTTTCAATATTCTGCTATCAAATACCACAAAGAATGGATGACACTCTAAAACCTTTTGTAGTAGTAAAGGGAACACTTTTTAGACTGCATCTCCCAGTGGACTGTTTTGGATCCATTACCAAGATTATTACATAGTGAGACAGACCCATGGAGAAAGTAATTTATATGTATATATTAAGAGTGTCAGGCACTGTGCTAGAAATTTTCACATATAGTGCCTCTTTTAATCACCACAATAACTTGCAAAATAACCAGTATCACCATTTGCCTCTCTTAAAGCTTTGCATATAGGGTCCATATTTTATTAGCTTTATACTCCCACTCTCTGGATTTGATTTATTATACAGGTGCACACACACATACACACACACACACAATAGAAGGATGAGGAAACTGACTTACAAAGCATTTGACTTATTTGCCCAAATCCAAAATTATTAAATATAAATTAAGTCTCTCTAACCTTGAAATCCACATAAACCTCCTTAATATTGCACTCTTAAGGTAAGAATATTTCAGTGTGTTCATATAAAAATTATCTAGAATTTTGTTATTGATCATGAGTTAGTTGCATTTGCAAAATAAATAAATATTAAGAGTATGGATTGATGCTTACAGAAAAAGAGAACAAACTTATAATCTTAAATTACTTCACACATGCTCTAAGTGATAGAGGCCAAATAGCCTATCAGATTTTCTTGAACTTTGTAAAGATCAAGAACGACCAAGAGAATAATCATTTTCAGAACAATAAAAATTCCTCATATCTTCTTCTAGTGCATGACATATACTAGCTACTTGATGGAAGATTGCTGTTAAAAATCCTCTGATGACTGATGTTGTTAAAGAAACTCACATTATCAAGAAGAACCAAAGATACATTTTATCAAATTAAATAATTTCTCTTTACCGTGTATTCTGCTGCTTCTTCCTTAATTAAAAGTCAACATAATATTCCCAGATTTGCACAGCTAAAGTAAAAAGACTATGAGAAAAAACAATATGGACATTTAAATTACACAGATACATAGTTCATTTTGAAAATTCAGCATCACATCTTAACAGAGGAGCAGTAAAATATCCTTACCTTAGAAAATTGTGCATTTATCCATTTTGTGAATGTTTTCTTTTGAACATCTTCTCTTTCATCTACAATGTAAAAAATATATATATAAAGAGCTAAGAAGCAACTCTGGATATCACTTATATTTTACAACTAAAATAACTTTCAGTTATTATGCATTAGTGTTATTTTACAGTTAGTAGTAAATTCACTGATAATGAAATCAGACATGAGTGATATTGCTACTGAGCATCCACACTAAAATGAAATCTGAAAAATAATTGATATGGTCAAGTCCATACTCATTCAAATACTGTATAAAGGCATTACAAAAAAGTGGTCTCATATGAACAAATGAGACTATTTGTTTATTCCCCTATAATGAGTAGATACTCCAGTATAATCAAAAGAAACTACTGTCTGTTATTTCTTCTGAAAAACTATTCCTGAGTTTTTCCTCTTGCCCCTCTCCCCAGTCCATGAGGAAGTTATTTTCCCCTCCGTTGTAATACCTACATACTCTTAACACAGGCTGCTAACATAGCCTCTTCCCATTATAGGAGAGGTTTCCTGATGATCAGGAGCATGGCTTAGTTATCTCTGTATCCCAAAACGTAGCACATTGTCTGCACAAATTAAGAGTTCAGAAAATATTTGATAAATATCTGAATGCTTTAGAGGAGGGGGATCTTAAGACTCCAAAATTTCTAGCACTTCTTTTCATCTAAAAGTCAGGAAATTTCAAATCAAAATGCAAGTGATACTCTTGATGGATTATGTACAAATACTCAAAGGAAAAATCCCCAAGGACTTCAGACACCAAGAGGTTAGGGTGGAAACTTATTAGGAAAGACCTTCTCAGAATTCATGCTTCTAAAAATTATCTTTTTTCCAAAGCTGGAAGTCAGTATTGAGCCAAATGGACAGGAAAATCATCAATCTTGATTTATTAAAATGCTTCTTTGATGCTGAAGCCTATCTTTAAATTACGGTAAATGCAACCATATTGGTCAATGTTGAATAAACGAGTGCATGTGAGAGAAATTTAAAATTGAGACATTTCATATTTTATCTACATGGGTCAAAAGAACCCTTATTGAAATGCCCTCATAAAATAACCACATTTGCTCTCATATTACTTTTCAATAGTAAATCTCCATTGCTTCTGAAAACAGAAGATATACAGTAAACAATCACTTTCCTATGACAAATGTATCTATGCATTAAGAATATCTGTTTATCTTTAAAACATATTATTAATCCATAAGTAGATACTCTTAAGCAATATAAGACATAATAGTGGGAAAATAATAAACCTAACAGTTTTCTTAGATGAGAAAATGTTATTTAGCATCACAAAATACTTCCTTCTTATTTCTGTTACTCCCACAAGCTACTATGTATGGTCAAGTATCAACATTATCGACAATGAGGAGAGAGGGGAAGATGGCGGACGAGTAAGACGCGGAGATCACCTTCCTCCCCACAGATACACCAGAAATACATCTATACGTGGAACAACTCCTACAGAACACCTACTGAACGCTGGCAGAAGACCTCAGACCTCCCAAAAGGCAAGAAACTCCCCACGTACCTGGGTAGGGCAAAAGAAAAAAGAATAAACAGAGACAAAAGGATAGGGACGGGACCTGCACCAGTGGGAGGCAGACGTGAAGGAGGAAAGGTTTCCACACACTAGGGAACCCCTTCATGGCGGAGAGGGAGGATGGCGGTGGGGGGGCGGGGGGGAAGCTTCGAAGCCACGGAGGAGAGCGCAGCAATAGGGGCAGAGAGGGCAAACTGGAGAGATTCCCGCACAGAGGATTGGTGCCGACCGGCACTCACCAGCCCGAGAGGCTTGTCTGCTCACCCGCCGGGGCGGGCGGGGCTGGGAGCTGAGGCTCGGGCTTCGGTCGGAGCGCAGGCAGAGGACTGGCGGCGTGAACACAGCCTGAAGCGGTTAGTGCGCCACGGCTAGCCGGGAGGGAGTCCGGGAAAAAGTCTGGAACTGCCGAAGAGGCAAGAGACTTTTTCTTCCCTCTTTGTTTCCTGGTGCGCAAGGAGAGGGGATTAAGAGCGCCGCTTAAAGGATCTCCAGAGATGGGCGCGAGCCGGGCTAAAAACGTGGACCCCCGAGACGGGAATGGGACGCTGGGGCTGCTGCTGCCGCCGCCGCCAAGAGGCCTGTGTGCGAGCGCAGGTCACAGTCCATGCCTCCCTTCAGGGAGCCTGTGCAGCCCGCCACTGCCAGGGTCCCGGGAACCAGGTACGGCTTCCGCGGGAGAGCGCATGGCGCGCCTCGGGCTCGTGCAACGTCACGCCGGCTTCTGCCGACGCAGGCTCGCCCCGCACACCGTGCCCCTCCCTCCCGCACGGCCTGAGTGAGCCAGAGTCCCTGAAGCGGCTGCTCCTTTAACCCCGGCCTGTCTGAGCGAAGAACAGACGCACTCCGGCGACCTACACACAGAGGCGGGGCCAAATCCAAAGCTGAGACCCGGGAGCTGTAAGAATAAAGAAGAGAAAGGGAAATCTCTCCCAGCAGCCTCAGAAGCAGCGGATTAAATCTCCACAATCAACTTGATGTACCCTGCATCTGTGGAATACATGAATAGACAACGAATCATCCCAAACTGAGGAGGTGGACTTTGAGAACAAGATTTATGATTTTTTTTCCCTTTTCCTCTTTTTACAACGAATAATCCCAAATTGAGGAGGTGGACTTTGAGAGCAAGATTTATGATTTTTTCCCCTTTTCCTCTTTTTGTGAATGTGTATGTGTATGCTTCTGTGTGAGATTTTGTCTGTATAGCTTTGCTTCCACCATTTGTCCCACGGTTCTATCTGTCCATTTTTTAAATTTTTTTTAATAATTATTTTTTATTTTAATAACTCTATTATATTTTATCATACTTTATTCTATTTTACTTATATTTTCTCTTTCTTTTTTTCCTACCTTCCCTCCTTCCTCCCTCCCTCCCTTCTTTCTTCCTTCCTTCCTTTCTTTCTTCTTCTACTAATTCTTTCTTTCTACCTTTTCTCCCTTTTATTCTGAGCCAGGTGGATGAAAGGCTCTTGGTGCTGCAGCCAGGAGTCAGTGCTGTGCCTCTGAGGTGGGAGAGCCAACTGCAGGACACTGGTCCACAAGAGACCTCCCAGCTCCACATAATATCAAACGGCGAAAATCTCCCAGAGATCTCCATCTCAACACCAGCACCCAGCTTCACTCAACGACCAGCAAGCTACAGTGCTGGACACCCTATGCCAAACAACTAGCAAGACAGGAACACAACGCCACCCATTAGCAGAGAGGCTGCCTAAAATCATAATAAGGCCACAGACACCCCAAAACACACCACCAGATGTGGACCTGTCCACCAGAAAGACAAGATCGAGCCTCATCCACCAGAACACAGGCACCAGTCCCCTCCAACAGGAAGCCTACACAACCCACTGAAACAACCTTAGCCACTGGGGACAGACACCAAAAACAACAGTAACTACGAACCTGCAGCCTGCAAAAAGGAGACCCCAAACACAGTAAGATAAGCAAAATGAGAAGACAGAAAAACACATAGCAGGTGAAGGAGCAAAGTAAAAACCCACCAGACCTAACAAATGAAGAGGAAATAGGCAGTCTACCTGAAAAAGAATCCAGAAAAATGATAGTAAAGATGATCCAAAATCTTGGAAATAGAATAGACGACAAAATGTTAGAAACAGTTAACAAGGACCTAGAAGAACTAAAGAGGAAACAAGCAACAATGAACAACACAATAAATTAAATTAAAAATACTCTAGATAGGATCAATAGCAGAATAACTGAGGCAGAAGAACGGATAAGTGAAGTGGAAGATAAAATAGTGGAAATAACTGCTGCAGAGCAGAATAAAGAAAAAAGAATGAAAAGAACAGAGGACAGTCTCAGAGACCTCTGGGACAACATTAAACGCACCAACATTCGAATTATAGGGGTTCCAGAAGAAGAAGAGAAAAAGAAAGGGACTGAGAAAATATTTGAAGAGATTATAGTTGAAAACTTCCCTAATATGGGAAAGGAAATAGTCAATCAAGTCCAGGAGGCACAGAGAGTCCCATACAGAATAAATCCAAGGAGAAATATGCCAAGACACATATTAATCAAACTGTCAAAAATTAAACACAAAGAAAACATATTAAAAGCAGCAAGGGAAAAACAACAAATAACACACAAGGGAATCCCCATCAGGTTAACAGCTGATCTTTCAGCAGAAACTCTACAAGCCAGAAGGGAGTGGCAGGACATATTTAAAGTAATGAAGGAGAAAAACCTGCAACCAAGATTACTCTATCCAGCAAGGATCTCATTCAGATTTGATGGAGAAATTAAAACCTTACAGATAAGCAAAAGCTGAGAGAGTTCAGCACCACCAAACCAGCTTTACAACAAATGCTAAATGAACTTCTCTAGGCAAGAAACACAACAGAAAGAAAATACCTACAATAACGAACCCAAAACAATTAAGAAAATGGGAATAGGACCATACATATCGATAATTACCTTAAATGTAAATGGACAAAATGCTCCCACCAAAAGACACAGATTGGCTGAATGGATACAAAAACAAGACCCATATAAATGCTGTCTACAAGAGACCCACTTCAGACCTAGAGACACATACAGATTGAAAGTAAGGGGATGGAAAAAGATATTCCATGCAAATGGAAATCAAAAGAAACCTGGAGTAGCAATTCTCATATCAGACAAAATAGATTTTAAAAGAAAGACTATTACAAGAGACAAAGAGGGACGCTACATAATGATCAAGGGATTGGTCCAAGAAGAAGATATAACAATTGTAAATATTTATGCACCCAACATAGGAGCACCTCAATACATAAGGCAAATACTAACAGCCATAAAAGGGGAAATTGACAGTAACACACTCATTGTAGGGGACTTCAACACCCCACTTTCACCAATGGACAGATCATCCAAAATGAAAATGAATAAGGAAACACAAGCTTCAAATGATACATTAAACAAGATGGACTTAATTGATATTTATAGGACATTCCATCCAAAAGCAACAGAATGCACATTTTTCTCAAGTGCTCATGGAACATTCTCCAGGATAGATCATATCTTGGGTCACAAATCAAGCCTTGGTAAATTTAAGAAAACTGAAATTGTATCAAGTATCTCTTCCGACCACAACGCTATGACTCTAGATATCAATTACAGGAAAAGATCTGTAAAAAATACAAGCATATGGAGGCTAAACAATACACTATTTAATAACGAAGTGATCACTGAAGAAATCAAAGAGGAAATCAAAAAATACCTAGAAACAAATGACAATGGAGACACAACGACCCAAAACCTATGGGATGCAGCAAAAGCCATTCTAAGAGGGAAGTTTATAGCAATACAATCCCACCTTAAGAAACAGGAAACATCTTGAGTAAACAACCTGACCTTGCACCTAAAGCAATTAGAGAAAGAAGAACAAAAATCCCCCAAAGTTAGCAGAAGGAAAGAAATCATAAAGATCAGATCAGAAATAAATGAAAAACAAATGAAGGAAACGATAGCAAAGATCAATAAAACTAAAAGCTGGTTCTTTGAGAAGATAAAATTGATAAACCATTAACCAGACTCATCAAGAAAAAAAGAGAGAAGACTCAAATCAATAGAATTAGAAATGAAAAAGGAGAAGTAACAACTGACACTGCAGAAATACAAAAGATCATGAGAGATTACTACAAGCAACTCTATGCCAATAAAATGGACAACCTGGAAGAAATGGACAAATTCTTAGAAATGCACAACCTGCCAAGACTGAATCAGGAAGAAATAGAAAATATGAACAGACCAATCACAAGCACTGAAGTTGAAACTGTGATTAAAATTCTTCCAACAAACAAAAGCCCAGGACCAGATGGCTTCACAGGCGAATTCTATCAAACATTTAGAGAAGAGCTAACACCTATCCTTCTCAAACTCTTCCAAAATATAGCAGAGGGAGGAACACTCCCAAACTCATTCTATGAGGCCACCATCACCTTGATACCAAAACCAGACAAGGATGTCACAAAGAAATAATTTAAAAAATCAACATTATCCATATAGTATAGGATACATGATAGCTATAACATAGAAGTCTTTCCTTGTTGACAAATGTGAATAAATAAAAATGGATACTACTAGTTTTCAAACCTAATCTAGCCTCTTTTGAATATTAGTTCCATAAATTCAATACTACCCTTCATATAATGATAATAAAAAATAAACAGAACTTCAGATGGTCAAGATTTAACCATTTTCACTGACTTGCTCTATAGGAAGACTGGTCTGTACATCTATTTCTCAATGACATACACATATATTCCTAAAAGTTAATAACCTTATTTGCAATTCCACTTATTTTTTCTTACAAGTGCATACATATCCTATCTGTCAGGCATGGGAGAGTAAATGAGTCATCTGAAAGCATTCATTCAGAGGTTTCTAAAACATACCCAATCATCTTCACCAAAAGCTGAATAGGAGGACATTTTGAAGAGATTTGTTCCAGATGCTTTTAAATGAAAAGTGGGTAGTAAAGCAATATTTTATTGTTTTTGATTATATGTACAAAGAACAATTTTTAGATAGGCCTTGAAGGCAGAAGGGAAACCTTAACATTATGTGCAAAATATTATGTATCTGCTGTGTAAATGGCACTAGATGTGAGCTTCATCATATAAATACCTTCACTAAACGTCCTCTCATACCTCTTTTGCTTTCAATGCAAGAAAAATGTGCCTTCAATGAATTACCTGCTAATGTTTTATTTTAGTATAGAAATATTTATTTTCTTTAACATGACAAATATTAGTAATATTAATTTTATTATAATTATAAGATATAACATTTATTATAACCTAATTGTTCACAAAGCTGTTTTACATATATCATCTCAATCAATCCATATGTAATTTACCATTTTATACCTGAAAAAAATACAGGCTCAGAGGGAATAAAGCTGATAAGTGACAGAGATGACCTTGCTATAGATTATTTGAATCAAAGTCCACGGCTTTTCACAGTGACCAGTTTACATTATAACTGCATAGATAATATGGCATGCTAGAACGTGATCAGAGTCACAAAAGGTGAACATACTACCACAAATACAAAATAACCATTTGAACAACCCAGGGGGTTCCATGTACACTGTAACCTATGTGAATGACATCCTGGAATTTTATAGTGCACAACCTGCATATCTGCGTGGATTTATCCAGAAGTGAAAATTGAACCTTCTTTATGATGCCAGATGATTTGTTAGTTAACATTTTATATAATAATGCTCCTATATTTGCTAATTAATATTTGGTGTTTTGCTTTTTGCCATATATTAATATGATGAAAATATTTTAACATACAAAAACTGACCAAAAGTTTTGTGTCTGTACATTACAGTCCCCCAAAACATGTATTTTACTTAGCCACAGTAATATTCTGCCTTTTTTTCACTTATTTTATCATAAATATCACATGCACTGCCCTTTCCTTTTGTTTGCTATTAGAGATTCCATCATAATGAACATCTTTATGCATTCTTTTTCAGCTTCTGCTATATAACAGCCTTAGAAGAAATTACTGGGTCAACGTTATGGAAACTTTTATGGCTTTTACGAAATACTGCCGTATTGCTTTCCCAATGGTCATACCAATTTTTAGTGGTACCAGAAAGAATGAGGTTATGCTGTTGAGAAGAATTTTGCTTGTATTTTTAGACAAATGCTGTTTTATTAGATATAAGGAGAGAGCTGATGCTTGTTTAAATTTGAGTCTGTTTGATTACTAATGAAATAGAACACAATTTATACATTTATTTATTCTGTATGTTTCCACTTTTGTCAAAATACAAAAGTAGAAACATACTTTTTATGTTTAAAAAAATATAAAAAGTTTATATCCTCTGCTCATGTATCTATTGAACACTTGATAAATTAATTGGAATGAGGTCATAAATTAGTAGTTTTTAAACATTTCAAGACATGGACTCCATCTGATCATCTGATAAAAATAATGATAATTTTCTACAGAAATAAATGCCTATACAGACATATTTATATACAGTTTTATGGGGTTCACTGACCTCCCTGCAAAAGATTCCTATTACCATGAAATCCAAGTTAAGAATCACTATTGTAAATTAAGCTACTTACTCATAGTCAATGAATGAATATATGTTCCCAAGTGGCCCTGTTTTTTTTTCCAATTTTTGTTTCATTTATACTATGCTAAAATTTTACACTTTTATATATTTGAATCTATTTCTACTGTAATTTCTCATATGACTTAAAATTTGATCATTTTAAGCATGATCAGCTATATATCCATAGTTAATCTAAAGTTAAAGTTGATACGCATAAACCTATATATATATAAATTGTTATCAAGCTTATAGAGACTATTTCAGTACTTTAATAAAATATATGTTGCTGTCGACACACAGGCTATAGTAAGAGATATTAATGTGAAATCATCAACAAAGAGAATGAGAAAAGAATAAAGTGATATCTGTTTTATTAGGAAGTGATTATCTATGAACTCCTGTTTAATCATTTCAAGAAGCACATATTCTATTTCATTTCCTCGAGGGTTTGTTTATGACTGATTTTCTTTTACTAATAAAACTATGCCTGGGTATAACAATGTAAGAAGCAAGGAAGAAAATCTCTCTTAGAAAAATTTACTTGAAAACTGTTCCCTGGAGATATCAAAGAGTGAAGAACTACTACTTCATAACTTGCAAAAAGTGAGGAACATTTTATTTTTTTCTCTCTGTGGGGAAAGCCCGTATAAAATTCCCTTTCTGCCATACATAAAAACTATATTTCATCTCAGAATCAATTAACCCTTTCTAATAAAGTCATTTTTTATTCAATAAATCTGGTCCTTCATATTTTCTAAGATTAGTGCAAAAACCTTTTGCCCTGTTTTTAATTTTTATATTCCTGAGACCCTCAATCCCCTATAAATGTGGGATAATTAAATTGGGATATTAATGATTCACAAGAGCGAGCTACTGCACAAAAATGATATGGGCAAACTGAGAGAACATGAAATCGGGGCAATAGGCCTCAAGTTGCATTGCAGGACTTATTAGAATGGTGGCCTTTATCTGTGAAATGAGGGTATTAATTGCCTTTTAACTCATGGACCTGTTGTTAAGATGTAATGAAATCATTTATTTATGCAATAGTTTATAGAAAAATTGTATACAGAATGCTTAGTATATGCTCGTCACTGTACTAATTACCAAGAAGATAAACAAGACTCATCTTTACCAAAGTTCACGGTATAGTAGAAAATAGACATATCATGGGTAAATATTAAACATTTTATATAATTAAGGATACATATGTTCAAAGGGTACTATGGGAGCACAAAGAAAGGGATATGTAGCCACATGGATGTGAGGGAAGACATTTTCTGGAAGGTGATGGCTAGGTTTAATCTAAAAAGATGAGCAAAAATAAGGAAAGAAAAAAGGTACAAAGGGAAAGATGAATCTTTCTGAGGAGATAGCAAGAGCAAAGGCAGGGAGGTAAGAAACCAAAAGAGCATGCTCTTCATTATACACAATTCAGTTTTCTTGCACTCTAAAATGTGAAGAAGAGGGCAGCATGGGATGAAATTACAAAGGAAGTTGGTAGTGAGATCATGGGAAGTCTCCATGATATGACCCCTTATACACTATCACATAAGGCAACACGAGTGAAAGTATTTAAAAATTGGGGAAAAAAACCCCACCTAGTTATAAGAACACCAAGAATTATCCTCATTACACAGGGCAGTTAATAACAATCTGTGACAGAAAACCATTTTTAAAAATGTCATTTCCTTGGGTGCTAGTTAATATGTTAACTGAAGATTCTCATCACTTAAGTTACCCAGAAAGTATGTTTAGGAGGAGAAGGAAATATTAAAGTTGAATGCAGTTTACAAATATACATAGGGAAGAAAAACGAAGGGATATGAGTTTATTTCACCTTAAAGAGCAAACTATTAAGTAATATGTAAGAGTTAATTAGGGTCAGTCCATTCTCTGCTTCCACCAAAAATGAGAAAAAAAGAAATGTGAAATACGGAAGATTAATGGTAAACATTAGATAGGATTATGTGATACTGTGGAACATTATGAAGGGAGGCTCCAAACTCAGGACTTATTTAGAAAGTGGATTTACCATGTTAATAATGCTACAAAATGGCAATGCAAAGTGGAGGAGAGGAGAATGGAAAATGGCATGAAAAAGGTTTCCATTATATCTGAGTAATAGCTTTTGATCATAGGATTATAGAATGCTAGGGCCGAAGGTGACATTCATGATCATTTTATAATGAGGAGGTCTAAACTAATTAAATTACTGTATAAAGAAGAGAAAAACAGTGTCAAAGAGGTTTCCTCATTTCCCACTCACTGGACAGTCAGTGTAATACAGTTTTCACTGCTCATCATCCTATAAAAGTTTTTCTTAATAACATCACCTATACCCTTTCTAGTTTCCAAGACAGTGACTTTCTGGGTTATAACTGTCTTTCCAGCACTAAGCATTGAAAGTGTTACACAGTAGAGCTCAATAAAGGTGTTCTTAAGTTAACGAAGACCAAATTTACTTTTCAGACCTCTTCTCATTTTTCTTCTGTGCAGATATTCATTCTGTTAACCTGTGGTAGAGAGAATAATGGTCCCCCAAAGATGTCCACATCCAATCCCCAGAATCTGTGAATACGTTTTATTAAAACTTGTTTTAAAATAGGTTAAATTTAAATTATTTTAAAACTCTTTGTTAAGGCAAAGAGAATTACAGTTGCAGATGGAATTAGATGTGCTAATCAGCTCATTTTGGATAGGGAGATTATCCTGGGTTATCTGGGTGGGCCCAGTGTAATTGCAAGTGTCCTTGAAAGGGCAAGAGGGAGGCCTAAGAGGGCGAATCAGAGAGATGGCAGAATGAGAAGGACTTGGCCCAATGTTGCTGGTTTTGAAGATGGAGGAAGAGGGCCATGAGCGAAAGAATGTGGACAGCCTCTAGAAAATGGAAAAGACAAGGAAAGAGATTCTCCCCAGGAGCCTCCAGAAGGCACACAGCTCTGCTGGCCCTTAATTTTAGCCCACTAAAGCCAATTTCAAACTTCTGACCTGAAGTTCTGAAGAACTGTTCGATTATAAATTTGTGTTATTTTAAGCCACTAAATTTGTGGTAATTTTTATAGCATTAATAGGAAACTATTACATAACTTTCCTCTTTACTACTATTACTTCAAGCAAGAAATACATACTGATATCTACTAGGTGGCAGAAATTCAACCGTGTAAAAGATAAAGTTCCTACACTTTTGGCCTTATAGCATAGTGAGAGAAACATACCCTAAAAAGAATAGACAGTAGATACACAGATAAGTTCCCCAATAGAGAAAATACAGGGCTTCCTCATAAGCCTATAGGAAGGGAACTAACCTGAGAAACTCAGTGCCTCCTTGATGAAATGACACCTTAGCCGAGTTCTGAATGTTAATCAAGAGTACAGAAGCAGACAAGGTGGAAAAGAACTCCAGACAGTAAAAAGAGCAGGTGCAACTATCAGTATGTGAGAGACAGAACATGGTCCTTTCACAGAACTAGAGATAGGGGAGGACAAAAGTGGCAGAGATGACTCTTAAAAAAAAAAGAAATAATCATCAGCCTAATTATAAAGAGCCTTAAACTGTAGCTAGAAGGCAGTTAGAAACCAAACCAGAATTTTAATTAGGGGAGGGGCAATATAGGTTTGTTTTTAGAAATGGATTTCACAGTATGGACAATATATTGGAATAGGTTCCTGGAAACGAGACCAATTAGCTGGTTATAACTGAAATCCATGTGAGAAGTGATGATGGTCTGTATTGGTGATGGGACTGGAGAGAGGTAAACGCAGGCAAGATGTATTTAATAGGTATTACTGATAAGAACTAACTATTAATCAGTGTGGAGGTAGTGAACTGGGGAGAGGTAGAGCCAATCATATTACTCAAATTGGAGTCTAGAGATCTCAGGAAGAAGAGCCCTGGGTCTGTATATATAGTGAGGAATGGAAAGAATTGGGAAGTATTGAGTTTGGGGTGTTTTGAGACAAGAAGGATATGGGTAGTAGGCAGTTTGATACAGGAGCCTGAAGCGCAAGAGATAAATCTGAGTTGAAAATAAAATGTGGGAGTTACAAGCCAACCGGCATATAGTAACTGAAGCCCCTAGAGTAAATGATATTACTAGAAAGAGTGCACAAGCTTTCTGATCTTCTGAAATATCACTGATTCCTGGTTCTCCTTCCAACACAAGGGCTGTCTCGTAATCTGTTTCACTGATTTGTTCGCCTTTCATCCCAGAAATGTTGGCATTCTCCAAGGGTTCTAGCCATCCTTTGTATCTTCTTGCCTTGGTCTACTATGCTTATTCTTCATAAGCAAAGCAACTTCCTCTACCTCCCCAACCACCACTGTATGTTGACAGTGAAGATACCTAAAGCTATATTTTTCATTTTGATTAATGTCCTGATCTTCACACTGATATAGCTGACTCTAGTTTATACCTCCACTTAGATGTCTTGCAGGTACCTTAACAATACCATTCATCTTCCCAAATAAATTCATGTATCCTACTCCTCCTGCCAATTAATGGCCCCGTCATCCATCTAGTAACGAAATAAGTAACTCCTGAGTTATTATGCAAGTTTGAAAAATGCTTGTCCTGAGGTTAAAAGCCAGACATAAGGGGCTTCACGATTTGACTCCAAATGCTTTTCTAAACTTAGTATCTGTCATGCCTGTTGGCAGTCACACATACCTCTTACCCCTCGGCACACATACCTACCAGGTCTACCCTAGCCACACAAGCCAAACGTCTCCATGAATAAGCCACACACTTTCTTACGTGCAGTCCCTTGTTCATGCACTCACTGGAATGTGACCTGAGAACTCTCACTCTCAAGATCAAGTTCAAATGTCAAGTTCAAATGTGAACTTAAGATCAAGTTCAAATTATGTCCTTGACAGAGTCATCAATCAATTCTTCTGATATATACATACACTTTAGCATTTTTCGAACTGTATCATTAGTATATGGGTGGGTGTGCGTGTGTGTGTGTATACACACACACAAATACTTTACTCTCTTCTATAAAGCACCTCACATACCACCTATCACCCCCTATATGTGACCACACTTAGATGGGAGGACTATTATGTCTTTGTAATTCCTGGCACTCAATATGGTATCTTGAAGCACAAATACGTACTTAATAAGAATTGGTTGACTAAATCAAATGATTAATTATTCCATAATTAAATCCCACAACTAATGAGTCCCGAGCCAATGTTCTTTCCCTACACTTTGCTCAAACTGCTCTGTTAATTATAAACTTTCTGTCTTAATCACCAATTCATTTCCAAAAAAATTCATTGAGCACCCACTAGGTATAAAATCACTTTTCAATATCTTCTCTCAAAATTTGGTATTTGGATTGAAGCACTTATTTTCATCACAATGTAGAATGAATAATAGAGATAGAGAATATTTATTGCAAAAATTCTGCCTTGATTTTTCTGGGTGAATTTCATTCTGGAGTATGATGAAATTGCCCTTTACTTCATCTTGACTGTTGTGGCTTCTAACACAAAGTAAGACGCTATGGATGACCTGTCTGACCCTTTACCTCTCCTGTAAATGTTACTTCTTTCTCATGTAGGTCAACCGCTTTTTATTGTAGGGAGTTGATAGATCCAGATAATAATTTGAACAGCTGTGTCAGCTCATATCGCATAGAAGTTCCCTCCCATCCCCTGGCACTTAATCATAAAATTTATGCTATATTAGCAAACTGCAGTTATGGCCAGAACCTTACATAATCAGACAATTGCATATTCATAAAAATAACCATTAACACCATATATATTGAAAACCCAATGCAAGAATTGTAGAAACATGTTGATGATGGTTATAGAAGTTATCATGAAATAGGCCTAATAACAATGAGGTAGAAGTATCATATTCAAACTGAAGAGAAAATCAGAACTCCAAGAGTGTATGAAAAGGTACTAAGTGGCATGAGTTAGAAAAGAGAGTGTCATGTGGTAGGTGGTGCAAATTGTTCATTCTTGTTCCCTTCAAATTCCATTCTGACACCAAGAATATGTCTCAGCTACAGTATAAGTCAGTGGTTAAACACATTTGCTCCAGCAGCAAGTAGCCTGGCTTCAAACCCCAGCTCCACTTCTCACTATCTGTAACCTTAGACAAGTTTCTTAACCTGTCTGTGTCTCATCACATCCATCTGTACCATGAGAATAAAAACACTGGTACAGAATTGTGAAGATGAAATGTGACAGACATATTAATAATGAAAACTTAAAGAAAAAACACAGAGAGAAAACCTATAAAACTTTATTCCTGGTTATACCACTACTTCCTGTGGGCCATCTGTATAAATTATATTATCTTGTAAAACAGACACAGTTTCTAGGTGGGAGTCATGTTAACAATTATTAAGATTTTTATAGTATTTACAAGTGTGCAGCAATTAGAGTCTTCTTGATTTGAAAGATAAAGAAAGAATATGAAATTGTATTAGTATAAATTATACCTTCTCATGACCAGAAGAATGAAATTTGTTTAACAATAATGGGAATAATGAATAACTCTGTGGTGCATTATAATTTACAAAGTGAGTTCAAATAGCTCATCTTGTTTGAACACAAATATGTGGGTGTAGACTTTTTGTGGGTAAAAATAAGTTACTATTAATTGGTATGCAGACTTAAAATGTACTTTAGTAATGTGTCATGAAAAAGATCACTTATTTTTGTTAAAAATAATCATGGACTAATTATGGCAGAATAAATCAAAATAGATCAAGGTCTCTTATGTAATTTAGAGGTGAAATTAAATATTTGGGTACTGTGGCAGAATCACTAACTAGATACCTGCTCTCATACCTCAGCCTAGTCAGTTTTAAAGTAACCTATCTACTAGAAAATTAAAAAATACATTATTCTATGGTATATATTTACCTATCTTAATGGATTGTAAAATAGTTCTTTTCAAATAAAAAAGAAAGCAATCAGCCAAATGTGCACAACAGTCATTTCCAAATGTCTGTATCAGTGAGATACATTATAAACAGACAAAGGCTCAAACACAGAGTCCTTTTTTGGGTGCATTACAAAGGGATATTTAAATCACAAGGTACATCTGCTAAACTTGCACTATAAAGGTTAAGAAAATGGTAGAGTAGATATAGCTCGTGTCTCATGCTTTATTTTCTTGGCCCAACCTTGAATCTACCTGTCACTGTGAACAGATTCTGTGGATACTGAAGATTTCTCACCTCACGCATTCACATCTCTCTGCATCTTGGCATTAGGGCTTTTCCCCATTCTAGGAGAATTTGGTAAGCTCATCTGCAGGGCAGCACAGAAGTGACAGAGATTTAATTCCTCCAGGTGCAATCTTCAGTAAATGAGGGACAGAAATCTATGGATAAAACCCCAGTAGACCAATTGTTGGCCATGTTCTCTCAGGTTCCTCAAGGGTTACACAGGACATTGAACTCAGAGTGGCCCACAGTAGCCCCTCTACTGTCTGTTCTCCTTTCCCTCACTCACTTTGCCTATCCCTCCCTTATGCTACTGGGGATCATTTCTCAAATGAACCACCTGCACTAGTACTTGTTTGAGTCAGCTTTTTGAGTAAGCAAACTAACCCATATGGGTATTGGAGCTAAATTACTTGACTTGGTTGTGTACTAGCTTTGTCTTAGGCATCTCAAGCAACACGAAGCCTCAATTTTCTAGTCTGTTAAAAGTAAATAACCACAGTAACAAACTCTTAGTTTTTTTTTTTTTTGACAAAGTATCCTGTAAAGCATTAAGTGTAGTCTCTTAAGCAAAAATATAGTATAAAATAGGAGTCAATATAATTATTATTCCTAACTATGTATTTAATTGCATTAAAAGTTTGTGAGCAGTAGGTAAATCGGATTATTTGTTCATGATTCATTTTTCCCTTTCCCTGCTTGCCATAAATCACCCTTGGTGGATTATACTTCCCACCTCACCGATGTGGGCCCTGTGATGTGTTTTGACCTGACCAATGAAACATGGGCATACCTGACAGCGTATCAGTTCTGAGCTAGGGACTAAAGAATCATGATATATTTTCACTCCTCTTGGCAATTCTTCCCTTTGCCAGTGGAAATCCTGCCTCATGTAGACTATGTTCCCAAAAGGAGATACATACCTGGAACTGACCTGAATCCAATACAAAGATTGAAGCAGACATGGGAATAAGAAATAAATGTCTGTTCTTGTAAGTCACAGAGATTTAGATTTTTTTTCTTTTTACAGAGCAATAACCTAGAAAAATGCTGACTAACGTAGCAGGTAAATCGTAAATGTGTCCTATAGAATAAAATACACAATAGCAGTATATATAACATCCTCATTTAAAATAGAGAGATTTGTATTCGACTGTTTAAATCTAAATTTAATATAAACTGATGTATGGGCTTTACATCAAGTATTTAAAATTTTCTAAAAGTCTTCTATTTAGAATATATTATCTTTTCTTTCTCAGTCTTTCTCCTTACCATATCATTCACAACTTAAACATCAATGCAAGCATGTTTTTCTTATACATGGTCAACTATTAGCGTAGATTGAAATCAATCTAGAAGATGACTTATGGGGAGAGTATGTCCTAAGGAAATTCACTGGATGACTGCAACAGCAACAGTCAGTAGGAGACTGCTCAATTATACCTTGTGCCAAATACAGAAAGCACTTAAAACAGAAATAAAGAGTAATCATTCATTCCTTCTTCACCAAATATGGAAATCTTAAGCCAGTGTTTGTGAAAGATCAAGCCAAAAAGTATAAATAAAGGCCAACGATTTTTCTAGCACATACGGGAAATTTTGCAGTCCGGGAAAGAGCATTAGAGTCTGTCTTTTAGGAAAGATTTCAGAAAATTATTACTGATAATACAAAAGAAGTCCTTGGAGCTAATCAAAGGAGGAGACAGTTTGGAGAGTTAATCAGGTACCAATGCTAATAGATGACCCAAGTAGCAGTACACAGAAAGTACAGTCCCACAATCAATTTTTATTCAGCTCGAGGTTGCTAACACTGATGACAAGTGGTTACTGACAGCTTCTTCCAAGATTTCTAATGAAAGATTTCTTTCTTTTTTTCAAGTTCATTACACCACTGGATTAAAAAAATGTATTTTTTTCTTTTCTAAGATTTATGACAGGACCACATTGAGAACACTTCCCTCACTGCACAGTGCCAATGGATAAGTTTGATCTATGTCTCGACTTTAATAATTTAAATAAATGTGGATTTAGGTTAGCATGTAAATTAAGTAATTGTTAAAAAGTTCCCAAACTAATGCCATTCTTTGCACTTAGGTACAATTGCGTTGAACCTGTAGAGGAAACTATAACTTAAAAATTATAAAAGATTTAGAAATAGCAGTAAAAAGTTGGCTTCTTACAAAAATAGCATTTAACAAACAATAGAAGAGTTTGTGGTTTTAAAGGAAATTTTTGCATCAAAAAAGAGTTTTCTTGATAATTTTCTTCACCTTATTTTTACAAATACTAAATTCTAGTCATTACAAAAGACTTAAGTCTAACTGGCAAATGATTTTCCCCTATGACCAGTGTATGAACAGTTTGTCTGTATGTGTGTGTGTGATTTTTCTACTCTCATATTTAGATTTGCACGAATTGCAGCAAACTGCAAACATTACTTTGTGATTAGAGAACATTAAATGATTATAAAGTAGAACCTCCAAAATATCCGAAGTTTATAAATTGAGTACATCATAATTTCCCAATTTTATGATTACTTTTATTATGCTAAGTATTTACCAAACAGGTTATAAAGGAATGGCATTCCTGGGTTACAATAATATAGTGATTTTAGCTTTGAACCAGACTATCTCAGTTTGAATGTAGCTCTGCTACCTCTTAGGAGTGAGCCTCTGTTTCCTTGCCTGTAAATAATGATAATAATAATGCTGATGCTGCATTGTAATGAGCTTTGGGTGAATGTTCCCACTTGAACCTCTGGCTCTAATACTAACTAGCTCTCCTGAGTTCAGTTAGTTATTTAGTTACCTGGAACCCAACTGTCTCAACTTAAAAAAAAGATAGAAGTTTGGAAAATATAACTCTATGTGTTTCTTTAGACCTAAAATACTATTATCTGATTTTTTAAGCTAGTGTTTTTTCCAGGAGGCAAGATAGCATCTTTATTCAGCATACATGTTCTGGAGCCATACAGCCTGGATTCAAAGTCCAGCTTTGCTACTACTAGCTGGATTTCCTTGATTTATTTATATAACTTCTCTCTTTAGCTTCCTCATCTGTAAAATAGCTATAAAAATAATAGCTTTCTCATAGTGTTTTTGTGAGGATTAAATGAGCCATTACTCTTAAAGAGCATAGAAAGTATCTGGACCAACATAAATAATCAACTTTGTTATATTTATCCTGAGAACCAAGGGCTTTTAATACAACTATGGGGTGAATTCTTAAACTTGTAAGCAAAATTTTATGAGTGTATACAAATAAGAGCCTGCAATCTTCAGTAGAGTCCCAGAGGGCTCCATGGTTTGAAAAATGTTGGATGAAACATAAAGACAGTCTTCTGGCTCTTATGCCTATTAATGATCCATGTTTTACTTTTTTCAACAACACATGCATTAGCAGTAATAGGTCAACTTGTATTACTGTTCCTTAGACTGTGATTTTTTTTAACTTCTTATCTAAGAAATGTACTGTTCTTTTTCTCTCCTTAATAGAGCCTTCTTTTTATGGATCTACACAGAGTAACTGCGTTGAAAAGAAGTATAGTTACACAGGCTTCAGCTACACTCGTTAACCAGCCTAAGAAATTGTAGGCTTTCTCCATATTCTCTCAGATATTACTCTTTAATCATCTAGGTTTAGACACTTATTTTTTTCTTAGTTTCTTATACCTAAGTATAAATAGATGCAGTTTTCTTACAATCCATTTTGTTGCAAAGGCCCTTCTGAGAAGAGCACAGCTTCTTTTGTGATATCTTGTGATGATAAGTATTGACATAATACAATACAGTAATTGAGACTCAGCAAGATTTGTCTGCTAACTGACTGTTTCAGACATTTAGGCCTTAATTTGCTGTATATCTTTAATGCAAACTTTTCTTTAGTTAAAGCACCCCATGTCAATGAGGTAATTATTTAAATGATCATCCTCACAGCATATAAAAGGGCACCATGACATATAAGAAACAAATTAGTCCTCACTGCATAGATGCAGTGGTTCACAGCTTGGAAACCAGTACTTTCAAAGCACAGTATGAAACTGTGAAAATAACAACCTCTCAGAAGAGATCAGTAGACAGAACTGATAATGGCTAAAAGACGAACAGTATTGATTGGTAAAGTAATATGAAAAGAGAAAAGGTGTATGTTAACTTAAACACTAAATTTGGACAAGTATTCATAGATTAGGAGAAAAAATTTCAAGATCAAATAAACGTCTTCAAAGGTGAAAAGTGGTCTGAATGAAGTGTTTTCACTATCTGAGTAACTTAACTAAGGAGTCAAAGTTAAAAAAAAAAGAATAGAATTAATGTGATATTTTACTTTAATTGATGTACAGTGGATCAAGTGGGATTTATCCCAGGGATGCAAGGATTCTTCAATACGTGCAAATCAATCAATGTGATACACCATATTAACAAACTGAAGGAGAAAAACCATATCATCACCTCAATAGATGCAGAGAAAGCTTTCAACAAAATTCAACACCCATTTATGATAAAAACCCTGCAGAAAGTAGGCATACGGGGAACTTTCCTCAACATGATAAAGGCCATATATGACAAACCCACAGCCAACATCATCCTCAATGGTGAAAAACTGAAACTATTTCCACTAACATCAGGAACAAGACAAGGTTGCCCACTTTCACCACTCTCATTCAACATAGTTTTGGAAGTTTTAGCTACAGCAATCAGAGAAGAAAAGGAAATAAAAGTAATCCAAATCAGAAAAGAAGAAGTAAAGCTGTCACTGTTTGCGGATGACATGATACTATACATAGTGAATCCTAAAGATGCTACCAGAAAACTACTAGAGCTAATCAATGAATTTGGTAAAGTAGCAGGATACAAAATTAATGCATAGAAATCTCTTGAATTCCTATACACTAATGATGAAAAATCTGAAAGACAAATTAAGAAAACACTCCCATTTACCATTGCAACAAAAAGAATAAAATATCTAGGAATAAACCTACCTAAGGAGACAAAAGACCTGTATGCAGGAAATTATAAGACACTGATGAAAGAAATTAAAGATGATACAAATAGATGGAGAGATATACCATGTTCTTGGATTGGAAAAATCAACACTGTGAAAATGACTCTACTACCCAAAACAATCTACAGGTTCAATGCAATCCCTATCAAACCACCACTGGCATTTTTCACAGTACTATAACAACTACTACCCAAAGCAATCTACAGATTCAATGCAATCCCTATCAAACTACCCCTGGCATTTTTCACAGTACTAGAAAAAATTTCACAATTTGCATGGAAACACAAAAGACCCTGAATAGCCAAAGCAATCTTGAGAACGAAAAATGGAGCTGGAGGAATCAGGCTCCCTGATTTCAGACTATACTACAAAGCTACAGTAATCAAGACAGTATGGTACTGGCACAAAAACAGAAATATAGATCAATGGAACAGGATAGAAAGCCCAGAGATAAACACACGCACATATGGTCAACTTATCTTTGATAAAGGAGGAAGGAATGTACAGTGGAGAAAGGACAGCCTCTTCAATAAGTGGTGCTGGGAAAACTGGACAGGTACATGTAAAAGTATGAGATTAGAACACTCCCTAACACCATACACAAAAATAAGCTCAAAATGGATTAAAGACTTAAATGTAAGGCCAAAAACTATCCAACCCTTAGAGGAAAACATAGGCAGAACACTCTATGACATAAATCACAGCAAGATCCTTTTTGACCCACCTCCTAGAGAAATGGAAATAAAAACAAAAATAAACAAATGGGACCTAATGAAAATTAAAAGCTTTTGCACAGCAAAGGAAACCATAACCAAGACCAAAAGACGACCCTCAGAATGGGAGAAACTGTTTGCAAATGAAGCAACTGACAAAGGATTAATCTCCAAAATTTATAAACAGCTCATGCAGCTCAATAACAAGAAAACAAACAACCGAATCCAAAAATGGGCAGAAGACCTTAATAGACGTTTCTCCAAAGAAGATATACAGATTGCCAACAAACACAAGAAAGAATGTTCAACATCATTAATCATTAGAGAAATGCAAATCAAAACTACAATGAGATATCATCTCACACCAGTCAGAATGGCCATCATCAAAAAATCTAGAAACAATAAATGCTGGAAAGGGTTTGGACTGCTGGTGGGAAGGTGAATTGGTACAGCCGCTATGGAGAATAGTATGGAGGTTCCTTAAAAAACTACAAGTAGGGCTTCCCTGGTGGTGCAGTGGTTGAGAGTCCGCCTGCCGATGCAGGGGACACAGGTTCATGCCCCAGTCCGGGAAGATCACACATGCCGCAGAGCTGCTGGGCCCGTGAGCCATGGCTGCTGAGCCTGCACATCCGGAGCCTGTGCTCTGCAATGGGAGAGGTCACAACAGTGAGAGGCTCGCGTACCGCAAAAAAAAAAAAAAAAAAAAAAAAAAAAAACTACAGATAGAACTACTATATGACCCAGCAATCCCACTACTGGGCATATACCCTGAGAAAACCATAATTCAAAGAGTCATGTACCAAAATGTTCACTGCATCTCTATTTACAATAGCCAGGAGATGGAAGCAACTTAAGTGTCCATCATTGGATGAATGGATAAAGAAGATGTGGCACATATATACAATGGAATATTACTCAGCCGTAAAAAGAAATGAAATTGAGTTATTTGTAGTGAGGTGGATGGACTTAGATTCTGTCATACAGAGTGAAGTAAGTCAGAAAGAGAAAGACAAATACCATATGCTAACACATATATATATGGAATCTCAGAAAAAAAATGTCATGAAGAACCTAGGGGTAAGACGGGAATAAAGACACTGACCTACTAGAGAATTGACTTGAGGATATGGGGAGGAGGAAGGGTAAGCTGTGACAAAGTGAGAGAGTGGCATGGACATATGTACACTACCAAACGTAAAATAGATAGATAGTGGGAAGCAGCCGCATAGCACAGGGAGATCACCTCTGTGTTTTGTGACCACCTAGAGGGGTGGAATAGGGAGGGTGGGAGGGAGGGAGACGCAAGAGGGAAGAGATATGGGAACATATGTATATGTATAACTGATTCACTTTGTTATAAAGCAGAAACTAACACACCATTGTAAAGCAATTATACTCCAATAAAGATGTTAAAAAAAAAAAAACTACAATGAGGTATCACCTCACACCAGTCAGAATGGGCATCATCAGAAAATCTACAAACAACAAATGCTGGAGAGGGGGTGGAGAAAAGGGAACCCTCTTGTACTGTTGGTGGGAATGTAAATTGATACAGCCAGTACGGAGAACTGTATGGAGGTTCCTTAAAAAACTAAAAATAGAATTACCATATGATCCAGCAATCCCACTACTGGGCATATACCCAGAGAAAACCATAATTCAAAAAGACACATGCACCCCAATGTTCATTGCAGCACTATTTACAATAGCCAGGATATGGAAGCAACCTAAATGCTCATCGACATATGAATGGATAAAGAAGATGTGGTACATATATACAATGGAATATTACTCAGCCATAAAAAGGAACGAAACTGAGTCATCTGTTGAGACATGGGTGGATCTAGAGACTGTCATACAGAGTGAAGTAAGTCAGAAAGAGAAAAACAAATATCGTATATTATCACGTTTGTGGAACCTAGAAAAATGGTACAGATGAACTGGTTTGAGACACAGATGTAGAGAACAAACGTATGGACACCAAGAGGGGAAAACCACGGTGGGGTGGGGATGGTGGTGTGCTGAATTGGGCGATTGGGATTGACATGTATACACTGATGTGTATAAAATTGATGACTAATAAGAACCTGCAGTATAAAAAAACAAACAAACCAAACAACTAATACTAAACTTTCTTTGGGTTATTTGTATGGAAATATGTTCATATAAATGTTTCAGACATTACATGAAATTTCTAAAATTCTTATATGTTCTGGTATAATGTTATAAGTCATAATTCTAGTTACTACTTTAAAATGTATATCTCTGAAATAAGTAAATTTCCTTGTCAACTGCATTATTATGAATTTTCATCACATCTTTATCCATGGTCATTTTTAAGTCTTTTGTCATTTACAGCTAGTTCTGGGTGTACTCTGACGCTTTTGCAAAAATGTTCATATAAAAGGGTTTCATCTTCAAGGAATTCATGGAAAAGACTGACAAGCACAGGTTTCTGGTAACTGACTATACTGCTGAACTGAATGAATAAGCATTTTCAGAACTCTAATGGAAAACTGATGAATTCATAAAAGTGCTAACAAAAGATCAAGATGAAAAAAAAAATTAATTACATGGGACTGAGTGAACTGATGAGGATGATTATAATTTTTGTGACTTTCTGTTTGAATAAAAAAAATCCCACAAGGACTCAGAGGCAAAAAATATACAAATCAATTTTCACTGCAAAGTAAAGGAGTTGTTACAGTGGAGGATTACTGGACTGAATGTTAATATTATGACATAGTATGAGTGTGTTTCGTGTTTGGTAATTGCAATCATTGTTGCTTTTGTTGTGGTCATCCATTTACAATGCTTGGTGTCAGTTTATATCTGTTGTAAAAATAAAATACAGTGTGTGTGTGTGTGTGTGTGAAAAAACAGTTATATAGAAATAAGTATTTTTATAAATTTCTACCTTCATCTTTGTATATGCTATAAACTGATGCCAAAATATCACAGATTGTATGTTATTTCTGAGCCTTTCCTGCTTATGTTCTCTGGAGTTCATGTAAAAGAAGTTCTTAATCTTTTAGAAATCATGGATCTTTTTAGAATATGATGATACCTACGATGTTTCCCTTTAAAAAAATGTACACATTCACAGTTTGCATCCAATTTCAGATCATCTATGGATACAGGTTAAGAACTTGCGTTCTATAACAAATACTTGATTTTTCTGGAGGGGTTGTATGAAATGTGTTGGACTTCTCAAAGGAAAAATGGATCAGTGAGCTTACTGAATGGAATCTTAGAAGATTTTGGGGGGTGATTACATACAGCATTGGAAGTGGAATTTATCCATTTATTGAGAAACATATCTCATTTCCATAGATGAATGCTTTTATATCAACAAAAGGGCCTCCAGTGGCTTATTCATCTCTTTGGCGAGATGTCTTCTCCAGGGTTTTCATCACTGTCAATTCAAGTGGCTTGGTGCTGACAGCACAAGTAAAATGGTTCTTCCCCCCATCCATTCATTTATTAAACAGATATTTATTGAGTACCTGTTACAGGCTAGGATCCTCCTAGAACTTTCTTTGTGTCTATATCCTCCTAGGCTTTGAGGATATAGACACAAACAAAAAA
Organism: Mesoplodon mirus; assembly: GCF_964341445.2. Taxonomy (NCBI): domain Eukaryota; kingdom Metazoa; phylum Chordata; class Mammalia; order Artiodactyla; family Ziphiidae; genus Mesoplodon; species Mesoplodon mirus. The sequence continues at coordinate 31,638,917 of NC_138981.1, forward strand.
TACAAGGTTCCCACTCTCATGGAGCTTGCTTTCTAGTGGAAAGCAAGAGGAATAATAAGTAAACAAATAACCAAGATAATTTCAGATAATGATAAGTTCATGATGACCATAAATGAAGGTCATGTGATGAGTCACCGAGGTGAGGGAAAAGACTATAGAATGTGATATTGATCTGAAATCTCAAAGGATGAGATTTAGCCAACAGTGGAAAGATTTAGGCAGAGAGTACCTAGCAGAGGGACCGTCAAGTAAAGGGCCCTGAGAAGAGAGCATGCTTGGCTTATTCAAGAAACATAAATATGATCAGTGTGGCTAGAGTATTCTAAGGGTGAGATGAAGTCAGGAGGATGGGTGGGGTGCAGATCCTGTAGGACCTTGCATATTATTAAAAGGATTTTGGATTTTATTCTAAATGCGATGAGAAGCCATTAAAGAGTTTTAAGCAGAGAAGTGACTAGCATAACCAGATTTATATTTTTTAAAGATGATTTTGTCTGATATGACCTTAGACCCAATTGTAGCTACAAGAGAAAATGCAGCATTCAGGGCAGATAAATGAAAATTTCTACTACTGATACCAAGCAAAGCAAGTTACAGTCTGTAAGTAAGAAGTTACCTTATGACTAACAACATATATATTTTAAGATTTGCTATTAACCATTAATGTATAATAATGCGAGACTTCAAAAATCTCTGGTTCTATCTGTACCTTACTGAAAGCTCTAACCTTCCATTTGTCCAATAACTAATTATTGAATAACTTCTGTATCCAGGTACTGTTCTAGCCTAGTGCTTTTCAAACTATCTGTGGAGAAGGACCAGTTCTTTCATTGTTGACTAATATTTTTATAAAATACAATAAAAATAAGTTATTAAAAATGAAAAAAAGAATAGAATTAATGTGATATTTTATTTTATTTTAATTGACGTACAGTTGATTGACAATGTTGTGTTAGTTTCTGGTGTACAGCAAAGTGATTCAGTTGTACATATATACACATATTCTTTTCCATTGTGGTTTATTATAGGATATTGCATATACTTCCCTGTGCTGTAGAGTAGGACCTTGTTGTTAGAATTAATATGATATTTTAGAATAAAGTTGAATAAAGAGGTAGGGACTAGAAGGGAGGGAGTGAGGGGCAGGCATTATTGACCCTGATGTTTAATACAATATCAAGGTCAATTAATTTATAAACTAAATTTATCTTCATTATCCAAATTTTAGAAACTAGAGATAAAAGGGTATTAAAAGCTTTATGACTGAAGTTTTGATATATTTCTTTTTCAGTTTTCCTTGAGTAATTGTTAACTGCACTGAACAAATAATTATATCTCCTGATTTATTTTTTCTTTTTATTTCATTAGAAAAATTTATTTTCACTTTAGAGTCACACAAACTTACTATTATGCCATTTAAAGAAACGTCCAGATTATAGAACATTAAAACTAAACATCATTCAACATTCATTAAACACTGTATTGCATTAATAATAAGTTCTAACTTAACTGAAGACAAGTGGTTAAGTACAGAACTGAGATAGTCTATACCAATTCAGTGTTTATTAGAACATTATTTCTTTTCCCTTTCTCCCCTTTTCATGTGCTATGATTCCATTTATATCTGTAAACTATTGAGATATGAAGGTATGAATGACATAAAAAAGCTGTACATATTTAATGTATACAACTTTGTGAGTTTGGAGATAAGTATACACCTGTGAAACCATCACCACAAGCCAGAAACAGGACATCTTGCTCTCCTCCTTTAAAATTATAATTGGTGTTATCCAATGTTGTTAAAACACAATTTTAAACAGCTAAATGTATTATATGGCCCCATGAAAATTACCATTCTGCCTTTTTGGAAACCTTGAAAAATGGTTTCACAAATCTTGCTATTAAAATAATGCTGTAATTAATATCTATATGGACAAATCCTCTACTCAAACGTGGTCTTATTACCTTAGCAAAGATTCTCCAAAAGTAAGTTAATGGATCTAGGTTAATAATCATGACTATAATTCTTGGTACATATTTTCAAATTACTTCTCAAAAACACTGTATAAAATCACATTCCTTCCAGTAACAGATGAAAACATCTACAATGCTACAGCATAGCCTACGTTGAAAGTTTTAAATATGAACTGAATTCACAGACATACATTTATGTCTATATCTACCTATGAATTTATGTATATATATGTTGAAAGATATCTCAAGAATTTAAACTTGGGACTTAGAGTTGAGTCAGGCTCTCCCTGACTGCCTCAACTATGAGATATAAATACAAGGGAATGTTGGCAATCACGTTCTGTCATGTGAGGAACACGGAAGCCAGTCTGGAAATAAAAGAGATGGTGTAGAGAGAAGGAGATGTGACAGAGAACCCTGATAGCATTTGATTGCCTGCTTCCAGCATTTTCTTGAGGCACAACTGCAGTCTGTCCTTGCCTTTCTTGAGAAACCTTTTAATCCTTAGAATAAATTTATCCTTTAGAATCAATTCCACACTTGATACAGCTAGTTCAAATTTGGTATATCTGACTTGTAATCAAGTGTCCTAATTAATATAACACTCAAGTAATAGTTTGCTGCTGTACAGCGAAATCAGTTTTATTTCATGTAATGTTTTGTCTCACATTCAGATGAGAAGATGCTCTCTTTCCTCTTGTAAGCTTGTGATGATCTATCTGAAAACTCAAGGAAAAAAATCTCAACCTGAAATTATGCAAGAAAAAACACACCAAAAACTCTTGTCACTTCCAGTCCTTAATTGGTTATTTATCTGCCATAGACACACGAGGCTGCTTTGTTTTCTTCAGATATCCTTGTCTGCAAAGGGCCATTTAAAACCAGATTGGAATTGTCTCTGGGTTACTATCATTGATAATAAGAACTTTCAATTCATGCCAATTATATGAATTCACAAACACAGATGTGGGTAACCAAGGAATTCAACCAGAACTTTCTGTTTAGTTTCATTAGACCCAAACTTAAGGAGAAAAAAATCATTAGCAAGGAAGAACTTGTAAGCCTTGTAGAGTTTCTTGCTTAGACTTAAACAGTGCTGATTGTGTCTGCAATGGGAGCTGCGGTAAAGAATAAAATTATATTAAATTAGGTAAGGTATATATGAAAATAACAAATGAAAATGAGCACAGGTATTCCAAAATAGAAAAAGAAGTTGGTGTACCACAACCAGAAGTGTGATTTCCTTTTAATGTGCTTGTTTTATAGAATCCACTAATTGCCGAAAGCATTTTGATTATCATCGATAAAATAAACTCATTAATAAAGTCACTAAATTTGCAAAACAACCTGCCTGACGAAATGGCACTAATCAAGGTACATGTCTTTCAAGAGAGTCTTCTTTTGATTTTACTAGACAACATAAGTTAAAGGGCAAAATGCCAAGGATGGTTAAATTTCCAAGTATGAATACATCTTATTATTTTGATTAGTGTCTCTATTGTTAAAAAACTGCAAGTCCTCCATTTGATTTTACATTCTAACATAATAAGGAGGATATTTGAAGTTTCATATTTCAGCAGCCCAATGGTTCTCTCCAGATGACAAATATAAATGTATGCATGAAATTTTAACCTTCTTTATTTTCTTGGATAATTTTAGGTTATAGCTCATCACTTTGCATTAGTGCAAGCCTCCAACAACCTCATATGCATCATTATGAGGAGATAAAAAGGATTGAGAAAGAAGTTTTTGTCAGTGCAGAGAATGTTAAAAGTTCCCCTGCAACTAATATGAATGGAAATAAGTACCATTATTATAAACTCAATAAGAAAGAAAACTAACAAATGCCTACTTTTATATTCTCCTATCTAGCACTTTTGGTCCTTTGTGCTGAAGAGAAGCAAAATTTCCCACCCCAAATGTACCACTTTGGCATTTGGATTATTTCCAGCTGAAAACAATCAAGGCCCAAAAGACTCAGGAAGAACCTTCAACCTGCCCCCAATTGCATAAAAAATTTTAGATAGAGGGTCTGTTCTCTCACCATAGGTAACTGTAGTATAACATGAACTAGGCGTGGTAGACAAGGAGGAACCTAGCAAAGTGTTTGTTAAAATTCCTCTCTGTCCCATAGTCTCTGCAGGGCTGGCAAACATTTATTTACCAAGCAGTTGCTTTTCCATCTCCATGCGAATTACCTTCCTCCCCTTTGAAGTCCCAGACCTCTACCTCTTTTTCATAGTTCAGAATAGCATATAAGCTTCAATAGCCTGACTGTCCTTTGGTCCTCATATTCTTATGGAGCCCCCATACACATGTAATTAAATGTGCTTTTTCTCCTGTTAATCTGTCTTTGAATTATTAGGCCAGCCAGAAGAACTTAGAAGGTAGAAGAAAACTTTTCCTCACTGACAGTGCTTGTCTTTGTTACTTTGGTCTGGACAATGGCATGGCTAGACATTTCACTGCCCATAGGCCATTGTTGTTGCCTTGGCTCCCTACTTGGATTTGGGATGGATGTTTCAAACTACCTGCCTTGAGTGAGGTGTTCAAACTTTGGCTTGAGCATCATTGAAGGGATGAGATGGAATATGAATTGTGTGACTGTAGATATGTACATTTAAATAAGAAAATTAAAAAAAGAAGAAAAAATGTTTTCCCCAATTTTGTGGTAAATTACGAAACTAAGAATACATTTCAGCCTTCCTAAGGCTATTTCAAGCTTACATCCCCAGCCCTTGGGGATCCATATTTCCTCTCCACCATTCACAGAAGTGTGAGTTATCTAACTTACTTTAAAAAGATATAAAATTGTGGGGCTCTTCATGTTTCAACCTTGAAATTGAAATTCAGTTAGAATTTCCTGGTGACTCTACCCTTGAGGAAGAGCTATCAAGCAATACCACACTCCTTTCCTCGTCCTTTTGTCCCTCCTATACCTCCCTCCTCCCCACCATTGTAAGGCAACACACACACATCTCAAAAAGCCAGGAGACCGGGACCTAACTCTCTAAATACAACTTTGGAAAATGTGCCAAATCTTAGTTTTGACATCACAAATTAGGTTTCACGAACAGATTCTAAATATCACAAATGCTTCTGAACCATGTTTTGTGATTTAAACTGAATTACCAAGCAGTTCACAATTAGTTCCTAATTATACATTAGTTCATTTAACATTGATTTGTCATCAGTGAAAGGAGGAATAGAGATACAGAGATAAATAACACATACATGAGTATCTATGCCTCTATATGTCTGCTCTCAACTAAAAAGTTTGCAAAGACAAGAGACAGTGTGTGTGTGTGTTGTTTTTTTTCCAACTTTTTATCCCCACATTTCCCAGTAGGTGATTCACAGATAAAAGGTCCTCAATTAATATTTATTTAAATGTAATTGTTGAAGTATTGCTTTTCCAAATCGGCCTTTCTCAAATAGAAATATGTAAGTACATTCAATGTTTCCACCTAAAATAAGAGTGGCTATAATCATCCACATGTTGCATGTGGATATTCCCAAGAGAGTAAAACATTTGGGGGGTTTTACATCATAATCAAATTCCACCTCTGCTGCAGATGTATAATGCTATAGAAAAATGTTGTTCCACCCAAAGAGAAAAGGCTGGATAATTTACAAAAGCATACTTTTTTGCCAATTAGAAAACTTCAGCTACAAGACAACAAGATGAGCTGAACAATTAAATGTGACAATCCTCTCCAAGGAGAGACTGGACATATGAACTGTTCCTTCTCGGACAGAGCACCAGAGGAAGAGGTAGGTTACATAGGGGCAGGTAAAAGAAAATAACTAAAATTGTGAAGAGAGTTCTGAAAAGTCAGGTGTGGCTTGGCATGATATTTTAGAATCTTTGGGATGGCAGACTGAAGGAGTCTGCATTCACTCTGGAGTTCATTTCCACAGTCCTCTATTGAGAAAGTCTCCCTCTGTGATACACACAAAATGAAACCCATCTTCCCAGACCCTTCTCTTCTAGGAAGCAAAAGACTTAAGCCACTGAAGGAAAGGTAAGAAACTCTACTATCCCTGGGTCTAGGCAAAGATCTGCTTCTTGGGGCGAGGAGGACAGAAGCAAAAAATATCTACTCCTGTGAGAAGAGCAGAATACCTTCTTGGGACCAGGATCCTGCACTAAAATAAAGCAGTGGTCTCTTACCATTGGGGGAGGGACAGGTATACAAGGTCAACCGAAAGCTGAGGATGGAACAGGAATACTGGGAAACCCCTTTAGCACTTCAGGCACCACGCTAAGCACAAAGCAGCAGCAGCCCCTCACTGGAAGAATTTGAAGCCTGTGGTACTCTACAGGTTGCTATAGCAACAACAAAACCTAAAACCAGCTTAATATCAACTCCACTGACTCAAACCCCCATATCAACAGTGTGAGAGAAAAAGAGCTGTGCCCATTTCCAGGATTAAGTATATTTACTTCATCCTCCATTGTTCCTCCATACACAAAGGCTAACATTCTCACACACAAGACAGACAAGCAAAAAGGCAGGTAAAACGTAGCCACTGTCAAAAGATAAAGCCATCAAGATATACCAGACTCAGAGGTAACCTAGACATTGGAGCTTTCAGACAAGGACTCCAAAATAATTCTGAATGAATAAAACAGAAAAAAACTCTGACTGATAGGTTCAACTACATTTTAAAGGAAAAGGTGGACAACTTGAAGGAACAGACGGGAAATTTCAGCACAGTGATGGAAACTATAAAAGTCAAATAGAAATACTAGCAATAAGTCATAATCAATGAAAACTGTCAATGTAACAATTGCAAAAGTATGACTATTATAAATTAAAATATTAAGTTACAAAGATATTAGCATTACCTTAAAAATGACACAACTTAAATTGTTATATAGGCTAATCTTGGGAAACTGTTTATCAATGTTCACACATGAGTACTAAATTTTTGATGGAAGGTACACTATCAAACTTTGTATGTGATAAGTACTTTATATTTGTAGCTGTCTGCATGATAGGTAATCTCCCCCTACCCCACCCACCCCATCATACAGATAGAAAATTAGGGCTAAAAATAAATGCTAGGTTATATGACTGGTAAGTGTATATTCCTTTGATTACAAATCATTCTTTCCATTATACCTCTGTGCCTTTCATACTATAAAACTAAAATAAATTTATCTACCATTCCAAATGATCCATTTTCACGGAGAAAGAGAACCATTTTAATTGTAACAACCTGTGCTATATGACTAGAAAATGAAACATGAGGTGGGCTTCCATATACATTGGGAGACTTTGCCTAAAAAGTGCAAAATTATGAGGCATGTTCTTTTTCAGCAGCCAAATGTGATTGGGCCTACCTCTTTTGTCACATTTTCAATATATAATTCCTGTTCAAACTTCCTTTCCACTTTACTAAATCATTTCAAATTTCATTGATATTCCTAAAACTCAACAAAGGAAAAGTAGATCATTTCAGCCATTCTAATTTAGAAACTTTTGTAGAGTGGCATGACTAGATTATATATGTTCATTTCTCCTTTTATCATTTCTGGATTGGTGGATGGGTTAGAATTATCAGGAAGGGATAACGGAATCTCAACACAAAGATGCAAGTCATCAAAAGCTAAACAAAGTTAGCTTAAACAACTAAACAAAGTTAATGAGTATTAAGAAGTAATACTGATTTATCATTTAAGAAACTCAGAGGGGAAAGTTACTGGGAACCTGAAAGTAAATGATGGTTAAATGTATGCTAAATGGATTCAATTTGTTCTAATTATTTGACTTTTGATGTGTTGAAGTTTTTGCTGTTGTTTGTGTTTTTGGTTCTTTCTTCATTCTTCTCCTACTGTACAGGTGTTACTCAGACCATGAGTGGTCTAAAGTTTATATTAATGATTCAATTCCTTGTCCTACCCCAACTCTGAACCACAGAATTTGGGTGGATGGAGTTCAGGACCCAGGCCAACATCTTGAGTACCCAGCACCACTACACAGCACACATGCATGCATGATTCTATAATTGTTGTATTGAATATTCATGAATTTATCATGCACCAGACCCTGGGAAGTCAATGTACAGTGGTCAACAAAAATTGTTCAGCTGTATTAATAATTAGAAACCATAAACATGCTTACAGATTCTTCTTTAATTTGAAGCTTGTTATTCTGCACAACTCACAGCTCCCTTTAGAATTATTAAAGCGCACGCAGGAGTAATTACAAATGAAAAAAGAAAATGTGATCGTGACAAAAGGCTGCCAGAATAACAGGAATGACAAATGTGGGGACATTTTAGAACTCCCCAATTCTCGCTTGAATAAAACAAGATAAACAAAAAGCCTTACTGAGCTTCAACTGTAAGCACCATCTGATCCATCTCTTAAAATCCTGGAGTTTCACTGAATCATTGCAGGTTTGTGCAATCAAGCAAATCAGCCATGAACTATGACCAATCCTTTTAGAGTGACTAGGAAAGGGCTCAATATTTCCAGTGTTCTAGTTACCTCGGTGAGAAATCAGCAGGTACTTGTCAGTGTTATCAGGGAAGGATCTGCTTTCTGCCTTTTTTTCCTATTCTTTCATACACACACACACACACACACACACACACACCCCACACACAAGCACACTCTACCAGAAAACAAAAGCTATGGGGAAAATAAACAAAACAAAGAAGTTTTGACAAGCACCAGAGTATCTCCACTTTTAGCCTATGAAAAACAAAATAAAACAAACAAAAAAAACCAATCAACTCTTTAAATGTGTAGATGGGATTAAAGAGTTTAGAACCTTGTAGTTCAGGTGGGTGGAAGAATAGAAGGAACAGATTAGGCTCAATTCCTGTAAGCGGTGCTACTGGACAGTGTTGTGTCTGTGTGTCTGTGTCTGTCTCTGTCTCTGCCTTTGTCTTTCAGCTAATCTAAATCTACAGGAGGAAAGTGCTTGAAACACCCTACGGGGACTGGAGGAGGGGAACAATAGAACACCATGTAGGTGTTCTACAAACCAGTCTACTTTTAGCCATCCCATTTAATGTTTTTTTTTTAATAAGTTTATTTATTTATTTATTTTTGGCTGCAATGGGTCTTCGTTGCTGCGTGTGGGCTTTCTCTAGTTGTGGCGAGCGGGGGCTACTCTTCATTGCAGTGCACAGACTTCTCATTGTAGTGGCTTCTCTTGTTGTGGAGCACGGGCTCTAGGCGCACAGGCTTCAGTAGTTATGGCACCCGGGCTCAGTAGTTGTGGCACATGGGCTCAGTAGTTGTGGCTCGTGGGCTCTAGAGCACAGGCTCAGTAGTTGTGGCGCAGGGGCTTAGTTGCTCCGTGGCATGTGGGATCTTCCCGGACCAGGGCTCGAACCCGTGCCCCCTGCATTGGCAGGTGGATTCTTAACCACTGTGCCACCAGGGAAGCCCATTTAATGTTATATTTATTTATTTATTTAAAGAATATAATGGAGCAAGGACAATTTACAAAAGCCAGCCCCAGCAGCTCTACTTACCTGTAAACTGAGCAGATAAGACATATATTGACTTTGGGGAATAATTTGTACATTGATTTACAAAACCAATGTGCAATTACTATTGTCTTCTCATCTGACAATGGAGTGCAGAAGATGGGGGGTAAAAATAAGAGCCATTCCAAGGAAATGACTTACGTAGGCCAAAATGCTAATTTGAAAAGTGTACCGAAATTGGAGATGCAAGAGAATACTAAGCATGGATTCTAGGCCATCCTTAAACAATCCAGAGCCGAAGAGCTGTTTTCAGAGATAAATGTATTCTGTGTTCAATGTTTCTTGACCTACTTCTCATACGGACAATTCTGCCTGAAAACTAGAAGGAATTCATTTTTCACTTTAGCTTGAAGTTTACTTTAAGATAAAGCACATTAATTTGCAAAAAAATACGCCTTATTAGGCATGTGTAAAACAGATTCAAGAGGATTTGGGGTGAAATATTTTATAAGGTGAACAATGCCTGAATATGAAAAGTGAAACACTAAAGGACAGTTAGTAAAAGGCAGTTCAGTCCCAAATGAGGGAGTGATTGGTGGTGTACTGAAGAAGAGAGAGGAAGCACGGCTCCTTCTTACTAGGAAAATGGGAGGAAGGGAACTCATATTTGTTGAGGATATGCTATATGCATGATGCTGGATTCTGCATTTAATCCTCACAACTAGACTGTGAATCAGATATTTTGTTTCCCTTTTACGGATGGGAAACCTGAGGCAAAATGGTTTTACCAGTCGCCTGTGATTGCAATGCACACGTGAAGGAATCATTGTGTTAATTAAGGATCGCCACCTCCCTAAGAGTCCCACAATCAGAATTACACACTCACCCCCCTCCACACACACACCACACTGAGTATTTCATGAGACTGTACACATGGTCTTAAGTTCCATCCCTGGTAGTTAAGGTAGGTACTGGATCGCCACTGCCTTAAGGTTACGGAGAAATGCAGAGCTTTGAGTAAAACTAACTCTTGATACCAATAAGAGAGATACATACTTTTGGAGTATAAGTAAACCATGACACTGGCCTCAACAACAGGTATAGAAGAACACTGGTTAAAAGGAGTTTTCACCAGGGACTTCCCTGGCGGTCCAGTGGTTGAGACTCAGTGCTTCCAAAGCAGGGGGTGTGGGTTCAATCCCTGGTTGGGGAACTAGGATCCCACATGCTGCACTGCGCGGCCAAAAAAAAAGTTTTCACCACACCTCACTGTCTACCAAGATGAGATGAAGAGGGGGCCGTTGAGAGAGTTACAGGTTAGTGAGTGTGGGAAGCTGCGTAGAGAGGGCGCTGAACTCTTCCGACGCCCCCTCCTACACCCTTTCAAATTCATTTGTAGAGAAGGGGAAGATGATAATATCCCCTTCAAGAATGGAAGTCTGAGAGTGGAGAAGGGTGCCAGAGCTCTTTTGCAGGAGTGCCTGAGCAAAGGGCTTGGGCATGTAGGGGGCCTCTCCAAGGCCAGAGCATCTCAACAAGTGTATGATGAGCAGCTAATATGTACTGGGGCTTGAGAAGGTTATGGACCTTAGGAGGAGCAAGCTGGTAGTCTTACATGGGTGTGGCCACCAGGACAGAGAATTCCTAAGGCCAGGAATGAAGAATGTGCATTTCAACTAGGGAGGGATGCAGATCCTGGTCCATATCACTAGATACCCCATGAAAAGTCACCCACTTAAAGGACCAAACTGGATGTCCCATCTCCCTATGTCCCTGACTCAAGACCAGAAGCTGGCTCTGTTATGAAGCTAAGTAACACCCCTCGAGTACTGCCATCCTAGAAAGGAAAGAGAGTCCCCACTAATCCTGAATGTGACTGGTAAACCTGAAAAGTCACTGAATTTTATTAAGATTTCCTGCGAAAGGCATATTAAGAAACTCATTAAATTAAGATAAAAGAGGGTCCAAGGTAGAAATTTAATTCAGTTACAGAAAAATTAATAAAGCAGTATTTTTGGCCCACTTAGGTCTGTGTGATGGTGACATTTTTACCCACTGCAGACATATCACTTCATGCAGGGCCTTGGGTCCCAAAGCTTCACTGTGAGGAATGCAAACATGCCTCCCCAGATAACTCATGATTTTGACTAATGTCTGAACAAACTATTATAGTTCAGAACAGGTTTTGAATCTAATACCCACTATTAGTACCATCAACATTTAGAATTCATAAAACCAAGGCTTAGAGTGGTTGGGTCCAACCCATTTTATTGCTCACAGTAACATTAAGTGCTTGACTGGGGACTCAAAATTTTTCTCCTGATTGTAAACCTCTATGGTCTTTATGACACATGCCCATACACTTCCTGACACCCAACTGGCACTCAAAAAATTTTAGACTGGACAAAATAATGAATGAATAAAAAGATGTATTTCTTTAGTGCCCAGTAGAGCACTAAGCAAATAGTAGGTATCCTTTTTTATATCTCACAAAGCATTCAGCCCAATTATGGAAAGCAAAAAAGATGAAGCACTGTTTAATTATGTAGGGTATCTACAAGTTGCTACACAATGAGCTAAGTTCCTTTTAGCCACTTTTTTAGTTTAGTCCTCATGTTAATCCATATTCCATATGAGGAAATGGAGAGAGAAGGTAAACAGTTTGTCAAGGGAATGGTAATTTTGTGTATAAATAATTTGAGTGCTTACTGTGTGCCCCTTTCTAAATACTTTAAATAGATTAGCATATTTAATCCTCACAATAATCGTATAAAGTAGGTGCTTCTATTGACTCCACTGTACAGATGGGTACCAAAGCTTAGAGATGTTAAGTAACTGCTCAAGGTCATACAGCTACTTGGCAATAGATGGGTACAAATTTGAACACATGTTCTTCCAACTCTGGTATTAAACCACTAACTTGTGCTGACTAGTCACTGATCCTGGGTTTGAAGATGGGAGAGTAAACAATGGTCACACAATACCCACTGTCTGAATGGAATATTACCGATGTACCTGAGAATTTTTTTCTTTTTAGCTTTCCTTCACTTTCAGCTGTATTCAATTCCACTTTCACTCTTCTGTCTGTTTGTGCCACTTTACACACTGGCACCTCGCTTCTTTTTGACCCAAATACTTAAAACAGGTCACACATTTAAATATGGCAACCCCTCCAGTCCTGCAAGGGATAGGGAGTAAAATTTGTTTGTATGACTGGAAATTTTTTAAAAAGTTTACCCACACCCACTTTTATATTTTTAGGTTTGAAAGTACATTATACATTTCTAAAATTACATTTTATTAGTAAATATCCTTATCTTTTAAAAAACTGCTTTCCAAAAAGGAAATGAATATATTTTTTTCCTTATTACCATATTATATTTAAAAAATCAATTACCTGGAATGATTATGATTCAAATCGTTTAAACAAGGTACTCAAATATATGTATTACACACAAAAAAAAGCCAGAGCAAAACTGCTTTCCTGCACAATGCTCTCAGAATTACCTGCTTCCCCTATACTCCTAGCATTTCCAAGTTATTGGCAATGAATAAAAGTGTAAAGGAAATAAAACCTGCAATTCTCTATGGATTCTATTACAGAAAGCATTTTAGAAATTTTTATGAAGCAATATGGGGATTGGTTTTGAACAAACATTCCTAGTTTGTTTATTATTTTCACAATTTATCATTTATTTTCTTCTGTAAATGATTTACGATAACTGTTCTGTATCACTTTGGATCTGTAGAAGCTGAAGAATTAGAAATATTCACATAAGCCTACTAACTTAAATCTACATATGTGTATAGTATTTTTGTCATGAACCATAGAACATTTTAGAAGAATAATTCAATTTTATACAGGTATGAATATATTCACATATAGATATTATATATATATACATACATAGATTAACATTTTTTATGTTTATTCATATTTTTATTCTTTGGCAGTTCAGGCAAAGAAGAGTTGCATTTAGGGTCATCAGTTACATTCCTTTGTACTTACATCAGCTGGATAGCAGTGTAGGCAAAACTAAAGGAAACCTGTTTCTAGAGCCTCTACATAGTAGTAACTGTGACACAATCACGTGTTTTATAAATTCATAGCATTGCAGCACAGCAGAATTCGACACTGAAAGTTGTTTAGAGAAAGGAAAACTTGGGAAATAAATGGGAGGTGGCAAACATCTGCAGGGAGAACAGTTATGGCACTCTAAGGATGGCAAACAAAATGGAGGGGAGGAACTGGACAAAAAGTATTGAGAGAGCCTGAGAGGCTCACGTGATTTATGGCGGTGGTGCTTCCAATCACTGGAGATTAAAACTGTATCTCAACTTGTATTCTACCCTGCTGTTGCTTGAGGGGTGGCTTAACCACTCAACCTTCCATGATATTTATATGGAGGCCCTGAACTCCAAGGGCTAAATTTCAGTTGCGTAAACCTAGACTTCTCTGTCAAAACAAGGAAGGCTTGAACTGTGTTTCACTGAGCTTATTGCGTGGAGCCTGCCAAATGAAACTTCAAAAATGTAGGCGTTGTCTGCTCAGCCTGAACACTGAAAAGATTTCTACCACAATTTTCAAGGATTTGTTTTTGTTATGATGCTTCGAAAATTGGTACAGAAACTTTGCTGAAAATGGAGCCCCTAATTTATCACTGCTATCATTCCGGAATTTACTTAGGACTGTGTCCAGCCCACTCCCAACACGTGCACGTTGCCTTTTCATACTTCTCACCTAACATCTATCTCAGTTTCTCACAAGACTCTATTTTTCCCCAGATATGGAGTCTACTATCCCTTAAATGAGTTGTTTGCCACTTCCTTAGACTGCAGTACTAATGGTGGAAATGTTTAGATTTATAAAAGTCAAAAATGGGGAAAAGAGAGGCAGTTTTAAATTCAACACTCTGGGAATGAAAAAGGAAAAGATAATAAAAGGGAAATGTAAAAATGAAAGACAGGTTGGTCATGTTTAAGGTGCCTGTCAGTTTCTATAAACTGCTTTCTTTTGCTCTAAATACTAAACGTGACTAAATTAGGCTATCTTCCTCCAGAGAACAGGTAGGAACTGGCCACTATGAAATATTGTCAAAGTGAATGTTCAAAAGGCTGCACACCACCTATATTTTTTGAAAGCTGAAAACAAAACTATTTTCAAAACTGTCAATATCAAGACAAAGCAGCAGGGACACCATGAACTTGGATGCTTCTGTTAAGTTCACTTAAACTACTGAGCTGAACCAATCCTTTTTCACACTCATTTTTTCTTTAACCAAATATGCTAATTCAGTTCAATACACTCAGTTCTAAAATTGGTCCAATTAAATGATCCCAGAATATTTGCAAATATATATCTTTAAAATATACCTTCTTTACCTTTTAAAGCAGAAACTAAAATAGAAACAAAATATATATTTAAAACTGGCTTTCCAGAACAAAGCAGGAGGCATCACACTTCCTGATTTCAAGCTATACTATAAAGCTCTAGTCATCAAAAGAGTATGGTGCTGGCATAAAAACAGACAAACAGGCCAACAGAATAGAGTTGAGCACCCAGAAGTAAAGCCAAGCATATACGGTCAACTAATATTTGACAAGGAAGCCACGAATACTCAATGGAGAAAATGTAATCTCTTCTTCTGGGATAACTGTATATTTAAATATAAAAGAATGAAACTGGACTCATATCTTATACCACTCACAAAAATTAATCCAAAATGGATTAAAGATTTAAATCTAAGACATGAAACCCTGAGACTCCTAGAAGAAAACATAGGAATAAAGCTACTTGACATGGGTCTTGGTAATAATTTTTTGGATATGACACCTAAAACAAAAGCAACAAAATAAAAAATAAACAATTGGGACTATAGCAAACTAAGAAGCTTCTGCAGAGCAAAAACTAAAACCAGCAACAAGGTGAAAAGACAACCTACAGAATGGGAAAAATATTAGCAAACCATATATCTAATAAGGGGTTAATTTCCAAAATAAAGAACTCATATAACTCAAGAGCAAAAAAACCAAATAACCCAATTAAAAAGTGGGAAATGGGCCTCAATAGACATTTCTTCAGAGAAGATATATAAAAGGCCAACAGGTACATGAAGAGATGCTTAATGTCACTAATCATCAGGGAAATACAAATTAAAACCACAATGAGATATCACCTCACACCTTTTAGAATGGCCATCATCAAAAAAGACAAGATATAACAAATGCTGGGATGGATGTGGAGAAAAAGGAGCCCTTGTGTACGGCTGTTGGGATTGTAAATTGATATAGTCACTATGGAAAACAGTATGTAGGATGCTCAAAAAATTAAAAATAGAACTACCACGTGATCTAGCAATTCTACTTTGGGGAATATATTCAGAGGAAACACCAAGTCAAAAAGATATCTGCACCTGCCCCTCACCCCCCGCCATGTTCATAGCAAGGTTATTTACAACAGCCAAGGCATGGAAGCAACCTAAATGACCACTGATGGATGAACGGATATATTATTCAGCCATTAAAAAATGAGGAAATTCTACCATTTGTGACAACATGGATGGACCCTGAAGGCACTATGCTAAGTGAAATAAGTCAGAGAGACATATACTGTATGCTCTCACTTACATGTGGAATCTAAAAACAAACAAACACACACACACAAACCAAACTTATAGAAAAAGGGATTGGATGTGTGGTTACCAGAGGTGAAGGGTGGGGGAAGAGGAAAAAGGAAGAAAGTGGTCAAAAGATACAAACTTGCAGTTATAAGATAAATAAATACTAGGGATGTAATGTACAACATGATGACTGTAGTTAACACTGCTGTATGATGTACAGGAAAGAAGTTAAGAAAGTAAGTTCTCTCACTTCAAGAGGGAGGAGATATGGGGATATATGTATACGGATAGCTGATTCACTTTGTTATAAAGCAGAAACTAACACACCATTGTAAAGCAGTTATACTCCAATAAAGATGTTAAAAAAAAAAAAAACAGAGGAAGTTCTAAGAGTTCTCATCACAAGGGGATTTTTTTTCCCTTTTCCTTTTCTTCTTTCTTTTCTTTTTATTGAATTTATATGAGAAGATAAATGTTAGGTGAATCTATTGTGGTAATCATTTCACAATATATGTAAATCAAACCATCATGCTGTTTGTCTTAAACTTATCCAGTGATTTATGTCAGTTATTTTTCAAAAAAAACTGGAAAAAAATGAATATCAAATTTGTATATGAGACATTAAGCTCAAGAAATCAGAACTGCATGGTGCCAGAATTTGACTGGCAAAAGACAACAACGGAACAGAATACTAATACCCAAAAGAAGCTCAGATGTCTTTAACATTTTTAATAAAGTGAAGGTGGCATTTTTTTTTTAAAGTGGCTTTCTCCTTTAACAGAGACGTTCACTTTCTTGCATGAATTGGTTTAGATCTTTTTCAGCACTGATACCATTCCTAAGCTTAAAGCTATAGAAGAGAATGAACATTCATTCTATGAAATGTCTGCTATGTTTGCAGAATAACTCTTTAATCATCTGAGGCCAACTTTTGGTCAGAAGTTTGAATAGATATTTGTTAATAACGATTAATCTTTTCAATCGACACATAATAATAAGCCCTATGTGCTACCTTGCTTTTTTAGAATGTTTAGACAACATGGACAAGTTACTAATTCAGGAAATGAGAAAGTTCTTATGTGCCCTAGGAGGTAAGAGTGTGGTAAGCATGGGGGTAGGGATGGGAGTGGGGCTGGGGCATCATCTCTATTAAAAATCTAACTGAAAAAAGGAAAGAGAAAATAAGGCTGAAAAAAATGCACACAGAATAAATGACATTATCAAATATTCTGAGATGTGTGCACTTGATTTTGCTTCATCACTACTTCATTCTGAGCCATCCAGGTCAACAACTGTCAACTAATCAATCTCTATCCTCTTTGAGCAGAGATCAAGGGCAACGACAGTGCCTTAATGATTTCAATCTCTAGCCTTCAAAGGGATAGATTATAGGAACTGGAAGCAAATCAGTCTTTCACAGGGCAATTCAGCCCACAGCCCATGACAAAGCTTGATTAGAATGGAAAACTGTTAAGCCAGCAAAAACAAGACATAATTATGAGGGGGGAGGAAATATAAGACTGATGAATTTTAGCATTCATAACAAGATAAAATTAATATGTTTTTATTAGTTCTCGTGAAGCCATCCATGTAGTCATTTACAAGTCTAAAAGGGGCAAGAAGAAAAGTTAGAACAGTCTTCAGCGATTTTATCTCAGAAGTAAAGTTGAGATAGATACAGATGTCAAGTCTAACTGTTCTTCTACGCTCGTCTCAGGGCCACTTTCAAACACAAACAAACCTGAAAGCCAAGAGCTAAAAAGCTGTTTGAATACTGAAGTCCTCACAATCCTAAATCTTCTAGAAATCCATTTATGGCTTCAGTGTAAGTAAGGCACCCTTTATGTATTTAATTGCTCGCTAATGTTTTCACTTGCATATGGCTCCGTTTTAAAACCACAGAACATGCTCGTGTATGTAGGTATCTTTAGATCTTTCACCATCTCAACTGACTTATTTAGAACACAACTGAATGTTAGTTTCACTTAATGATTGTAATTATTTTGATATACTCTACATGGAAAAGAAATGTTTTCTATTTTAAGTCGTATTCTACCTATGTGACTCTACTGCAGAGTCAGAACATCTTTCCTGCAGTTTATAGGATGGCTTTTCTGAAATGTGTATTTGGAGGTTCAGAATTTCATCTTAATTCTAATGCAACAAATGTAGGAGATATAAGTCTTAATTCAAAATAGAAATTGTTTTAGCAGCACTTCAAATACAGAAACTGTATTTTAAAATAATAGCCTCCAAACTTTCAAGTAAACCAATGTTTCAAACTTCAAATGCTAGATTACACAAAGCAAAATAGGTTACTTCATCTCCATATTTCTCAGAACCTACGGCATATGAATGGCTATTGCTAATATCTCAAAATGGGATATTACCTGCAGTTTTCTCCCAAACATATTTGACCATGGAGTTTTTTCTTCCTCCCTAGAAATAACTAATAATGCTGGACTCTGTGTTTCTTACAAGGTTTAAAACACACTGAAGTAAATTTATTCTTCTCTTATAAACATATCCTGAGAACATGGAAATATTTAACTAATTAATGGTGAAACAGGCAGAGAATTAAAGCTGCTTCAAAGGAGAATTCAAAGGCCTGAACATACATAATCATGAAAAGAAAGTATACTGGAAGAAGATTACTCACTTAGATACAGAACTGGTTAACATCTTAAAGGGCAATAAAATCATATCCTCAATGATATTTTTCTACTAGAAAAACATTTTTTTGTCTCTTTACTGGAAAAAAATCTATAAGTTCACATAACACTTCACAGAATCTGAGCCCTAATCAATACTAAATACTAAGTTAAACAAAGATGCATTCTCATAGAAAATTAAATAACCTTTTTTCTTAATAGATCTTCATTGGAGTATAATTGCTTCACAATACTGTGTTACTTTCTGTTGTACAACAAAGCGAATCAGCCATATGCATACATAAATCCCCATATCCCCTCCCTCTTGAGCCTCTCTCCCACCCTCCCTATCCCACCCCTCTAGGTTGTCACAAAGCACTGGGCTGATCTCCCTGTGCTACGCAGCTGCTTCCCACTAGCTATCTATTTTACATTTGGTAGTGTATATATGTCGGTGCTACTCTCATTTTGCCCCAGCTCTCCCCTACCCACCGTGTCCTCCAGTCCATTCTCTATGTCTACGTCTTTATTCCTGCCCTGCCACTAATCTTTGAGCAGGCCTTTTATTTATTTATTTATTTATTTATTTTTGGCAGTGTTGGGTCTTTGCTGCTGCGCACAGGCTTTCTCTAGTTGTGGCGAGCAGGTCTACTGTTCCTTGCCATGCATAGGCTTCTCATGGCGGTGGCTTCTCTTTGTTGCGGAGCATGGGCTCTAGGCGCACGGGCTTCAGTACCTGTGGCTCGCGGGCTTCAGTAGTCGTGGCTCATGGGCTCTAGAGCACAGGCTCAGTAGTTGTGGCGCACGGGCTTAGTTGCTCCGTGGCATGTGGGATCTTCCCGGACCAGGGATGAAAACTGTGTCCCCTGCATTGGCAGGCAGATTCTTAACCACCGCGCCACCAGGGAAGTCCTGAGCAGGCCTTTTAGACAATGCTTCAGGATGACATTAAAAGGGCATCTAGTTATCCTTTTGCCTTATTTCCAAGTTTTAGATTTTAATAAGCTTTAATGTATCATAGTTTCTCATTTAATCAATTAATAAATATTTACTGAGTACTTACTAATTGCCAGACATTGTGCTAGGGGCTGGGGAGGTAATGGTGAACAAGATAAATACCCCTCCTTCTAGAAGCTTACTGATTAATGAGTGATAAGGACACATAAAGAGGAAATTGAAAAGTAACTTGATGTGTGTTAAAATACAGTGACTGTAGGGCGATGAGATGATGCATAAGAGATATTCCTTTTATCACATCAATCTTAGGGATTTTCTGAAGAAGTGACATGACCTAAAGTGAGGCAGGAGATAAATGGGCCCCAGGCTGAGCAGGTGGATTTCATCCCCTGTGGACAGATACTCCAAAATAGCAGGAGGGAGGAGAAGCCAAGCCCTGCCCAGATAAGTGATAAAAGACCACATATTCCTCATTCTCGAAGTCAAGAAGACCTTCCCAACTACACACGTGCAGAAAGCCTCCTTGAAGGTCAAAAAGGGAGGAGGCGCCATCCTATAGTAGGTGATGTCAACCTACCCATAGGTCTCTTTGCTAGAATCCATCTTGGCTAAGAGATGTGCATACACACTTGGGAGAACCCTGAGATATACCAAATACGGACTCAGAACCAGCCAAAGCAAGATGACTGGCCAAAAGAGACCTGGAAGAAATGTCCCATAAAAGTGATTCAAACTACCACGAGGGCACAACTCTCTCTCTGAGCCCACCCGTGTGTCTATCCACACATACCCTTTTTCTCCTAATAAACACTTTACTTATTTCACTACTTTCCATCTCTCTGTGGAAATTCATTTCTACACAGCTGACGGGCCAGAGCCTTGTCACTGGCCCTTGGGTCTAGTGGCTAGGATTCAGCACTCTCACTGCCACAGCGTGACTTCAGTCTCTGGCTGGGAACTGAAATCCCGCTTCAAGTCACTGTAGGCCAAGGCCACCCGAGATCAAAAGGATAAAACTGAAGTCAGTTGGGTAAAAAGTAGGGGTGGGAGCGTGCGGGAGAAGTGAGATACAGGGGTCATCGAAAGGCCATTTCAGGAAGATAGAGAAGCTAGAAATAGCAATTTGTGCAGCATGCTTGGAATGTACAATGGGATGACTGAGAGACGGACGGGTGTGCTGGGCGCTGTGGGAAGGGGAGCTGTAAAGAGATGGAGCAGAGGTCAATCCATGCAAAGGCTGGTAGAACATCTTACACAATTCAGATTTCATCCTTGGGGCAATGAGAATTTAAGCATTTTAGCAAGGTAGGTAACAAGATCTGAGTTGAATTTTAGGAAAATCCTTTTTGAGAGCAGTTTGGAGAGTGGATTCGGGGAGTCTGAGGAGAGAAGCACAGCAAATAAAGAGACAGAGAATCAGGAGGCTATTGCAGTAATTCAGGGAAAGGTTGTAGTAGTCAGGGGGAAAGAGAGAATTATAAAATCCAATTAACTGAAATATCAAACTTACAAAATTTTTTTGATAGTTCATTTTGAATGTTTCTGTAAATTGATTTGTCAATATACACACATAATATATATGTGTCTATAATCAATTTACAGACACAAATTACATATCATAATATGATATTAAGTATAATTATGTATGATATTAAATATATGTGTATATATAATATAAATATTCATAGTCTTTGAGGAAAAGTGCTGGTCACACTCTGTCATATCTACTGATCGCAATAGACTCTGCTCCTGTAGTGGTTTTGCAAACCACTTAAATAGTGATTATTGGTTAAAGGAAGTTCCTAAGTTAAAATAAACATATGGCCAATATATTCTTGAACTTTAAACCCTCAGTACCAAAGAACATGAAAAAACTGATACATCAGTATGATGAAGAAAAATATTGGATTAAGTGAACTAGTTATTAAATTAATCTTGAGGAAATCACAGAAGATATTTAGTGGGTAAATGATATAATCAGATAATGCATTTTAGAAAGCATCCTAGCTGTAGTGTGAAAACCTGACTCAAAGGGTAGGGAAAATTGATAATCAGTTTTAGGGCAATTGCGACAATGCGGCCAAAAACTGATGGTCGCTTAAACCAAGGTAGTATCAGAGCAGTGATGTGGAGGAAAGACTCAAGGATGATACCAAAAAACTTGAGAAACTGGATACATGGAGCTGCCTTTCAATAAGCAAGAGATGGTGGGAGGAGCATTATTTGGATGGCAGTCGTTGAGTTTGAGCATACTGATTTTGAAGTAACTATGTGACATAAGTGGGTATAACTGATAGGCAGGGAGATATAAGTCTACAGTTCAAGAGAAAGATTTTAGTTGGAGATAAAGAGTTAGGTGTCATCATTAAGAGCTGTTATTCTATAAGTTTGGATGAGATCAAGAAAAGTACGTTGACTGAGAGTTAAGGTTGCAAGTGAACATGAAAAGAAATTCACAAAGTGAGAGGAGCACTCCAAGGAAATGATGAGGGCAAAGGAGACACATAGGAGGAAAACTAGAATAATAGAATACCCCAGAAGCCAAGGGAGAAGAGTTCTTCAGTAGGGACTGATGAGCAATCAATGCTGCAGAGTGGTGTGATGTGGTAGAATGTGATATGAACCTTGGCAAAATCCATTTCAGTTGAAGGATGTGGCAGAAGCCAGATACTGGAGGTTGATACAGCTATGTGAGGTGAGGAAGTAGGTACAGTGAATACAGAATCTTTATAGAAGTTTAGCTTAAAGGGTGGAAAATAACAAGTTTGGTAAGAGATAAGAGCCAATAGCAGAGTGTCCTATTTGTTACTACAGGAAACACTGTACTTCAACAAACAAATTAATCTAACCCAACCCAAATGGCTAAATTTAAGAAAAAAAAAATTCAAGTGTTCCTTCAACCAGGCATTTGTATTTTAAGCCTTTTATTTTACCAATCATTGGTGGTGGGAGTGGAGTATTTTCTTCTTCAAAAGAAATGCTTTAGCAATTGGAATTGTATTTTAGGACTTGCAGGTTGGGTATTATACATATTCATTCAAATGAATGAACTTTTACTCACTGGGCTCTGGAGGAGTGGCTAAAAACACAGGGTTTATAGTCTGACAAATCTGGGTTCTTTCCCCAGCTCTTCTGCATACCAGCTATGTGACCTTGAACAAAATACTGAGCCTCTTACAGCCTCAGTTCCCTCATTTGTAAAGCAGGGCATTAACAATGCTTCTTTTATGGAATCATTGAGAAGAACAAGAGGTAATGAACGTATCGCTCAGTACAATGTCTCTCAACCTTTAGACTACATCAAAATTACCTGGAGGTCTCGTTACAGTACCAATCCCAGGGTTGAAATGGAGAAGAGGCAAGTCATAAAGGGTAGGATTGGGAAGGAAGTACCCAGAGAGGTTCCCAGAGGCCATCAGATGCAATGTAAACATATGTGAGACACATGCTCAGATATTAGAGTCATCATTACATCAGATGTAATGGGAGTGTATTTGATTCTTTACCTCTTAGATAGAGAGAGTGAGATATTAAAGGCACTGAACTAGTTTGGTTAGCAACCCTAAATTCCCTCAGTTTTTAGTAAAGATTAGTTATAGATTTGAAGACACTATGAGTGTACTGTTTAGTAGGCAATGTGGTCGGGGAAGAGGTACTATCAGAGGAATAGCAGCAGGAAAGACCTTGATACCAGAGATGGAGTCCCCAGTGGGGAGAGCCCCACACAGTTCTCTACAATCTCGCTATGGTGGGTGAGGCCTTGGAATACATTTTCTTGGCAGAAGCCTTGAGAAGACCTAATTCCTCCCAAGGAATGATAGTATTCACACATTCTTAGACAGGGCTAGTCCCAAGGAAAATGAAGTGGAGGTGTTTGTTTTTTACAACTTCCCACTCCCACATCCACATCTTTGCCACATTTTGTGGCTCCTTCTCTCTGTGGCCTTATATTGGGCTGGCCAAAAAGTCTGGTCATTCCTCTGAAATTGGCAAGGAAAAAAATAACCCAAACCACCCCTGAGAATCATAATTTAGTTGGTTTGCAGTAAAGCCCGAGAATTTACATTTCTAACAAGTTTCCAGGTGATGTTGCTGGTCTGAATCATGCTTTGAGACCCACAGCTTTAGCACACTGACACTGACATAATAAAAAACTCAGTAAAGGTACATATTAGGTTTTCTTTGATGGGAAGAGCCTCAGGCTGTTCGTAGCAAATGGTCCCCTAGATCCCTAAGCACAGAAAATCCTGCACTCCTCTCATCAAAGTCAGCTGCATTCTTCCCTCAACAACCCTTCCTTCTTTCTTCTATCAGTACAGCATCCCCACTCCTCCAACTCCCTGCTGGGTGACCTGTCCTCTGCACTTTGTTTTCTTTCATCCATTGATTCACTCATTCATTTAACTCTTAAACTCTGCTACAGTATTCACTTATACATTACAACTTTTTTTCCTAGCCTATTTGCTCTGATTTTAATTAGTAGTTAAGGAGATTTTATACCAAAATATCTCTTTTACAGCATCCTGAAATGGACCTCTTTATCATTTCTAGATCCTATTATGGAGCTTCTGACAATGAGTGCTTCTGAATCATGCCCTCTATTGTTGTGGGTATTATTGTACTGACAAGATCTCTTCTTTGTCTCTGTTATAATAAAGCAAGCTCAGGGCCCATGTAGCTCATAAAGCATCTGGTGAAAGCTGAGAGCAACAGCAGTTAATGGCATATGTGTAAGTACATATTGATCCAATTAGACAATTTTTTTCACAGCTCAGTGACATTTCTCACAACAGCATTCTGAGAAATTCCATACATATATAAGTCTTAAGAGATTTTATTCAGATTGAACAGATGCCAAATGATATTGTTTAGAAATTTCTTAAAAATGCAAAATTATATTATCATTTTAAAATACATAAAATGGCTCCTCTCTCTTTTTTTATTTCCTTCAGTGCTGGTCAGTCTTTTTTAGAAAGACTTGGTCAAAGCCTCATCCACAGATAGGTGGTAGAAATTAGGTTAGATACCTGTGTATCAGGTACTGATTAAAAGCCTGGTTCTGTTTTAAAGCTTGAGCTAAATACCAAATATTATTATTATTATTATTATTATTATTATTATTATTATTATTATTATTACAGGAGCTTGGGTTAGGGAAAGGGAGGGATAGAAAGAAAAACGAGCTGTATTTTCTATCACTAGAAGTATTTTAGTAGAGGCTGAATGTGTACTTAGTAGGAATATTGTATGGAGTTTCAATGCATGCTTAGAAAACAAGGTGAAATAAAAATTCTGCACATTTCCACAGAAAAGTAAGAAGGGGATACAGCCCTGAACACTGGCAGCACTCCATATGCCTTCCTCAAGTTCTTTCCCAGTTAATAATATGTTCGAACCACTGGACCCTCTGGATGAACCCTCTCTTCTAACCGCTACCATTACAGATAACTTGGGCCAGTTATCCAACTTCATATAAACGAAATCATGCAGTAAATATTCTTTATCTCTGTTCAACATTATGTTTATGAAATTCATTCAAATTCTTGCAAGTAGCAGTTTTTTATTGCATTGTATGAATATACTGCATTTTATTTATCTATTTTAATTCTGAGAGACTTTTAAGCTGTTCCAGGTTTTGCTATTAGGCAAAATGCTGCTGGTAACAATCTTGTACATGTTAATCTGGTGGACATATGCACTAATTTCTCTTGGATGTATACATACAGGAGGAATGGCTAGGGCACTGGGAAGGCATACATTTTGCTTTGGTAGATATTACCAAACATATTAATTGACGCTTGAACCAGTAATATGTGGAAGTTTCAGATGATCTACCCGTTCTTCCTAACATGCGGTACTGTCGCTGTCTTATATTTTATCCATTCTGATGGGTTTATAGTAGTATTTCATTAATTTTTATTGCATTTCCTAAATTACTAATGAAGTTAGGCAACTATTCATATGCTTTTAGGCCATTTGAATGCCCTCTCTCATGAAGTACCTGTTCCTGTATTCTGTCCATTGATATGTTAGAGTTTATTATTTATTAAGGATACAAATTCTTTTTCAGATGTAAGTGTTGTAAATATTTTTCTCCCAGTTTGTGGCTTTCTTTTTCACTGTTATTTGGTGGATTTTAATGGACAGAGTTATTAATTTTAATGAAGTTCAATTTATCAGTGTTGTATTTTGTAATTAATGCTTGTTGGGTCTTATTTATGAAATCTTTTGCTTTGACTAGATCTTGCCCATGGGTGATTTTACTTATGCCTGGATACTGCCCACCAGATCTAACCATTTAGACACCAATGGTCACAGCCATGTCC
This sequence comes from Mesoplodon mirus, assembly GCF_964341445.2. Taxonomy (NCBI): domain Eukaryota; kingdom Metazoa; phylum Chordata; class Mammalia; order Artiodactyla; family Ziphiidae; genus Mesoplodon; species Mesoplodon mirus. The sequence continues at coordinate 31,664,897 of NC_138981.1, forward strand.
TAGTTGACTGTATTTGCTTAATCAGCATTGCCAGAGACTACTGATTGCACACAATTCTTTTACTCCATATTCAGAGACTCTCATATTATTGAGATTGTAAACTTTCTCAACTAAAATAGTAATTTAATAATCTAATTATAATTACTATAATAATTATAAATGTATCACTTGACAGAATCAGTACTTTGGTGACATAAGTTTAGGAAAAATTAGGTTAAACCAAGTAAAATAAGATTTTGTTTCTTACTACAGAAATTTTTAAGGCTTTAGTTTTGACTTTCCAAAGAGGGAAACAAAGTTGTCATATTCTAACAAATGTTTTCCATTCAGCATCTTAAGGGATCAATGTTCTTTAAAACACACTTTTGGGGCTTCCCTGGTGGCGCAGTGGTTGAGAGTCCGCCTGCCGATGCAGGGGACACGGGTTCGTGCCCCGGTCCGGGAAGATCCCACATGCCGCGGAGCGGCTGGGCCCGTGAGCCATGGCCGCTGAGCCTGCGCGTCCGGAGCCTGTGCTCCGCAACGGGAGAGGCCACGACAGCGAGAGGCCCGCATACCGCAAAAACAAAACAAAACAAAACAAAACAAAAAAAACCCACACTTTTGGAAATTCTGGCCTAGTCTCATCCATTATACGTTATACATTTAATGATGTTGGCTCTAAATACTGAAACTTGCTATCAAGGCAGAAATCGAAAAACAAATTTGCTCTTTTGTGTTACTCTTTTAAATTCAAGACAAAATTAGGGAAAAAAAAACCTGTTACATTGAAAGCTATTTTGCTTGGAATACTTACAAAGATATATAAGCACTCATTAGAAACTCACATGGCATTACATTTGAAAGTGGATGTGTTGTTTTGCTTTTTATACATGGATCATAGTATGTAGATTTTAAGTTGGTGTAAAATGAACCTTTTAACATTCAAAGTGAAGAGCTTTGGGGAAGGCTGCCTCAATGTGTTATATTACATGAGTAACCTGTGATATGCTTCTGAATTAATAGAAGATGGGAGGGATACTGCAGGTATATTCAGTTGACCAACCTATGTTGAGTAATTGATATTCTGATATTCTCACAGGTGCCTTAATCTAGGTGCCGTTTTTGCAATGGTTAGGAGAGAGAGAAGGTACCAAGATTCAGTGACCACAGTAGAGGACTATATAAGCAAAAATCGTCCCAGGATGCAGTTTTACACCTGCCCACTACAAATCAAAGGTGGCTGGCACTAGTTTGTCCCCAGGAATCTTTCCAAGACAGTAGATGTAAATCCACTCCTGTGTGACTTCCAGAAGTTTTTATGAAAACCCTTAAAATGGGGACACATTTGCTCATGGCTAAGGGTCAGCCAAATTTTGGGCAAAATTTCAGTTACAGCTCTAGAGCTGTAACTCTAGAACTGTAACTTTAGAGTCCCATGTATCTCTTAACTTAAAAATCTTATTTTCCTGACATCTTTGTTGTTGTTGTTGTTGTTGTTGTTGTTGTTGTGGCCACGCCATGCAGCTTGCGGGATCTTAGCTCCCCCACCAGGGACTGAACCCGTGCCCTCGGCAGGGAAAGAGTGGAGTCCTAACCACTGGACTGCCAGGGAATTCCCCTGACATCTTTAATACAAATTTCCCTATTCATTTGGCAAAGCTTAGTCAATATTGATATATAACAAAAACTATTCACTATACTTGAATGTGTCTCTTCTCCATATAAAGTTCCAGCTTTAGATAGTAACAATACACATGGATCTCTAAACACTTAGAGAAGACAATATACATTATTAAGGGATTGATTATTGGCTGTCTGAATTGATGGTAACAAAATATGCACTTTCAGTATTAACTAAAGGCTTCTTCTCAGCAGAAGTTGATTATATTCCAGAAGTGGAAAAACCCTTCCTCTAATAAGAGCAAATTAAAATGCAGGGACTCTAGTTTTGGAAGTCTGTTTTTCCTAATTATCTTTGGCCATAGGGTTCAAATGGCAGAATGAAAGAAATTGACTTGATATTGAATAATCTTTGAATTCTTGAACTGGCTACTATTGTTGAATGTTTCTATTTATTGAGGATCACTTTGTGCATTCAACTCTCATCTATGCATATGTATATAGCAATTGCATAAATAGACAATTTTTGTTTCTTACTAGAATCCAAGGAGTCTATTCTACAATTTTCATAAAAGTAGCAACTTCATCCAATTTACATTAGACCTTATAATACTACATACAAAGTTTTAATGTGCCAATGTACTTGCAATCATCAATAAACATATGACATATCTCCACTAAAGAGCAGATTGGAAATCATGGCATCATTCTACCCTCTGTGCCATGTGACTTTACTTTTGGAACTCTCATTTGAAACAAAGTTTACGTATGAACATAAGGGAACACTGCACATCAAGTTCTTCTAACCTTTTATCTAGGTTCCTACTTAATAGTATAACTATATTTAAGTTGTTTCACTTATGGTTAAGTATAGAGCATGTTCAATAGTAAAAAATGTAATTAACACTGGCCTTCAAATAATTTGAGTTTTCAATAATTATTAGTACTTTATTTTTGGAAAAGGAATCAAATTATAATAAAGCTAATAATACAGAAATAAACAAAATCTAGTTTGCTTACCAGAGATTCTGCCAACCCTTTTTGTCTACGATATTCTCCAATAATCATTGACATTTGAAAAAAATTATAAGAGGAAGCAGAAAATGACTAAGTACCTAATGTCACCATGGCAATAAACCATGTATACATTATAGAATAATTTTCAACAGGACCTGAAGCAAACCTAAAGAGGTAAGTAGGAAATTTTACTAAATCCCTGAAAATGTGAACTCTTGGGGGCAGAAAACAAGAGAACTGATATTTATAACTCTTCCTAGAAAGGGGGCCAGGATTAGTTTATGAAGAATCTAACACTAGCGGAGTGGGTTTTAGGAAAGGACCACATCGGGGATTCCCTGGTTTTTGCCCCAGCTGATGTGAAGAATATATTTCCATAGAATAAATCAAAAGCATTACCAAGATCCCTATTCTAAACTGCTGATAGTTACAATAGATCCCCAGACCCCTCAGAGCCAATTCTTTGCCCCTAATACATATTAGAATCACCTGAAGAGTTTCAAAATTTCACCTACGGCCAGGTCCTACTCCAGAACAACTGAATCAGGATCTCCATGCTGGGGCATCAGGCATACAGATGAAAATTAAAGCCCTAGATAACCTGATATAGCACGTGCATGTGCGTACACACACACACACACACACTCCTTCCACTGCATGCCTGAGCATGCATTCGTGAACTTTCATTTGTTCCTTCTACCTTTCTAAACTATATGGAAAAACAGATTCTACATTTTCTATTTTTTTCCTATGTGTGCATTTTAACTGAAGAATATCATCATGACAGAGTGTGAGAGTAAGTACGCAATTCCTTTCTTCACGGGGAGTATTGAGGAAATGCAGAATTAATTTACAGATATATCTCAGACCCTTCTTGACAGGACACATTTAGTGAGAGTTTATTGGGGGAAAAAACCCTGCTAATTTCATCAAAGCATAGTGGTGATTTCCTGATGTAATAGTAATCCATTCATTATTCATATAACGTTACCTGTATAATGATTTTACTACGTCTTTTATGCACAGAATGGACTATTTGCTAATAACTTACAAACTAAGGGCACTCACCCTATAGCAAAGATGTCACCCCCTCTAATGGTAAAAATAAATACATGTTCATTTATCATCACAAATTTCTAAGAGGAAAAAAATGCACGAAGACTAAGTCACACAATGAAATGCTTTCCTTGTCACTCCTTCTCTCTCTTTTATCTAAGAAATTCTTTATACTTAGTAATATTATTAGACTTTTAATTAAACTTTGTTAAACTATAGATTGTCAACTGCTCAGTCAAATCATACTCAATATATATGACTGAAATACATATGTAAATAGACGTAAATAGCTGTAAACAGAATTGCATCAATACTAAACAATGTTCATTGTTTAGTTCATTTATTTCAAATATATTGAATTGTTAACCACTATGCTATGCAGTAGGAATTGAAAGTCTAAGTAAAGGCCTCTACTGCCCAGGAGCTCACAGCTTGTTGAAAAACACAGGTTTGTTATGGACTAAATATTTGTGTGCCCCCCAAATTCTTATGTTGAAGTCCCAACCCTCAATATGATGCTGTTATGAGGTGGGGCCTTTGAGGGGTAATTAGGGTTAGATGAGGTCATGAGGGTGGAACCCCAATAATGGGATTAGTGTCCTTATAAAAAGAAGAGATAAAGTGCTGGCTCTCTCTCACTCTCTTGCTCTCTCTCTCTGCCATGTGAAGACACAGAGAGGAGATAGCTACCTACAAGCCAGGAAGAGAATTCTCTCCAGGAGTCAAATCTACCAGCACCTTGATCTTGGAATTCCTAGCCTCCAAGACTATGAGAAATAAATGTCTGTTGTTTAAGCCACCTGTTCTATGGTGTTTTGTTATGACAGCCCAAGCTGACTAAGATAGGCTTTTAGACAAATAATTGCATTACAGTAGGGAAAGTGCTAAGATGCAGCAGAGGCAGCAATGATTACTTATCTTGCTGGATTAGGCTTGGTGGTCAAAGAAGGTTTGGCAAAAGAGGTGGCAGGGCAAGTTGGAATCTACCTACACTAGACAACCTCCACCAACAGTTCAAATCAAAATATAATTATTACTTTGTGTATATACCACTTGAAAAAACTTATTAAAGCTAATCATAACAGAGCATAATCCTATAAAAATTTCAAATTTATTTAGAAGTGATGCTTTATGGTCAAAGATGGTTAAACATGATCATAAACATTTGCTCTTATAGTACACAGAACTTTCAAATGTTGATATCGAATGAAAACATAGTTATCTCATAAAATAAGAATTACTTATTATTGGTATAGTTTTTCACCTTCAAATATGGATTTGACAAGATAGGAAAAACTATCAATTTGATTCATTAAGGGAAAACTAAGGTAATTTACAGCAATTGATGTATATTTATTAACATATGAAGCACCTGAGGAGCTAGAAAGTATTTTTTTTGCATCATTTAGGACATTAGGATGGAAATATGAAATGTACGTGCTGCCCACTGGCAACAGAGATTATGAGCTGCACTCACAATTGGCTTTTCATTGGATAAAGAAAGCCAGTTATACGTTTGGGGTTCCTATGCCAACAGGCTTACAACAAATGCTGGAAGCCCATTTTTTATAATGTTATTTTTTGGGAAGCATTTTAGTTATGTTTTCTCTGGTTATATAAAGGGCCAGTGATGTTTAAGTGAAAGAGGTAGCCACCTTGAAATCTGATGGGTGTTATATAGCAATGCCTACATACTACTGAGCAATGGTAATGCTAACTAACCCCTTATACTCGGCCTGACATTCTTTACAGTCACAAATCTGTGTTAAACAATACATTTGCCCCAAACATCAAAATGGAGTGCAAATGGGCAGTGCTAGATGGGTGAGCAGAAGCATTTCTCACTCTTACCTAAGAGAATATCAACATGATTTCATGAATTGGAGCAAGTAAATTTTACTTTATAGGGACCTATATAGCCAAAGGAATTTTAAAAACCAGCTTAAATCAAGTTTCAGAGTGTTGGATGCAGGCAGGGACAGATAGGATAATCTTAGGATGTTGGAGCAGAATGGCACAGGATAGAAACAATACCAGCAATGTAGTGAAGGCTTCAGCTCCTGGAGCTTCATATGGCCCCCAGGAAACAAGCAGCACACTAAAAGAGCTAGAGAGGATGGACTATTATATTTAAACCATCACTGTGCCTCGAATTGTCCCAGGGTGTGTGTATGGGCATTTTGCATGCAAAGCATCCATGAGGATGCATACATCTGCCTTTATAGTTTGGGGTTGAGTGTAGGCTGGTCCAGGTTGTACTGTAATTACTGCCCATGATTGTGTTGGAGATATCCTTGGTTTTATCCCAATGGGAGCAATTCAGGCATGGGTACCTAGAGAATGAAATGTAAAACAATGAATCCTGCCTGCCACAACCAGAAGGAAGATTGATAATACAACACATGAAAAAAGTATAGGGTAAAATGTTTTTGAACAAGTGTAGACGTTACTTTCAGGGATACCTTAGACTAACAGCTATTCATAGGCCAACAAAATCCCATAAGGACCTTTGTCATCCTTAAACTACTTTCGGAGAGAGACAATATGTGTTGAGCAGAGACACGAAATACAAGGAAAGAAACAATTCTTGGTCAATATGTGTCCGCAGTGAGACACCATTGTCTCTCACACTGCATGTATAGATAACAAGCATACCTACCTGGTACTACAAAAGCTATACAAGTGCACAGTTCTGTAGAGTAGTTAATTCTGAATATTGCTAACAAGACACCTGGAAACAGGGTTATTGAAAACTCTGTATTTATTATCTGAACTCTGCAACTTTAGACACAGAGACTGGATTCTTTGAATGACTATAAAAGCCTTGATAGAAATAAATGACTATTCTGATATTCATCAGAATGGGACATGAAAGAGGATAAACTGGTGACAAAGATTCAGGGCAAAGAAAGAAGAAGAGGTTCCAAAGACAATTAACATAGAGGTGGCTTCTTGAGAATATGACTAAGGAAATTCTGTTTACGTATTTTTATTTTTTCAAGGAATGACTGGAGAGTAAGCTCAGCACCAATAGGGATATGATGGCAATTCTTTAGTGAGCTGAACTATTAACGGTTCATGCCATCATACTGATTCAATCATTATTATAAACTCTTATAATTTTTAGCTGTTTTCATGTAAGATATTGAATAAAACAACAACCAACAAAAATAGCCACTGACTGAAATTACTTAAGTTATTGTTAAAGGAATGATATTTCAACAGATACATTCAACTACAATTGCAATAAAGGATCCCAAACCCAGACTGGGAATAAACAGTTCTCACAGTGGTGGCTCTCAAAGAAAGACCCAAGGAATACATGACTTTAAATAAGGACCTATCAAAAGAGAATGCTTCAGAACAGGGCCCTGGAATATGCATTTTAAATAAGCATTCTAGGGGATTCTTTTGTATTCTAGAGTTTAAGAAGGACTGTCTAGTAGACGGAAAGGCCAAGGTACTGATGAACTGATCTCGGACAGAGTAAAATCACAGCTGCAGTAATTTTTATAAGTTCCCCAAGTGATTCTAATGAACATCCAGGAATGAGAAGACCTGTGCTTTGGTGGCTACAACTGAGGCGATGTTGCACTCCGCTGAGGAAGTATTGTACAGAACTTTTTTAAATAGGTAAGAACTATATATCTAACAAAATCCTATTTCATTTCACTTGCAGATTCAGGAAAAAAACATGATGTCATTCAAGATGATCTTCACCCCAGGATGTGGGAGCAACTTAACAGTATGTGTGTTTCTACACAGCTTTTATATTAGGAGTCGGGTCATTATCCCCACGATCGGCGCTGTCGATAGGACTTCAGACATGTAGGCTGGAAATCGGACTGTGTGATGCAAACAAGAAAAAAGAATAGGAAGGAGCAGAGAAAATAATCAAATAAGGTGCACTTAGGTATGTCAGGTGAGTAATTCTTTTTTGCCTGTTTAAGGAGTTTTGAGACTACTGGCAAGGTTAGGCTAAGTATCATCTTTTTTTGATGAAGCTTTTTTCCTTTATGGGTGAATTACAAGTGTATAACTGAACCTTGCCTAATTATACCTCCATTTTCTTTCTAACTATGTGAATGTATAGCATATATACAAAGTTTTATACCTATTACTTTAAACCAGTAACATTTTATTTTAGTCAGTAATAATCCTCTTAGAGTTCAGGGTACCTGGGCAATCTCTGTTTATAGGTGTTTACAAAGTAATATTATTTTATGTAACCTAATGACAATGCTAACTGCTTTATACATTGCTTGGAAAAGCAAGACATTTGCAATTGACTCAATACTATTAACCAATCTCTGTAGCTTCCAGTTTCTCATCAGTCCTTCAAAGAGGTCATCTGGATGTAGCATTTTGTTCCCCTTACTGCTCTTCTAGTCTCAATATCTACATTAAAAAATGCTAAGCAGGGTAATTTGCAGGTTAGGCTCAAGAAGACTGTTTTCCCAGGGATGTTCACATTGATTTTAGTGCCTTTTAAATATATTGATTGTGCAATAAAATGACAGATTCTGCTAATTTATGTATATCTCATGCCATTCATTTGATTTTTGAACCAGAGTCAATGTATACAACAAGAACATACTTTTCTTGTTTCCTAAATTCCTCCAAGCAAAACATAATTCTATAATGACCAATTATAGCCTAACACCTGCTGTTGTGAAGAGGACCTTGTTAAATCAATCTAAACTGAAGAACAACAGCTTTCCTCGATTTGGGGGAAAAATGAGCAGCAAACGGTCCATTTCTTAGCAGGAAAACTCATAGGCAGTTTATCCCAAGGCAGCCCATGGAATTAGAATTTAATAGAGTTAGATATTTCACCATCATTTGAGAAAAGTTTTGCTCTGGGCTAAGTATTTATGGTTAAGGATTCCAAGAAAAACGCTAAAATTCCTGGGTCCCTTGCAACCAATATTTACTTAAATCCATCCATGAAAGTCCACCTCTACTATAATATTATCTCTTGCCATTTTACTTATGACACAAAAACTCTGCTCAAGCAGAAAGGTAAACAAATTGAATAGAAGCATCAGTTGAGCTCAAGCCATATCAACAATTTTGTGGATCTACACTGACAGGAAATCTTGCTTTAAATTATGCAAGGATAATTATATCAACAGAATGGGGGAAAAAAATCTTGGTGTAATGTCAAAAGGGTGGGGGAAGGGATAGGTTGCTGGAAAAGCACTGTTAGCAGATTGTCTAGAAAGGATAATGAAGTCATTTTATCATGTTAAAATCCCTTCTAAACACTGAAATAAAAGATCATTTATTTATAAACATTTAAGTATATTTTCATGTGTAGTTACATGTACATATAATTCCTGTGAGTGTGTGTGTGTGTTTGTGCATACACAGACATATATATAGAGACACACACACATCTGAACCTGAACCTCAACTTGTACATATTAGGAGTACAACAAAATATTGTCAGGGAAGCGTTCCACCCTGGTATCCCTGACATTATGACTGCCAGTTCTTGCTGCATCAACAGAAGAGTTTTATGTAAACAAAATCTATGGGGGCAATTCCTAGGTTCATGCTTAGTAGAGAGTAGATATTATAATAAAATTATCAATAATTATTGAGTTACTATAAAACTTCCTTATAAATGAATATGTTTATTCATTTGATTTTACATAAAGAATGTACAAGGTTAAAGAAAAATTAAAAGGAGAATACTACTTTATTTTTGTATAATTGGAAAATGCAGTTCCTGCTTCCTGGCTTTCAGATCTATCTGTCTATATCTATAGCCATAATTTTTACTTTCTTGATAGAGAACTAGCCAAGCATCTTTTGTCAAGCTGAGGAGAAAAAAACATGATTACTTAAATCTAAGGTGGGGAACATAGACACGGGAATGAAAAAGCAAAAGCAAAAGCAAAAGCCACGATGATGGAAGGGCCCCTCAACCTAAAAGAACAGACAGGTGAATGAGAAACATGTGGCTAAAGCGGGTCTATTAGAAGCAAAGCATTCTTCTGAAAATATTGCAAAGATTTGTATGTCTATTGTGCTCTTCCTACAAACTTACTGCTCTCTATTATGCAAAGAAGGAGCACAGGGAAAAGAACACTAGACTTGAAGTTAGACTATCTAGGTTTGAGTGTGACTTTATCATTTACTAATTATGTGATCCTGACTAGGTTAAACTTTGTGTCAGTTTCCTTGACTAGAAAATGGACAAACATATATCCAGGGCTAATGGGAGATTCAAATCTAGCAGTGTATAGGAGAGAGCCCGTTACACTGTAAGACATTTTACCTTTATAAAGTACTATACTTGTCACCCACATGCTGTTATTACTACATCATGGCAAATAAACTCAAGAGTTGTGAGACTTTGGTTGAGTTTAAGGAAGAATGTATTCATTTGAAGCGCAGTCTTTATTGTGTGAGCCTCTTCATATTATCTTACTTCATTTATGATGCTTTAATCTTAGATTCTAATTATATATCCAGTTTTACTTACTCCATTAAGTGAATTTAAAAAGAAGTCACATTAAATACAGGCCCTTTAAATTTTTTATGACATAAACAGTTGCCATAGACATACTCTCTTTGCATCTTAGCCTGGTATAGTCAAACTCAATTAACTATTCAGACTAGCAAAGCATCTTTTACATATTTCATAAAGATTCTAAGTGAAAAGGTTGTACTTATCTTTCAGTTTAGTTACGCATCTTTCAAAAATAGCTAATAGATTGAAGCAAAGCCACAGTTGCAATCACAGATTGTATTCAGTGCAATTTAGCAGACAAAAATGGAGCCAGCTAGATTTAAAAATGTGTTCATAGTGGTTTTTCAATGCAGCAAAATCAACTGGATGGAACGGTGAACAGAAAGCCCAAAGGCATGTATTGGTCAAAAAAAAAAATACAGGCACAGATTATTATGTGTGGATTTCATCTAATTTCTGTGTTTTTCACTTAGAGATGTCCCAGTGAAATTCCTGAGAGACCTGGAATGTTTATTGGCTATTTCAGAATCTTCTCTAAATAACTTCTGAATCACCTGGAAATGTGCCATTGATGTGGTTAATGGTGGATGGAATGTAGCTATGGAACAAACTAAAAGGTCATAAGGACACCAAGGGTGAAGTTTCAATGACATAGCCAGCCAGGCCGTGGAGCAGCTCTTGTGAGCATTTGATCCGTGGGGAATGGCATATGGTGAAATGATGCCTTCCCTACACTCAGGTAAAAATGATTTGACCAAGGTGACATGCTAGCTTATATGTTATACAACATTTATTATTGCAGTGATTTTAAAAAATCAGGCAGCATAATTTCTATCACGCCATGATGTTTTCAGCCCCAGGTTTTACTTATTATTTGGACCTCAGTACTTACTAAAGTAAACTACACATGGTCCCCAATTTACAATGATTTTTCAAATTTACAATGGTGCAAAAGTGATACGTGTTCAGTAGAAATCATGCTCTGAATTTTAAACTTTTCCCAAGCTAGCAATACGTGGTACTGTAGTATGATGTGCTCTTGTGACGCTGGGCAGCAGCAGCGAGCTGAGCCGAAGTTCCCACCCAGCTACGGGATCACAAGGGTAAACTACTGATGCACTTGGTATCATTCTGCACCCATACAACCATTCTGTTTTTTACTTTCAGTACGGTACTCAATAAATTCCATGATATATTCAACACTATCTCATAAAATAGGGTTTGTGTTAGATGATTTTGCCCAGGTGTGGGTTAATGTAAGTGTTCTGAGCACATATAAGGTAGGCTAAACCATGGTGGTCAGTAGGTTAGGTGTATCAAATGCATTTTCCACTTATGATATTTTCAACTGCTTATGGGTTTATTGGGATGTAACTCCACTGTTAGCCAAGGAAGATCTGTACTTTTTAATTATCTGTATATTAATTAGTTTGCCACTTTACATTCTGGAATTTACATGGCCAGAAAAAGTCAGAGCAAAGGGTGTTCAATTCAGAAATTTCTTTTTAATATCATTTTGTAAGTTTGAACTGATATACAAAACACTTCACTTTCAATGTCAGAGACATTAAAAAATCCTCTAACTATATATCCTGAATTAAAAGTAGTAATGCTTCCTGTCAGTATTCCAACTGTTCATTTTTGGTTGATGGTGATTTAATGTCACAGATCTAAGTAAGACTATGGTAAGAAGTCCTAAAAGGATGGGTTTAATTATAAAAGTATTCAGTGTATAACAAACACACACTAACAACTATTAATAATAATAGTTACTCATCATGTAGCATACCTGAAACTAATGTAATATTGTACGTCAACTATATTTCGATAAAAAAATAGCTACCATTTACAGAGTGCTTACTATAAATCACAATGTAACTAGGTTAGAGACTTAAGATACATTTTCTCTAACACTTACAATTATACTAAAAATTAGGCATTACTTCCTCCATTTTACACACAGGGAAAGCAAGTCACAGAAATGTTAAGTAACTTGATCAAGTTTAACTGCTAATAACTTTGGAGACAGGTTTCAAACCTCACTTTGGCATGCTAAGCCTCTATGCCAAGCCCTTAGTTACATATTGTACAGCAAAGGCTAACAATCAATGTTAAAAAGTATAATCACTAAAGTATTTCTCTTATTTAGTATTAAACAAATACATTATTTTTCAAAATAGTCTATTATAAATTTTTTACTTTTTAATCATCAGTTTTCCAAATGGTATTTACCTCTTTTTACTTAGTGGTTCTTAATATCTTGGGGGATCTTAGATGCTTTGGCATTGATGAAAACTATAAACTCTCACTTTAGGGAAATAAATACATGTATGTATATATGTATATCCAACATTTTGTGTGCAATTTCAAGGGATGCAAGAATCCTAAGATAAACTAGAACTTTACTGTGACCAGCCATCCTGGTTTGCCTGGGACTAAGTGGTTCCCAGGTCGTGGGACTATCAATTTTAAAACCGAGGAATTCCTGGACAAACCGGGACATGTTGGTCATTCTAAACTGTAACATTTATATGACACTTTAATAAATACTTTTTACTAGAAGCTAAGGTATTAGGTTTTGTATGAACTCTAAATGAGGATGTGGGGCTGGGCAAGCAAATTAATACTTTAGTAGTTCAAAATCTTTTATGTTTTATTTTAGCCTGAGCAATGAGCTTTTGGTGACCCATTCTAATGGAGTACAAGAAGAGGGGCTGAGTTAAATCTCCTCAGTTGTATGAGCTATTTTATTGTAGCTCAAATGTTTCAGGAAAGGAAAGCTTTATTATTTTATGTTTCATTAAGCTAGGATAGACTTTGCATAATTATCTAAAAATGTTTTAGGCATATATGTGCTATCTGATGTTTTAAGTGAATATATCAAGTTTGATATATTCAAGTTTGAAAGACTTGTTTGGTGAAAAATAGAGTATGGCATAAAAAGAATCACAGCTTGATAAATTGACCATTTTCTCATAGAAAGGAATTAATACTTAATCACTTATATATTAAATTAGTGATTCAATTTCTAAAGGTCTTACAAAGGTTTAAATTCAGTATTTCATGATTATTATTTTCTAATTACAATTTTACTCTTAGCACAGTGCTAAGTGCCATGAGTATTAATTATCATTCAATCCTCACACTATACTTGTTTCTAAAAAGACAAGCTTCAGTAGCTGTTCTCTATAAAATATGGTGTCTTCTAGATAGGCACCAGAACATTTTTATAAGTCACAACCTCACATTTTCTAGTTATACTAAAACAACTCAGTGTCTGTGCTATGACTTAAGAATTCAGAACAATCTCATTTTATAAATCCATAACATGAGAAAGTGGCCAGAGACCATCCAATCAGATTTCACTTTCCTTTCAAATCAATTTCCCTTATCTTCTGTCCTTCCTCAGATGGTGAAGCTCAAAGACAAAGCATAGTTATTTTACCAAGAGGCTGTCAGATGCTGTTATATTCAAAGACTTTCACTATCTCTCATCACTTGCCACTCAAACAATCCCAGGATAAGATTCTCTGGAGGCATGTAATTTGCATAGAGACAAAACCCATAAAACCCAGTCATTGTTATGCAAGGGTTAAATTAGAAAACAATAGGTGTTGCTACTCTACAGCAATACATACTAGCACTGCTAGAATTTAGTGATGATTTTATGCCAGGATGTAAAAACAGAAAAAAACAAAAAACAAAAAACCAAGGTAAAAAAAAAATTTCAATTAACTATCACAGGAAAAAATCTCGGATGTGTATCATATGTCTTCTGATTTAACTAAAGTATTTGATAACATTCAAAACCCAGAACTTAGTAGGCAAGGCCTGCAGCCTAGATATAAACAAGGACATAGCTGAATTTATTAAATCAACAAATTTGCATTAGGAAAATATTTCCAAGCAACATAGGATTGAAACTTTTGAATTCCTTTATCTATTCACGGTCAATTTTCTGATCATTGTCTTCACTGTGAATCCAGACAGACTATATCATTCAAAGGTTTAAGATAAATGGAAAGAGAAAAATATCAAAATTCTAAAGTATAGATAGCAAATGTTTTTCCCATTAAGTTCAGTTAATTCAGAATTTTTAAAATTACCCTTGAAAATGTGAATATCTTAAGTATTTTTTAAAGAATTCAAAACACTTTTGTATTAAGTCAAAAACTATAAGGTAGGACATTTACTCATATATCTTTCAAAACAACATCTGTTATTAACATATGCTTCTATTTTCTTAGTGTAGGTAACAGAAATTGAAAACTCAAAGTTACAAAATAGGGTACAAACATTTTATATTATGAAATGCTGTGTAACATTTGCTATTTATTATAGGATGTGAAAAACCAAAATAACTTTGTAATTACTCATACACAAACATCTTATTAATTCTTGTAAACTAAAGATAATAAATACTTTAGAGTGACCCAAGATATAAAAATCTAGGTTGTTCGATTTCAAAGTGTAAGCTTTAAAATATTTAGAATACTAGTATGTAAATATGTATGTAATTATACATAATGTTTTTATGTATAATGTTTTATATAAATATGTTTATGTATATGTGTTTTTATATCAAAGAAGGGAAGTTTATTTGTGCAATTTATTTTAGCAGACCACATTATTTTATATTTTTCTACTTAAAGGGTCAAAGAATAGAAGGAGAATACAAAAGTAGAATACATCATTTTGTTCTCCAGTAGAGAAATGTATTTAAATTATTAGACTCTTGCACAAATATTCTACTTCTTGCCAAGAAACACAGGTGTTTCTTAACTCACTGCCTTTTGGCAATTCAAAAATCAGAAGAGATGGCCAATTCCACTCCTCAAAGGAGAAATCTCTGTCAGAAAATCTTAGGAGATTAGCAACCAAAAGCAATTTACTTTTCCAGAGGGTCTGGAGATAGGGGTGTTCCTGGGTAACTGTTAAATTTTGTTGGCTAAATTAAAATATTATTTGAAATTTAAACATAGATAACAACTAATCTTTGGTTCTTGGTCTTAGTATAAGAATTAATAAAACTGCTAACATCTTGGAAAGATTTAAAAATTCACTGGTAAAATTAAGCAAGTAAATATCTAGCACTTAATTTACACGTCAAGACCAATTGTGAGGACTTAAAAAAATACATTTCTGGTGATGGTTATGGTTGAGGTTTAGGTTCCCCCTCTATTCTCCAGGCAATTCTTGAGTAATAGCGCCTCACTTTCTGTGATACATTTCCAGCTTTGTTCTAGGAAATATCTTTTCTATTCACTTTCAGTCATTCTGTGTAGTATCACACTGTGTTTATATGCACAGGTTTTAAAATTAGAAAATGTAGGGGTCTGAATCCTGTTTATGCCAGGTGATAACTGTATGACCTTAGGTAAATTTCTCAAACTTTCTGTAAAATAAGGGTAACACGAGTCTTACCTCATAGGTGTTATTTTAAGCATATGATGAAGAGATTAAAATACCGAAGTCAGCATATTGTGACATTAAAAAAAGTACTCAAAAATGTTGTTTTTTGTGCCCTAGCTGCACTCATCTTCTTGCTTATCACTAAATTCTCTCTATATCTCTATGACGTCTTTATATAATATTTTCTAGTTCCTTGCTTAGAGTGATTTTTTAAAAAAAATTCTTCAAATTCTAGATATCTTCAAGATGTCACCTCCTCTATGAAACTAATCTTTGTCTCCCCAAGCTGAATTAACCATTCTCAGCTCTGTGTCCCATAGCTTGCCAAAGTTACCTCTATTTTAATATTCGACTCAATGTATTTTAATATAGAGTTTAAGAGGGATCTCCTTTTCAACTATGAATACCACAAAGGCTGAGAAGCTACTGTATTCCTTTGTATCTGGTCCAAATCCTACCATAGCGCCTTACAAATGGCAGAATTCCACAAAGGGGGCTGAGGGCAGAGTTAAATGAATAAATGAATACGCCACAATCTTATGTGCATTAGAGAGCAAAGAATTCTCTAATTAAGAAGCTGCTGAGAAATTATAATGATGAGGAAGAGTTAGTATGGAAAAATCTTATAACAATAATATTTAAAAGATTAAGTATTAATCACCAAATGACATATTAAATACTGTTATAAATCTGATATTTAAAACTTGTTTCACAATAAAATGTTTTATTAAAGAGACTCTTGAAAATTAATTATGTAATTTCCAAAGAAATACTTTACATTTTAACCAAGAAATTTTTTGCTCATTTATCATCAGTGGCTCAGGTAAAAGTGACACAAAAGTGAGGGTAATGATGTTGTGGAAATTCTGAAACAGGGTAAAAAAATAACAGAGAGATGAGCAAGAAGCTCACCCTATCCAGCCTGGCAGAAGCATGTATCTAAATTTGAAGCTGGAAGACTCAGTTCAATATTGGCCACAAAAAAAGCTCATGGTACCTGTTGCTACTCAAATGTTAACTGATTGTTTCAGCCTTAAAAAATGTAAATAAACATCAGTATAAAGGAGATACAATGTGACTCTTGGGGAAATAAAAATTATGAATTAAAAATCTTTGAATTAGCCTTGCTAAAAAGAAAAAGAAACTGTAGTACACAGGGATATTTGATGAGAAGTCCTAGAAGAAATCTTGTTGACCTAAGCATATTAAAAAATTGAAATTCATGAGCTAATTATTATTCTTCACAGTAGGATATGAAAGCAGAAGTTAGAGAATATTTACATTTTGCCTCTAGAAAAAGACATAAAAAAACAAGAATAGTCTTAGGAGACAAACCAAGGAGAGTAAAGAGCTTATTCAAGTTTAAATCTATAGCAACCCTGTCTCTTGTTTTCATAAATTAATGAGAAGCAGCAAGAAGTCCTCCAGTATATCCAGCCATAGAACTATGAAGTTCTCTGACATACTTAAGTACAAAACTACAAAAATCCCTAAGATTGTCGACCATGTGAGTCCAAAGTTACGTTTAATCTTCCACTGATATAACCTTTAACCACAAAGCAAGTGATGACCACAAAGCTTGTAAACTATGTTCAATCTAGAAAATTGATTTTTTCACTCAATCTAAATGAAGCAGGATCTATAAGAAATGAAATTGACTTGCTTAAAATATAGGAGACCTCACTAGCCTTGTGAAAATTTACCTACCCCCATATTCACATCCCCACCCACACCAATATACCTCCACATTCTATGTATATTTACCAACAAGAATACGCATATATTTACCCACAACTACACATATAGCCTATGTTTCATATTATATATCCAGCTATACATATTATACATATACTACATATAGCTTAATATTTAATATTTGTTTTTAGCAATAAATCTTTCATTATTTCTATACTGTTATTATTTTGTATACTACTTGAGAAAAGAATCTCTTACAGTTTAATTTCAAGCCCAAAACACAGCTTAATGTTTTTACTCAATGTTACATATATACATTATCTTCATAAGAAAACTTTTTGTTACATATGTTTTCCCTATTTTAAACAAGAGAAAGTTAGGTATAAACATGAAGTAATTTATCTGAGGTAACATAGTTAATAGGTAGTAAGGCAAGAAGCTAACCTGAGGTCAAACTGGAAAGGCTTATGTTATTCAATTCTCATATGACTTTGATTTTACAATAGAAGGTTAAAGAAGACATACTTTTTCCTCAATTCTCAGTTCAGGACTGAGAAATCTGCAACATGATGCATGTGTGTGTGACAGTAAAGGACTGCACACAAATATATATGCAATACATGCATATATATATATATATATATATACACACATATATACACACATACACAACATATATATTTATGTGAATATAGGTCTGTAGTTACACTATGAATTAAATTTAAAATTTAGTTGAAACATGATGATATTTTAAAATTCCAGCAAAGCATACATAATCCTATTTATTTTTCTATTTATATATCTCTATCTTCCTGTCTCTTCACAGTTTTATCAAGATATCTGAAAGCAGAGATACTTAACCAGGGGTCCATTTAAGCTAGTTTATGAATGAATTACAGAAGTATTTGAACTGCTAGTTCAAATAGCTTGATATTTCAGTACTCAATTAAACCTTTGTGAGTGACTCAGTATATAAGAGGATGAATATAGTACCACAAATCATGAAATTTATTTCACTTAAAATTTGTTAAACCTGTGACATATATATATATATATATACACATACACATATACATGTATATATGTAGTGAATATACAAAATAAAATCACAAGTGAGACACTTATTTCTGTAGATATAGGAAAGAATTATTGGAAAGAATTCCCTTTTCCTGAAGAAATTTCTCTTCTATGAAAAAAAAAATTAGAATTGATCTTATCTTCCATTTTCTTTGGCCACCAGGGGTCTCAGAATCAAGTATGAAGCCAACTGGCCATCTTCTTAGTCACCACCCTTAATCCAAGCCATCATCCTCTTTTGCCTGAATTAATGTAAAAGCAACTGAGAAAGTTTCCTTCTCCTGCCTCTGACCCCTTCGGTAGACTCTCAACACCTTACCTAGAAGAAACAATGTCATACATGAATATGATCAACTCATGTTTGCTTACAATTCTTCAACAGGTTCCTGTTGTCCTTAAAGTACATATCCAAACCCTTAGGATCTTTAACATGGACTGGAAGACCTGGCATGGAAAAGTTCCTGCCTAGCTCTTCATCCTTTTGTAGTACCATTCTTTTCTTAGATTTAGTCACCCTGGTCTTTTTTCTGTTAGTTCCCACCAAAGGAACTTTCCATAAGCTCTTTATTCCAATAGAATGGGCTTCCCTCATTTCCCCTTGGTTAACAGCTATTCATCTTTCAGATCACAACTCCAGAGTCCTTTCCCTATGGATGTTCAGTCTGCTTGAGATCTCTTTGTGATATGCTCTTTCTGAACTGAGGTACTTTATGTTGCAAAACTTCAGATGTTCCTCTATGTGTCATTCCCATTGACAATAAGTTCCATGAGAACAGACACCATGCTTGTAGTTTTTGTGTTGTTATTGTTGGTGTTTTTCTTCTCACCACCATACTCCAACAACTAGTGCCTTTTATGTACTAGGTTCAATAAATATTTGAATGAATAAACCCAAACTTTGGTCCTTAAATCTGAATACATATATGGCTCCATTCCATAGTTTTTCTACTTCTTCTTTAAGTTTGTTGCAGATTATTAGAAAATGTCTCAAAATCTTTGTGGAAGACAGTGGAGAAAAAATAAAGTGATGAGTACAATATTGGAATTTAAGTATTACAAAAGGGTAGAAAGATTGTTTTACTACATTATAATATGTTTTGACTGAAATGATATAAAATAAGGGTAAATTATTCAGAACAAAACCTTATTTCCTGTTGGCTATGAAAAAGTGCAGATAATGCAGATAATAACTAGGACACTATAAAACATGTCATAACCTTGAATGGTCTTCAGTTTTGATGATTATATATATACATATATATTAATAATAAAACCCTCTAAGTATCTTAATAAAATCCATAAACCATTAATATATTTTAAAATGCATTTCAAACACTATGTTGAATTTTTATGAAAGTTCAGAACATCTAAAATACTGAAGCAACATAAATTTGCCATGACTTTATACACATCTTAAAATAAATGTTTGCAGATTCTGATTGCATAATGATGGGGTGCTTTCATAACAGAAATATCAAAAATGCGTTAAATGCATTATTCCTAATGCAGTGCCATGTTCATATTCAGATTTAATTGCAATCTTATCAACCATCTTTTGCTCATATAAAGATTGATCATCTGACTTTTTGTTTACCCATAATCACCTGTAGAAAGTAGTTATCATTCTGTTCATTTCTTCATTGATTCAACAACCCTGACCTTGTATGACTGCTCTATGCCAGGCCCTGTGCAAGATTTGAGAAATATGAACATAGACCCAGATTCTGCTGCTGATGAACTTACAGTCTTTTGAGAGAGACAAGCCAATACTTTCAGCATGACTTGACAAGTCTCAAGATGGCAGAGGAAGGGAAACAGAGAGGGGAATCTATATTAGATTAGAAGAAAAAAGAAGAAGGCTAAGATATAGAGAGGAAAGGAGTCCATGGCAGAGAAATATATATGTGCTATATGAAATTGCACAATACACTTAAGAAAAAACAAGAAACTTTGTGTGGCTAGTGTCAAAGGCATTTTCGGGCAAGTAGGATAGATTTGAAGTTAAAGAGGCAGCCAGGATTTTTAAATAGATAAAATAATTAAAATGAAAATAATATGTTCCTATTTTGTATTACTCTTTATTATAAAACTAAACTTGTTTGTTTAAAGATCAATAAAGATCAATAAACTAGGGACTTCCCTGGTGGCGCAGCGGTTAAGAATCCGCCTGCCAATGTAAGGAACATGGGTTCTATCCCTGGCCCGGGAAGATCCCACATGCAGCGGAGCAACTAAGCCCATGTGCCGCAACTACTGAGCCTGCGCTCTAGAGTCCACGAGCCACAACTACTGAGCCCGTGTGCTGCAACTACTGAAGCCCGTGCGCCTAGAGCCCGTGCTCCACAACAAGAGAAGCCACTGCAATGAGAAGCCCATGCACCACAACGAAGAGTAGCTCCCGCTCGCCACAACCAGAGAAAGCTCGCACGCAGCAACAAAGACCCAACGCAGCCAAAAAAATAAAATAAAATAAAATAAAGATCAATAAACTAAATATTTAACACAAAGGAGAATATATAAAATATATATAGATTTACTTTCTGTTAAGGTAATTAAAATTTTACTTTGTATGTAAACACATACATATATGCATACACACATGTAAATTAAAAATATATATGCAAAACCTTCATGTGTACACACACACATGCACAGCAAAGTTTTAAATATTTAAACTAAAGTAAATGACTTGCTAAGCTGCAAGTATGTACATGTTGCTAATGGATAAATTTGCTCATGCAAATGCTTTTTGAAATTTCATTACTTCTGCCAAATCAAGTAACACAGTCACACCGGTGATGTGAGTACACAGAAATAGTGAGCAACACAAATGTGAGCATTCATAGATCAGCCTTTTATGGCAATGTAGTTTTTCATGTAAACAATTCACTTGACATATTAAAACAACCTCTTTATATCCCTTGTTATGGTTTTATCAGGCAAGTAGAACAATTTCAAGGGAACCTAAAATGTACACTGTCAATATTATTCACCACTCAAGTTGTGTTTACAGGCAGTTTTACTAAGTTACATGCAATTTCTATCAAGAACCAAGAGTGCTACTGCAATGAAATGGAAACTTTATTTATTTTTATTTTTATTTTTTATTAGTTTCTGCTTTATAACAAAGTGAATCAGTCATACATATACATCTGTTCCCACATCCCTTCCCTCATGCATCTCCCTCCCTCCCACCCTCCCCATCCCGCCCCTCCAGGCGGTCACAAAGCACCGAGCTGATCTCCCTGTGCTATGCGGCTGCTTCCCACTATCTATCTACCTTACGTTTGGTAGTGTATATATGTCCATGCCTCTCTTTCGCTTTGTCACAGCTTACCCTTCCCCCTCCCCATATCCTCAAGTCCATTCTCAAGTAGGTCTGTGTCTTTATTCCCGTTTTACCCCTAGGTTCTTCATGACATTTTTTTTTTTTAAATTCCGTATATATGTGTTAGCATACGGTATTTGTCTTTCTCTTTCTGGAAACTTTATTTTTTTTTTAAACTCCTTTCTTTAGTGCACAAACTTGTATGTCAGCAAATCTGGGGGCTACTTTCACTACCTCAGAAACATAAACCTGCCATACTTAAAATTTCCTATTTTCAGAAATTTGTTTTCCTGTTAAAGGAACATATTTGGTATGAGTAACAGCATCAGCTTATGCACTGAATGTTTCCCAAGCCATCTTGAAATGCTAACAGATGGTTAGAAATCAATCATAATTTACTTATCACATATATTTACATGGTATCCAGAAGAGAAGACTGGATAGAGAATGGAAATCTAATATAAATCTGTAAGTTATTTTAACAGCTTTAAATTTATGGTGGCCCCTATGAAAGCTAAACCAGACATGACTTCTTCCACAATTTTTGAGAGACTTAAATAGATGAACAAGGAAGCTCTTTGTAAATGCCTATTTTAATTTGTTCCCTGACTTTAGAGATTTTATAGAAGTAGGTAAACTAAAGCTATGTTTCAAAATAATGCTTCTTTAATATGTTCTTTTTAAATCTATAATTTCAAGTGTTTCAGAGGGACAGTGTACTCTGTTTCAAGCCATGCTACATTCTGGAGACAATGTTTCTTTAGGTTCCAGGGAAAGTTTAAAACGACCACACAATTATACAAACTGCAAGCACACAGGTGACCCTTCTCAGTAGCCTTAGCCCAGGGCATCTGGGACTGTCAAATGTAGAAAGATCCATAAATAAATTATAACATCTGACATTTTCAATATCCTGAGAGTCAATAAGTGTATATTCTACCAGTGGAGTCAAAACGACAAGAAATTACCTAGTTTGGTCTCAGAACAGTTCTATGTGCTCTGTGAGCTATAAGGAATCCCCAAAATGTAAATTACAATACCTGGTCTCAAGAATACCATGTATTAGCTGAGAAGATAAGCTGTACGTGAAAAAAAATCATGAGCTATCATTTTTAGACACTTATTGCCTCAGAGATATCCATAGGAGAACACAGTATTTTTAAAAATTCCTTTAAAATTTTTCCTTGAACCATTAACACAGGTATTTTAGACTGCTCCAAATAGAGGCAGAAAAAAAAAATTTAAAGGAAGATCTCTATAACCAACCTGATCCAAAAATAGTCAAATAAAGACAATCTCAAATAGGTCGAGTCCCAAACATATAAAAGTTTATGCTCAGGATTCGCTATCTTTTGATACCTCCTCTCTTATACTCCTTGAAAGGGATATAGAAATGAATTAATCATTCAGATGGCACTCTAGAATTATTAGTTATTTTTATTTTTAATTTTTTTTTGGCTGCACCATGTGCGACTTGTCGGATTTTAGTTCCCCAGCCAGGGATCAAACCCGGGCCCTCAGCAGTGAGAGTGTGGAGTCCTAACCACTGGACCACCAGGGAATTCCCTAGATGGCACTCTAGAATTATTACTAGCGGTCACGTGGTTAAGTTTATATTAGGGTTATAATTAGCTATCTTCAGTATTTAAAATTTTTATACTATCACCTTCATTATCTTCTTACACCCTGTGTTGTCTAAAACAGTATCCATCTAGAGGCTACTGAAATTTTAATTGATGAAAATTAGATAAATTTTAAAATTTAGTTTCTCAGTCATACTAGTCACATTTCAAGGGCTTAATAGTCATGTGACTTATTGGCTACTATATTGGTCATTGCAGATACAAAATATTTCTATTGCAGAAAGTTCTACTGGATAGCACTATCTGAGCAACATTACTTATCACTGTCACTAAAAGGAACTTTCCTACTTATTTATTCTAGTATGCTAGCAGGATTTTACCTGTAATATAGTACAGCACATTTGGATTGCAACAAATAACTGAACTTTTCACAGGTATGGAAGAATCTATGTGTTGATTCAGTACAAAGAGTTTCATCCCAACTTACAAGAAGAGAAAACTAAGGCTTGACATATCACAAGACTGGTGCTCTTTCTGTCAGAGAATGTTGACAGTGCCATAAAAACCGTTATCCTCTGAATTTTCTGTAAATGTATTAAGTAATTTTGGGTAATAATGGGCTTTGAAGTCAGATATAACTAAATTTTAATCCTAGTGCACACTGTCTGCTGGTGGTATGTCTGGGAGCAAGTTACCAAACTTCTTGGAGAGACTACAGTTCCTAATGGTCTGAACCAATTCTTGAGCAGGTCTATTGTCATTTTTTATTTTTGGAATAAGTTGTAATTGCCCCGGCACCCAGGGCAAACCCAGTCCCCTCTCTTTATTTTTTTTAAATTTTTATTTATTTATTTATTTATTTATGTTGCATTGGGTCTTTGTTGCTGTGCACAGGCTTTCTCTAGTTGCGGCCAGCGGGGGCTACTCTTCGTTGTAGTGCGTGGGCTTCTCATTGCGGTGGCTACTCCTGTTGTGGAGCACAGGCTCCAGCTGCACGGGCCTCAGCAGTTGTGGCACACGAGCTCAGTAGTTGTGGCTCATGGGCTCTAGAGTGCAGGCTCAGCAGTTGTGGCGCACGGGCTCAGCTGCTCTGTGTCATGTGGGATCTTCCTGGACCAGGGCTCAAACCCGTGTCCCCTGCATTGGCAGGCGGGTTCTTAACCACTGCACCACCAGGGAAGCCCAGTCCCCTCTCTTAAGCAGCATTTATAACTATATCTACATTGCTATAGTATAGGGTTGGCCAAAAAGTTCGTTCGGGTTTTTTCCATAAGATGGCATGCAAAAAAGCCTTTTTGGCCAACCCTATATATATATATATATATATATATATATATATATATATATATGGCGATAATAATATATATCTCTATCTCTAAATCTATATATACGTTGACTGATTTTCAAATGAGTCTGAAGGACATATTTTCCTTATTGCTACTTCCCTGCCAGCACTCAGATTGGCCTCTCTTCCAAAGGCCAAAGCTCTGGTTGGGTGGCTTCTCCTATTGCTACTCTATCTCCAGGTTCTAATAAACGCTCCCTCTCTTTACCTCTTCAGGCCTAGGGCTGAGTAATGTCATCCTACTGTTGCTAGCACCATCTGTACCTTCCCATTGGTTTCTCTTAACCCTGCACACACGACTGTAACTTATCCCTCTATTACCTCTCATCCTTTACCCACTTCAGCATGCTGTGTGCTTCTTGCCCTGACAGAGAAGCAATCAAACTGACATCATAACGTATCTGCTAAAAATGAAGGATTCATTTACAATTCTACAGCAGTTACTACAGGGCCAAATATAACTTGAAATTAATGTAAACAAATTTTATGAATATATTTTGCTATATTCATATCTATCTAAAAACACATATCTAGAATAGTTTTCACTGTATGTTGAAATTAAGAGATTTGCTATATAGTGGCATAAATTTTTTATCTTTTTCATAAAAGGCAAAATAGATTATTGTTAAAAATTACATCTTCAAAAAGACAGAATTTCAGTTCATAAAAACAACATGTACAGTAAGGATTCTCTCTCTCTCTCTTTTTTTTTTACAACTGAGAAAACCAATATAATTTGTATACCTTCTGATTGGTCACAAGATGACAACTAGAGAACATATGAAACCAAACAGACTCATGCACAGGGTTGTTAATTGAAGCAATAAATAAAATAGCCAAAATTTTGTAACAGCTCTAATACGCAACATTAGAAGATAAAGATAAACTAACTACATATTATATTTTTAAAAATATATAGCTAGCATTATGGCAGGGACACTGACCCAAGGATGGCTGAAAAGATGTTGGCACAATCCAATCAGATGTTGCTGATTGGTATAATCTAACAAAGGCATACCAATTCAATACCATTTCTACACTATAAACATATGATAGAATATTACGGAGCAATTTAAATGATGATTAAATCTTACAACGCAAAATCAAACACCCAAAAAACTAACTGTATTAAGGAAAAATCATGGTTGAAAGGTACAAACTTCCATTCAGAAAATAAATAAGTCATAAGGATCTAATGTACAGCATGGTGATTCTAGTTAATAATCCTATACTGCATATTTGAAAGTTGCTAAGAGAGCAGATCTTAAAAGTGCTCAACACGAACCCAAAACATTTTTTTGTAACTATGTATGGGATTGATGTTAACTGGACTTACTGTGGTGATCATTTTGCAATATATACTAATAACAAATCCTTAAGTTGTACACCTGAAACTAATATAATGTTATATGTTAATTACATCTCAATAAAAAGAGCCAGAGTATTTAGGAAAAAGATCTGTTAGATGTGGGTGGTACTTCCCCCGTTTTAAAACTGTATTTTAAAATTTTCCTTTAAATACCATATATTTTATGCTAAAAAGGAAAACCACTAGCAATAAGCAAGAATCAACAACTGACAGTTTATTAATGGAATTGTATGTGTATCGAATAAAAATTTCACTAAATTATAAAAAACACATATTTGGACAAATTATCTTAATAATCTATCAATACTACTCTTTTCCTATTAACTTCACCTCCTCTAAAATCTCATCAACCACTAGGAAATGTCTTGATTTTAAAAAAAAACAACTATAGGGCTTCCCTGGTGGTGCAGTGGTTGAGAGTCCGCCTGCCGATGCAGGGGACACGGGTTCGAGCCCCGGTCTGGTAGGATCCCACATGCCGTGGAGCGGCTAGGCCTGTGAGCCATGGCCGCTGAGCCTGCGTGTCCGGAGCCTGTGCTCCGCAACGGGAGAGGCCACAACAGTGAGAGAGCCGTGTACCGCAAAAAAACAAAACAAAACAAAACAAACAAACAAACAAAAAAACAACTATAACCTGTGGATAGGATAGTCAGTGTGTGGCACCTAGGAAGCAGCAGGTAGGGAAAGAGAATGCAGTAGTATATTCTGCTGTCATGAGACTAACGTGAGACCCTCAAGAGCAATTCGCGAGGGGAATTTAATACAGCTTTTGAAATTCTTACAATAAAGGTGCTTTGTTAGAGACTGTGGAGTTTATTTGTTCGTTTATTTGGTTTTACACTCAAAGAAAAATATAGTCCTAAATATATTACATTGGCAACTGTATTGTTAATGTCTTAATAAAGCTAATAAAATAGAGTTTTTACATCAGGATCTGGATTTAAGTCTAGATCTTTCCACTTAGTAACTGTAAAATATTGTGTAAATTACTTACTCTGTGAAGCCTGGTATCTTTATCAATAAAATAGGGGTAAGAGAAACTACTTCAATTGGCTGTTAGAAATATTTCTTGGGATAGTGTGTGTCCTGAATACCCAGTACCTCATGTATTATAATTAATAAATGTTTATTCCCCTTCCTAAAACTGAGGAAGTAAATGATACACATGAAAAAAATGGTATTGTCGCAAATCTTTTTTCTTTCTTCCTTCCTACCTCCCTCCTTCCCTCCCTCCCTTCCTTTCTTTCTTTTAGTTATACTCATAAACTAGATTTTTTTTGTTTTAGTAAACCTGTCAATTTTTAAAATGACTCAAATTAAGGTAACTGAAGATGTTTCAGATGATTTAAATTTACTTTTCCATCACCTTAGTACTCAAAGTATCTTCCTACTTTGAATAAACTTTCAAAGAAGATTTTCAATGTTTATTTGGAACTATTTAAAAGTTGAGACTAGAGGTTCAAGTCCAGGTCTGAATTCAAATCCAAGCTTCCTAAACTTTTCTAAGATAGTAAAATAACCACTGTTCTCTAGATTCATGGGACTTCATAGACTATTTCTAAGGGTCATATTTAATTTAGTTCAAATTTGTTGCTTGTCACAATAGGCCTTTATTTCTCTTTGAAATAAAAGAATATTCCTTCTATTACTTCCTTGACTTGGTTCTAAAATTTATTCACTAAAATAATTATTTTTAATATAGTTTTCAGAAAATGTGGTATGTTTCAATAGCATACTCTTAAATTTTTCTATGTAAGAAACCCCCAAAGAAGGGATATTACCCCAGAAGCCTAACAGTTTTATTGTAATATGCTACTTAAAAAACTCAGGTGTTACACTTCACTGAGCATAATATATTGGATTTCAAGGAACTAAAGACAATGTTATTTGAAAAAGTTCTAATTAACTACTTGTATAGTTAAATTTTTTCTCATCAAATAAATTCTCAAATATTTTCTCATCAAATCACTTCTTAGAATGGAGATTCTGGGACTTCCCTGGTGGTCCAGTGGTGAAGAATCCACCTTCCAATGCAGGGGACATGGGTTTGATCCCTGGTTGGGGAACTAAGATCCCACATGCCGCAGGGCAACAAAGCCCACGTGCTGCAACTACTGAGCCCATGTGCCTCAACTAGAGAGCCTGTGTGCTGCAAACTACAAAGCCCACACGCTCTGGAGCCCGCATGCACAACTACAGAGCCCACGTGCTCTGGAGCCCACGTGCCACAACTAGAGAGAAGCCTGCACGCCGCAACTAGAGTGAAGCCCACGTGCCGCAACGAAGAGCCTGCGTGTTGCAACTAAGACCCGACACAGTCATAAATAAATAAATAAATAAAATATTAAAAAAAAGAAATGGAGATTTTAGTTTTAAAAAAAAGTATTGTATTCAATGGTAGGATTAAAGTCTTCCCAAAGTGAGAGAACAAATAATAATAGTAATTTATTTCTGTGATTGCCTTATCTATTCAACTAGAATGTGTTACTATACATTGTATATTTGTTCAGATCCAGAGTCCATTCTAACTATCTAATAAAAGGTCAGTAAATACTTACTGAATCATAGATGATTCAGTAGACATTCTACATTTGAAATTACATGTATAATTTGTATATAATCAAGATATGTACACATATATAATCAAGATATGTATAATCAAGATATATACATACATATATACACACACACAAGATATATATCTATATATCTATCTTGAACTGAAGTACAACCATATATGTGTTAAATGATCCTTTTTCATTAGTAAGAAAAACTTGCCTCATGGTTTATTAGCCCCAAATGCAACCCATTCCATACTTAAACCTATAAATGGCAAGGGGTATGGGAACACATAAATGGAATAAACAAAGTATGATTCATTTCCTGTGAGTAGGGGGTAGGGTCCTTTCTCCCCTGAAGATTACTACCAAATAGTATGGATGTATATCTGAAGAAAATCAGAGTTCTTCTGCAGAGGACAAAGGGATGAGGGTGTTTGGTAACTAATGATATCTTTTAAAATTTAGCATACAAGAAAAACTCCAGTAATATTAATTATGAGTAAGACATTCTTCTAGCATCATGATATCAAATATGGCCAGAATTCCTATGAATTTTGGACGTTAACTTAATTTCTTTTTTAAATTAAGTTTTAGTCATGGGGTCTTTTGATGTATTAATATTTCTGTAACAGACTCAAAGAGAAGTATAATTACTTATGCCTTGTTTTTTCTCTGAGCCATTATGTGTAAAATCATAAACTCAGAAATACAAGGAATCACTAAAAGAGTACTGCAGAAAGTGTGATTTCATAGTAAAACTTTTGTAATTCAGGCAAGTTTAAATAAATAAAATACATAAAATTAATAGTAAACATAATAAACAAGTAGTAAATCATTATCTCTTGAGTTATTTTTTTCCTAAGAACAAAATGGTAATTCAAATTAGGTGAAACTAACTGATGATTAATTATATCGTTAGGGGAACAATATAAATGAGAGTAATTTAAAAGCAGAATATCAATAGTTTTTGACAAAAGAAGAATTGATAGTGCCCATTGAGTTTATATAATTTCTTGAATCATGAATACACTATTGATTTACTTAACAGACTCCTTTCACAGGTAAATTCCTCCTAGAATCTGATCATACTATATAAATTCTAAATGAGTTAGCTCACTTAAACAAGGTTTTATTTTAGCCCAGGACTACATGCTATTTATACTTTTAAATAATAGCATAGCATTTCTGTCTTAATACTTTTATGTTTAGGCATTGAATCATTCATAAATCAATTACAGAGGCCCACATAAGAAAAGTGAATTTATGAAATTGGCTAAAATTCACAACCCAGGAAAATAGAAGTCAAAATCTAAAATAGTGGTTGTTCTCAAAGACAATGTGAACACTCTCAAGTTAGAGACCAGAATCTACTTTTCAATTTCAAAGGTGAATCCTCTTCTAATAATCAGAGCTAAATATAAATTTAAAAGGTAACCTATTTTTAAATGTTTAAACTCTTTTCCCTACCCCCAACCAAAATGAACAGTAGCTAAAAATTATTATATTAAAGCCTTGTCCATAGCTCTAATTGCAACATTTTAAAATGTCTGTTCTTATAGGCAGCAAGTGGCTAAAAGGTTTGGCAAAAGTCACGTAGATGTCACAGCAGAAGAAGGAATTAACTCAAAATGCATCAAAAGGAAAGCTTTCAAAAGGAAGTTAAAGTATCATAAATGCCAAGGGGGCAGGAATAAATAGCAATTGCTGTCAAGACATATTTAACAAAGTTTATAAGAAAAGGAAGCAGGAGATGTGAAAACAGTATAGGGGAGCATTGATGCTAAATTTAACTCAACATTTTTTTTTTATTTAGAAATTCATAAACTCCAACCAAGGGAAATGACACTTAAGTAAGTATAAATTCCATGGTAATGATAAGTAAGTATAAATTCCATGGTAATGATTATTTAAAACCCCATATTGACTATGAATTTATGCATGGTGATTCATATGCAAAGTAACAAAATTGCATTTATAATAGAAATGAGAATAAAGCAACAGAATTTGTAACATGTTAAAGGAAGCATTAACTGTAGTGGAGGAGTCAAGTTCCTAAAGAATCATTTATTCATTCACTCAGCAAAAACTATAATTATTGTGTTCATGTCATAAATCCAGGGTCTTTAGAAATTAGTGATGAATTTAAATTAAATGCATCTGAATTTCAAAGTATACTTTTTTATCTGGAAACATTTTTTTTAAATGAAACTAACCTCCAAATTTAATAAAATCATATTTTTATTGATGGAAGATAATGACTTTTAAAAAAGTTGTTTATTGGAAAGTAAAGGAAGAAAGCCAAGTTGATTGATTTATTAAGGAGCAATATTATGTTGGCTATTATATCAACAATATATTGTTTTACCAACAATAATAAGTTTTCATCAATGACAATAAGTAATTAGAATGAATAGTATTTTTGAAGCACTTACAAAATATCAAATATACATTTCAGTACAATTACTCCCTATGTTAATTTTATTAGTTTTTTTTTTTTTTCAGTTCAACTTCACAGATGAGAAAACTGAAGCTCAGCTAGCTGAAAATTTTATATAGGATTACACATTTAAGAAGTGATTTAAACCTAAGTCTGTTCAATTTTAAAGCTCATACCCTTAAATGAAAATTATATTCATGATTATATTATCAATTTTGTTGGCTACTTAAGAATTTAAAAGTAGATATATATCCAATTTATACTACCAATGACATAAATGAGCCTAATTATGGTTTGTTTGACTATAGTTAAATGTGTTATATATTTTGATTTGTTGTTATTTTATTCTGGAATATTAAATTTCCTCACTTCAAAGACTTTACAAAATATCCCCATGCTTTTTTGGGGAAACTGTAGATAACTATTTAGCTTCAAATGCAGTTTTAGATTGGTTAACTAGTGTCAATTCAGGTCTTTGCAGGTTCCTATTTGAAAGCAAGGCTAGTAAAAATAGTCTTATAGAGAATTATTGGAAGAGTTGTTTGAACCCTATGGAATGGGACGAAATATTTGTAAACCACGTATCCTACAAGGGTTAGTCTCTAAAATATATAAGGAAAAACTACAACTCAATAGCAAAAATATCTAAAAACCTAAATGAAAAATGGGCAAATGACTTGAACAGATATTTCTCCAAAGAAGACATACAAATGGCTAACTGGCATATGAAAACACGCTCAATGTCACTAATCATCAGGGAAATGCAAATCATAACCACAATGAGACATCACCTCACATCTGTCAGGATAGCTATTATCAAAGAAACAAAAGACAATAAGGGTTGGCGAGAATGTGGAGAAATTGTGCACTGTTGGTAAGAATGCAAAATGGTGCAGCCACTATGAAAACAGAATTAAATAGAATTACCATATGATCCAACAAACCCACTTCTGGGTATTTATCCAAAAGAACTGAAATCAGGATTTTAAAGATATAGCTACACTCCCACGTCTTTAGCATCACTATTCACAATAGTCAAGATGTGTAAATAAACTAAATATCCACAGACAAATGCATGGATAAAGAAAACCTGGTATATATACAATGGAATATTATTCGGCCTTAAAAAAGGAAAGAAACCCTGCCATTTGCTACAACATGGAGGAAGCTGGAGGATATTACGCTAAGTGAAATAAGTCAGTCACAGAACGACAAATACTGCATGATTCCACTTATATGAGGTATCTATAGTAGTCAAATTCACAGAATCAAAGAGAGGAATGGTGGTTGCCAGGGGCTGGGGGAAAGGGGAAATGAGGAGTTACTAATCAATGGGTATAAAGTTCAGTTAAGCAAGATCAATAAGCTCTAGAGATCTGCAGTATAACACTGTACCTATAGTTAACAATACTGCATTTTACACTTAAATATTTGGTAAGAGGGGAGATCTCCTATTAAGTGTTCTTACCACAATAAAATAAAGTAGAATAAAATAAAATAAAAAAGAGAAGACAAAGAAATGAACCCTCTCACTCAACAAGGAATTGTCTAGCAAAATTGTCTAGAAAAAGGAAACAGTTTAAATAGACTATCTTACTTTTTTCTTTACTTTCTTGAAATCATGGCTGCTTATCTGGAGAACTTCATTATCACCTAGACAGCCACCCGGACATTTCTTCCAGAAATCCAGATAAGGCACAAATTTAGAAAGTCTGGGCATGGCAAATAAAGCTGGCTTTGACCACTATAAGTGAGGACTGACCCTATGGGTGTTTAAAAAAATTATTCCAGTTATGTGGTTCAGTCTCTTGAGATTTAATGGTAGCCAATTATGGTCCATAGACCAGAAAAGTGACTGATCAGTGTCTGAAAACATGATGATAAATTGGGAAGGTAAAACAGATTCATCTTTTTTTTCCCCCTTACAGGTAGATGTTGACTGAAATAATGAGAGGTTTAAAAAGCTGACACAGCTTTGATCTCTTCTTTGATGTTTCCTGCTGTTGTCTACGATGTTACTCTTTATAAAATATGGTCAGTCAAAGTAAAAAGCCAGAGCATAGTTTCTCCTCACTAATGATTAATAAAAATGACTTGGCAAATAGAATTCTACAGACCGATAAATGGAAACAGCACAGGACACCCCCAAATAGTAAAGAAAGAGACATTTTTTACATTGGCACACTAAGCTGCCCTCTGTTCCCTGAGCCTGCATGCTCTCACTAGGTGTTTTGCACCTACTTTTCTCTTTTTCAGAATGCCCTCTCTCACACGTTACCACTAATGAAATGATTACACTTGCTTCAGGACCAAATCAAACACTGCCATCCCAGGTCTCCTGGCCGGTAGAGTCATACCCAATTCCACAGCACCTGGCATGTGCCTCTATTATCTTTCTGTACCATGGTATTATATGCATTTGCCTGAGTCTCTTCTAGACATAGTGTTCTTAACTATTTTTGTGCTATGGATCCCTTTGGCATCTGGTGAAGCATATGGAACACTTCCCAGAATGTTTTTAAATGCATAAAATAAAAAGAAAAAATCATATGGGGATAGGAAGGAAATTAATTATATTATAATATAGTTATCAAATATTAAATGTAGGAGGTATACTATATGTGATTATTAATACACTGGTTGAAGTTATAATCATTAATAAAAATGTAAAGTAGTAGTGAATATAAATGATCTTTCAAAATATCCAATACAGCTAGGATTTGATATAACAATATTGGTGATAAATTCATAGACACTGCTAAGACTGTAGTATGTTGCCTACCTTCATAATTGGGGAAAAGTGCTAATTTTCAGTTAAAGGTTAAATAAAGATGCACTTTTTCTCCTGTCCTGCTTTGTGGACTCCAGATTAAGAATCCTGTCATTTGACTCTATGGTCTTAAGGGCAGAGTTTTTGATTTGTTCATTTTTGTGTCTTCAGTACAGAAAAGAAGCACTGGCACAATCCAAGCGCTCCACAAAGTTTATCGAATGGTGGCTGAATTGTGTTTTGAAGGTTTGGATGCTGATCTTATCATTGCCCTTACCACATCACAACACATGAAGACACTTGATATTTTCAATTCAATTTGTCACCATACATGGTGCTATATTCTTTTTTTTTAGACATAGAAGCTTGCAAATTAAAATTAAAAAGCATCTGTGACTAAGCAATTTGTGTTTGTTGTATTTTTCTCTACTTTCCCCTAAGTCAAGAGACAACCATGAAGATGTTGCTAATGCAACTGAAAATGCCGACACTCAGCACCACTTCCCAGGGAGCTTAAAGCTCTGATCACAGAATCTAAGCCGTCTCTACAATACATCCTGAAAATGGGAGACAAGTATCATTAATTTCTGCCTTTCAAATGGAAGGCTCTGACACCAACAATATTAAGTGGCACATCGAAGGGCTATTTTATTATATTAAGAACCCTGCCCAATACTCAGGGGAAAAAATGAGCCTATCATTTGGATGTCTCCCAATAGCCTGATGCCTGATATCATATAAACAAATAATCTATGATTAATTTTTCATCTTTAACCTGTTTTATTTTTTAAAGTTGGTATAGTTGTAGGTGACTGTTCAACTTAATCAAATTAGAGGATAAACAAAATGACAAATGACATTTCTCTTAGTGTGTTTTAATGACACAATTCCAACAATACTACAAGTCTGTATATTACTAGAAAAAAACAACTATATAAAATAAATACCTCAAACATTTGCCAAATAGGTATAATATATGTAACATATATACACATATATAATATGTATATAATATAATAATTTCCACTATTACAGAATTAAAATGAGTCTATTTTCAACTTCCTGAAAGTTATTTCTAAATTCAAAAAATTTCAAAGAGATTTCACAATGCTATGCTGCTTATTAACATTAAAGACATTAATAGATAATTGCTTGAAGAAGAAAATAGGCTTTTTCAGTAACAAAAACAAATTTGCAGCATAACAGGAAATACATCAGCCTATCCCCTTCGAGGAAAAAAATAAGATTCTGGTAAAATATGCTGAAGGATCCTTATGGTATAACTTGATCAGAGTCTGCCTGAATTATGATTATCTATATTATCCTAAAAAATTGACTCTTCCTCATAAGACTTTATTATAATCACTAAAAGAGACTAGCTCACTGCATTGTGCCAATAAATATAATTCATTCAACATTTAAAAGTAAGAATATTAACTACATACACACAAAAAAGAAAATTCTAGTCATTCTATCAGTCATTTCATGGCTAATCATTACTTTTGATCTCAGAACCAGAAGTGCAGTACTCAACAAGCTAACTGGGAAGAAACAGTTTTAGAGTTCTTGATCTTTGAACAAAGTTGAGCTCTTAATGCTTTTCAAGTGAAGAAAGAACCAGTTTTGTTCTCCTTCTGGTTCTAGTAAATAGGAATGACAATTGCAAAGCAGGTATTCCAAAATATGAAACAAAATTATCATTCTTGAAAAAAAAATCTTCTAGCATCAGTTGCAACACAGAGCCATTATAATGCAATTAGACAGACTAAGGACCAGATGCTAAGGAAGCAAAATTTAAAAGATGAAGCATGATGGGCTTCCCAGATGGTGCAGTGGTTGAGAGTCCGCCTGCCGATGCAGGGGACACGGGTTTGTGCCCCGGTCTGGGAAGATCCCACATGCCGTGCAGCGGCTGGGTCCATGAGCCATGGCCGCTGAGCCTGCGCATCCATCCGGAGCCTGTGCTCCGCAACGGGAGAGGCCACAACAGTGAGAGGCCCACGTACCGAAAAAAAAAAAAAAAAAAAAAAAAAAAAAAGATGAAGGATGGTATTATTTTGGTTAATGAATTTAATTCCAACTGTTACAAGAGTGATTCATGGACTTTTTTTTTCTTAAAAGCAGTTACCACATGTACATATTGCATTTTAACATGATGCCTATGTAATGCAATGAGAAGAGTAAACTGCCTCTTACAGAATATTAGATAATTTAAAATGACTAAACAGTAGACAGTCTCACAGGTGGATGAATAACTTGCCAATGGTGACACCTTAGTCTGTAAATTTATACTTCAAAACAGTAAAACATAGCTTATGCTATAAATATAATGGAATTCTATGAAACATGATCAAAACAAAATATATTTTAGAAATATTTAAAGTACAATATTTGTTTTCCCCTAATATCCATTATGGTGTATTTGGAATACATGCCAATACAATCCTGAAAATACAATTTAAATACTACTCCAAGAAATGTGTAGGTAAAAGTTAAAACCCTTTAGCATGTTCACGTTTTGCATTTCTACCTACAGTTGCCTCTAGCACTCCTTATTTTGAAAATAAAAGTCTCTTGTACAGTAAGCTTGTTAAAATGAAAGTCTAGATCCCACCAGAAGAGCATGAGCAAAGCGAGAGAAGAGAAACAAGTAACATAAGAACCTGCTGACTCAAATTTATTAACAAGTTTATTTTATCAAGTTGAAAATAAAATGTAGAAGCCATTATTATGCAAAAATACATAATATTGTATTTTCATAGGTGTGTGATGGTAGCTCACTCAAAAAGTGGAATCTGTGTTTTATTAATAGGATCTGTGTTTGTAACTCACTTATGTGAGAGCATAACCTCAACATCCCCAGATTCCTGTTCCCAGGGAAGAATGATCAAACCAGGGGGGCGCATTGGTATTAATTATGCCAGACCTGTCAGCCCATGTCATAAAGTCCTCTTAAGGACTGTGTAACTTAATAGCAACCACTATATGGGAAACTGCAAACATAACAAAGAGACCCATCTCATTTGGATGTTCAGGAATCATTCATTCCACAACACACACTTTCATTTAGCCTGAGCAGTGAAAATACATAGGAAAACTCAACCTCAGTATCAACAATGATTATATGATGAGAACATACCTTTTCTCATTCATGCTTATTACTACATATTTGTTGAATAAATTTACGAAATCCATACAAAGCAACCATATTATTTTTAGCAACCATAACAAATAGATACTTTCTTCTGAGATATTCACTCCACATATATTTAATTTTTCTCAAGTGATAGAAAGCTAGAACATATTATACTGCAGTCAAAGCCAGAAATGACACACTTTTCCATCATAGACAAAGGGACAGATATTTTCTTTTTAATACAAGTGTAACAGGGGATCTCCCAAACAAAAGGCATTACAGTAGAGGGATGTTCCCTTTTTTGGACTGTGCCTCAAGAATAGGTAAATATGATAAATATATGGTTATCAGAGGAACTATTTCTATGGACACAATATTACTCACATAGTGTTTAGAAATATATTATCTGGTGCTTACTATTTTGTAAACAATGAATCAAAAACATGGAGAATACCTACTGGGGTATTTAAAAGGGAATATAAAACATAGCACCTGCTCTCAAGAACTTTATAAAAAGTTACAGAATCAAAAAAAATCCACAGGAAATAATTAACAAGTAATTAAATTGAGAAACTGGGTAGAAATGATTATGTGGAGCAAAAGTTCACAGAATGAACTGAGGTTTGAAGCAGTTAGAGAAAGCGCTGTGGCAGCTTTAACACTCGAATAGATTTTTGAAGATGGGAATGCTTTAGAACGAAAACGAATAGAGGCAGAAAATTCCAGAAAGAAAGAATGAGCCCAGCAGGACAGGAGAGAGTGAGTGAACTGGCCTGTAAGAGAGAATATTTTATGCTGAGAATATAGATAAAGACAACGCACCTCAAATCTTTAATAGTGCATAGTCAGTACAGTATTCTGAGAGGATTCATATCACTCAACTGATTCTACTAGATTTGAGAATTATCCAGCCAATCAGCTAAAGGTCTTGGATCATGAATTTTGGTTACACAGTTATTAAAAACACTGTTATTAAAAAGTAACTCATATTTATCATTATATTTTACTTTTTTGCACTTATGTTTTATATTATTATTATTATTATTGTTATTTTGGCTGTGCGGCATGTGGGATCTTAGTTCCTCAGCCAGGGATCAAACCTGTGCCCCCTGCAGTGGAAGTGCTGAGTCCTAACCACTGGACCGCCAGGGGATTCCCCTGTTTTATCTTACCTGATCCTGAAATTATTGAAAGTAGTCAGGAAAACATCATTATTATGCCAGTTTTTCATTATTTTTTTCCAGCTTTGTTGAGTTACACTTGACACATAACACTGTGTAAGTTTAAGGTATACAACGTGATGATGTGATACGTGTATATACTGTGAAATGATTACCATGATAAGGTTGGTTAACATATCCATCACCTCACAGTTACCATTTGCGTGTGTGTGTGTGTGTGTGTGTGTGTGTGTGTGTGTGTGTGTGTGGTGAGAACATTTAAGATCTATTCTGTTTTAGATGTGAAAATTGAGACCCGCTGAGGATGAATGACAGCCTCAAAGGTACACAAATAAGCATGGGAGTTAGACCTCCTCCCACATGTCCTGGTTATAAAACCATTACCTACTTCTTCTATAATTTCCACGTCACTGAGAATCTGAAACTTTTATCACGAAAACATTTCTAGGATGTCTGGAATAGAATATGGAAAGAACATCCATTTAGAAAGGATTATCTCAACTTGCTGAAATTTGTATGCAAAATATCCTTTGTGCCATCAGATATTATGGGAGAAAACAGAAGCAGAAACTATGAAGCAAGCTTACCATTGGAGACCTGACTACTCTTGAAATTTAGACAATTCAGGTCATTAGTCATAGAGTCCTAAGGGGAAAAGGTATGCTTGATTCTACCCTAGTAAAGCCAGAAGCTCTCTAATTTACATCCCCTACTTGGCTGTGGATATCAGATGTGCTCAGGTTGAACAAGTTCAAGACTCTTGCTTGAGTAGTTTTAAGGAATGTAACACGGTCTGAATAGTAATTGGTTATTTAATAATCCTGCTTGCAGAGCCAACATAAGCTTGCTTCACTCTTGAGCACAGAATAGGACCAACTGCCTTACTCAGTGCTAGGAAAGGAAACCTTCATCTGCGTATAAGCTTTAAAGTCGACCTGATGTGAAATCCTGAAATACATTTTGAAAATGAATGGATTAGTGATAAAATTAATGAGAAAACTAAAGTCTCTGAAATATTTTTGGCATGTGATAACCTGATATGCTGCCCTCCAAAGTTCCTTGCAATTAGGATTGCTGAGCCATCTCAGCACAGCTTTTCTTGCATCGTGGGTATTATATTAACCAAGCCAACTTGTCTATTTGTCCTTGTGTCACATCACTTTACAATACTAACTTTTACTTCATTTAGATCAATCTCCTTACCCACAACAATATGTTACATTTACTGTTCGAGTTTTCTCAGCATGCTTCTTCACTGATCTGGAAGGGCTTCCCACTAAAAGGACTACTACCAACTACAACTTCTGTATCCGACACTAACTCGAACCCCCTCACCTACTAAACTGCTCGTTATCTTTACTGTTAGCATCTCTCACTCCCATTTCACACAATCCACTGTGTGATGTCCGGCCTAGCTTGGGTTCCAACTGACCACTTCTGTGTCACATACAAAGAACAACACCTCAGACTATACATACAAACATACATATAGATACATACATACATATGTTTCCACAATCCAGAATTATAACTACTATCTTCTTTCTCCAAATGTCTACTTCTCTTTGCTAGCAAAACATCAAATGATGTAGAGATTGTGCCTCAGTAAATTACTATTTATCCACCATCAATCAAAGCCTAGTATTGCTATTCATTCATGGATTCAGCAAATATATATTAAGTTAAGACAATGTGCCTAACAATATGCTTGTTTCTGTATATTCAGTGATAATCAAAGCAGATAGAGGTTGGGTGAGGAAAGCACGTCAGGCAGACTCAATAGCAGAAATGACTCTGGCATCTGAGAGATGAGAGCAGGTCAGGGTGGCTGAAGGGCAGCAAGACTACAGAAGAGGAGGGAAGAATTGGATCT
Source organism: Mesoplodon mirus (assembly GCF_964341445.2). Lineage (NCBI taxonomy): Eukaryota > Metazoa > Chordata > Mammalia > Artiodactyla > Ziphiidae > Mesoplodon > Mesoplodon mirus. Next base: position 31,704,820 of record NC_138981.1, read on the forward strand.
AACAGAACAATAATGATCTTGAATCAGAGATCAACACAACCTGATTTCCATTTTTAAAAGATCCCTCTGGACGCTCTGTGGAAAATGGAGGGAGTAGAAGGGGTCAAAAGCACAAGTGGCAAAGTCAAGTTGGGGTGTTTAAGGGTAACTTAGGATGGAATCAAAAGATATGGATAGGGTATCCCTGGTGGCGCAGTGGTTGGGAGTCCGCCTGCCGATGCAGGGGACACAGGTTTGTGCCCCGGTTCGGGAAGATCCCACATGCCGCGGAGCGGCTAGGCCCGTGAGCCATGGCCGCTGAGCCTGCGCATCCGGAGCCTGTGCTCCGCAACGGGAGAGGCCACAGCAGTGAGAGGCCCGCGTACCGCAAAAAAAAAAAAAAAAAAAAAAAAAAAGATATGGATAATGTGATCTAGTTTCTCTGCTGTTCCATGAACCTTTTATTCACCTATCTTGACAGTCTGGCACATTCTCTATAGCAGCTGTTCTATTCCTTCCCACTCTTTTTCAGGTTCACAAACTGTTTCTTTCCTCTCCAACTGTTGCTCCACCTTGATGGATGACTGTTCTTTAGTTACTCAATGGAGCAAAATCACCTGCTATGAGCTCCTGTCCTCTCCCCCTCCTCTGTCATCTTAAGTGCCCTTGCCCTGTTTTTTTTTGTGCACATGAAATAATTTCTATCACTGTGGTAATTTACATTCTCCCCAAACAGACAGCAAGGTGAGGACTTAGGATGCAGGTAGTTTATCTAGCAATTGATTTCAGAAAGCACAAGTGAGAGGGTGGAGAAAGTGAGGTTGGGAAGGGGGAGGAGGCATTAAAGGAAGTGTTAATGAGCACATTACTACTGGGGGCAACTGGGGTTCAAACCCTCCGCCCGTCCTGCTCTGAGAAGCAGTGAAGAGCAGGCTTCAGAATTGTCCTGCCAGATGATGAAGAGGCTGGGGTGCTTTTCCCAAGGATGCCCATCCCCTAGTAGTTAAAGGTTGCTCCTGGTGACTTTACCTCCCACCCTGCCCCCTTGGCCCCAAATTTCTGGTTTACTCCTGTTTTCAGCAGAGCAAGCTGTCAAGGTGCTGAAGTAAGCCCTCAGGCAGAGCTGCAGAGCAAGACACGGGAACCGTTGAGATCGGTGCGCCAGGAACTGCACTGAACTCAAGCCGGGAAGGAGATGTGGAACAGAGCATCAGCACCATCAACATCTTTCCCCTCCAGGACGGCGTTTATTTCTCCCCTCTACTGAAACATTCCTTAAAGAACTTACTGTTATGAGTTATAAAAGGGACCTTATAAATCATCTAGTCCAACCCCCTTATTTGAAGATTGGAAAATTAAACCCCCAAATTTTTCAGTTGATTTTGGCGATGCTATTCGCAAACGTTTTACTCTGTCGACTAAAATGTGTAAGAGTGTTTTATATATTTTTAGGTTGGTCAATAGTATTAAAATGAATTGTAATACCTTGCCATTTATCAACACGTACTACCTCCTACTTGTACCCAAAATTTCAAATCTAAGCCAATATCTGTTGAAATTATAATCTCTACTCAATACTCACTTTTTGTTTAAATTTGCAGACTCTTTTTTTTTTTTTTTTTTTTTTTGCGGTATGCGGGCCTCTCACTGTTGTAGCCTCTCCCGTTGCGGAGCACAGGCTCCGGACGCGCAGGCTCGGCGGCCATGGCTCATGGGCCCAGCCGCTCCGCAGCACGTGGGATCTTCCCAGACCGGGGCACGAACCCATGTCCCCTGCATCGGCAGGCGGACTCTCAACCACTGGGCCACCAGGGAAGCCATGCAGACTCTTAAGTACAGGCTAATTGGAAATTCCTGAACAACAAAGCTATTTATGTTTCAAAATCCTCTTTACAGAATCTTTTAATGTGTGTTATACATGGCCTTGAGTAGAAGCATTTTTTAATTGTTATTTTGTGGTTGTTTTTTAAACCAACAGAAATGTTTCCAGGGTTCTGGAAACCTCCAAGGTAAGTGTTTAAAAACTGTGCTTGCAGGGTACTTCCCTGGTGGCACAGTGTTTAAGCCTCCACGCTCCCAATGCAGGGAGCCCGGGTTCGATACCTGGCCTAGGAACTAGATCCCACGTGCCACAACTAAGAGTTCACATGCCGCAACTAAGGATCCTGAGAGCCACAACTAAGGAGCCCGCCTGCCACAACTAAGACCTGACGCAACCAAATTAAAAAAAAAAATTGTGCTTGCAGGAGTCTGTATTTTGGTAAATAGTATCTGAAGCATAACCGTAAACAAATTTGAACAGCAGGCTAGCTCACTCAGAAATCGTTTTATTCATTGGAATGGCTTCATATGTGGTATACTTTATTGTTAGTTTGGTTTAGTTTATGATTAACAATTACAATTCCAAAGGTAGTTAAATAATATAATCTATTAGATAAATGATACTCTCTAGAGTAAGGCACGTACTCAATATATATTTTAACTTAATTCACGCTGAAACTATTTGTATCAAAAAAACTTTAAGTCAAATAACTTAATGCAGCTAGCTATGCTAGATAATTTTGTTATCCCTAACTATATGTCAAGATTTCTCCTCCTTACTCTTTTTCCAAAAGGCCTTGTTAGACACCAGTGGTGCTCATTTTTATTGGAAAGGGATTTGTCTAGATTTCCCAGTAATTTTGTGAGAACTCTGGCACCCCTTAGTCATTATTCATTATGCAGACAGAATCTAACTCTTAACTTTAAAAAAAAAACCTTTACATATTTTATTTTATAAGTGGCTTGAGTTTAATTTAAAAGAATGTTTTCACAGGTTCATTTTCAACCTTGGCTTGAGTCTTAAATATGGAGTAGAGCAAAGCAGAATCATTTTTCTGCTTTTGGCACCTTTCAAGCTGCCTAAGAAGGTACAAACAGGTGGGGACCTCCCTCCAACTCTTCCATTTCTCTTTCTCTCTTTCTCTTAACTATGTTCACAACACCCTGCCTAAATAGAGAGGCTGAATTTTGATTGGCTGGGAAAAAATCCAACCATTCCAGGTTTTCCCTTCCCTCAACTTCCATTTCAATTTCAAGTGCTGGTCCAAAATAAAATACATGAAGTGTGTGTGTGTGTGTGTGTGTGTGTGTGTGTGTGTGTCTGAAGATATATGATTTTGGCCTGACCATGAGGAATCAAGAAACTGTAAAAGCAAATAGATGACTGTATCCTGAAAGACTCAAATGAGTTTGTCAAAGAAATTCAATATTCATAATAAAAACAAACCCAAAATGCTCTTTGTTCTCACATTCGGTTAATGATCTAATAGCTATCAGGATAAAATGTCATAGATATTACTCATTTGAACCAAATCAAATAGCATTAAAAATTGAAATAAAAATACCCCCCCTTTTTTTTTCCTGGGGAAAGTTATCTGTAGGATTCATCCCTTCATTTATTTAGCTAATTTACTGAATGCTCATTACATTCCAGGCAGGTATTAAGTGCTAAGAATTCAGTGATTAAAGACAAGGGATATGAGAGACTGAGTATAGTGCTAGTCCTTTTTCTCAAATTTATACTCCAAAACAACATTAAAGATGGTTTTATTTTCATAATAAAATCATAATTTATCATAAATATTAGGTATTTTAGTAATTATGAGTTGCTTTAATCATGAATGAAAAAGTAAAAAATAATAAACTAATAAGCAAGCCAGGCCAAAATAAATCATTTTATATATTATTTAAATATCATAAATATGGTACATTTGCTTTTAAGCATCACCCTCATTTCATCAACTTAGAAGAGTATCTGAATTAAAATAACATGAAAATGCAATCATAGCCCTATTGATTTCTGGACCCTACATATGTAGCATGTGATAGGTAAGACCAGGAAAAAGAATACACTATAAAATTGGAATAAATGATGACATCGATTTTCTTGATATATAATCCAAAAAATTGAGAAAATGATTGTATTGAACACCTCTACTTCCTTAAAGGCCTGCCCACTCCCAACTCTACATTATGAACATGTAGATTAAATTCCATTAAAAGTCAATTATCCATATTATAATTTAATCTAAATGTTGTACCCCATTAGAATATATCAAAGCTTAAATTTTACTGGAGAAATGGACCATAACAAATGAGCATACAAACTTAAAAAACAGCAAAGCTTACAATTTTTTGAATGCTTCAATTTAGTTCTTAGTATCTTAAAATATATATTTTAATTTTTTATTAGGCATTATAATTAAGTAAAATATCCAGTCTTGTCATGGTTTAATTTTCCAAAATGTAGCTTCTGTAAGGCAAATTGGAAAACATCTTATTTTTACTGACTGAAAAGGGGAGACGTTGATATACATTACAGACTCGTGCTTATAAAAAATGGATCATACTTTCATTTTGTTAAAAGTGTCATAGACTAAATCCTTATTTAGAGAGGTATCTCAGGCAATAAGAATCAAAAGAGTAATTAAAAATGGGTTCTTTACATATTTGAGAACTAATAACCAACTTTAATAATTTTATTGCTAATTTCTATAGGGTAATAATTTTCAAGAATAGGTACTGAATATTTTAATGTGTTAACCATTAATTTAACAAATGCCTCAATTTTGTGAGGGATGCATGCTTATTTTCTTGTGCAGTGGGAAACTTCTCTAAACAATGTGTAGAGACAACCCTGGTAACTAGATTAAGAGAGAGAAAATAAGTGGGATTTTTTGCTAACAATGAACATGAGCCAATTTTTTTTTCATTCATTGAACAAGAAGTTTATTGAGGCCCTACTATTTACTGACACATAAATCTCATTCCCTGACGATTTCTTGAGCTCCTGGTGTATGCACTGTATTCGTTAATTTCATAAGTCCTTTGTCTTCTCATCAAAAATGTAAACTTTCAGAGAGAACTTTTTTTTTTAACCTTTTTATTTCCCATCAACCTCTGAGAGCTCAGCCACCCTTGGCAATTCACCATTCTCCCATTGCCTCTACGAAGAATGTCCTTTGGCTCATAAAGATTTATCAACTGGATAAATCTTTATGATCCAAATTCTCAGTCTACCCGAATCTTGGTGATTCTGATTCATAAATGAGAACCTTCTCATCTCCTCAGTGGTCCTCAACATGTGGTTCCCCACACCAGAGCACCAGTCTATCCTGAGAAACCTTTTAGAAATGTAAATTCTTGGGCCACACCTCAGAAGGACTGAATCAGAAACCCTGAGGGTGGGGGGCCCAGCAAGCTGTGTTATAACAAGCCATCTGGGGGATTCTGATGCCCACTCAAGGCTGAGAACCAAGGCTCTAGTCTATCTTCTTCCAGAGTTTTTGTGAAGATCAAAGAGAAAAACTATGTCACGGGGCTTTGAAGGAAACAAATAGATAAATATTGGGTTGGCCAAAAAGTTCTTTCGGGTTAGTCTAACATCTTATGGCAAAACCCGAATGAACTTTTTGGCCAATCTGATAAATCAAGGACTGTATAAGCATAATTTATTAAATAGGTCAAGGACTGTCTTTAACTTATTCTCCTGTTTCTCTATTTCTTCCTTAGCTTGTACATGCATTTAGAGATTATCTCAGCAATGTCAGCAAGCTTGGTGGCATAGTTCAAGCTGTGAGGGTTCAATAAATAGGTCGGTAAACATTGCAAATCAACACAGCTTTTGATGAAATGTCAAGCAACACAGAGCTTAGCTATATTCAGCTCAGCCTGAACTCACAAACCATTAACTGGCCTCTGTACATCAGGATAATCTGTCTGATGAATAAAACACAAATATGAAAATTAAAAAAAATCTTTAGAAAGAGATTAGTCAAAGCCAATCTGTAAATGAGAAATGGCAGCCACTTAGATCAGAGCAAACGAGAGACAAGACTTGCAAAAGTGGGTAGCTTTTTCTTATAACTCAAGCTATGGGACAGCTGAAGATCCAAAAAGACTTTTTAACTTTGGACTGTTTTCCTAATATATACTCATAATCTTAAAAAGGCTTATTTAATCTCAACTTCTTCAGCTCTGCCCTGCCCCCAAAATTAGTCATCTTCCTTCCTAATGATAGAAAATCTTATTACAAGAGATTTAAATTCTAATAAAATTATCACAACTTAGGAATTACTGTACTTTTAATATAAAGTTTGTATATACCAACAATAAATTTTTGCTAATTTAGAATTTCAGGCTATCTTATAATTTAAAAAAACAGATAACATGATTAATCATGACACCTTTTTATTTAAAAGCTAGCATTTAACAATAAATGTTTAATCTTTAATATTATTCTTATATATTTCAGGTAATTGGGCAGCCTATAATTATTGTTTACAACTGGTAGCCCAGTTTGATTCCTAATAAGTAGTGCACGTCTGATCATGTCTAAATTACTATTCACAAAAACCCTTATTATTTTCCTTCCTTTGACAAAAAAATTTCTTGAAACCTCTATATACACATAGGTGTTTCTATTGCTAAGACAAAAATTCTTCACATTAGTTTTCTAATGAGGTTATGGATTTAGTCTAGGAACTTAGAAACTGAATTTGAAATATTACTGTTTACTGATTAAGGTCTGGGTCATTATTTTTTTTTCTTGTTTCTTCATACTAGAGAGAATTTTAGATTTCTGAAGATCAAGTTCATAAAAGCCATAACCCAAAAAGTAGAGTTCGGGCTCCTTTTCATTTCAGTACTTTGATGTTAAACCCCTTCCCTCCCTTCCTTACTACAAAAGCCCCAATTTAACTTTTAGAGAAAGCCACATGGAATAGGAGTGATCCAAATTTATCCTAGAGGTTGCAAATTGACCAAAAGAGTCACCTTTAGGGAAGCCTGATCCCGAATGCTTGTGGCGTTTATTATTCTTCTGAATGGCTGTTGCATTTATCTGCAGCTTTTACTCACCAGATGAGACCTCAGACATTTCAAATTCTGCGGTGGCTTCCTACACCTTCATAGGAAAGCTTTTTGCTGATTTCCCTGTTGGTACTTTTCTCTTAAACATTCTATGGGATCTGATAAACCTGCAGGTAGAGTCATAGCCAAGCACAGATAAAGCAGGTACATAATCTCTGACCAGCTTCACAAAAGCAGACAAACACACAATCTTTTTGCACCTGTTTCTTCCACTCCGGTTGCCCTGAAAAGTGAGGTGTTCTTCACAGATTCACAGAGAGCGTTTTGCAAACACTCCCCTCTCCCAGCAATGGTTTCTTCCCTCACAGGCTCAATCTACCTGATTACGTTCCCTTCTAATCAGTAACCTCAGTTCCTCTAGTAATAACTATGCTGCCTGCTTTATATAGGATTTCGCTGAGACTGAAGCATAAACCAGAGAGGAGAATTAAAGGAGCTGATTATTATGAGGGCACCTGTATTTTTGTCTAGTCTTCATGCAAACTCGACACTGTACTCATGGATGCAAACTGATGTTATGAAAGAGAAGCAGAAAGGAGGACGCATAAAGAGGAGACTGGACTTGTGAAGTTGTGCACCTGTGTGACGTTAGGAGAAAAACAACTCCTCTAAAAATGCCCAGTGCTGCTCAAAACACATTTGAACTTCCTATGAAAATATACAAATAAAGGTACGACAGCCAAATATCTTCCTCCAGATATACCTTTAAAAATCAATTCTAAAACCTGAAGTAATCTTAAACTAAACACAACCACAATGCCGAAGTTAATTCTTAAAGCAAATGGAGATTGTTGAAGATTGAAGCAAAAATTCATCATGTAAACCTTGACTTTTTTTAAATAAAAGGAATAATATGAATAACTTACTCGAGATTATATTTGAAGTTAAACCTTGAATCTTGCTTCTTGAATGTACAGAATTGTGCCAGTCTTGTGTAATGACTGCTTGCCCAGAGCATAAGATTGAAGTGGATTTTCAGATTAAAAATAAAACTCTTAAGTATGGCAATCCCCATCTGATCAAAGCACATAAACTAATTTTTTTCAAGCGCTTCATTAACAATACACCCAAGTAGAGCTGCATATTCTCTCAGTTTTCTTTAAAGAGTAAGTTGTTAAAATGATTGAAGTCCAGGTAAAGAAACCTGGAATCATAGCTAGGGCTTACCTCCTTCTCACTTAATAGATTCAGGGCCTGGCAAATAGTAGGTACTCAATACACAGTTATTTAAAGTGAACAAAAGCCTACAATATAAAGTGTCATTGTCATTTATATTTTAAAAAGCCAAGTTGTGGACTTATTTCCTTTTGAAAACAACCACCATTTCCCAAGGCTCCCAAAGAAATTAAATGTTACCGTTTTCTTTACCATAAAATATTCTGCAATTATAAACATGTGCTGTGCTGGAGGTAAGTGAAAACGTGACTGATTTTTCCCCCCTTGCTCCTTTTTCTACTGTCAATTTCCAGATGTGGAAATTTCATTTGGAGAGAACAGGAGGTGTTGGTGGGAAAAAGCTCATTAATCATACTGCATCCCCTTGCCCACAAAGAGTACTGCATCCAAATTACAGAAGAACTAATGAAACCTTGTAGAATGAGTATATAATTAGCAGTGCTGCTAAGTGAATGGAAACGGAGGTTGCCTAACTTAATTAACTGTAATCATTACTCATTGTCGCCCTGCTTGGAAAGATTAGCGGAGGGTATTTCTTCTCTGGTATCCCATTAGACATTTCTACTTCCCTCGTAATGTGCAAATGATTATACTACAAAGAAAGTACTGCCATACCCTTTCAATCAGATGTAAACTTTACCGGACAAGTCAGTTCTATATCTTAGTTCACAGAGTGGAACAGGAACAATGAGAAAATACTTTGTGGGGCAAAAGAAATTAAGAAGAAAAAGAGATAATTGCAGAAGTTAGTGGCTTGAAGAGAAAAAAAGAAACCCTATATATGAGCTTCTAGAAAGAAATGAGCTCTTGGCCAAGGAGGAGGGAAATAACAGATTAAGATCTAAAAGATAAAATTAAAGATAACAGTATGAATAGTGGCACTGTATGATTAAGTTGATCACATTCCACAACAATGCAAGGTGCCCAAGGCACCTGCAAGGACATTGTGGCTATGATTTACTTTTTTAGAAGAAGACACTTGAGTCTAGGAAGCATTTATTCTTTTGAATTAATGAAAATAACCTTGAATTCACACCTACAAAGAACCTTCACTAATACAAGAACAGGAAGGCCTGTGATGGAGGTCACTGGCAGTGTTTTGCTTCACTTGCCCTCTATCCACCAGCGCTGAAAAAGGTCACAGCAACTCTGCCTGTTAAGAGCAACACAAGGTTTCCTGAGTGCCTTCAGTGTTGTAGGAATTAAAGTGAGTTTCCAGTATTGCAATTCACAAATCTCCCCAATGAGCCTGCAATGTTGACAGGGTAACCATTATGCCCATTTGACAGGCAAAGAGACTGTAGCTCAGAGAGGTTTCCCAGAGTCACCTAGCTAATTAGAAATGGCTGAAAATCCAGCTCTGCCTGACTCCCCAGCCCAATATTTCTCAAAAGTTAATGTGCATAAAAGTCACTTGGCTATCTTGGTACATGGTGGATTCTAATTCAGTAATTCTTTGTGAGACCTGAGATTCTGCATTTCCAACAAATTCCCAGGTGCCACTGGACCACACATTGGGCAGCAAGGACTTTGATTGGTAGTTCTCAATCTTTGCTGATATTAGAATCACCTGGGGAGCTTTTAAACCTAATGCCTAAGGGACACTTCAGATCAACGAAATCAGATGTAATGTACAATGTGACAAATATAATGAATGCTGCTGTCTGTTATATATGCAAGTTGTTAAGAGAGGAAATCCTAAGACTTTTCATCACAAGGAAAACATTTTTTTCTTCTATTTCTTTCATGTTGTATCTATATGACATGATGGATGTTCAGTAAACTTATTGTGGTAATCACTTCATGATGTACGTATGTGACATCATTACGCTGTACACCTTAAACTTATACAGTGCTGTATGTCAATTATAGGTCAATAAAACTGGAAGAAAAAACAAAAACAAACAAATACATAAATAAGAGAGAGAAAAAAGAAATCTCTGGGTGTGAGACACCAGCAATTCTAATGTGCACCCAAATTTGAGAATCTGTGCCTGTAGTCCTGTTGTTTTCAAATTACGTACACACCTCTCTTCACAATCAAGTGAAGAGCTAATATACAACACAGGGGTCTAAGTTCATTAAAGCAAGGATGGGGCTTGAACCTTTATAGTTTCATGTAGTGCTCCAAAGTTTGAGAACCAGTCCTTAGACCAAGCTCTTTCAAGTTAATCAGCTGCGTGTTTTCATGAAGGTTCTCAGGTTTGATGAGACATCTTCTGAGCTAAAAATTCCTGAACTTCTCAAACATCCCAAGTCACAGACATTTTTAAAAACTCTTTTTTGACTATCAGTGTCCTCATTATACACTCATGCAATTTTTTAATGTTTATTATAGTTAGGTGCACATTAAATCTATTACTGTGTCAGTACTTCAGTGGAAAGCATATCCAAGTTATACAATATCTGCTTTATGCCCAGGGTAGCTATATAATTAAAAGTAATCAATTTTGAAAAGGAATATAGTAATAAGTTGAAATGAATACAAAAAATGATTCCAAAGCTCGGTAACATAACGGCAGCACAATGTATCACCCTGTGGTTAAAACCCACTGCATAAATGAGCCTCAACTCCTCTTCAATGACTTGTGAAGATGAGGGTCATTTTAACTAGCGATACATTTTGGCTCCAGGGGAGTTTTAGCATGAGTGCTGTCAGACTATATCTTGCTAAACATTTTTGTTAGTGATGAAGGGAAAATGTGAGCATATTAGAAATGTAATTAGTAGAGCACACATTTTATATCCTTGCAGCTTCTAAGAACACATACCTATAGAAAACTCTTTTGTATATTTCTCTTAATATTCTTTTGCAATGTCCAGCTATTAGTTTCAATGAGGACAGCCAGGGCCTCTACTTACGGCCCTGGGTATTACATTTTGCACCAAGGTGCTTGTATAAGGGGGGATGAGTAGGGGTTGAAATCCATACCCATGATCTACTCACCCATCCTTGTGATGGCAGAGTTGGACTGGAAAAAAGTGTGCCTTCTTAAAAAAATAAGTCCTCTTCTGGGTCGGTGGGGGGTGCTTCTTTGTCTACTTTCCAGAGTACCATATAAGGTAGGAGCAATTCTCCGGACAGAACGGTATAATGGAAAATGCTTAGGGTGGCAGTTAGAGGCATTAGGAACTAACTTGACAACCTAGGGCAACGTATTTAAACTTTTGGCATCACTAGTTTCCATCTACAAAATAGCTTGGCAATGCAATTCTGCTATATACCATCTGTGTAAACTTGGCATGTCATTTAACACACAATTTCATCATCTATAAAATAGGCATAATATTAATTCCAGCATCCTGAGGATATCATTCAGATCAACTGCAAGGTGTTTAGCACTGGTCCTGATGCAGAATTAGTGCTAAATAAATAGTATCTGCTATTTATCAACAACAATAAGATGATAATAACTCACATTTCCCAAGGCTTTGGAGGAAATTAAATCAAATGATGCATACACAGTAAGCCTCTGAACTGAAAAACACCATAACGGTGTTGGAGATGTGTTTTCTTCCTTTTAGTAATGTATGTTTTCAATATCTTGATTTTAAAGAAATAGTAATGATAAGTAAGCAAGGAGTAGAGCTGTGAAGGATCCAGCTACAATGATTGTTCTGAGATGTTAGACTCCTATGGAGAGTTGAAGGCAAACTAAATGCCTATACATGGCAGTAAGAACCTAAATATACGATACATCGGGGAATAAGGTGGACTCTGAATGCACAGATCTAAAACTAGAACTTCAATATCCTGGCGACGTGCTGAATAAATTGGAAGTAATCCCATTAAATTGTTATCTCTGGAGTTATTATTCCCAATAATCACATTTTTTAAACTACCACCTTGAAAATTGTGTTTCCTAAAGTCACCTCCAAGTAGCAGTAAGCTACCCGTCTCCTGTTTCAAAAGAAAAATGAGACCAGCCTGTAAACACATTACCCAATACAGTGCCTGAAATTGCAAGCTGGGAAGCATTATTGCTTGATGAGAGTCAATTTAAAATAAGAGGTTATTAGTGCCTTCTCTTCAAGAGTAAAGGATCCCAGCCATAATTGTTCTGCAGTACCCTTGGAAAGGTATACTTTTATTCAAACTGTGCTATGATTTCAGCTTATCTCCTGGGGAGGAACTTTAGTTTCAGTCATTAAGTTCATGGAAAGCCAAGTCCTTTGCAGTTCTTCAGCCAGCTTCCGTCTAGTTTTTATAATCACATCACTGTGGTGAGTGTATGTGCCTATGTTTATTTATGATTTTAAGCACAATTCTTCATGGCCCATATCTTCTGTAATACTGTTCTTTTGCTTTGATTCCATGTCCTTCCCATGGAGTCACAAGTTTGAAAAAAAAAGAAAACGATAGATTCAGTATCACAGGAGTTTTTTCTTTTACAAGTCAAACGGGATGAAAATTTATCTCGTTGTTTGTTGTGGATGATCAGTGTTCATTTTCACATCCATTGACCAGAAACTCATTTTAGAACTGTATATAAAGAAATTTTGCACAGAAATCTCACCAAATGGAATATCTCCAAGTGTTCAGTTGTTATATAAATGTGAACATCTGGAAGAACTTGAGCCAACTTGGGAGCTATTATTTTGCTCAGCCTCCTTCAGGAAACAGAGCTCCAATCTACCGTCCCTTAAATTTAAGCTTTTCTCAATGAACTGAGTAATGGAATATTGAGGGACACCTTTATATCCAGCAATAGAAGCAAAAACCTTCCCCACTGATAAGCAACAGGATATTCCTGGCAATAAAACCCATTAACTACAGGAGGTATATATCTAACTCTAACTCAGTCAGCCTTCAGTTAAATGCTAGTCAGTAACCCCTGAAGGCAATGCCAGGGGCTTAGAGTAAAATAAAAGAACACAGACATACTGCAGAAGATCCAGTCTCAGAGAATGATCTGTTTACCACTTGGCCCTGAGATTATTTGGAAATCTCCTAGAACATTCAAAACTTCAATACTTCCAAGGCCTGGGAAAAACTATTTGTTAAACCCAGTACATTATAACTGAGATCATGAGCCAAAAGAACTGATGCTTGTATTTATAATCACCATTTGGTTAAGGGCATAACCATATGTCACATCACCTATACAAGGGCAATGTAATATATGGTATTTAACATCACAAAAGCCCTAGAAATGATAAAATAAATCCAGCTAAGTGGGTAAAGCCCTGGTCTTTACAAATCCCCACATTTCTATAATGCTGTCATACATATTTTCTTAAAACACTAGTTTCCTCACATCACCTACCCTGGTTATTATAACCATAACTCCTAATAGGATATTTCCATTCATTGTTGAAATTTCATCACCTGCCATTCATTCGTCAACACACAGATCTAGATTCTACTGAAACACACTGTTTTACAGGGATCTCTCTCCATGAGATTAGGAAGTATTTAGGAATAGAGAGGCTTCTATTCCCTACTGCCTCCTGGCACTGTTTCTGGAGCATAGCTATTGTACAGCAAATATTTACTGCATATTTTACATTGATATGTACACCACTGACATCCATTACCTGCTTATTTAAATAAATATTAATGTCACCAAAAACTTGTACACCTGCTTAGAATATTTGTAAAATATGCTAGATTATTTCCACAGTGAAAAATTGGAAGCAAACCAAATATATCAAATAGGAATTAAAATAATTCTGGTATGATCAATAGATAGATTTATAGGCAGTCAATAAAAATCATATTTTTTACAGAATATTCTAAAACACTGGGAAACATATGGCATATTAAGTAAATTAAAGCAGCTTACAAAATTGTATGTATGTTATTATACTAAAAAGGCACTATTTCTTAGTGGTTAAAAACCTGGGCTCTGAGCCTGACTGCCCAGTTACAGTCCTGGCTCCATGTTCATGGTGATCATGAACAAGTTACTGCACCTTGTTATGGCACTGATTTTCTCATCTTTAAAATGGTATAATAACAGTACTTATATCATAAAATTGTTGCCAGGCATAAATGGGTAATATTTAACATATAAAGTCGTTGAAACTGCCTGGTGCATATAAAATGCTCAATAAATGTTAGTTATCAGTATATAGTTCTCAGTAGGAATGTATATAGCAAACAGTTAACACTGGCTATTCCTGAATCGTAAAATTATGGGCAACCATTACTTTCATTGCGTTTTTCTGTATCTACTTTGGACAGTGAACATGCATTATTTTTTATTGTAAAAAAATAACTCTGGTTTCCTTTAAATATGCAAAATGCTTACTGATTCCATAGGTAATATTCACACATAAGTAAGGGAACCACACTTGGGGGCTAAAGGCAAGAACTACTGGCATCAGAAGCATCACGTTGCCTGCGAAATAGTAGACATGGTTCTCCAACTATGTTGTATTTCATTAAGAGTAAGAATTTCCAAGTTATCACATATGTATTAAACTTGAACCACTTAAGGGAAACAAATACCCCTGTAGAAATATCTTTACTATAACTCTTAACCCTCATTTATAGGAATTTACTGTTGGGGGGGACATGGCTTACTTCCTCTTTAAAGTTCATTAGAAATATGGTGAATGCTATCTTTCAGTTCTCTCTTAAGACTATCAGAATAAAATGGGGTGCTAGCAAGAGAAATAAAACCTACTTAGACAAAGTATGCTAGGTTTTCCAACCACTTTAACTCTGCATGAGAACAGTTAGTCTAATTGAATGAGATACTGAGAAAACATCATCAGAAGCATTTAAGCATAAAATAAAGTGGGTTTTTGTTTGTTTGTTTGTTTGTTTTAGTGATGGGGAAGATGACAGGAGAAGAGTGAGGAAAAGTGAGATTCCAGCCTTAAGTTTCACTAGCAAAAGACAAATTAAAAAGTGAAATATGAGATAAAAGAAAGTTTCATGTACTATAGTAGCATTTAAACTTGACTATGACTTGAACATATTTGGTAAGTCTGCCCTCAGCATCCAAATAAGCCCAGATGAAATACTTTGTTCACAAATTTAATCATAGCATTTCTTATTACTGTTTTCTTAATGAGTTGCTTCTTTTTGCTGGATGTATGTCTTTCTGGGCAAAAATTGTGTCTTATACCTCTTCATATTTCTAACAGTGCCTGTATATAGTAAGTGTTCAATAACTGCTTGATAAATAACATATTCAGCAAATGAGGCAAAAAGAAATGACTCTTTTGCAATGAAATAACAGACAGATGACTGAAAAAGGGCAGACATGAGGAAGAGAAAATGAAGGCACAGAGATAATGATGTCATCAGAACTTTTTATCAGCAGCAGTGATTCTAACTCCTATGCAGTACTATAAATGAATGCAGTGTGTTACACTCATATAAAAGGTTTATTTCCAAAGCATCGATACAGTGAAAACAGTTCAGATTGTCCTTAATACATGATAGGCACTATGCTAAGTGATCTTCATCACTCCTCACTTATTCCTCAGAGCACCCCTATGAGGTGGGCACTATTATTAACTCTATTTTACTGATGAATTGAGCAAGAGAGAGGTTACGTGATCTGCCCAAGAGTACAGAGGTACGATGAAAAGGAGTTGGATTTCAAACCCAGAAACTTCGGCTTCGAGTCTACCCTTGTAACCACTAGATTAAACATGTAAGCTACACTGCCTCCATTTATATATGTATTAATTATCTTTCATAAAAGTCCTTTGGGTTTGAGAGAATAAATATTACCATTACCTATTTTGACAGGGAGAAACACCAAACAGAGGTGACTTGGTCTGATCTCTCAGCTATTTATTGGCAGCCAGACCTCCATTTGGAATTAGTTGATTGATGTTCTCCCATCAAGAGCATTCTCCTATCCCTAACTCCTAGCATGGTCGGCTATTTCCCAGGAATACGCCATACAGCTGGATGGAGACATAAACACAACTCCCCAGCTTGAATGACAGAGACACTGCTCATTGCCTTTACTATCTCTTTCTGGATGCATCTACTTGTCTTTTTTTCCCCCCATTCCTTAATCCATTCTATCTTCGTTTTACTTTTTTTCCTTAAGAAAATGTATTTTTTGCCTTGGAGAAAAGTAATAAGCTTCCTTTCCTCTTCATTCTGGAACGGATTATTGTCATTTCAAGGCCTCCTTTGCGACCACCCCCCATCTCCTTTTCATAGCCATTCTTCAGCATTTTTACTCATAACATTTCCCCTTTTCTTGTTGGCGTCTGGCATCTCTTTGTTGCTATTTCTTGTTCTTTGATGTTTCCCATATCTAACGGTTCCCTTTCTCACCTCTGCTTTCAGCCACATTTATCCTTCTGCTATTATTTATTTCCCATTTGGGAGGCTGACAACTAGAGGGACAGTATCATCCCTCATTGTGTTTCTGTGGCTTACTCATGAAATTACAAGCAGCCTCCTTCCCACATAAAATATCTAGTCTGCGTTGGAAGATTAATAGCCATTAGGGAAGCACATACTTTGTGTCAGTGGGAACCTCTGGCCTCCCAGCTTCTCGCTGTGCCTATCAGCTTTAAGGGACAGTGGTTCTGTTTGACTTTTGAAAGGGCAGAGCCAGAGCCTTTATATATCACATTTTTACGATCAATAGTTAAGAGCTATTGCTCTGTATTGAAGTCAACATGGATACCTTCTCGAGTCAGAGGTCAGTTCATTTCATTAATTACATCTTGGGATGGTCCCTGAAATGTAGTTTAATGTCTACAAATTCTAAGTGGGTGTGTCCAGCAAGCATATTGGCAGTATATATGCTAAGTAAGTAATTTGCTTTTAATATCACACACGTTACTATCAATATTTTGGATTGTGTTATAAGGGAGAGTGTGTAGTTTGAGCTTTTTTCTTAATCAGAGTTTGAAAGGGAAGGGAGAGGTTTCCAGCACACTTCATAGGTTTTTCTGAATAGTGCAAACATGTTCAGGAGGAAGAAAATGTTGCTATTTTAAATGGACTCTTTTAGACACTAATTTAGAGATTAAATTTTAGTGGAAATAACCTAGGATTCATGCAGACATTTGGATAGTTTCCTCATCTCAGACAATAACTACTATGGCCTTGGACAAACTGCTCCGTTTTCTGAGCCTCAGTTTTCTCATCTATAAAATAAGGGGGTTGGAACTACTCAGCTTTTAAGGTCTCATCGAGTTTTAGCACTCTGTGATTTATATCCATTTACTAATTCAACACTGCCCCTGAGAAACATACATTTATACAATTATAGAGATGAACTCTCTGGACTCCATTTAATAGATTTTCCTGACAACCACTGTACTGTACTGCTAATGGGCACTTTCCCCTGAGATAAGTAAACTATCCTGCAAACACTAATGGAAGTGACCCCAAAAGGTTTTCCAACAGGAACTAAGGAAACTTGGCAAATAAAAACAAACAAAAAAGTCAAACAAAAACTAGCTGTGGCATACAGACTGAATATACCTACACCAAGTTCGGATTTGCTAGTGGTTCCCTCCTCTTAAATTACTGATATCAGTACCAGAGATATATATCTATCTCCAGACATTGGTATCTTTTCCCCTAGGTAATGATAACAGTAACTGTAAAGTATCATACCCTACGCATTACGCGCTGTACACCTTTTAAGCGATATAAATCTTTCCAACAAATCTACAAAGTAAGTACTATCATTACTCATTTTAAAAATAAAGAAAGAGAGGCAGAAAGAGGGTAAGTAATTTGCCCAAGGTTACAGTTATTAAATAGCACCATTGAGATTCAAAGTCAGCAGTCTGTCTCCAGACTCCATGCACGTAAAACTACCTTTTATAATATGGCTTTGTCCAGCCTATTGGAATTAGGAATACAGCCCTACATTTAAGAGTATGGCAAATTTTATCAGCCTAAAATTCGACTCGATTCTTTTGATTAGTAGTCTCAAGGTGACCTCACTAATGATCAAACATTTTAAATGAGTTGTTACATATTTCCTGATGTTGCCTCAAAATATATACCTTGTTATGTGTACGAACCAAAGGCTGACTTATGCACTCAAAATGCAAAACTAATATTACAAATAAAGAGCACAAATGGAGACTGGCCATATAGTACAACATTTAAAAAACTGTAAACATCTGGTTTTCAGAAGTCATAAAGAGCTTCAAGTAAGTTAAAGAGCCTGAGTGATGTGATTGGCGAGCTGAAATTGTGCAAACTTTACTAAAGAGACTTGACAGAACCCCACTAGGCAGAGTTTTCATAGGTTCATGACATGATTTCACTTTCTTTACTATCACATCCAAGTAAAGTTTTACAGGTGCAACAAACTCGACATATATCTAATTGCTCTCTCTAGGGTAGTAAAACAAGCAAGCAGTGAATCCACCAAATCAATTCTGGGTATCATTTAAACCAGTGGTCCCCAACCTTTTTCGTACCAGGGCTCGGTTTCGTGGAAGACAATTTTTCCACGGACGGGGGGGTGGGGGGGGTGAGGGATGGTTCAGGCGGTAACGCGAGGGTTGGGGAGCGATGGGGAGCGACAGAGGAAGCTTCGCTTGAATGCCCCCCTCCACCCCGCTCACCTCCTGCTGTGTGTCCCGGTTCCTAACAGGCTGTGGACCAGTAGTTGTCCGTGGCCCGGGGGTTGGGGACCCCCGATTTAAACAGTGCATACACCCCGAAAAGTGACTCACAACACAGGAAATTTACTGCCATGAAACACAACTTTTAATTACCCAACACTAGGACCTAAAATCTCATATTACATACACAAATTTGCACACACACACACACACACTTTTTTTATAGGAAGAACATAAACTCTTCAAACTGAAATGCCTAAATAATCCTTAAAGATTACCTTTGCTAAGGTAAAATCTGGTTGGAAAATGAAAATTTAGCCCTTTAAAATGGTGACAATGCCAACTAGTCAGTTTTTAACTTCAAATAATCAGAATTGCAGTGATGCAACCAGTACATCATCATCCGATGTCATCTAGCATGGCATAGAACTATTGTGTGAAACAGACCAAAGTTTTTTGTTTTCTTTTCTTTTTTATTATCTAACTGACTAATTTTTGGATGCCTCCTCCAACAAGCAGAGAGTGATCATCTAAGTAGCTCACGGCATTCCCCAAAGAAATGAAAGTGCACTCTGCACTCCTTAATTTGCCACCTTTCAGAGATGAGGTTAATGGAATTAAGTTAACCATAAAGATTATTATAAATTGAATGCTGTATCCTTAGATGTCTGAGGTAATTTAATGCATTTCAATAAATATGAGGTTGGGAAACATAAAAAGAAAATTTATGGTACTATTAATTTAAACAGTGTCTTTTCCCATCTCTTGTGCATGCTACAGCATAGCCCTCGATGTTTGTCCACTCACAAATATCATTGAAGGGAAGAGAGGGGGGTCCCAAATTTTCTAAAGAAATTGGAGTCAAATGTTTGATATAATATTGGGAATCATGTGAAATGATGTCATTTCAAAGTAATTCAGCTGTGAAATATTTTAAAATATTAATAGAGGGAAAGTACATAAAGAGAAGTTAATCACAGGAAAAGTAACCTAATAGTGATTATTTTTATTATCATCATAATCACCAAGGGAATTCCCTGGTGGTCCAGTGGTTAGGACTCTGTGCTTCCACTGCTGGGGGACTGCGTTCGATCCCTGGTCAGGAAATTAAGATCCCACAAGCTGAGAGGCTCAGCCAAAAAAAAAAAAAAAAAAAAAAAAAAAACCTCATAATCTTAAAAAAAAAAAAAAATCACCAAGGTTAGGTTTACAAACCAGAAAAATTGTTTTTTTTATATTTGTTTACTGATGTTTCAATAGAGATGTATGCTTTATTTTTTCTTTAACTTATATATATATTAAGTAGAACACAATATAAACTTGATTTTTTAATTAGAATTACTGTTTTTTGGTCCATTAACATTATGATTTTATAAAGATAAAGGTAGTGATAGTGATGATGATTGTTATATTAGCGATACTGCTATATTATCGATACTGGATATCAAAGAAACTGTCCTGAATACTTTTCTTACGGCATCTTTCGAAGTAACTAGTATTATAATAATTTTATGTATAAGGAAATTGAGCCTTAGAAAGGTTAAATGACTAGTTTAAGGTCATACTAGACTCGGAACAATCTAAATTTCAATTTTCCTATAGTTAGAGGATAACATAACACGATGTCCCAAAACTAGAAGTCTTTTTTTTTTTTTTTTTTTTGCGGTACGCGGGCCTCTCACTGTTGTGGCCTCTCCCGTTGAGGAGCACAGGCTCCAGACACGCAGGCCCAGCGGCCATGGCTCACGGGCCCAGCCGCTCTGCGGCATGTGGGATCTTCCCGGACCGGGGCACAAACCCATGTCCCCTGCATCGGCAGGTGGACTCTCAACCACTGCGCCACCAGGGAAGCCCTAGAAGTCTTTTTTATTCCTTATATTTAGAATAGAGGGCTGATGATAAACTTCCCAAGAAAACTACTGTCAAAGTCCTTATTGTTGATGGTTTTAATAAAAGAGAAAATATCTGGGCTTCCCTGGTGGCACAGCGGTTAAGAATCTGCCTGCCAGTGCAGAGGACACAGGTTCAAACCCCGGGAAGGTCCCACACGCCGCGGAGCAACTAAGCCCGTGAGCCACAACTACTGAGCCTGTGCTCTGGAGCACGTGCTCTGCAACAAGAGAAGCCACCGCAATGAAAAGGAGCCCCCGCTCGCCGCAACTAGAGAAAGCCTGCCTGCAGCAACAAAGACCCAACACAGCCAAAAATAAATAAAAATAAAATAAATAAATTTATTAAAAAATTTAAAAATACAACAGAAAATGTCTTTTAGTACTTCCTTTCTATATAGTAGCTCATATTTTGCCTATATCCATGATATATAATATATATACATATATATTATATATATAGCCTCTTAGAAAATTAACCAAATAATAGAAAGTCTCTTTTTTTTATAGTATTAACTCCTAACTTTGTATACATTTATCTCGATATTATGAATAATAAGGAGAGGGAAAAAAACACAGATAACTCATACAAAAATGACAGCTTAAAAATTAGCGAGGAAATACAACCTGACACGAAAACAAATTAATATGAAGACTAAAAACAGTCTGATATCCCAAGGTTTGGAATCTAAGGGAAATAATGAAGATACCTGCAATTTGTTTTCTATTAAAGAAATTCTTCTTTGTTACTTCTGGAAACCTCATTATTTCTTTCCTCATAGATTAGGAAAGAGGGGTTTTCCTAAAGCCCCAAGGAACCACTGTTAATACTTTAAATCTTTGTCTATTTCTCATGCCCACGATTGGGCCAGTCTACATGTAAGTGATGAATTCATAGAGTAGTAATATTTATTTACTTCCAGCCATGTGTGAGACACTATGCTAAGTATTATTCATGTGTTTTTAAAATTCCAGGGCAATTCTCCACATTAGGTATCATTCACTTCATATATGAGAAAACTTAGAAAGGCTCCTTCCAGTCTAACTTGCTGACTATGACCCTAGTCCTCTCCCCCATTTCTCACTCTATTTCATGGCCTCCTTAAACACATAAAGGCAGTCGTGCTTCTAAGTCTTTATACTAGCTATTCTTTCCTCCTAGAATATTCTTCCCCAGTCTTCCTATGACTCATTCATGCCAGACAATCATACCTCAGCTGACATACCATCTCAGCAAAATTTTCTTCACTTTAGAAACAAGAATAACCATCCAGTCACTATCTCAACTTACTTACCCTCAATGAAGCACTTATTATTACCTGATATGTTTCTTGTTTATTTGTAATAAGTGCTTCATTGAGAAATTATATATAAAATATAAAAATATATACCACAGGTCATGATTATATAATATAATCTATATAATAATAAATTTTATGTATTATATTTAGTAGAGAGTATGCTTAACAAACAGTAGGTATTTCATAAACAAATTTAAAAACCCACTATTACAAAATATATTTGTCTCTCCACCCTTCCCATTAATTTTTATAATGCTGTCATTGAGACAGAATTGACATACCATAAAATTTACTCTTTTAAAGTATACAGTTCAGTGATATTTAATATATTTGCAGAGTTGCACATCTGTCACCACTAACTAATATAAAACAGTTTCGTGGGAGGGAGGGAGATGCAGGAGGGAGGGGATGTGGGAACAGATGTATATGTATGACTGATTCACTTTGTTGTAAAGCAGAGACTAATAAAAAAAAAAAAAACAGTTTCATCCACTTGAAAAAGAAACTTCATACCCATTAGCAGTCATTCTCTGTTCTTTGCCTTCCTAGACCCTGGAAGCTACTAATCTACTTTATGCTGCGATTGATTTGCCCATTCTAGACATTTCATATGAATCTCATAATTTTTAAAATTCTATAAATTCAGAGTATTAACATGTTGATAATAAAAATATCTAGTATGTATTAATACTAACTCAGCGTCAGCAACCTTACAAAGCATTTCTTCTTTTAGTTGTAAAAAAAATTGTTTCATCAATTTATCCTTCTTTTGTGACAAAATAACTCAGAAAATATAAGCATCAGGAGGTGAAGGGAATAAATGTATTGATATATTGAATTTTTAAAAAAAAATTAATATTTGTTCTTAAGTCCTTTAAAGTCTTTTAATAGACTTTATTTTTTAACTTTAGTTTTAAGTTAACAGCAAAATTGAGCAGAAAGTACAGAGATTTCCCACATACCCTCTGCCCTTACACATGCAGCTTCCTCCATTACCAAATTCCCCACCAGAGTAGTACATTTGTTGCAATGGATGAACCTACGTTGACACACCATTATCATTCAAATTCCATAATTTATATTACGGTTAATTCTTGGTGTTTACATTCTATGGGTCCGAACAAATATATAATGACAGTTGTCTATCATTACAGTAGCACACAGAGTATTTTCACTGCCCTAAAAATCCTCTGTGCTCTGCCTATTCATCTCTCTCTCTTTGCTATCCCCTGGCAACCTGTGATCTATTTACTTTATCCATAGTTTTACCTTTTCTAGAATGTCATATATTTGGAATCAAACAATATGTAGTATTTTCAGATTGGCTTCTTTCCCTTAGTAATATGAACTTAAAGTTCCTCCATGTCATTTCACAGCTTGATAGCTCATGTCTTTTGAGTGCTGAATAATATTCCATTGTCTGGATGTGCCAAAGTTTATTTATTCATTCACCTACTGAAGGACATCTTGGTTGCTTCCAAGTTTTAGCAATCATGAATAAAGTTGCTGCAAACATCTGTGTTCAGGTTTTTGTACGGATGTAAATTTTTAATTCCTTTGGGTAAATACTAAGAAGTGTAACTGCTGAACTGTATGGTAAGATAATGTTTTGTGTCTTCCAAAGTGGCTATACCATTTTGCATTTCCATGAACAGTGAATGACAGTTCCTGTTGCTCCCCGTCTTTGCCAGCATTTGGTGTTGTAGGCGGTTAAGATTTTGGCAATTCTAATAAGTGTGTAAGTGAAGTCTCATTGTTATTTTAATTTGCCTTTCCCTGATGACATATGATGTGGAACATCTTTTCATATGCTTATTTGTCATCTGTATATCTTCTTTGGTGGGTGTCTGTTAATGTCTTTGGCCCATTTTTTAAATTGGGTTGTTTATTTACAAAGCACTTTTCATACATTAGGTCATGTAATCCTCCTAACAAATATAAATACTATTAATATCCTCTACAGATGCAGATGGAAAAGCTAAGGCACATGAGTTTAAGAAACTCCCAGAACCATGAAATTAAAAATGTAGGAGTAGGATTTAAACACAGGCTCTGCTCATAGGTATAGTTGTGAATTGGTAAGTTACTTTTGTTTTGTCATTGTCTGTCTCCCTTGATCTTACCTGTTATTGTTTCAGCAGTGGAGTGAGGTGCTCACAGGAGCCTCTACTAAGGGTATTCGGGTATAGATAATTAACTTTAATTCCACCTGCAGAAACAGTTCTACCCTTAGATGAGTAAAGAACTGAGGGGAGAGCACAGCAGATGTATTATTTCATTGAACACAAATATAAACCTTAAAATGTTCCTCTTCCCTCTCTCCTTTCTCTTATCTGTTATTTTCCTGATTGTCTATCGTGAAATACTGTGGTCTCATATCGAAATCAAGAAAAGTGAGAGGGGGTTGCATTTTGACTAAAAAAACTTCCAATGAAATGAATTATTTTTGATACATAAGGATATCAAAATACATATAAATAAACACATAATTATTTGATACAGCATTACATTTCTTTGATTCATAGCATGCATTTCATTCTGCGGGCAATCAGGATTATCTCAAACGGAAGGTCCAGAAGGGTATTTGGCATATCCTCCTATTCCATAGCCCTGATAATATTTATAACTATGAATTGAATACATTCTATTGTGTTGGTAAAGGTTAAACATATTTTTAAAAACTACAAAAGTACTAATTTAACATGGTTTGTTTTTGGTCCTTAAATTTACAACCAACAAGTATGCAATTTTTAAGTAGAATAACACACACCAGGGAGTAATATTTGAAATGACAGTGAATTTTGGTCTCTGGATGTTCTTGGCCTTTGCTCATATGATTCATCACACCTTCCAGGCATGCAATTATCTCTTAACACCTTACAACCTGTCATGCAGTATGCCATTCCTTAAATGAGAATTTGCCTCAAGTATCATTGTATACTTAGATCTTAATAATTTCAATAGAAGCATCAATCAGTAATTTCTGATGGGCAAAAAGTATAAATTTTATCATTTAAAATAGATTTTTCTTTCTGTAATAAAACCCAAATCCTCATATTCTATTTATAACTAGAGTGATCCTTGAAGATCATTTGACTCTTATAATTAAATTGTAAAAATTAAAATATGTCCAACTTAAAATTCAACCTGAAATTCAAAGCTGTATTTTAAAAGTTTGTATTGCATTTGTTTTACTGCATCTGCCAGAGAATGCACCACAAAATCCTTTATAGATATTCTGATGAATCTCTCCACTAGAAATGAAGAAGGAATGCAGCTAATCTTGGGCTTTCATTGGTTTGATTACCATTTCAACTTTAAATGGCTGTATGATAATTAGTGGGTGTGGAACAACCAGTACTGCTCAAGGAGCAATTGCCTTTACTGAAAAACAAAGTTTTGAAAGAAGCACAGTAAACTCCTAGAGACAATCAGCTCAATCTTACACACCTCCCTGCCATAGTTTTAAATGGAGCAGATGTGCTAAAAAGCCAGTGAGAAGATGGAATAGAATCTCTAACACCTGACTGCCTATATTTTTCACGATGATGTATTGCAGTGTATAATCTAACCAAGCATCCCAATCTGGGAACTTTTCATATCAGAAAAGTATTTAAAACCTTAAAATATAGTAAAATTAAATTTAAAAGGTGATGGGTTTACTTAAAAGTTAGAAAACAGACAAAAATAATATGTTTCCTAGAGATTAAAGTAAATGTTTTTATAATTATACTATATTTAGATGGATGTTCATTCCTATATGATATACTGCACCTTTCTGATTTAAAATGTCTGGCCAGAAACACAAGTGATAATTATAAACAGGATAAAGTAAAATTTTAAAAAATGAGTGGAATTACAATAGAATCTGTTTTAACAGACTTCCATTTTCCAAAATTTTTGGATAAACCAAAACTCTCCATTCCCTCTTTAGGATCTCCAGATGGATCAAGATGACCCACTGAAAGCTACTGTCTATTAGAGTTGAATTGTACACCTTGGTGGACTAAAGATGGCTGAAACTGTTTTTTGACACTCCTCCCATTGAAGAACTGAAGTCTTTGTTTCTTCTCTTTAAGGTGGGTGAGCTTCTGTGACTGCTTTGATTAATAGAATGTGGTGGAAGAGATGAGCTGCTGTTTTCCAGGGCCGGGCATTAAGAGATTGGAAACTTAACACTTCCTGTCTTTTGTATCATTTACTCTTGGACTCTGAGCTGCCATGTGAGAAGCTCAACTACCCTAAGTCTACCATAGGTACTAGGTCAGTAGATCTAGTTGAGCCAAGTATTCCAGTCATTCCTACCAAAGCACTGGACATGTGAGTAGAGCTGTCTTGGATCCTCCTGACAGCCATCTGACATCTGATTACCACTGAATGATCACAGATGATATAACGTGGAATAGAAAAATCACCCAGCTAACCCATGCCCAAATTCACAAAAACATGAGATATACAAAGGGACTGCTATTTTAAGCTACTAAGTTTTGGAATAATTTGTTACACAGAAAGAGATAATCAGAACCTGTGCTTATAAAGGGTCAAGTGTGATTGCCCCCATTCTTATGTATGTAATGACACAATATAATTATATACTACATAATTAAATGAAATATGAATATAAAATAAAAAGATGTGTTCTTTCTGTAAAACCCAATTGAACATGTGGGGAAAAATATCAGTAAAAGTGGGTTAAAGAAAAAAAACTAGGCCTTCCTGTGGGAGATCTTATAGAACCATTAAAGAAATCTCCTTCCAGATTGTTTGCAAATGCTTCTATGTTCTTTTTCCACTGAGCATAAACCAAAATGTACAAGTCTCTAATCTGTACCCTAATCCCCCTTAATTTTATGATACTACGTACTACTTTCTGCCTTGAAAAAACACTTCTATTGATTTTTTTTCCCCACAAATTCAATTGGGTTTTATAGAAAGAACACATCAAACACACTCCCACCTTAGAGCCTTTTTTCTAGTTGTTCACTCTACCTGGAACAGTTTCCCCACAGCTTGAAGTCTTGTTCAGATCTCACCTGCTCAATGAGATCCATCATGACCCTGGAACTCCTGAATCCCTTTACCCTGCCACTTTTAATTTCCATCCCACTTATATCCTTCTGACATATGGCAATTTATTAACATACCAAATTATTACTGCCCGGATGGTGTGGAGTAAGAGGGCTTTCACTCTGAAGTGAATAACAGAAGAGGAATAGATAATTCTGAAGCACAATTTTGGGACATCATATAAAACAGTGAACAAAACACTAAGCCTTTTAAACTGTATTTCAGATTATAAGAAGAAGAACATGGGGTTGTGAGCAAGAACAGTGACAGAGTGAGGTCAGCGTGCTTTTCTGGGTCATGCTGCACTCTGGCATAGAGTTGGCACTCTCCAGTGGGTTGAGATAAAGCTCTACTCATGTACTTCTGAAGGGATGGACCAAGTACCTTGAGATTAAATTGAGAGTTTTTTTAAATTAAGCTACACTTTCCCAGGTAACCCAAAGCTTTTCCCATCTGAAATACATGTTATTACAAGTCTCTGGAGTCAGAGTTAGAGCTGAATACCAGAGTCAACAAGTATAAGGCAAAAGGTATACATTTCATTTTTTCTTGTGTCTACAAACATCCTGTACATGTTAGCTGCTAGCTGACTTTTTCCATAATATATTTATACTGAATATTGCTCCTGATTTTTATTTTAGCTAAAGGAACCAAATCTACTTTTGCTATTAAAATTCCAGAATGTATTTTCTTTAAAAGACACAAAAATAATTCAAAATATCCCTGAAATCTGAATAGTGAATAGGAGGTTTTATTTTGATATGGGAGATACATATCATTAGATACTAGCAACAGAAGTCACGGTCTCTGGCCTCAGGCAACTTAATATCCTGAGAGCTTGGATATAAAGCCTGTCTGGGATCAAATCCTAGCTCTATCATTTAACTGTGATCTTAAGAAGATTACTCAATTTTTCTGAACCTCAATTTCCTTACCTATAAAAGGAAATTGGTAAGACTTCCTTATAAGTGTGTGCTAATTAAATAAGAAAAATGAAAACAAAGTCATGCATGGGATGTGGTCCATATTAAGACCTAAAAAAGTAGCTAGCCATCACTATTTTCATTCTCCTGAAATGAACTATTATTAAAAAAGAGAGGATGGAGGACTTCCCTGGTGGTCCAGTGGTTAAGGCTCTGCTCTTGCATTGCAGGGGGCACAGGTTCAATCCTTGGTTGGGGAGCTAAGATCTTGCATGCCAAGCCATGCAGCCAGAAAAAAAAGGGATGAAGGAAAGAATAAAACCAATAACCTTCAATTGAAAACATTTTAACAACAGACCAAGCTTTAAAATTATCAAAAAATTTAACACAATTTTGAAAAAAGTGATAAATAGATTCACTATACTAGTTACCATATGGTCCTTGCATTGGTATGAGATTTTTTTTTTTTAAGTATTATTATTAGGTTTTAAAATTTTAAGTGGAGGGTTGTACAGTTATTAGTTTTTTTTCTATTTTTTAATGAGAAAATTGTAGTAGCATGTTGAGAGCTACACAGGGGGTTTTTGATGTGTTTTTTTTCTTCAGGAACTGTAGCATTTATATTTTATGTATTTATGTATTAAAGTATATTGGAGCCCACTGAAAATTTTTATGCATGGAATATACTACTTAAAAATTCTCTGGGGCCTCCCTGGTGGTGCAGTGGTTGAGAGTCCGCCTGCCGATGCAGGGGATACGGGTTCGTGCCCCGGTCTGGGAGGATCCCATATGCCGTGGAGCGGCTGGGCCCGTGAGCCATGGCCGCTGGGCCTGCGCATCCGGAGCCTGTGCTCCGCAACGGGAGAGGCCACAACAGTGAGAGGCCCGCATACCGCAAAAAAAAAAAAAAAAAAAAAAAAAAAAATTCTCTGTAGGAGAGAGGTTAAGTTCACATATAGAAAACCTTACGATATACTGCTGTAACACAGAGAAGGGTATTTCTGTTAAATGTATTACCATTTTATGGTCATTCCTAATGTTAAAAGCTACTTCATCCAGCAATCATATTACTATCGTAACTCACCAGGAAACCCACTCTCTCTTTCTCTCAAATATATAGTCACTTAAAGCAAATATACAGAAAAGAAATTAGTGTATAGTTTAGGAATAAATGAGAATTTAAAAAGCAACAGTCCCATTGAGAAAACAGAAGGCGGTACATTAGAAAAAACTGTGCAAGGGAAAATTTTCAGCAGCTTAAAAAATTAGTTCCATATTGTTTCAATTAACGAATGTAGATGGTGTTGTATTCATTATGTACACTTGATTCAGATATAAACCTTTTTTATATAAATTATTTATATTTCAGATAAAAGAATATGTGGTCAAAAAATGACTCTATTTCCCTCAAGGAACACTGAACTCTTTCTGTTTTTATTTATTACCTTAATACCACACAATTTTTCCAAAAGGAATACAATGACTAAAAAAAAAAATTGAAAATGTATAAAAACAGGGATACTTGAATCAGTCTAATGGAGATATTCTTTAAAAGTATATAAGAATAAATGAATTTTATTTATTTTATATAAATATATAAATAGGTAATAGGTAAATTAATATATATATATATGGTAAATATATAATAGGTAAAAAAGTACAGTATGAAAATTGTTGCTTAAAGGAATTTTGCTGAAAGCTGTGTGCCACATTAATACTCACTTTTTACCTTTGTTGTAAAACTAAATTTCATCCATCAATTCTGCACAAAGCAAGACCCATCTATACTCTTGATAATTCAAATCCACAGGAATTTCTAAAAGGTAGCATAGATAATGTCTTTCATTTTAATAAATGAAAAAGGGCTGTAGAAAGGCACAAAAATCTTCAGTACTAAGTAGGTCATATTGTGCAAACAATGCATCTAATTGACAAAAAGAAAAGGTAATCTTGACACACAGCTCCTCCCTCCCAGTTAACTTCTCCAGCTATGGACAAGAATATGCTAAAATATTAGCTGTGCTATTTTCATTCAATTTATTTCTTTCAAGTATTCTATATTTTAAAAAATTCAGTTTCCTTTGAGTATTAGTAACTTTAGAAGAAAAAAATAATGCTTTAAAAAACTCTAAGAAATGAATCAGCAGCAATGTTCAAAGTTAAGTCTGAGAACTTCTAAAGTAGAAATGTCTCCTTAGTCTTTTAACTCACCTGAAATAAGTTTATAAACAATAATCCTGAATCTTTCTACCTCCTGCCACAAAGGTGAGATGTGTCATTTATCCTGTTTTTTTTTTTTGGTTGTTGTTGTTTGTTTGTTTTCCTTAGATGAGAAAGCACCAAAACAAGGAGGCAGAAACTGGTTCTGTCTTCCCTGGTCCTAATTTTTTCCCCTTAAATATTGCTGCCAATTACATTGGCTTTTGTCTGCAGGAGTTTCTTTGTGTTTATTTGATCCTTTATACATGGACTCTGTTCATGAGGTCTTTTGCCAACTCACTGTATTATCCTTTTAGAACATGGTCAAAGACAAGCTCATATTACAATCCAATTTTCATTTCTGAGAAGATACTGGAATTGCTCACGTATAGTTTAAAAGGATATCTTTCCTCACCTTTCATTTATTAAAAGAAAGTGAAAACAATGACATTCTTATTTTGAGTGATTTAATTACATTTTTTTATCCATGTGATTTTTTTCATCTAATTTAACATAATTATCAGAGACATGGCCTGATTACATATTATGTCCTTATTCCAGAAGTACAATTTAAAACCTAACTTTGACTTCTGCTGATTTTCTAAAATTCTTCCCATAGATTCACATATCGCTACCCTGTTGTAGGGCTAACAATAATTTCAACTTTTCTATTATTTTAATGAAATGATTATTCCTCTCTCCTTTTCTCTAAAATGGATGTCTTTAAGATTTGGGAGGGCAAAAATCTTTCTGTCTGCTGTTTACTTTCCCCTTCAGTTGAGTGAAGTATTAATAATCTTCACAATACCAATCTTTGTTGCAATTTAGAGATGGACTATGTTTATAAGCATTTCAAATTCAGATGCTAACACAGGAGGCTCAGGCCTTAAAGAAATGCAGCCACATGGAATCAACACTCTCCTCCAAGTCTTTGAGCCTCTCTGTAACATTAATGAAAATCCCTGGTAAATAGATATGCAAATATGCTACCTATTTGCAAAGAATGGTTAGCTAACGATGGCTGAATATTTTACAATTTCTACTTTTCTTTCCCTTTTCTTGGCAATAGGAAGGCCTTAACTAAAGGTAAAGGAAACGACAAGCATCCATTGTGTTTTAGATAGCACAGAATATATATACAGATTTAACTAAGAGAATTCCTTCTCATTTCTGAGAATGCCCAAAACCTCTCCATCTGAACATCAGTGGAAAAGGAATCCATTTCTTTTAATGCTATTTATTAAATGCAAGCTTTTCTGAATGGTCAGAAAAGCTAAGGAGTGTACTTACATCACTGCACTGTATGATTTATGAAGTGGTGACTAAGATGTCCCATCTCAAGAAACAGCTCTACGAGGGCACAAATATTTTAGGGCTTGGTAATTCAAAGATAAATAAAAGAGGGTATCTGTCTCCAAGGAGTTTACATAGAACTTCCATGCCTGTGGTACCCGTTAAACTGGATTACAGAAGTGTTGCATTTAGCCTAAACAATGGCAGGGAGATTGATTGTGGGAAAACTGGTAAAACAGATTTTTTTTTTAAAAGGGCGGAGAAGAATGGGTGTCTTAAGAAGAGGGATAAATACAAATCAATTGTTTTGGGGCAATTCTCTGTATATTTTCATTTCTCTATTTAATATGCACCTACTTTTTTTCACAGTATATCTTAATATACCTTAATCTGCCCCTTCTAGGCCAAAGTCTCAATCACCAAATATATAGTAAGAAATGTATTGAGTTGATGCATTGCTCTAAGTGCACAGAAGGATACTATCAGAAACTCTATCAAATACCTTACTAGGATTGGCCTGATCCACAAATCAAAACTTTTGGGTACCTTCAAGGAACTATCCTTTTTACATCCTTTAAAATTATTACTTTAATGATGTGTTACATGATAAAAGATACATAAAACTGATATTCAATGGAAGAGTAGCTCTGGCAGTTAAAATTCTTTATAGATAAATTAATACTATAATATTTAAATTCTCTTCCATGGTATATTAGTTTCCTGGGGCTGCAGTAACAAACACGGTGTTTAAAACAACAGAAATGTATTCTCTCACAGTTCTGGAATCTAGCAATTCAAAATGAGGATTTTGGCCTGTTGGCAGGGTCACGCTCTCTGAAGACTCTAGGGGAGAATCTGTTCCATATCTTCCTCTTGGCTTCTGGTACTGCCTGTGATCCTCAGCATTTCTTGGTGTTCCTTGGCTTGCAAATGCATCTCTCAAGGTTCGGCCTCTGTTTTCACATGGCATTCTCCCTATGTGTCTCCTTCTCTTCTCTTCTTATAAGGACATCAGTCATGGTAGATTAAGGGACCGCTTTACTCCAGGATGACATCATCTTAACTGATTATGTCTACAACAACTTTATTTCCAAACAAGGTTACATTTTTGAAGTTCTGAGAAGGACATCAATTTTGGGGTTTTTATCCAACCCAGTCCATGTGGCAACACAGTCCTCAATCAACTGCTTCCTGTCAATCTCTCAATTTTCAATTAAACCTCCCATCCAACTTAGCAGGCAAGTAAAATATATTTATTGAATTAAAAGCAGTAGCTGATAGGGCTTCCCTGGTGGCACGGTGGTTGAGAATCTGCCTGCTAATGCAGGGGACATGGGTTCGAGCCCTGGTCTGGGAGAATCCCACATGCCGTGGAGCAACTAGGCCTGTGAGCCACAACTACTGAGCCTGTGCATCTGGACAGCTCCACAACAAGAGAGGCCGCGATAGTAAGAGGCCCGCGCACCGTGATGAAGAGTGGCCCCCGCTTGCCACAACTAGAGAAAGTCCTCGCACAGAAACGAAGACCCAACACAGCAAAAATAAATTAATAAACTCCTACCCCCAACATCTTAAAAAAAAAAAAAGAAAGAAAAGCAGTAGCTGATAAAAGAGAGGGAGGCCAAAGAGTAAATAGGAGTGGATTCGTTGGATAGAGAAGTCATATTGAGGAATAAATCACTAAAAGTACAAAGAAATCAAACATAATTCATTTAGATTAAGCATAACCATGATAATAATATAAAGTCATTACCTCATAACCTCACACAAAATGATGGCCTATGTATTTCACTCAACATGCTTGGATTTACATGCAGAAATTGTCTTTTTATTTCAGGTTCTAAACACTCTGTAGTGTATTAATTCTTTGCTCACCTTGCATAGCCTGCAGCTCTCTAGCCTTTATGCTCAGTCATGTGCCAACCCAAATAGCCTCGCAAATGAGAGGCCCAGCACGGCCAGCTTCATCAGAAACCTGCCGTGGCTTTGGTTTCTTGCCAAGTTCTTGCTTTGTTCCTTAGGACTCATTCTCTGCCTTGTACTCTAATAAATTGCTTTCCCTTTCAGTTCTCTCAGGTCTGGACTCCTAAATGAAAAGTTAATTTCACCTCCTGATCCTATCTTCCTAGACCACCACTCTGACCCTCCACTGGCCATACTCAGAATGAGAAGTTGTGCAATCATAATAACTCTAACACTTGGCTCTATTTCTTCACATTACCTCCTACCCCAAGGTCCCAAGGCCTTTATCAACTGCCCTTGAACATCAAGCATAGGTAGGTACCTATTACCTGTTATGGAACACACCTGTCGGGGACCAACACGGCATAACCTCACACCTGTTGCTCAAACCTAGTGCCCCAAGAACCCAGCGAACTGCCCTAGCCCTGGGTCTATCCAGCCTCTAGAACCTGGTCATCAACCATTTTGTCTGTACATAAACCAAACCACATTTAAATCACATTCATCTGCCCAGGACTCTCATTTCTCAATCAAACTGACATTTTAAATATCAGATGAGTGATGATATATTGCTTGAGTGATCATGACAACATATTCCCTTATACTGAAAAGATGAACTCTCTGCTTATATCAATATTTTAAAATACTGATGGAAGCAAGTGTCACAAGTATGTAAATTAATAATAAATTTACCACTTCAATATCCCACATGCCTAAAATACAGAAGTCACATCTCCAATCATGTTCACCCTCCAATAACTTATTATAACAACCAAAATTGATAACTAACATTCACTAGGCACCTACCATATATGAAACATTTTACCAATATTGCCTGATATAACATTAATATCACTGTTATTATTCCCACTTCACAGATAAAGGCTTAGTGAAGTTCCGTAACTTTTTCAACATTGCAGTAAAAAATGTCTGAATTTCTCATTCAGAATAAGCAGCACCTTAGTGGGTGCTACAGACTGAATGTTTGTGTCTCCCCCAAATTCCTATGTTGAAACCTAATCCTCAGGTGATGGTATTAGGAGGTGAGGCCTTTGGGAGGTGTAAGGTCATGAGGGCAGGGCCCTCATGAATGGAATTACTGGCCATATGAAAGGGACCCCATTGAACTCTCCCTCCTTTTTACCATGTGAGGACCATATGAGAGAAGACAGCCATCTATGGACTAGGAAGCAGGTCCTCACCAGGAACCGAATCTGTAGGTACCTTGATCTTGGACTCCCCAGCCTCCAGAACTGTGAGAAATAAATTTCTGTTGTTTTAAGCCACCCAGTCTATGGTATTCTATTATAGTAGCCCTAATAGACCAAGAGAGTGCATTTGCTCCACCTCCCTGTGACCCAATCTTTACCCCTGTTTTCTATTACAATTTTTAAAATAAAATCAACTTCTTACGTATGTAGTTTTTATGCCTCGCATTTTTAACTTCCCATATTCCTTTCATATTTCTGCATGTGATGATGAGTCTGACCAACAATCGTGTCAAGCCCACCACTAGGTGCTTAGGTGCAGGCCTGTAGAAGCAGTAGCTTCCACACGCCTCCACAAAAGCACCCCTTTCGTGGTCAGATGTAGCGGGCCAGCTTCTCAGACCTTCATACAAACGTACCTTTTCTACCCCTGCCTTCTTTGGGCTGACATGGTTAATGTCTCTGACTTCTGCCTTTGAAACTCCACTTCCCCAACTCTAAATCCCATATCAAACCCTATTATTCCCATTGTATCTGAAATGTATTTCATGTTTTGACTAAACCATTTACGCCCCATTCCTGTATTTTTTTTTAACTTCTATGCATGTCACCTTGATGATCTTTTTAAATTAAAACAACAGTGACAACAATAGGCCCACCTCTGGACAATGTGAGGAAAGGTACCCACTAAGATAAGACTCAGTCATCAGGGCCGGTCTGGACAGAGACAATACCTTTAGGTGAAGAAAGGTAGGGCAAACATAGCCCCATGTTAGGGAATGTGGCTTGGACGCCTTGATGGAAGGCTGGATTTCAGCCTTACCTGCCTACCATCACCCCAGCCAAACATGGCTGGGCAGTGAAAAACAGTACCAGGGTACATGGCATCCTTAAACACATTCCACTAAAGTAAATACCTTTGGTAAGGCAATGTCAATTTCAGAAATCTATTATTCAAAAGCCAAGAAGGATTCTAAAGACCTCCAGTGATCTTAGATTGTGACCTTGTAAAGGAGACATAAATATAATGCCAACATCTGACCCTATTTATCAAGGGGAAATGTGAGTTTCTCTCAAAGGAAGTTTGGTAGATATCAAGAGTTTATTATCTACAGCATACAGGACTCATTTTGTGAAATCTAGATGATAACATTTGTCTTCCCTGCCCGTGACGATCCAATAAACTCAGAGACAATAGATTTTTAGCAAACTTTAAGGTGGTATGATAAGATTTAAAGATAAAACAGAATTTTTACAGTTTTTTTGATATCGAGATTTGAGAGATAAATGAATTAAATTCCCAACCTTAGCTTTAAAAATTCTCTTTTATTCAAATACTTTATGACTTTGAAATTTTATAACAGATTTGATATTGAAGAATACTTTGCATTGCCATAGTATTTTATTGCTTACAAAGCATTTCACCTATCTCATTTAACATTTAGGCAAAACATTAAAGGAAAAATTACTGACCTCATCCTACAGATGAAACATTGAGTCTCAGTGTACTTAAATAACGTTTCTCAGAACACCCTAGGACTTCTGACTTGTATCAATCAACCACAGCACTGACTTCATTTATTGAGCACTGTTCTACGGGCATTAGATATGATGGCTCCTTTAATCTTCAAAAATCCTACAAGATGTAAGTTCTATTATTTTCCCCATTTTTACAGAACAGTAGCTTGAGGAACTGAGGGGTTAAATAACTTGTCAAACACTGGGAGAGAAGAAAATTATTTGCTATTTATGATTATATATTTTACACAAAACTTTTTACATACGCTAAGTGTCTTAGTAACCAGAAAGTGATATATTTATTCACATTTTACCACTAAGAAATCTTGAGGCTGAGAAGGTTAATAACACAGTCATGTTGACATGACTAACAAGTGACAACCAGTATTCAACCTGTTCCCAAAACATGCATCCTTGCCATGACACCCTTTAATCTCTCATTGCCGGACCACGCAATTCCTCCTTCCCATCTCACAAAACCTATCCTGGACTCTATGGCTGCCACTACTATGGCCAAGCATGGAGAGAGTTTACCTCACCAGGCTTTGCTGTTTACTTCTTTTCCATCATTTTTACCAAATTATTTTCCTTTTCCTTCCTTAGTCAACAACATTTAACTTACTCCTGGAACTCCTCCTACAAGGCCGTGAAGTTCTTCAGTTACTAAGTCATTTTCCATTCATATTTCCAAAATTAATTTGCAAGGTTCTTTTCTCATCATGGAGGAATTAGAGCTGGAAATAAGCCTTGACACACTAAGTCTTTGGGTGGGGAATCTGGAAGTAAGTGACTTGGGCAATGAGAGGTAAATAGAGGGGAAGGTGTTGGGGAACTCTGTCTTCGACTCTGAGGGTATGAGTTCAAATCCCACAGCTACAGCTGCTAGATATCGAAGTGGCAAAATTTCAGTCTTACAATCCTTTTTGATAAGAGATAGGTTATAAAAAGAATCTGTCACACAGGTTTTTTATAGAAAAGCCAATAAGGTAACTATGTGAAAACTCTTTGAAATTATCAAGTGCCATTCAAATATCAAAGACCATTTTAATAACTGGCTTATGATAAAATGATTAGGGATCTTAACTGCTAAATACATACTAAAATCAATGCAGTAAAGGCTTTAGAGTATAGACAAAACAGAACTGAAACATATTTTAAAAAGAATACTCTTACAGGATACTTTGAAAGGGAGAGAAAGAATTGATAAGAAAATGGAGATGAAATCCATTGCTAGGATAATAGCAAATAGAATACGAAGAGAGGGAATAGATGTTAGTAACATAAATGCTGATTTGATAGGAATTGACAAGAAAAAGAAGAAAGAATATTTGAAACTGACTCTAAGATTTGGGGTCTGAGGGATTGGAAGAGTCAGGATACCACTGTTAGAACAGTGGCAACAAATCAGAGAAAAAAATCAGGAATCAGAAAACAAACACTGTTTGGTTTTGGTTATTTTTAGAGTCATGACCTAAAAGATATAGACCATTCTATGCTGAGTAAATCCAAGTCACTATGAAGTCCTCTGTTTTTATGCTGCTTTCAAATTCTCACTCATTTAACTTTCTAGAAAATTTTCATTGCTTATATATTTATGTAAGAAATCCATGTCATGTTTTTGTGCTCCAAAAAATTTTAGTACCATAATAATAAGTTTTACTGCTCCTGAAAATGACCTACTGTATTAGATTATTATTTGTTGTATTAGTCTAGCAACATTATAAACTATTGATTGAAGTATGACATTTTGAAATTATCTAATAAACTGAAGGAAAGTCCACTTTTGCTGGAACTCTGTGGTACACGGAAGGCAAAGAGATGTTCCCGTCTTCCCTTGGCTTCACCAAATATAGATTCAAAAAACGATACAATTTTAAAAGGAACTCGTAACATTTCTATTTTCACATAAAACACTGTGATATGTCAGGCCAATAACAGATATGAAAATGATGGAAGAAAACCCTCGTGGAATAGATGTTTATAGAAGGTCTAGTCAGTAAAGAGGCCATTTAAAAATACACACACATTTTAGGAGAAATGTGCTCAGGATTGCACTGTCCCCCTTATTCATAATGATATAGTCATATAACTTAAAGTGTGATATACTAAAGGTTAAAAGAAAAGTTCTTCAAAGTAAAAACATTTTCAACTTCCAAAATACAAAGTGCAAATCAACCCACTTATGTGTTTTCCAAGATAAAAGCTTAGAAAGTTGTTGTCAGGTTCTTATGAGCCTCTGCTACCCACAGCCAATCTGTTGCTAAATGTTCTGAGTTCTTTTTTGTTGTATTGCATGTCTTAATAACTTTTTTGCTTCATTTGCCAAAATGAAACCCATATGTTTTTTGTTCCTCTACATGGTCCTCCAGCCAAGACTGTAGTTACTCTTCCTGCTTACTTTTATATATTGAATTTTTGTACAATAATTCAAAAGTCACTTTGTTGCTTGAAAGTTGAAAATTGTTAGAGATCAAGGCTGGTCTATGCCCTTAAAGTTCATTTAATTAACTGAAGTTAAGATAGAGTGTTCCACACATGTACAAAATGGATAGAACATGCATAAAGCAAATTTTTCATAAAGAGTAGGCAAAAACGTGTCAAATTCATCTGCACCTGCCAGAAATAAATTAATGAAACACACTGATTACTAAATTTGTAAAAACCTGGTCATTCCTAAGTTTTAAATTATCTTTGGAAGCTTTACAATTTAAGTTTTATCTACTTGCTAGAGATAAGACTCTTTAATTGAAATCATCAGTCTTGATCCTTAACCAATTTGAGATCAATAAATTCACCTTTATATTATCAATAATGAACACACCCAATAAAATCTAGTGATACAGTAGTTCATAAATCCTCTAGCTTATTTTGTAAAGACAAACAACCAAAGTTATTATAAGTATCATGTATCTACAATTTAGAGATACCAACTCTTTTGGGGGGGGTAATTATTACTACATTATCTTCATAGTATATCTTTAAATCTATGTCAAAAATAAACTAGGATAGATGAGAAGATAAGAGGCCCAATTAATAATTTACAGGGCTGAAATGCAAATCTTACATACTAAAAACGTTCTCCTAGCACAACAGGGTCCACAGATACTCGGTAATCCTGCCCTCCTTCTCCTGGGCTGATGGTAAGCACGGCTAATAGATCACTGCACTCGCCTACCGAGTCCAGATGGGACCTTCTCAACATTTCAGTCCAAGAAGATACTACCAATTAATTAGAGTTGGCACTTGAGGTTATTCTTTGCTTTGCTTTCTTTTTTTTTTTTTTTAAATTTGGCATCCAAACTTAGCTAAGTTAAAAACGTATTAAACATCCCTTAATGTGATATTAGGAAATTTGGAGAAGTGATTGCTTAAATCTGTGAATTTTGAGTTATAAGGGGATTAATCTCAGGGACTAAATTCACATTTGACTAGTAGTGTGTAGTTTTCTATTTCATCCTAATAAACTCACTGGCTTTAATAAGTAATTCTCAAGACAACATGTCCTTACCATCCTGGCAAACCCACAGAACTTCTGCTCCTTCCTCCTACATGTCAGTTTGGGTTTCAGCATTCCATGATAAAAATCACAATTTTCTTTTTGTATTATGAGTTCATAATTGGAAGTGTGAACAAAAAGTTCAGGGGAAACTCCCTTAAACTTCTGCAACAGAAGCAGATCACTTTTTATTTCTCCTTAGTCTTAGAGCATCCAATAATCAATAATATCCATTAGAGACCTTTTCTGTGGCCTGAGGAAATGTGGAGAATGCATGGGGACAATGCTAGCTGACTTCTTGCAGCATTTTTGATAAATACATGTCTATCTTTAGGAAGTATGATTCATAACTATTAACAATGAATAATTCCAACTCTTCCACCTAAATTAGAGACATACTTAGAATATAAATAAGAGAAAGAAGTATGAAGAAAATGCACTTAGAGAAAGACAAATAATATTCAGGAATGAAATGGAACAACATAGGATCACAATTCATCTATGTGTTTTTTTTAACCTCCGTTACTCTAGTTATTTATAAAAAACACACTAAAATAAGTACCAATGTACAGCATGGTGACTACAGTCAACGATACTGTATTGTATGTTTGAAAGTTGCTAAGAGAGTAGATCCTACATGTTCTCATCACAAGAAAAAAAACTGTAACTATGTGTGGTGTCAGATGTTAACTAGACTTATAGTGGTTATCTTTTTGCAATATATACACATAGTGAATCATTATGTTGCATGCCTGAAACTAATATAATGTTATATGTCAACTTCATCTCAATTAAAAAAAAAGTACCAGAACAAAGTAAGTAGTAAACAAAGGAAAAAAGAGAAGACTTTGTAATTAACAATGCTATTTCTTGCATAGAAACTATAATGAGGGTGGTCACAGCATCAGAAGGGCGTCAAGTAAAAAGAGTCGTGAAAAGAAAACACACAGGACAGGATGATACGATGTTAAAAGTCAAACCAAAAAAGCTGTAGTAGAGTAGAAATTGAGGATAAGGTAAACTGAAGTTTTAATGCATAGGAAGAAAGGAAGGTAACTGAAAGTGACTCATGGTGTTGTTTTAGCAACAGAATGGGAGATGAGGAACAGCTTTCTGAACTGATTGAAAAGGATGATGAAGGAACAAAAAGCGCTTAGCATGGGAATTGGGAGATGGTAAGATACAGGAATAACAGCCCAGGAGAGATCTCAGTAGTGGAGTCCAGATTTTAAAAACATGATGGAGTGATTGATATAGATTGGATGATAGTCTAGAAGGAAACATATCTCAATATTATCATTATCAGTCATCACTGAGAAAGGGAAAAGAATAATTTAACAGGAAAGAAAAGTTTGCAGGAAATTAAAAATGAAATAAGGGCTTCCCTGGTGGCTCAGTGGTTGAGAGTCCACCTGCCAATGCAGGGGACACAGGTTCGTGCCCCGGTCCGGGAGGATTCCCATGTGCCGCGGAGCGGCTGGGCCCGTGAGCCATGGCTGCTGAGCCTGCGCGTCCGGAGCCTGTGCTCCACAGCGGGAGAGGCCACAACAGTGAGAGGCCCGCCTACCGCAAAAAAAAAAAAGATGAAATAAGATATATGAGAAAGAGATGAACAGAATTTTTCTTCCAAAAATATAGGTAAATTTGAGAAATATTTCCCTTTCCAAATGGTAATCAATACTCTTAAAGTAAATTAAAACATCTAGTAAAAAATACAGCATAATTTCCTACATGCAGATGAATTCAACAAAGAAAATACTCAATTTCTAAATTCTGAAAACATGGATTTATTTTGAATTATGAAGTTTTCAGGTCACTATTCTATTAACTATTTAACTGAATGTACTTCTTATTTTCTCTCGTATTATGGAATATGTATCTAGAAAACTGAGCTCCCTGGTTTGTACATTTATGTCTACTTTTAAATAAACTGCCTTTCTCAATGATTTTTCCTCTTTTCAGTTCAAAGTAGTATAGTAAAAGGAACCTTGGTCTACAAGTCTTGGCTGGGCTTTATCTGAGTGTGTGTATACATGCATAGATATATGTGTATACACACACACATATATATACACACACACATACACACATATACATAATTGTATTCACTGAGTGAACTTGGATGAGTAACAGAAACTATGCTGCCTTTTACTATTCCATCAAATGAAAGAATAAATTCCTATCCAAATAAATGTAGAAGGTTATTAATAGAATATGAGTGTATTTGAAAATAGTTTAAAGTAGAAAAGCACCACCAACATCATCCATTATTCACTGATTTGCTTATCCAGTCCACA
This sequence comes from Mesoplodon mirus, assembly GCF_964341445.2. Classification (NCBI taxonomy): domain Eukaryota; kingdom Metazoa; phylum Chordata; class Mammalia; order Artiodactyla; family Ziphiidae; genus Mesoplodon; species Mesoplodon mirus. The sequence goes on from NC_138981.1 coordinate 31,746,561, forward strand.
TATTAAGTACCCATTGTAGACCAGGTACTGTCTTGGCTCTGAGATTACATCTGCGAATGAGGCTAACATTGTCCCTGCCTTCCTATTAGGTACTGGTAGTATTAACAAATGATCGATTTCTGAGAGGTCCTGAGCATTTTTACTGTGGTAGGAAACAATGCTTGAACAATTTCTAACGAAGAACAGCAAAAACATGACTATGGAAACCGAAGTGTAATCCAGATTACTGTCTTTTGTTCAGTTTATTTTTCTGTTGTTATTCTTCTACAGCTTTTAATGTAAATTAAATGACTTTACTTTAGGTCTTCCTTATTGCACAACCTCAGGGAGTACCATTCATATAGAATATAATGTGAATGGTGTGCCCTGGATTTTGTGCACTAAGTAGTACTGTTCTAATTTATATTTTTCAATTTGATTAATATTACTTTGAAATATTTCAACTTTATATTTTAAAACAAATTCGGATTTACAGGAAAGTTTCAAAAATCAAACCATATATTCACATATACCTTTCACTCAGAACCATTTTTTTAAACTTTATTTCAGCTTAAATATCATTTTTTTTGCCTGTATTTTAGGGCCAATTTCTACTCAGAAGAAGAATTGTATAACGAAAACCTGTTTAAATGTGTTTGGCATGCAAAAATAATTTTGGGATAAAGTTTTGAATACAGAGAAATAAGACGGCTTAATTACTATATTTATCTTTAAGCACAGGGGACTGAAACTTCTCATAGAGATACCATGTATGGAAATAGCAGAGCCAAAGAATTAGAAGCATGGGACTTGGGAATAAGATGGCCCAGAGTTAGTTTCCATTTACCACTTCAGAGTAGTGTGAAAATGAGCATGTTCATTAATCAACCAGTGTCATAATTCCTTTATCTATGAAGTGAGAATAATATTGTGTCTATTTTAAAAGTTTTATGGGATTAAATAAGTTAATATTTACAAAGTGCTTAGAACAGTGCCTGGCACAAAGTAAGCACCCATTAGTGGCTTGATAGAAATAATCTGACAGGCAAACAAACAGCACTCTTTCTGTTTTGTAATGTAAGACCATGGCTATAAAATTCTAAAATAATGAGAAAGATTGGTGCAGGAAGAGGAGAGCGTGTGTGTGCGTGCATGTGTGTGTGTGTGTGTATGTACTTCAGTGTTCAAATATTTTATTGCTAAGTTTCCAGAGTTCTATACAATGTACTGAAATGAAATTCTCTGATTAAACTAGGATTATAGTTAAAGATAAACGTACATACAGTGTGGCAATTACTGTCATAATAGTATTGAATAATAAAAAAATAGAAGTAACTTTATTCACTGTATATTTTTTACCATTATAAGGAACTTTAGGATCCTACAACACTGCCCAGTCTTAATTCTGACTTTCATTTTCCACATTATAGTACTGAGAGAGTAGAGGGCTCAGGTATTTGGTCTGGATCATAAGTCATGCGCTGAATGTTGGCTTTGAAATTAAATCCTAGAAAATTCTTGATATACAGCTGATTCTTATAAACTTGAATTCAGATAATTTAGGTCTTCAGATAGATTTAAATTTACCATATTTGGAAACATCAAGAAGGTAAATAAACCTGTTGGGGAGATACAACCCACATGAGCCCTTTTGAGGAGGAAGAGAAAAAAGGTAAATGGAAGCTAGAAAAAGAACCACGGAAAACAAAATGAAGATGAGGGAGAAACTATCAAAACTGCCAGAAAAGTTACAGGATCAAACACAGTACACCGAGATATATTGATGATGCCTTGAGTGTGGCTTGGGGGTTGGCCAGCATTACTGATGGCAGGAAGGATGCAGGTAGATTCCAAAGTGAAATATAATCAATTATAGAACTGAGGATTTCAAATAAAAGGCAGTATAGAAAAGGGGTTATTGTATGAGCAGTAAAACTGGCAAAGAACACACAAATGCCTGAATATTTTTGAATTTCCAAATAAGATAGATTCTTCAACTCTCCACAAGACAGTTATTTTTTTTTCCTCTATTGATTTTCTTGCATTCACAAAAGGCTTTTGAACATTTGTTTTTCATCCAATCTACCTTTAAAATTATTGGAACCTCCTAATTACATAAATGCCAATATTATCAAATGAACAGAAAAACCAAATCACTATTCATACCATTTCAACTGAACTCAAGCTTACTTAAAGCTCTCTCAGAATTCTAAATGCCGTACATGTACGAAAATCAATGGCTAGAAAATGTAACTGTCAAGAAAACTGCTTTAGTTACTATTTATGGGAGTAAATTTACTGGACACTAAGGCCACTGAAACAATACAAGCGCTCTGTATGCCCTAGAGCTACCAATTTATTGATGGGGTTAACAATCCTTGGATGACAGCTTACTTTTCCTCTGAATCCAGTCTAAGGATCCCATTAAATATATTTCTAAACAACAACAAAAATGTCTACATGAGAGTATAAACCAATTTCAAATGCTCACTTTAATGGACTGAACAAAGATGGACACTTCCTTCCAGGCAATGTCCAGACATACAAATTAAAGATTGAAGTCAACTGTCAAGATTTAATAGGTTAGGGGATCTGGCTTGAATTGTGTTATTGATTGGCTTAAACTTTGACAATATTTTCTCAAAGTATTTCATTCATCAGATAGTTTATTTGCTACTTATTATTTACCAATCATTGGCATATATGTCAATGAGAAATGAAAACTCTTGATGAATTTGGAAAAGCAGTCAATAGGACAAAGTACACAGGAGGAGCTCTGAACAGACCTCCATGTAACCAATGTCTACTTATCCAATTTGCTAAATTAACAAACACTCTGTATTTCTTCTAGAAAGCACACTGGCTAATGCCTAAGGGTAAGATGGATTCTTTTAGATAATACTCAACTCTCTGGTAGGCACATAGCTTCCAGTCCCACTAGTTGATTATGTACCCAAGCCAACTTAATTAAGCCAGCTATACTTATTTCTACAGCTACATAAGTTAAGATTATCAACTGACAAATTTCAGTTCCACAAAGACAAGGGCTTTGTAATCCCTAAGTAACTACAATAGATTATACTCCATATTTATTGTTGAAATGAATATAATTACAAAATATTTTTACTTATGCAAAAACTAAATGGAACATTTTAGAAATAATCAATAAATATAATAGCAAAAAAGATTCAAATATTTGGCCAGACAAATGTGAAATTTGGATAAAAATAATAAAAATCTTTAGCTCTCTAAGCAGGTTGCATCACAGATATCTTTTAATTCTCATTCAAATATAAAGAAACTGAAACTGGAAATTATACAGTACACTAGCTCTGGCCAACAGAAAAATAATGAAACTCATATATGTAATCTAAAAATTTCTAATACCCACATTAAAAATATAAAGAAGGTAAAATTAACTTTAATGATATATTTTATTCAAACATATCCCAAAGATTCCCATTTCAAGATGTAATAATATAAAATTATTGAAATATTTCATATTATTTTTTCATACTAAGTCTTCAATATCCTGTACGTATTTTACATTTACAGCACATCTCAATTCACGCTATCTACATTTCAAGTGCTCAGTAGCCACAAATGGCAAGTGTCTACAGTATCAGCCATCTCAGATAAGGCAATATAGACGTGGTTTATGTATAAAAGAGATTTATCTCATTCTAATCTGTGAATTTTTGCAGTATAGGTGTGATTTCTAGATCAAAGTACATTTTGTTTTGCCTGTGGATGCCCAGTTGCTCCATCACCATTTGTTGAAAACACTATCCTTCTTTCATTGAAATGATTTTGCACCTTCATGAAAAATCAGTTGGGCATTTTGGTGTGGATCTATTTCTGGGCTCTTTATTCAGTTCCATTGATCTACGTGTTTTATCCTCCTGTCAGTATCACACAGCTTTGATTCCTACAGGTATATAGTAAGTCTTAATATTGGGTAGTGTGATTCCTCCTACTTTATTCTTCTTTTTCAAGCTTTTAAACTATTCTAGGGACTTTCCATATAAATTTTAGAATACACTTCTTTATGTCTACACAAAATCTTGTTGGGATTTTAACAGTAACTGCATTAAATCTTTAGATAAAATTGATAAGAAATTACATCTTTACTATGCTGAGCACTCCAATCCTTAAACAATGTATATCTTTCCATTTCTTTAGGTCTTTGATTTCTTTCATCATTATTTTGTAAATTTCAACATATAAGTCCTATACATATTTTGTTATGTGTATACTTATGTAATTAATTTTCTTTGGAATTACTGTAAATGGTTTTGTGTGTTAAATTCTGGTTTCTGCATGCTCACTTTCAGTACATAGACGTGTGACTGATTTCCATAGCGTTAAAAATTCATTTAAATTATTGCTAATTTCTCTTTAAATATTTGCAGTAATAGAGTGAATTTGTTTTTCAGGAGTTTTCTAGTTACAAATTCAATTTTTAATGGTTATAGGGTAATTCAGATTGTCTATTTCATCTTGCTTGAGTTTTGTAGTTTTGGGTTTCAAGAAATTGGTCCACTTCTAGGTAAAGTTGTTGTAAAGTTGCTCATAGTATGCCCTTATTGTACTTTTAATGACTGCAGAATCTGTAGTTTCATTTCTGATATTGGTGCTTTGTGTCTCCATCTTTTTATTTCTGTCATTCTTTCTAGAGTTTTATCAATGATACTGATTTTTTGTTTGGAAGAACTTGAGGTGTTTCAGGAAAATTGTATCTTTAAAGGAGGGCCAAGATTCAGTTAAGAAAATGGATAAAAATCCTTGAAAAAAAAATCAAGAACATGCAAGTTTTATATTTAAGGCATCAAAGTGCACATTAGTGGATCACTTCACTAATGAGTCACAGTTCTCCAGATTTTGTTGTATACTCTTAACAAATTTAATGATACTGAAATAACTTCTGTAATTTTGGAAAACCCAGACCAGATGGATTGAGTACGTTCTCTTTAAACTATCTCTCTCAGATGTCTAAATGCCTCAAAATGGAAATACACTACCCTCCTATATACACTACCAAATGTAAAATAGATAGCTAGTGGGAAGGAGTCGCATAGCACAGGGAGATCAGCTCGGTGCTTTGTGACCAGCTAGAGGGGTGGGACAGGGAGGGTGGGAGGGAGAAACAAGAGGGAAGAGATATGGGGATATATGTATATGTATAACTGATTCACTTCGTTATAAAGCAGAAACTAACACACCATTATAAAGCAATTATACTCCAATAAAAACGTTTAAAAAAACCGGAAATACAACAGATGAGACCTGCTTATTGGGGAAGAGAAAGTGGCACGGGAATTTATTTTGACCCACTCTCTTGTTTGAAACCTCTGGGATTTAAGGGAAAAGTAGACACAAGATGTGTCTTACTTTTAATGTTAATGCCATGGTACAGCTGGGACTTGTCCTACATTTATTGAGAACTCTAATTTACGAAAATTAGATCCCAGCATTCTGAAAGCAGATTTGAGACCTCTAAAGCTATTTCTTTCACAGTTTTTTCCACTTTTGGTTACAGTCTAGCATATTGCCCTGATTCCTTTTTTAAAAAAATCTATTCATAGGTTTCTCTTAATCCCTTAAAATCAACTCCTCCTATGTATGTGATTATGCCTCCACACAGAGATCCCTCAAATGTCCATCCATCTTGTACTTTTAGTAAATAGTGCAAAATAATTAAGAAACAAGTCGTGTAATTTTCTGTCGAATTTTATCAAGTTAGAATAGTCAGATACACTTTTTTTCTGACAGATATTTGGATATTGTTCATGAAACAGAAGAGAAAGTAAGAACATATTAGAAGAAAGAAATGACAAAAGGTGGTAGGAGAGTGAAATAACATTTATGTAGTGCCTTATTATATTGTTGGTGATATGGTATGCACCAACAATAAATAAGGGAGAGAATTCAGAACAAGGGGCAAGAGTGGTTTGGTCCTCACCATTGCTTCACCACCCCCACGTATACCTATACAATTCTGGTTTCTCACACAGCCAAAAAGAGTCAACTTTCATGAAATAAACACTATTGGGAGAGATTACACTTTTGAGGTAGTATCCACTAAGATCTTACTCTGCATTTAACACTTTAGTACTAAGTATTTCACCAAGAACTAAAAACATGATTAGTCTAAAGTTGACTATATTTCTACCAAAGGTACTTAATCACATAATGTTAAATGTTACATGTACTTGCATATACCAATAACTTCCCCCCCGCCAGAATATGCACCATAAATAATTTTAAAAATAGAGAAATCACCAGGTGACTGAGAGTATATACATTTAGATACTTGCCATAGGATAGATCTGATCAACATCATTCTTCTTCGAAGGTATAAAAACAATTTACTAAGAAGGGGCTTTAGAAATCACAAGTTCAAATATCATACATAACACATGTTATTTTTAAACCACAGAAAAAAACCAAGATTCAGTAAAGCCCATATCTCTATTAGTTAAACATGCTAATTAGTCCAAAACTTTATTTCAACACACTATTTTTTTCTATAACTCAGTCTGTACGTCAAGTTAGTTACAGTTTTCTATAACTCGGTCTCTAAATTTACTTAGAGAAAAAGTTTTTAACTTGAAGCCCAGAGGTCTTTGAATCTCCTAAAATATAAGCAAAAATATCATGTGTATGTATATACCATTTTCTGGAGGTTGGACTCAGTGCTCACATTTGATTTTCTTTAAAAGATCCACGATCATCTACTAATTAAAAACCACTAATTATATTTTTAAATATAAATGTATTTAATATTGGCCAAATGGCTGCAATGTTTAAATATTTTTATCAAAAAGGTAATTGTTTGTGTTTTATTTCCCTAAGTCTATGACTTGATAACTAGAAACCTTTATATTGTTGTCTTGTGCCCCAAAATATACACAGATGCAAGGGACACAGAATAGAAAAGAATGAAAAATTGTACTTTATCTTCTCAATGGTAGAATGTGTATATTCATTACTTTTGCTTCTTCTAGACATTAAAGTGCATAATCTTATCTCATAAACAGTAGTCTATTCATATCGGCTTAATAGAATACCAGCTAAGAATGATAAGCTTGATGGAATGATAACATTATTAGATGCTGGAATTCTCAGAAGAACTTCGCAATCCAAGCAAGAGAATTAATATCAGTAAAATATTCCAAAGAGTAAAGAAAAAGTCATGATTTAGCATAGTCTATTTAGGTTTCTATTATTATGTTTTATAGCACAATAAGATCAGATAATTCATACAGTTTGCTCTTATTTCACCAAATCACTGCTGAGTGCTTAATGTACAAAGTGCTAAAAATTCAAGACATTATGTCAGAAAATAAGAGGGCAGAGGGAGAGGAGCTACAATGATGAATAATAATTAGCCCCTATTTCTAAGGACCTTAAACTCTAGTTGTAGAATTATCTATACATATAAAAATGGTTGACATATATAACAGGATCAGCAACTATCAAAATAACATTTTAGATTCTCTAACCCTTGTAGAATTGGGAATGAGGGAATGACAAGAGTCCTCTCAGCTGACAATCAAGGGAAAAACAAGACAAGCAGAAGACATCTCACTTCTCAAAGGGACTGCTAATGGTTTTAAAATTCACCTCTTACGAATGCATCTTCTGTGCATATGCAGAATGGTCAGGAAAAAGGAAGTTACTGAAGTAAGGAATGGTGAGTTTCCTGCGCAGTGGAAAATGAAAGTCTCCCGTGAATACGAGGAGCCAGAAAACTGAGAAATAAATGTTGCTGAAGATTTTTATATCTGCTTTAAAATTTTTAAGAAATTTAAGTACAGGATTACTAACTTTTCTTTTCATTACTGTTTTCCTGAAATGTGACATCTGTCTAAAATTGGACTGTGTGTGTCTAGATTTATAAGGCTTATATTTGCATATATTAACTTAATGCAGTATAACAACTAGATGAACAATGCAGATGAGATGTTTAGGGGAAGGAGATAACAGTTTGTACTGGGATGGACAAGGAGAACTTGACTAAAGAATTAAGACTTAAATTTCATGATTCTCATGAAATCAGGTTAAGCTTAAAATAAGGAAAAAGTAAAACAAAAAAGATGGGATGATGTAGGGTAGGATTCAAGGAAGAAAAAGAAAAAAGATGGGCATTAAAGATGATCACTTAAATATTAACATAAAATTGAGAAAGCCCTGTTATGATATTCATGCATGAAATTCTGTCATGCCTATTGATCTGTTTTGAAAAAAAAAAAAGTAGCCAGAAATATTCTCAGGTTGCCATGCTTTGAGTCATGTGGCCTCCAATCTTAACCATATCTCCTCCCCTTCTTGTGGAAGTTATAAGACCTTGGCTCTCATGCACAGAAGTGTGTTCTATCTACTGTGGCTTTGAAATCAATCCATGTGGGGGCAACTGAAAGACCTTTTATAGTTGGAAGAGAACGGAAGAGCTGAGGAGATCTTGATTTAGCACAGAAATCATAATGGCTGCCTGAAATTCCACACCATGAGGTCAATATCCTCCAAATGTGCTTAAGGCACTTGGCTGGTAATACAGGAGCTAAACCAAGGAGGAACAACTATTTCTTCCCTAGGGAAGGAGGGAAAGGAACCATATATTCAGCACCTGCTGTATTATGCACTATATATTTTTGTCGTTCAATGGTCATAACAATATTATGATTTAGGAAATATTATTCGCACTCTATAGAAAAGTAGTACGATGAAGTGGAAATAACATGGACTTTAGAATCAGATATACCTGCATTTGAAGTATGTTTTAGCCTCTTAATAGTTCTGAGAAAGACATTTAAATTCTTTTAGTTGCAGTTTCCTCATTGATTAGACAGGGAAACATACTATCTTTTATTGTGAATGAACAAATATTCATTCTGCTCTGTTTTACAGTTAACTTTCATTGAAAGGCATAAATATAAGACAAATTTAGTGATTTATTTACTGCATATTATGTGTCAGGCCTTATTATACACTGAGACTTTTTCATAAGTTATCTCATTTAATCCTCATTGAAACCAGGTGCAAAGGGGCTGGTTTTGTTCACAGAATTTTACAGGTGAGGAAACAAAAGCTCAGAGATATGGGGAGATTTGTCTACGGTCTTAAAATGATTAAGTGGCAGAACTGGCACCAGCCATTTGATGCTGTCATCTTAGAGAGCATCTGAGGAAGAACAAAGGGTAACAACCACACAGCTTGCATTTAATGAGTATCTAATGATGTCAGATTCTATTATAATCACATTACTGAAATCAGAATTTATGACAAAGGTAGGGTGACTATCCTTACTTTACAGATGTGAAAACTGAGGTGCATATATATTATGCAGTGAATAAATGGGAGAGCTAGAATTTGAATTGGAGAGCCCTTCACCACTACTACACGCTGAGTTTGGATTCTGCCATTAACAGTTCTGAAGTCCTGGGTATGTCAGTTAATAATACCCTGCAGGCCTCAGTTTCTTTATCCATGAAATGTTGGTATGGATTGCATACTTTCAAGAATTGTAGAATTTTAAGAGCTGATGGAGGTCTAGAATTGTATTAGGTTACATTTATGAACTTGACACCCGCTCTATTTAATACTACTCACATATGCAGCTCTTCGAAACAGCTACCCCTCAAACTCTCATTTTTCCCCCATAATATTTATAACAAATCTTATTACTATTACTTGCTTATTATCCATTCATCTGTTACTTCCTGCACATAAGCTGGGAACAAGATGCAGCCTTCAACCTGTGTCTCTCCAGCCATAAAGAGGAACTCTTTCTCTAATGCTCCTGATTTCAACTACTCAGGCCAAGCCAACCCCTTCTCCACACCCACTTCACCCCTTGCCAAGATTCTTGTGTGATGAGTAACTCCGTCACCTAGTCTAGTTTTGCATGAGTCCGTGTCACACCCTGTTTCTGTTCAGCACTTTTTTAGCTCTAAGATTTCTAATCTAGAGGCTTCTGTTTTTGAATTGGACCTGCACTAATTCAGGCTGTCAAGAAGTTTGTGTCCTGAAAATTCCCCTGAGTCAGAAGAACAAATATTTTGTATAAATAGAAACTCAGATGAAATAGGGTAGAGAGTTGACATAAACAAGAGGAACCTGATACTAGAAGTATCTAGAAGATGTAGTTACCTACATAGGATTCATGGCTTCACCAGAGAACAGGCACATAGGCAGTGAAAGATAAGTACAGAAAAGTGTGTGTGTGTGAGTGTGTGCACACGTGTGTGTGAGAGTGTGTTAAGTGTTGATGAACAGCATTTGTAAGTGGAGGGACAGTAGTGAGTAGGAGGGGAATGATAAAGACAACCGTCATTCATTTTCACTTGCATGGCATTGATAATTTTGATAAGATTATAATTTGCTGATACTTTCTCTAGCAAAAGGCTATTTTACTATTATTCCCTATTATCCGTATCTAACTAACCCTCGTCCTTACCACCTGCTCCCTCAAAAAAAAAATCAATAACTTAGGACCTCAAATTGAATCCTCAATGTCATACCCTCCACAGATACATACACTTACACATATATTATATATATAAATGCTCATGCAATTTTTGTCTTCCTTTTCTATTAGTCCATGTCATTTCCCAACTTTGAACAGAGGTACTTGCAGAACCATGGAGAGGTTACCAAAAAAGGAACATAAATTTTAATGGATCAATTTAATGTTATGGATATACTTTGAGCATTTACTCTGTGCAAGTTGTTAGGGCAAAAGCTGTCAGTGAGGTTATTATTTTCCAGGAGCAACCTTTTATGTGCAAAACAGAGTACAGAATCACAGATATTTCAAACCAGAAGGAACCACTATATTCCCAAAGGTAGAGAAGTTAGGATGGAGACATAAAAATAAGGTTTCATAGTTCTCCTGAATGGTTTCAACTATACTAAAATCTCTCTCTCACCCCTCTTTTTTTTTTTTTTTTTTTTGCGGTACGCGGGCTTCTCACTGTCGTGGCCTCTCCCATTGCGGAGCACAGGCTCCGGACGCGCAGGCTCAGCGGCCATGGCTCACGGGCTCAGCCGCTCCGCGGCATGTGGGATCTTCCCAGACCGGGGCACGAACCCATGTCCCTTGCATCGGCAGGCGGACTCTCAACCACTGCGCCACCAGGGAAGCCCCTCACCCCTCTTTTTTAAGATAAAGTTTTAAGTGTATCATACATTGAGCGACAGGTATGTTCGGGTAATTTTCGTTTCTTATTAAGACTCTCTTACTTCAGAGTTCCTACAAGCAGAGTTTGAGACAAGGGTACTTGCAACAATGATATATTGAGGAAGCGCTTGAAAGAGTGAGGGTGTGAAGGGACTGGCGTAGGATAAGGGAAAACTAAACCAGGATGAGATTCTAGTTGGAGACCAATTTCAACATGATCCCAAGGGGTGCTCTGGAGCACAAACTGCAGCACAGATTTGGTCCCACCTTGCGGCAACGGGGTTGGGCTTTCGTACCCTCCCACTTGTTAGTCACTGGTTTCAAGTTGACCTGGGATGAGGGACATGTGGCCTTCAGCACCGTTTAGGGCAAGGGCAATTCTCCAGAGAAGGAGGCCGCTGTGAGCAGCCAGCACTTTCAGCAGCTGAGGGATGGGTGCACTGACTTGGTAAAGGGGACTTTGGTAGAACATCACCAGCGCCCACTAGTCCCAGCAAAGAGAACCAATTTGTTTTGAAGACAGTATACAGAGAGAAATATTTTATATTTTCTTTGGTCTCATGGTATTAAAAATGTTTTTAAACTTATGGTTTCTTTAGGTGAAAAACTCATACAGATTATTGGGCAAAATGTTGAACAGATGTATCAGTATCTCCAAGGCTTCCAAACTGAAATTTTATAGAAAATTTGAGCTACGATTCACACATATTTAGTAACAACTTAGTAACATGGATTTATGCCCTCAGAGAAAGGAAATCAGAATGCTCAAAGGTATTGTTACCAAATATTTAAACAAAACTTTCAACATCAATTGCAATCAAAGAATGAATTTGACTATTTTCACATAGTCTACTACAAGTGAAAGTAGGCAAAGAATCCAGTGGAACTTAGGGGAAACCTGTTCAAAGGGAGCTGACTCAGCTTGAACATGTACTATTTTTACTCGGCTGGATTCCTTTTTCCTGCCACCTGGAAAGAGACTGTAGGTCCAGCAGCCATCTTAGACCATGACGTAACTTGGAGAATGGAAGCCACCATAGTAAGATGGAAGGTTCCTGGGTCCCTGAGGACCATGGCCCTGCTCTGCCAGCAATGTACTGCTTACAACTGGACCTGTTTCTTGTGACAGAGCAATAAATCTCTCTTACTTAACCCACCACTATTTCAGGTTTTGTTACTTGCAGCCAAACCTGATTCTAATTGATGCAGACATTTTGTTTTAATTAAAAATGTAAAATTTACCATGATCGCTTTTTGCTGTACCTCAATTTCTCCCATACAATGAGTAAACCACACTGTCAAAATACCATGTCATTCATTTTAAATAAAAAGGTTTATAAATAAAAATCAAACGACAAAAATCTCATAAATTAATGCAAATGTGTAGCACATTTTCATCACACAAGTGCAAATTAAATTGGACTGCTCTACCAGAATAAAGATCCTCTGCTTGTTTTGAAGTGAAAAGCATCATGTAACTTTTAGTGCTGCATTTCTTTGAAAAGTACCAAATCTCTTTTCTAAGTCACTCCGGTCTCTCTGAATGTAAGGTATTCATTACTACTGGGATAAAAACAGAATGTTGAGGGTCACATGATGCAGGCAGCTGAGATTTCAACTCAAGGTCAGTCACTGGACCCTTAGGCAGCCAAATAGTACTTATTGCCAAACAGACTGATGCCTGTAGCCTTTAAATAAGGAGACAGAACTATGATTAAATTTTACCCTTAAAAGCTACTTCATACTCTAATACACAGGCTATATCCCTTAAAATCTTAACAAAGTAGAAAAACTGACTTCATAAATAGTTATGGAAAATTGGAGTACAGTCTGAAATTATCCAAAATCATCAATAGGGAACCATAAATATTTGAAATTAGATAATAAATATGTACTTTCAAAGGATGGCAATTTTAGAACAGTAACTTACATTGGTTGCTAAATGGGGGATTTAATGTAACTATCAGAGTAATCAGTGTCAGATGCTGAAATATGAAAAGTAATTTGGGTCTCTAGATGACAAACTTAACAGAAAAGGTGGGTGATTGTAGAAATTTTACTATACAATTTCTACATTTATGTGTCTAATTTAGAAACTGAATAAAGGGTAGAAGATAACACAAAGATTCTAAAACAAATGTTTCAGTAGCCAAAAAATAAAGCAAATCAGCATACTGAAACTACTACAATCTGAGAAATCTATTACCACTTAAGAAAAGTACCACATCATTCTTCTACACTGTTAATTATTCTGAAGGAGATGTATCACCTGTTTAAACATCTAAGTAATATATAATCAAACAAACAAATCTCCTGGGGTAATCATATTTACCACATACTTTTTAAGGGAAAATAAACATGGTTCTGTTTATATAAATTTAACATTTGAATAACTTCCCCAAACAATTTACTCTATCTCCAAATATTTTCTTTATGAACAAATATGTTCCTATATTCCTGGACTACAGAAATAATTACCAAAGATAACAGGGTATCTGAAATGACTGAAAAGATAGCAAGGTATCTGAAAGATAGCAGGTATTTGAAATGACTGAAAGCACAATATTTTTCTTGTATCTATGAGGTTTACTGAGTACACTCTCACCCACACATACAGTATTGGGCATACAGTGAATTATAGTTTTATTATTCATACTACACATTTCACCTTCTTCTTCATTACCATGTTTGTCTTGGCCTACCCCCTGCTCTTCTCTGATGGTGTTGAGTAGGGCCTACCTCACTCCTGCTTTCAGGAGTGGGCATATGATGGAACATGCCCATGGAACATTGTATTCCCAAACTGTTAATTGGTTTAGGAATGTGTAGGTGATTTTATGAGCGTCAATCAAAGTAATCCTGGGTCTTCTTTGGGGAGAATGATGTTTTTGTTTCCTATTGGAATTGAGGTACAATAATATAAGCCTGAGACTAATATGGATGCCATATTGACAGAGAATGCCCCAAACTGGAAAGCAAAGGTGAGAGAGGGTGAGAGACATACTGGACCAGATGGCATTACTTGGGCTCATGAACCTAACTGTGCTTGAAATAAGTCCTACCTCTTCACTTTTTACTTATATGAGTCAGTAAAGCTACGTTTTTTTCCCCCTTAAACTAGTTTGCTGCTTTTTTGTCACTTATAACTGAAATAGTTCTGACCTACACTTATGTATTTATGTGTAGGTTTATAGAGATTAAAAGATAGACATAGATTCTAATGATGTAACTGACTAAAAATGAAATTGATCCAATTATTTAAACTTTCAGCACCTCAGTTTCCTTTTTGAAAAGTGAAGAATTTGATTACATGACCAATATTTTTTTCTTAAATCTGAACTCACTGGGCCCAGTCATTTGATGTTGATGAATGAACAATTGGAGGCATTTAAATTTGGAAGCAAGTTAGATTCACCTTGGTATCTTTATAATCCTAGGACTGAGAAATAACAGCTATAAAAAAATATAACTGGTCTCTATATCAGACAATGGGTACCAATTTTTGTACTGAGGTAGCATTGGTTTTAACATTATATAAGTTTCATGTGTACAACACTGTATTTCGACTTCTGTATACACTACAGTGTGCTCATCACCAAAAGTTTAGTTTAACATAGGTAATTATAGGGCTAGCTGGTAAACCTTGTTCTAGGTTTAACAGTGAGCCCAGAGAGGTAGCATGTTGTAGTACATAACAGCAAGGGCTATGAAATAGGAGGCCTGGGTTTGTAAGCCTAGTTCTAACTTAGATTTCCTTATCTGTAAAATGGGAGTAGTAATAGCTCCCTTGCAGGCCTGTCCTAAGAATGTACTCATATAATGTATTTAAAGCTCTCACCATGGTACTTGCCACAAAGTAAGTGCTCAAAACTTGCTGTATGTTATTATTATCTGCAGAGTTATTATAATGACTAAAGTGCTTGAAAAAATGTAATTCCCTCTGGCATGAACATTAATCTGCAGATGTTTCAAAAAATACTATGTACTGAAGTTGTTTAAAAAAACACAACTCTCAGCACATTAGGTCCATTCAACCTTTGTGAGATCCCGCTTATGACTGTCAACCCAATATTTTCTACACTTTCTCACACATTGCCTGTTATTTCTGGACAGGAAAATAAATAAGTAAATAAGTGCCCATCTGGTCGAGTATTTCTCCACCTATATATGAACCAGAAATGCCAAACGTTTGTAATGTGTATTCCCCAGATGCAATAATTATCCTCTTCAGCTAAACCACTGATTACTATGGAAAATACTGTCAGCTAACCATATACCCCCAAATATGTATCTATGAAAGGGAAAAAAAATTTAATCGCAAAACAAAACCCTAAGATCTTGCTTTCTCCTCATAGCTCTCTGTGATTTGTAAACTGAAGTACATGCACCTATTTATATTATACTCTTAGGTACTGCTGTCAAAACTCTAATAAAAACACTTTTTTTAAAATGTTTTGTTGTGAACTGACATGAACATTTATATATGAACTATGATTCTGAAAACTAGGGTACAGTTATAAAATTAATAAGGAATCTAGGTCAAACAAAAGCAAACACAAATCCAAAAATCCAGAAGTCATATCTTTGATAGATTCATAGAGAAGACTGTACTTATTTTCATTTGATAAGAGATACTTCCTTTTATACAATAAAAATGTTTAAAACTACTTCTCTGATTTCTGGTTCTTAAAGTGGCAAACTTATGAAACAGTGATTTAATCACACATTAATAATAGCAAGCAGAAAAGGAGAATAGTGAACAAACCACTCTGCAACTGATATTATAGAATGAATATTTTCCTAATTTGTATAAAGATATCAGTTGGACCTTAATACATTTACAAGATGCAACAATTAACTAGTATTTGCATTTTAATTCACACAACCTGTTTGTATGAGAAAGAAGCCTATTCAGGAAAAAATGCCATGGAAAACTAAATTTTTGTGCTCAAAATAATTTTGTAAGGCTAACAATAATCATTTAAAGAAGCATGAGAATCTGAACCTTTAACAAAAACCCAGTGTTTTAATTTACAGTATATTTGAAAGACGTTAAGAATGAGGTTATTTTTCCTGAAAAAATGTATGTAATCCAAATCTTAGTTTCAAACTGAATATGCTAGAATACAAAGAATGTAGAGGTGATACTTTTACACAATGATGTTAGGGGCAAGAGTCTACCTTTATACTGACAGGACTGAAAGTATTATTCCCTGAGTGCTTCCAAAGGTATATTTAAAGCTCTTAAATTCTACTAAATTAAGTAAATAAAATTCTAGTTAGCCATTTAAACAGGATATTATTGCTTTGATAATTTTTTAAAAAACCCTTTAGTGACAATCACTCTAAAATCAGCTTGAGAAATATATATTTTATGGGCAAGGGGGTGGGATTTAGGAGAGAAGAAAAATTTCCTAGGGTCCAAGTGATCGACTGGGGTGACAGTCTGAAATTACTTCAGCAGTGTTGACAACTAAACTCAGCACTTGCTGTTTCTACAGGTGTACACATTCAGGCCCAACTCCGCTTTTTGTCAAAAGCAAGGAGAAAGACAGCCAGTCCCCACAAAGCTGCGCCTCTGGCTGCCACTACAAAAAAGTCAGGCTGGCTATTTCTAGGTTTGGGGTAGGCGCTCAGCCAAAACTCAGCAGCACCACCACCAGAGCCTGGGCTCCACCGGCCTCCCATCTGCCTGCCTACTCACCCCAACCCTACATTCTGTTCTGTTTCCTTCGGTCCCCAAACCACCTGTGGCTTTCATTGTCTTGCTCAAAGGTCTCCATTTCTGTGCCTTTCATGGTACCTCTCCTGTTTTATGTTTCTGTCTCAGTTAGCTCTAGACCTTGAAGCCATGAAATTTTCCTTCTTAGCACCTACACCGAAATAAGGGGAAAAAAATCAGAAACACTCTGCAGCTGCCTCCATAAAGAAAACAGTGGATTTAATTTGTTCATGATATGTCCTTCACTTCACTAAGCCTCTAAGTCATGGCCATTGCTATCACTGTGCTGAAATACAAGAGGAAAGCAAATGCTTGTAATACAAAGAGTGGCAGGTAAAACAATCGATGTGGAAAGGAGGAAGAAACTGACAACTGTGTTTTGATAATTTAAAGGAAGCCAGGAAAGGGAGCTGGGAAGTCTGATATTCAATGGTGTGCATTATTTTACGTTGGTTGAACACTGATGCAGAAGGCCAATATGTCTCGGAGTGTGCATGCATGCAGTGTTGCTGTGTGCTAGTATAATCTCAATGAGTTTGTGTCATTTCCAGGTGGAAAGCTGTGCTTTAATGAAAGAAATTATTCTATATTAGATCTTGCTTTCTCCTCATAGCTCTCTGTAATTTGTAAACTGAAGTACATGCACCTATTTATATTATACTCTTAGGTACTGCTGTCAAAACTCTAATAAAAACACTTTTTTTAAAATGTTTTGTTGTGAACTGACATGAACATTTATATATGAACTATGATTCTGAAAACTAGGGTACAGTTATAAAATTAATAAGGAATCTAGGTCAAACAAAAGCAAAGCCAAACCTTGATTTTACAGAACTGTTTTATCTCCATGCAAAGTCATTCGAAATGACTGCTTAAATTATGTGAAATAATTATCTAGAAAATGCATTTTAATGTGTCCCTATAAATGTAATTTTATATGCCTAAAGTAAAAAAATAATAAAATAATAACAGAAGGAAAATTGATATTTTATTTCCTATTTTAATTTTTATCCCCCAAACTGCAACCCAAATTCAATATGGCACATGCAATTGCAAGAATTTATTCGCAGGGAACCAGTATTGTTCAGAGATCATCCTGGTTCATAATTATCTCTCATGAATGAAGGGTTTGCCAAAAATAATATACTGTGTCTTTCTCTTGGGCCAGTAACTGAAAATGTATTGTACTTCAAAGAAAAACATAACTAAAAGAGGAAATCCAATAAAATGATATGGTCGGGCCTCCCTGGTGGCGCAGTGGTTGGGAGTCCGCCTGCCGATGCAGGGGGTGCGGGTTCGTGCCCCGGTCTGGGAGGATCCCGTATGCCGCGGAGCGGCTGGGCCCGTGAGCCATGGCCGCTGGGCCTGCGCGTCCGGAGCCTGTGCTCCGCAGCGGGAGAGGCCACAGCGGTGAGAGGCCCGCGTACGGAAAAAAAAAAAAAAAAAAAAAAAAAAAAAAAAAAAAATGATATGGTCATTATGCCTCTACAAAAACTTTTTTAATATTTTAAAAATGTATTACTTACATATATATGTATATACATATCTGTGTGTGTGTATACATGCAAACACTCAAACTCAGGAGCTAATTTTAGAGCAGAGGTCAAAATCTCATGTCTGCCGCTTACAATTATGTGACCTTGAGAAAGTTGCTTAAACTCTGTGTGCTTTAGTTTTTTCAGCTCTAAAATGGGGATGAGCATTTCTCATAATCTGGTTAAGAGTATCAAATGAGGCACACACATCTGTACTCCGCCAGGATTCTCTTATCCTTTTGTTGTTAGTATATGCATTCCCTTTGTAATCTTCTTCTTTTCTGTAATTTCAACTACTATCAACCCCATGTAGATGATTCTCAAATATTTCTAACTCTTTTCTTAGCTTCAGTCCTCTATCCCAAATGCCTGTACAATACACCCACCTGGATAGCACATCAACAATTCCCAGTTAATGGCTGAAAACAAACAACCCTCTCCCCATTGCTCTCTAATTTTGATCCTATTCCTGGCTTCTCTGCTTTTGCTCATGTTACCATCATCTTCCCAATTATCAAGGCTGATTAGCTCTTTTTAAGAATCTCAAAATATGTTTCATAAAACATTAGACACAGTGGCTTCTACTGACTGAATGTGGAAGGAGTTCCATGGTTAAATGAGTTTGGGAAACTGGGTTAAAATTTATCTTTACTGCAGGATTCCAAAGCACCTTGCATACCCACTGTGAAACTCTACAGTAAGCAGCATTTTCCTAACATATAGGACTATAGAAATCTTTTTTTTTTGAGGGGTGGGGAAAAACAGAGGGAGCCCACATTGAATAATTAGTGTTCCATAGAGCCTTCTTTGAGGATTGCCATCATGGGTGTCTGCTATCACTATTCCCTTTCCTCATCTCCCACAATTTACCAGCCACTCATTACTAAACAATATTGGTTCTCTTTGTTGAATTCCTGGCTCATTCTGAGCCACTTCCTCTATAAGTCTGGCCTGGACTACATGTATGTTTTCCATCTACTACATTTTCCTATTCTGTCATCTCAAACTCTCAATTCTGTATCTTCTGTACAACTGAGATCTATTTTGCTGTAAGAGATAAAAAGATGTATAAGACATGATCTTTATTGTTACAGAATTCATGGGAGACAGCAATGGGCACACAGAGTTCAAATACTTGCTCAATACCACAAGCACACGAGCCTCTTAGGTAGCCTCATACACCAGAGGGCAGACAGCAGAAGCAAGAACTACAATCCTGCAGCCTGTGAAACAAAAACCACATTCACAGAAAGACAGACAAGATGAAAAGGCAGAGGGCTATGTACCAGATGAAGGAACATGGTAAAACCCCAGAAAAACAACTAAATGAAGTGGAGATAGGCAATCTTCCAGAAAAATAATTCAGAATAATGATAGGGAATATGATCCAGGACCTCAGAAAAAGAATGGAGGCAAAGGTCAAGAAGATGCAATAAATGTTTAACAAAGACCTAGAAGAATTAAAGAACAAACATCTAGAAGAATTAAAGAACAAACAAACAGAGATGAACAATACAATAACTGAAATGAAAAATACACTAGAAGGAATCAACAGCAGAATAACTGAGGCAGAAGAACAGATAAGTGACCTGGAAGACAGAATGGTGGAATTCACAGCTGCGGAACAGAATAAAGAAAAAAGAATGAAAAGAAATGAAGACAGCCTAAGAGACCTCTGGGACAACATGAAACACAACAACATTCGCATTATAGGGGTCCCAGAAGGAGAAGAGAGAGAGAAAGGACTCGAGAAAATATCTGAAGAGATTATGGGCGAAAACTTCCCTAACATGGAAAAGGAAATAGCCACCCAAGTCCAGGAAGCACAGAGAGTCCCAGGCAGGATAAACCCAAAGAGAAACACACCGAGACACATAGTAATCAAACTGACAAAAATTAACGACAAAGAAAAATTATTGAAAGCAACAAGGGAAAAACGACAAATAACATACAAGGGAATTCCCATAAGGTTAACAGGTGATTTCAGCAGAAACTCTACAAGCCAGAAGGGAGTGGTATGATATATTTAAAGTGATGAAAGGGAAGAACCTACAACTAAGATTACTCTACCCAGCAAGGATCTCACTCAGATTCAATGGAGAAATCAAAAGCTTTACAGAGAAGCAAAAACTAAGAGAATTCAGCACCACCAAACCAGCTCTACAACAAATGCTAAAGGAACCTCTCTAAGTGGGAAGCACAAGAGGAGAAAAGGACCTACAAAAACAAACCCATAACAATTAAGAAAACGGCAATAGGAACATACATAGCGATAATTACCTTAAAGGTGAATGGATTAAATGCTCCAACCAAAAGACACAGGCTTGCTGAATGGATACAAAAACAAGACCTATATATATGCTGTCTACAAGAGACCCACTTCAGACCTAGGGACACATACAGACTGAAAGTGAGGGGATGGAAAAAGATACTCCATGCAAACGGAAATCAAAAGAAAGCTGGAGTAGCAATACTCATATCAGATAAAATACACTTTAAGATAAAGAATGTTACAAGAGACAAGGAAGGACACTACATAATGATCAAGGGATCAATCCAAGAAGATATAACGATTATAAATATAGATGCACCCAACATAGGAGCACCTCAATACATAAGGCAACTGCTAACAGCTATAAAAGAGGAAATCGACAGTAACACAATAATAGTGGGGGACTTTAACACCTCACTTACCCCAGTGGACAGGTCATCCAAACAGAAAATTAATAAGGAAACACAAGCTTTAAATGCCCCAACAGACCAGATAGATTTAATTGATATTTATAGGATATTCCATTCAAAAACAGCAGCTTACACTTTCTCCTCAAGTGCACACGGAACATTCTCCAGGATAGATCACATCTTGGGTCACAAATCAAGCCTCAGCAAATTTAACGAAATTGAAATCATATCAAGCATCTTTTCTGACCACAATGCTATGAGATTAGAAATCAATTACAGGGGGAAAAAACATAAAAATCACAAACACATGGATGCTAAACAATACATTACTGAATAACCAAGAGATCACTGAAGAAATCAAAGAGGAAATCAAAAAATACCTAGAGACCAATGACAACGAACACATGATAATCCAAAACCTATGGGATGCAGCAAAAGCAGTTCTAAGAGGGAAGTTTATAGCAATATAAGCCTACTTCAAGAAACAAGAAAAATCTCAAATAAACTATCTAATCTTACACCTAAAGGAACTAGAGAAAGAAGAACAAACAAAATCCAAAGTTAGTAGAAGGAAAGAAATCATAAAGATCAGAGTAGAAATAAATGAAATAGAAACAAAGAAAACAGTAGCAAAAATCAATAAAACTAAAAGTTGGTTCTTTGAGAAGATAAAAATTGATAAACGTTTAGCCAGACTCATCAAGAAAAAGAGGGAGAGGACTCAAATCAATAAAATTAGAAATGAAAAAGGAGAAGTTACAACAGACACCGTAGAAATACAAAGAATCCTAAGAGACTCCTACAAGCAACCCTAGGCCAATAAAATGGACAACCTGGAAGAAATGGACACATTCTTAGAAAGGTATAACCTTGCAAGATTGAACCAGGAAGAAACGGAAAATATGAACAGACCAATCACAAGTAAGGAAATTGAAACTGTGATTAAAAATCTTCCAACAAACAAAAGTCCAGCACCAGATGGCTTCACAGGTGAATTCTATCAAACATTTAGGGAAGAGCTAACACCCATCCTTCTCAAACTCTTCCAAAAAATTGCAGAGGAAGGAACACTCCCAAACTCATTCTATGAGGCCACCATCACCCTGATACCAAAACCAGACAAAGATACTACAAAAAAAGAAAATTACAGACCAATATCACTGATAAATATAGATGCACAAATCCTCAGCAAAATACTAGCAAACAGAATCCAACAACACATTGAAAGGATCATACACCATGATCAAGTGGGATTTACCCCAGGGATGCAAGGATTCTTCAGTATAAGCAAATCAATCAACGTGATACACCATATTAACAAATTGAAGAATAAAAACCATATGATCATCTCAATAGATGCAGAAAAAGCTTTTGACAAGATCCAACACCCATTTATGATAAAAACTCTCTAGAAAGTGGGCATAGAGGGAACCTACGTGAACATGATAAAGGCCATAAAAAAAAAAAACCTACAAGCACAGGCATTCCACGTGAGTGTCATAAATAAAGAAATTGCGATCAACGTTTATAGGAAAAAAAAGTTAAACCAGGATTTTCAGGAAGGTAAGAACAGCATGATATTAGTCCAGGAACTTCTAAATGAAATACTCTACAATATTTCTCTACAATGAAGCCCATTTTCTTCTCATCTTAAACTAAATTTAAAATAGAATTAAAAAATTTATAATAAAATACTAATCGGAGAAAGTTTGAGATGTGCAATTAGAAATACTGAAATAACCTACAGTATAATCTCACTCTATATAAATCTTCTTTTAATTAAGGGTGAAGTTTTATTTTGGCTCTCTGACTTGTGTCCAAGTCAACAATTCCAAAGATTTATCTTCTAGAGCTAAAGTTTTCTAATAATAATGCTAACAAAATATTCCAAAAGCTTAAGGAAAAAAAGATATTATGGCTAAATTTAAAAAATCTTATCACTTTCTGTTCACAAGATTTTGCTTTTCATTTCCATATATCTTTTTTTTTTTTTTTTTTTTTTTTTTTTTTTTTTTGTGGTATGTGGGCCTCTCACTGTTGTGGCCTCTCCCGTTGCGGAGCACAGGCTCCGGACACACAGGCCCAGCGGCCATGGCTCACGGGCCCAGCCACTCCGCGGCATGTGGGATCTTCCCAGACCGGGGCACGAACCCGTTTCCTCTGCATCGGCAGGCGGACTCTCAACCACTGCGCCACCAGGGAAGCCCTCATTTCCATATATCTTAAACATGCACATCATGCAAATTGATATGAAAGCTATACACTCAAATAGCTTAAGCTGAACTTAGCGATGTATAGTTTATGAAAGAAAAACTTATTAAAACAGAATCTACTTCTTAATTTCCAAAGCAATCTGTAACAATTGACCATATATTTAACATCACTGAATGTTTAAATCTGTGCACACATTAAAATATTTCTGTGATTTACACAGCTTGTTATATATAGTATCCACCAATATTGTTGCTCAGAGTAATGACATGACTCAAAAATATATTTATTCCAGTAAGCAGAAAGATCTATATTAATCATAATAACCATTCCATAAGCATTTCTTTCCCACTATTGCATCCACATTTCTTGGCCTCCAAGGGTTTACATTCTTCATTCTGTGAATAGGGATTTATTAAAATGGTAATAAATGGTAGTGGGAAAGTAATTTCTACAATACAATAACTTCTGTTTTAGAGATACATGTAAGGCACCAATAGGACTACACTCAAGTCTGTCTAAGCCAGAGGAAATTTAGGAATTTTAGTTAGAGGAAATTTAGTAATTTACTGTGCAAACAAGAGGGGAAAGGGACAAATCAAAGTGTATGTACAAATGCAGAGATGAGAGTGAGGATGTCATTTTCCAGAAAACTAAAATAGTCTAGCATAGCTGGAAAGTGTGGTGTATGGGTAGCGGACAACATGAAGTAGGATGAATACACACAGGCCCAGTTATGGGGTTTTTGAAATTTATCTATTTTAATTCTGGGAGTGATAGTTTTGACTTACTAATTCCCTTGTCTTTTCTAATTCTGTTGTAGTTTTTTCTGCATATATAGAAAACTGGAAGATAGACAATTGCTACAGAAATAAGTTTTTAAAATAACCAGGCCTAATATCTATAAACATATATATGTTTTTTGTACATCACTCTATATGTGCATATATATGAATTACATATATACATATATAATTACTGAATATTTAACCTACAATCAAATGAACTTATCACTCTGTATGAAGATGTGGGGACTCTGAAAGCAGTATAAGATACCACCTTGAACCATATACCACAGCCTTTTTCTAACTATACAGTTATATGGCAGAGTGGTATGATGTGAAAATCATCAGCTACGAACCACCTGGGTTTTATTTAGTTCTGGCTTTGTATCTAACTAGCTATGAGAATTGGAATCTCACTTTTGATATCTGTAAAATAAGGGCTTAGAAAACAATCTCCAGGTCTTTTCTGGCTCTTATGGTCTATGATTGTGTTATTCACCACAGGGTGTCAAGCTAGCGAAACAGCAAAACCAGACCAAATACCGGGTTTCCTTTAGCCATATCTATCATCTATCTGTCTATATCATCTTTTAAAATCTTCAGTCTTCTCAAGGCATTTTTTACTCTCTCCTGTTTTCCACTTTTCTAGCCCATTTTTTTCTTTTTCTGACCACCTTCTCTTTATTCTCCTACAGTTCTTTTGCCCTCTGTTGCTTTGTGGTTCCAAATTGCTAATTGTCTCGTGCACAAAGGATTCATTTGCACTACAACCACACTTCCAACAGTCCTCATTAACTCAGGGGGGAAAAAAACCCTCTCAAGCAACTGAATCCTTGTAGCAGGGGGGATTACAAAACCATTTCCCACGGATCTGACTGGTTCACAGAAAGAGTGAGAAGAGAACAGCAAAGAACTGAGTCATCTTCCTTTTCCCCATACTCCACTCAGAGGCCAATCTCTTTTGCTCTCAGAACTGTTTTTTGACATGGTTTCTTGTTACAGGCTGAACTGTGTCCCTCTAAATTTCATGTTGAAGTCCTAAACCCCAGTACTTCAGAAGGTGACTATACTTGGAGATAGGGTATTTAAAGAGGTAATTGAGGTTAAATGTGAGGTCATTAAGGTGGGCCCTAATCTAAATGACCAGTGTCCTTATAAGAAGAGGAGGTTAGGACAGAAACATGCACAGAACAAAGACCAAGTGAGTACTGAAGGAGAAAACAGCCATCTACAAGCCAAGGAGAGAGGCCTCAGGAGAAATCAACCCTGCCAACACCCTGGTCTCATATGTCTGGTCTCCAGAACCGTGACAAAATTAATTTCTGTTGTTTAAGCCACCCAATCTGCCATGGTATTTTGTTATGGTAGCCCTAGCAAACGAATAGACAATATACTTATCATCCTCCATTTAGAATGTTTTGTGTTTGAATTAAGATCATTCCCATTTTCCTGTTGGACATACACATACACACACACACACACACAGATGTGTGTATATATAAATATATATATATAGACACACAGATATATATATTCTTGATACTAGAACACAAAAAGATGATTAACTATAATGAGAGTGTTAAATGGACTCAGTTCCTCATATGCTTTTAGATATTCACTTATTTATTAAAAAAGCATTAACTGAATATCTTTATGTTCTAAGCCTTATGCTTATTTCTAGGTACAGGGTCGGGGGAGTACAACAATAAAATAACACTACCACCATAATAATGATAAATCAAACACACGTCCCTGTCCTCAAGGAATTTAAATTCTAAAATTAAAATAAATTAACTGACAAAATATAGCAAAAGATGTGCATTTTAAAAGAGTTATGCCATGGGAACACTTTGAACTGGTACCTCCCCTTGTCTGGTGGAGTGAAGGGGACTGGGGAGAAGGGGTTAGGAGAGGATTTCTTGGGGGATGAAATGGAAATCCAGCTTTAATGAATAAAGGTTTTTGCTAAGGAGAAGAGGGGTAAAGGGGGAGTCATTTCAAGAAAATGTAGACCTGACAACATGAGAGCATGGCGTTTGGGGGCTCCCACCTAGGACCCTCTGGCTAAAGGGCTAGAAGTAGGAGGTAAGGAGAGTGGTGAGAGAAGGAGTAGTAAGCTGGGTCCAGATAACACACGACCTTGCACATTCCATGGAATTGACAGCAGTCTATAGCAGTGAAAAATATTTTCCGATTTGTGAGTTAGGGTCAATTTTAAGCTTGTCACCTGTAATGATAATCTCTTTGAAGGAATGAAGTTCTCTTATATTCATTTGTACTAATCAGTATCTTTCAGTGCGAGATGAATGTGAATTTTACCTAACTTCTAATTTCCTTTAGGAATCTAAACTCATTCAATATTTTCACAAGATGATAACTATAATCAAAGCAGATAGCTTTATTTCATCTAACAAAGAACAGTCCTTCACAAAGGACTAATTAATGATTATTCTAATTGTTCTCCCTGTTGGAAGA
The DNA here is from genome assembly GCF_964341445.2 of Mesoplodon mirus. NCBI lineage: Eukaryota > Metazoa > Chordata > Mammalia > Artiodactyla > Ziphiidae > Mesoplodon > Mesoplodon mirus. The sequence continues at coordinate 31,773,132 of NC_138981.1, forward strand.
CACTACTTCCTGTTTTGCATTTAGCCAGGATAAATAAACTCTGGTATTACCCATCCCTCTAGTACAGGACATGAACTGTTTTATAACATATTATTATTATAAAGTCTGTCTTACATTCAAAACCCAGTCTTCTGACAGGATTTATAAATGGTGCCACACTGCCCCTGCCATGCTGGGCTTTGCACTATGATGAAGCGTGTATGTGTTTTGTGCTTCTGTGAGCTCAATCTGTAACTATACAACCCTCCTGAAGGAAATGGCTAAACATTAGGTCTAATTTTTGTCTTTAAGGTTACCTAAAGTAATCGACTGGACATTTAAAAATTATTTTTTTTTCTATACATGTAAGCATTCTGGCAATTTCTAAAAGGATATAAATACAAATATATACAGTAAAAACCTCTATTTGCCCAAGTCAGAAACTAGGAAGTCAATACTGACATTTTTTTCTCTGTAACCCTTCTCTCTTTCCTCATTACCTAGTCAAATTCCATTAATAAGTTTTACCAATTAAATATCTAAATATCTGTCAATTGCATTCCACCTTTTCCGTTCCTAATTCCCTACTAAGGCTCTTATTTGGGACATAACCACAACCTTCTTATACCTGCCTCCAGAACAGTGGCTCAACACAATCTGCCCCTGGTGTGTTTTTCAGTTATACTGTAAATGGTCGAAAAGCAGGGTTGTAAATATGCACACAATTTTTAAAGCTCCCCAGGTGGTTCTAAAGTGCAACCTAGGCTCAGTGCTCTAAGTCAGGGGTTCTCAATGTGTGGTCCCTGGATCAGAGACCTAAGCATCACCCTGGAAACTTCTAAAAATGCAAATTATTGGGCCCCACCTCAGATATACTGTGAGTGGAGTCCTGCAATCTGTGTTTTGATGATCATCAAGTAACTCCCATGGAGGCTCAAGATTAAAAACCACTGCTATGGTGTTATACTCCCCCCCCCCCACATTGCTCCAATTCAAGATACATCAAGACGGTCTCACAGTCTTCTCCAAACGTTAAGGACTAAAGTGTAAATATTAGATTGTACTAATTCCCTGCTCAGCGTTATTCACTGGCTTCCAAACTTCCTAGCATGGTGTATAACTTATTGGTGTGCTCTTCACAATATGACTCTAACTTGTATTTCAGCTGTGCCATATCATTGGGTTTATGATCTGACGAATACCTACTTATTTAATTTCCTAAATACACTACAGTTACTCCGCATTCTTGTACATGCTGTTCCCTCTATCTTGAATGTCCTGACAAATTCTCTTCCTCCATTAAGCCTCAGCCCAATTCATTCCACTTTTTTGAAAAGTCTTCTTGGATCTCCCTGTAGACTAAGGTGTTCCTTTCCACATGCTACGGCTGCAACCTGTATAAACCTACATCATAGCAATCTCCATACTTTATTGTACTTGTTACTTATATGATTTTATCCTCTTTTGGGGGGACAGAAACTGTGTTTTCCTCGACTTTACAATTACTGTGTTCTAAATTGTACCATTTTCTACATTTACTGTGATGTAATATTTTCCATGTTGCCTGAAATTCAGTATGTGTTGGAAGGAAGGGAGGGAGGAAGGAAGGAAGGAGCCTCTAAATATTTTGGAAATTTTTGTTGGATCATATAGTGTATCTCATCTAAGCAAGAAAGTTTGACCATCAACCACATACAGCATCACAGATCTAAATGAACCAAGAAGTCAGTGAGTTTTTTCTTCATGTGAAATCTCTTATATTTTCATGGTACTTTATAACTTGCAAGAGTTTTCACAGATATTACCAGTCACCTAGAAAGGGGATCTGAATTTTCTCCTTTAAAAATCTCAAGATGCACAAATACTCCCTGACCATGCATATTTTATTTCAGTATTTTATCTCACTCATTGTCTAAGCTACTACAATGTATAGAGTAAGCACCAGAAACCTGTTTGAATATACAGTACTGCTTAGAGCTAGCCACTTCTCTTTCCACCACTCACACCAGAACCAGAACCAGAACCAAAACCAAATAAGGATGACATCAGAGGTCAGCCATGCTAGGGCCATCCATTCAGTCACCATTTATTAAGCATCAACCGTTAGGAACTTTGCTTAGCACAAGTGATACAACAGTAGTCACTGTGTAAAACTCACAGTCTATTGGGAGCAAAAGTTCTCTAGACCAGGGGTCCCCAACCCCCAGGCTGCGGACCGGTACAGGTCTGCGGCCTGTTAGGAACCGGGCTGCACAGCAGGAGGTGAGTGGTGGGCAAGAGAGCCAACCAGCGAAGCTTCACCTGCTGCTTCGCATTGCTTGCATTACCGCCTTGAACCATCACTCCCTCCACCGCTGCCCCCTGTCCGTGGAAAAATTGTCTCCCACAAAACTGGTCCCTGATGCCAAAAAGTTTGGGGACTGCTGCTCTAGACAAGTGAATTAAAGGCAAGAATTTAAGTGCAACAGAAGAAAAACAGGCACAAAACTCTCTTAATTAAGAAGGAGGAATAGCAAACTACACACTTTGTCTACATCTAAAGATGTAAAGAAGGCTTTATTTCTTTTTCCACAAAATACTCATGTTGGAACTAGCGTGAAAGATGCCATCTCACTTCCTTTGGCCCCTTTTCCCCCTTTTGTTTAAAGGAAGAACCTTGATCCTCAAGGCATACCACACGTGTTAGATTTTATTCTATGAGCAAATTTATTAACTAAGAACGTGAATACATTCACATTCACTCCAATTAACATTTAATGACACTCTCCCAAAGAATAAGATGTCAAAAATTATGCTCGTTAATTGCAGTCAATGTAATGAATGCGCTGCTCTTGGGCTGCATGCATATTTGTACTCATAAATTGACTACTAATATCAAGAAATACACACCTAACTCAGAAAAAGTAACAGATGCGTTAAGATAATATTTCTCACTAATGCCTAGTAATAGGTGGTGATTTAATTTCAAATTACTTAATTTATTGGCCTTGGAAATTAGATATACAGATTTTACACTTAAACGAGCATTTTGTCTGCACGTATTAAACTTACTGAGATCTAAAATTTCATCAGTTTTTAAATTTAGACTGGAGAGGAAATATGTCCTAATGCTTTAAAATCCTGTTTAAATTTTGGTTTACATAGCAATGATCTGTGCTTACTTTAAAATTATCTTTAAGCAGTAGATTATTCTTCCTTTTAGAGGGAATTAATTTAAGGGAATGCTAAAATCATATCCACTAACAAAAAGTAATTCACATCTCTGAAGTCAACTATTTTAGGTGGAGAATACCTTATTTGAAGAAACACACATTGGGCCGCTGTGTTTTTCTTTCTTGACAACACACAAACACACATATATACACTCACACACAGAGATATTCACACATACATACGACATGAAAGCTGGATTTCATCTTAAAGAAAAAAAACTCTCTAAAATGGGTCCAAATGAATTCTAAGTATAGACTTCAAAGCCAAATGTTCTCTCTCACAATATACAAACTCCAAATCCCCTATTACACCCATGTGAATTTACATCTGAAAGAACTCAAGCTAATGTAAGCATATACCAGGTAAGTATTTGAGTATTTGAGTAGTTGAATAGTTATAGCAATCGATTATGTTCTTGATAAAAGATACACTACACTTACAATGTATATATACAGTTTTAATGGTTTCCTGCAATTGGAAAAATACTTGACATATTAATTGATTAGTATTCTTTTTATACTTCTATTATAGAGAGTATGTTTTTGTTTAAGCACTCAAGATTCCAAAAGGGAATGTATGCCTGGGTACAACATTTTAATGTGAACAACTAAAACAGACATGCAAAACTCAAATGCACTGTATACCTGGGCTGTAGGCTGAATCAATAGCCTATGCCATTTTTGAGAACTCTGGGCGTATATGTGCATAATTCTATTTTCTGAAATTATCTGAGATTCCTTCTATACTATATTTCTAAAATATTAGATGTCATGATCCAATGGTTTAGGTCAAAAGAAATTTATGGGCAACTGATCACTCTTTCCATCACTTTTGGATATGAATGAATGAATTCAACATATATTTATTGAACTTCTTCCTAGTATATGATAATATTCTAAGATCTGTGAGAATATAAGCACATATAAGACATGGCTTGCAATAGCCAGATGGAAGTAATCTAACAGTAGAGAAAACATAATTAATAAAATTATAATACCAATAATATAGACTCAGTTACCTCATTTATCAAGTGGGAATGGTAATATACTCCTTCACCACAGTTTTTTTTAGGAATTATATATAAGAAATGTTTTCACCATTATCATTCATTATAAAAGATAATGGATACATGCAAATTAATTGTTCAATGAACAACTTGATGTCTAGATGTCTTGGATTGGAACACAGCTCTCCTCTATTTCTCATTCATAGTCTGTATTTTCAATTTTCAGTTGTATACCACATTTCTGTAGTGTAATCCCCAGCCAGAAGAATGCCTATAAGCTTAATTTAGGTACAACATATTATTCAAGACCTAGATTCTTTTCTGGTTGGGTAGCTCTTTACTTTTGGCATATGAAGATCAAAAATTGGACATAAAATCTATTTTAGTTGAAGACTTAACACAATAGTAATGTATGCCTTCATTAAGAAAATTTAATCATAGAGCTATCATCATAAATTATCACGGATAAATGAACCTGTATCATGTCTTTTCCTTGGTTACAGTTTTCCAAGTTAAAATAGATTGTCGTGATGTCCCATAAAAACTTTAATACAAATAATGTACTCAAAGGTAAAATATGAAAGAAAACGTTACTATATTACTTTGCAGAAACTCAATTTCATTTTAAAATCAGGTCAGAAGGCCCACTGCTTCAGCAAATCATTATTATCTCTCAAGCTAGTTTTTCCCATAAAATGCCTGGGTACACCTGATGTATGGGTTTCTGTAATGCATGAATACTATGTTAACATAATACACAAAATACAGTTCATAGTCACTTGCCAAGAAAATACTTACAAACATTATTTCTAGTGCAAAAGCTTCCACCTAATAAATATGAATAGGCTGTTAGATGGATTCAGTAGATGCTATTTTAGGAGACCCTTGATTTCCACATTTGAGTCATTCAACAGACATTTCTCACCTTGAGTTTGGGCATACTTGTAATGGGACTCTTTGCTTGTGCACATAGTTACCTAGCGACTAACTTTCCTTTTATAAATGAGCTCCATTCCTGATTAAAACAGACGAAAGATTTCCAATCTTTGTGGCCAGCCCTCAGGGTGGAAAATGAGCTCAAGGAAGGCAGCTATCTGAAACTGAATACTCCCTGCAATGGACATTCCGTTCTAGTCCCTTCAGGGAAACTCCAACAATAGCTCAAACAGAAGCAAACACTTGTCTTTGAGATAGGCCAAGCCAACCATTCACTTCCTCAGCAATTTGTCCTCAGATACCCAGCCAAAGACTTAAAGCTCCTGTGCCCATATCAAAGAACTGCAGACCCAGCATGTTTTTTTTTTCTTTTAACATCTTTATTGGAGTATAATAACATCTTTACTGGAGTATAATTGCTTTATAATGTTGTGTTAGTTTCTGCTGTATAACAAAGTGAATCAGCTATATGTATACATATATCCCCATATCCCCTCCCTCTCGCGTCTCCCTCCCACCCTCCCTATCCCACCCCTCTAGGTGGTCACAAAGCACCCAGCTGATCTCCCTGTGCGATGTGGCTGCTTCCCACTAGCTATCTATTTTATATTTGGTAGTGTATATATGTCCATGCTACTCTCCCACTTCGTCCCAGCTTACCCTTCCCTCTCCCTGTGTCCTCAAGTCCATTCTCTACATCTGTGTCTTTATTCCTGTCCTGCCCCTAGGTTCGTCAGAACCGTTTGTTTTTTAGATTCCATATATATGTGTTAGCATATGGTATTTGTTTTTCTCTTCCTGACTTACTTTACTAGGAATGACAGACTCTTGGTCCATCCACCTCATTACAAATAACTCAATTTCGTTTCTATTTATGGCTGAGCAATATTCCATTGTATATATGTGCCAGCTAGTTTTTAATGTGTGAACAGAAGTGATTCTCAGAATTTCTACCCTTCCTGCATTTCTACAGCTTGGTATTAATTTGATATCGCCAAAGATGTAGCCCCTCAAAGGAATCCCCACAAGCTGGGCTTCTTTTTTAACTCTGACACTTCGAGACCAAGAAAAAAAATTACAGAGATAAACCAAAAACACTTCCGATTGCATGAATGATCTAGATTTTGCAACAAACATTTTAGTCTGAGGTTTACAACTTTTACAATTCACTGAGCACTCAGGAAAAAATAATGCCCTAAGGATTATCCTATTCTGTTTCATTAGTTATCATATTGTGTATGGGAATATAATAATACATGCCAGTATTCACTGTTAAACATAAACCTTTTCCAGGCTGGATGCCTCAGTTTCAAACACATGATGATTTGATGGCTAAATAACAGTCAGACAAATGATGTGGTATTTAATCATTCACTTATGTGTCGCCAAACAATTAGGCACAAGGAACCCATAGATAAGAGGCACAAACCTTCCTCTCAAGGAGCAAGGAATTATATCAGAGACAGCCTGACATTGAAAAAGAGGATATAATTACTTGCATCGAATTATCTCCAGTGAATTTTCACTAAGAACATAGAACAGGGGTACTATATTCTGACCTAGGGTAGTCAGGAACACTTTTGAACAAGGTGCTATAAGAAGCACTAAAACAATGAGATTGTTAGTGGATGATATGTGGTGATAGCATTTTTTGAGAACATTCCAGGAAGTGGCAACAACTCATAGGTATGAAATTACATAACTTATTTGTGGAACCACAATTTTGTGGCTAAAGAGATGTGTGCATGCTGAGGAACAGCAGATAAAGAGTTGAGAGATGTGAGCAGGTACCACACTATAAAGGGTCCTGTGCGCTGGAGGCTTGAATTTCACCCTGTAGCTAGAGGATTCTCTAAAGGATGTTAAGCTAGAGGCATAAGATCTCCTGTGAAACATGACTGGGAAGCAATTAGGACAGATTTGTTTAAGATCAGATTAAAGTAAGGAGATCCTATACACATACATACACACACACACACACACACAGAGACTGTCTTTTGATCTATGTATCTGTTTATACAGTTTGTTATATATTTGGAAATTATATATAAATTAGTGATTCATTAATATTAATAGTTATAATAATACAAAATAAAAAAATTATTCCCCACACCTTTGCCACTCGCTGAGCAGTTTCATATATCCCATCTTTGATACCAACAAGATGTAAATTTGTGAAGCGGTATTATTATTCCTAGTTTATTACTGAGGACAATCAGTATTAGACATGCTCAGCTCAGTGCCAGGCACTGTATAAATAAATAATAAATATTGGCTTGGCCATGCTTACTGTGCTTGGTAGGTAGAGTCAGGTTGAAAACGCAAGTAGTCTTAGGCCTTGTCCTGTTTCTATGCCCATGGACCAGCCTAACTTTTGAAATGCCAGCCCTTTCTATACAGGCATTTTGGTCATAAACAACGTGAAGCACAATACCTCACAAGGTAGGACATTTAGAACAAGGCTTAAATCACAATGACATTTTGTTCAATAAGTGATGCATGTTCCTGTATAATAGAAATGGATTGCATTCTAGTGAGTTAGCATTAAACCATCCTTTGCCTGTACCCTGAGTGGTGGATTTATTAATTTGTAACTTATTTGTTGATTAGGTCTGGTGATGACACACTGGCCTTTAGGACACTGAGGCCTTGTTAAAGGTTTAATACTGTATTTAAAAAATTTATTTTGCAGTAAGTATAGATTCACCGGAATTTGAAACAAAACATGCAGGGATATCTTATGCAACCTTTAACCTACTTCCTCCAATGTTGACGCCTTAGGTAACTGTAGTACAATGTCAAAACTGGGAGTTAAATGGTATAATCCACAGAATTTATTCAAATGTTACTAGTTACACATGCACTCAATTGTAACCCTCTGTGTATGTGTGCGTGTGTGTGTGTGTGTGTGTGTGTGTGTAGTTCTATGCAGTTTTACCAAGTATAGCTTTGTATAACAAACACCACAATCAAGACACAGGCTGTCTTGTGGCACCCCTAAAATAGAACACCCCCCATTCCTAACCTGTGGCAACCAATACTCTGTTCTTGATCTTTATAATTCTGTTATTCAATAATGTGATATAAAAGGAATAACACAGTATGTAACCTTTTGATTTTTTTTCACTCAGCGTGGTGCCCCCGAGATCCATCATACAGAATATCAATTGTTCATTTCTTTTTATTGCTAAATAGTATTTCAAGATATGGATGCACCACAGTTTGTTCTACATACACCCACTGATGGACACTGGGTTGTGTCCAATTTCTGACTACTGAAAGAAAGATGGTATGAACAACCATATACAGGGTTTTGTGTGAACCTAAGTTTCCATTTTCTGTTAGAAATGTCCAACAGTGGAATTGCTGGGTTGTATGGTAATTGCATGTTTAGTTTTAGAAGAAACTGTCAGACTGTTTTCTAGAATGGCTGTATCATTTTACATTCCCATCAGCATTGTTTGAGAGACCCAGTTTCTCTGCATCCTTGTCTGCTGTAGTGTTGTCACTTTAAAAAAAATTATTTGTAATAAAAATTTTATGTATTTGAGCTGTGCAACATGATTTGATATGCACATACACAGTGAAATGATCACTACAGTCAAGTTAATTAACTGATACCATCGTCTCACATAGTTACCCATTGTGATGGCAGCACCTGAGATCTATTAACACACTTCCAGCATTCAGTACAGTATTATTAACAATAGTCACCATGCTGTACATTAGATCTCTAGAGTTATTCATGTTATATACTGCAACTTTGTACCCTTTAACCAACATCTCCACATTCTCCCCAGCTCCCCAGCCCTGGTAACCACCCTTCTACTCTCTGCTTTTACTCATTCAACTTTCTGAGATTGCACTTATGACTGAGATAATACAGGTTTATTTTTTCCTTCTGTGTTTGGCTGCAAGTTGCCTTTCCCTTATAAACTGGGAATGTTGTTATTAACAATATATTTTTATACAGTGTAATTTATTTTTCATTGCAAAAGTCTTTTTGCCCTTTCTCTGAGGGATTGTTTTCAATTTGCCTTTAAATCCTCCCCACCTGGTACACTTCAGGACAAATCACTTAGTGGTCAGTGTCTCTTCTCTAGAACATCTTAAAATGAAATTACTACTTCGTCTTTATACTCAAATACATGTCTCAAGCTCTTTCAGGTTAAAAAGAAAATGGATCTCTTCTTCAAGAGATAGATTAGCAAAGTAAGAGCAAAAAGTAAATACCTTATTTTCCCAGAATATCCATAGATAGCAATTGGGAAGAGGGAAAGGAGAGAAAAAATGAGACAAAAGAAAAGGACTAGACTAGTGTAGAATCAAGGAAGAACATCTTAGGTATGAAGGAGGCAGTTAATGTTGACAAGTGCCACTGAGAGTTTACAAAGACAGATGAAGGAAAGAAAATATACATGAGTTGAAAACAGTTAAAAACAAAACAAAATGATACCAAGAACCAAAAGACTCTAGAGTAAAATGGAGTATGGGGAATTTAAGAAGGAAATAAAACCCAGTAACAAAATCCTTATCTTCAATACTTATTTATACACATTAAGTTTCAACAAGAATTAAAGTGCTTTCATTGTCATTTCAAATTTTCATACACTGCAATAAAATTATCATTATTATAACATGTTCTTATATGTGAATGGCTATAATAATAGTGTGCAATAAAATTTTAAACACCAATTCACTTATTCAAAAATATTCATGTGCCTGGTTCTGGAGAAACAATGGTGAGCAAAAACAACTGATGTGGTTGGGTTCATGGAACTTACCACATAGTCTGATTGATAAGCATTAGTTAGTCACATATATACACATAGGGAATTGCAACATTGCTATGTGTTATGGAGGAATGTTACACGGTAGGGAAATTTTATCTACTCAGGGAATTTTGATGTCTACACAGAGGGAGTGGCTGGTAAGGGAAACTGATATTATCTAGGTGAAAAAGAGAGGGAACAGAAAGAAAAGCATGTGCAAAAGCCCTGTGGCAGAAAGAAGCAAGGCCTATTCAAGGAACAGAAAGAAAACCAGAAAGGTGGTAAGGCAGGGGAAAGCATTACAGGAGATGAGACAGGAGAGGAAAACAGTATCTAGATCTTGTTTTATTTTCTTTTGCTTTCCTTGTAGCCAACAGAACTTGCTAAAGTGATTACACGGGTGCTGATATTATCAAACTTAGCTGACTGGATGAATTTTAGAGAATAGATTAGAGGGAATGGGGAAGAAGTGAAACAAAGAAACCAGAAAGGAAAGTGCTTCTGTATTCCTAGTGAGAGGGGGGCAGCTTGGGCTACGTTATGGGAGAGGAAATGAAGAGAAGTGGATCAAAAGATTTTAGGAGATAAAACCCACAGTATTAGACATAAGTGGGCAAAAGAGATAAAAGTTTCAAGGATGAAATGGGTTTCTAGCTTGTGAAAACTGCATGGATAGGTAGCATCATTCACTGATAAAGGGAATAATGAGAAAAGCTCAGGTTTTGTGGGGTGAATGGAAAGTTCCCTTTGGGGCACTTAGAGTGGAGGTGGCTTTGTCACATACAAATGGAGATGCCAATCAGGCAATTGAAATTACAGTTCTGCAATTCATTGGAGAAATCTGAGCTAGAGGTATAACTTGGTTGGTTTTCTGCACATAAGTGTTAATAAAACCACGGGCGTGGGTGCAATGACAATGAAAGGGATTACAGAGTCAAAAGACAAACTTGCTAGGACTGACCTCTGAAGAATTCTACTGTTTAAAGGTTCAGTAGAGAGAATGAGCCCACAAAGTAGGGCTGAACAGTAGACTGAACAGGAACACCCAAAGAAATGGGAACCAACCCAGGAGAGCGCAATGCACAGATCTCAAGAGAAGACAACATTTTTAAGAAGGGAGAAAATGGTCAATAGTGACCACTGCTTCAAGTTCAAGAAAGAAGAGAAAAAGTTTTTCTCAATTGGTTTTAGTGACATGACATTTTTTACTTCACTTGAACTAAGTCAGGTGAAGTTTGAATAGGAAAAAACTGAAAGTATAACATTTTAAGGAAAAAAAAATCTCAATATCTAGTTCAACTGATGGATATAAAAAGTAAAAAGATAATACCTTGTTTTACTTTTGTATTGGTATCATACTATTATGATAGTATGATAATTCCATTTATAATACCATTTTCTTAAAAAATTACCAAAAAAGAAATTGCTAATATAGTTACCACTAATGTTTAATATTAAAATTAAATGATGAATAGTCCCTTAAGGAATAAAATAACAAACTATAGCTGTTTATTATAATTGGGAAGCGAAATATGGATATAACAAATTGTTTTCCCACTTTTCCCCAACTGTGTTGCATTTTCCAAGTGGAGGAGTTGATTTCGGTTTAGTTTTAATAATATTTACTGACATTATATATATATATATATATATATATATTAGTAAAGCCAAATTATTTCTGCTCACAGTACTGAATCTTATTCATGTGGGCCCAGTTCTTAGTGTTTTGTTCATCTAGCACAGTGGCCTGTGTGCAAGTGAAATAAAATCAGAAAGACATCTAGTGAGATTCTTCTGAGGAACTTGCTGTAGATGGAACACCCTGCAGATCAAGGGTGACATTAGTTCTATTCTTTGATCTTTTGAGTTCACACAGTCTAAAGACTGAGGTAGGAATAAAAGAGTAAAACAAGTGACCTATTGTGGATATCATCATAGATAGCCCCCTGAGAAGGTCTAGAGGATGGATATGAGGTTTTTCAGGACATCTTAGTTTTTATCTAAGAAACTGTAATATGCCAGGTCTTTGAGGGAACACAAGTTTTATGAGTTTTTTTTAACGAACATTCTCAATGGAACATATTTAGTTCTTGTTAGAAGATAGCATGATTCTTTCCATTTTACGTTTTGTTGTATCCCCTCTAGAGCTCTGACAGACCCTCTTCATCAAAATCTGAGAGGCTGTGGCAGTTAACTGGTTAACAACCTTGAAACCTCCGCCACCATTCAAATCCTGACGCCAGTATGTACAGGCTGAGCTACTGTAGGCAAATTACTTAAGCTCCCTGTACCTCAGTATCCTCATCTGTTAAATATGGATGATTCTATCCCCTACCTCCCAGAACTGTAATGAGAATTAGCTGAGATACATGTAATATACTCAGAGAAACGCTTGATACTTGGTATAGCATTGATGAATGCTAAATGTTATCTTTGAAGACTAGGTGAATCAGAAATATTGCTATGCACATACAAGGGACTATCAGTAGCTATTTATGTAGGATATATCAATGCCTCGTTGATTCTTGTTGATGAATAATTGTTCCTTCTGCAATACTTTAAGCCCTATTTATAAAGCTGGATTCTTCAATGAAACTTTCATAATCACATAATCTATAAGTAATCATTTATGGCTGATTTGTACCATGGTTTATAACTCTCTTGACATATTACAGTAGCATTTGTGTGTGTGCATGTGTGTGTGTGTGTCTATTTTTTTCTGACTTAGAGTTGTAATTTCATAAAAGGCAGAGAGAACATTGCAGGTGTTCAACTGTTTATTTACAAGCAAGTAAAAACCTAATGGTAAAAAAGCTGCTTGATATCATATTAATATTCTATCTAGTCTTACTTCCCCAAAAGCTAACTGTTAAGTACATTATACTCATCCATGACTAAATTTCAATTACTCAAGTACCTTCTTTTTCTTCAGTACAATTCTAGTTTTATTTAAACTGAATTGTCAATGTTTTCCAAGTATTTTTACCATTTTTCCAGATTTAAGAATAATCATTTTTACTAATGGTTCTCAAGAAATTTTAGACATTTCTCCAATAAACATCTATATTAACTAAAATAGCATTAAATAAAGTGCAAACTTACCTTGTCATATCTAGGCACTTCTGTATTCTCTGAAGGATGATTTTTCATATTGCTTAACAACTCTGACTGAGCAATTGAAATTCAGACTATGATAAATGTTTTACACTGAAGGTTCATTTCATTATACAGCAGTCAGTTGAAATGGGGTTTCCAAAGAAGGTATTTTTAGGAAGCACAGAGTACAGGAAAAAGCTGAATACATTATACAATTTAAATATTTATTGAAGCTTTTCTACTAAGGCAACATTTTGGTGATATCTCATAGAAATGCCAATGCGGGAGAGACAATTAAGGGTAAATAGATGGTAGAGATTGTGGAAACCAAGACACCTGGTACTGCAAGTTCCTCATTCATAAAGTCATTAAACTGAAGATGGAATGGGACACTCCTCATTACAGAAATATTATTTTCCTTAGGATTTCATCATTCTTTCTCGATGCCTCTTCTATGATTTTCTGAAGTGTTCTTGTCTTCCTTATTGAATTCCTGGCCTCCTTCTCTTCACCCTCTATATGATCTTTCTACCTAGTCTCATCCACTCTCTATGGCTCACACATTAAGTCCCCAATAATGACTTCATTTGTAGGCTTCACATCCCCAGATCCACAGCACCCATGTCTGCATAAAAAAACTTATTATTTACCCCCAATCTTTCCCATTATTCCAGCTCTCTTCAAGTCTTCTCCTTATAAATGGCACCATTATCCACCCAATTCTACATGCCATGGAGGGCACCACATCCAATTCAATACTAATTTCTATTGACCCTATCTCCTAAGTAAATCTTAAATCAATCCACTTCTTTCAACTCCACTGTCACCATTCTAGTCAACATCACCTTATTTTGCCCCTGGAGAAGCTACCAGATTGATAGCTTCAGACTGATAGCTCATCTACTCTTTTTTTAAATAAATTTATTTATTTATTTTTGGCTGCATCGGGTCTTCTTTGCTGTGCGCCGGCTTTCTCTAGTTGCAGTGAGCAGAGGCTACTCTTCATTGCAGTGCACAGGCTTCTCATTGTGGTGGCTTCTCTTGTTGTGGAGCCCGGGGTCTAGAGCACAGGCTCAGTAGTTGTGGCACACGGGCTTAGTTGCTCAGTGGCATGTGGAATCTTCCCGGACCAGGGGTCGAACCCGTGTCCCCTGCATTGGCAGGCAGATTCTTAACTACTGCACCACCAGGGAAGCCCCTTTTCATCTACTCTTAACACCTCCTAATCGCTTCTTCACAAAACACAGTAATATTCTTTAAAAAAAAAAAACCCACAAACATGGTCATATCACTGCCCTACCTGAAACCTTTAAAAGGCTGACCACTGATCTTACTATACAGAAAAAAATCATTCTCATGAGGTCTGAGGCTCTGAACAATTGGACCCCAGCCCACTGTTTCAGCTGCATGCTCCAAACTTTGCCTCACTTACGACACTCTAGGAAAACTGACCTTCTTTTAGTTCTTTCTTCATACCAACTTATACCTTCACATGTTTTTCCCTCTGAATGTCATATTTTCCCTCTTTTTCCCTTGGACAACTATCGCCCAACCTCATTCTTCTTTGTCATACTTTGAAGGTCATTTTCTTAGGAGTCCCTTCCCCCAATTTCTAATACTGGTCTAGGTCTCACTGTCATACATTCTTCTAACAATCTGTGCTTTATTCTGTAGCCCTTATCCCAAATGAAGTTTAAATAGTGTGTATAAATACCATGTGTAAAATAGATAGCTAGTGGGAACATGCTATAAAGCACAGGAAGCTCAGCTAGGTGCTCTGTGATGACATAGATGGGTGGGATGAGTGGGGGTTGGGAGGGAGGTCCAAGAGGGAGGGGACATAGGTATACATATAGCTGATTCACTTCATTGTAGAGCAGAAACTAACACAACATTGTAAAGCAATTCTACTCCAATTAAAAAAAAAACCCAGAATGGGAAATAAATAAATAAATTGTGTGTGTGTGTGTGTGTGTGTGTGTGTATTCTCTCCTAGATTCTAATGAGTTCACTTATTTAGAACATTATCTCCAGAGAGCATGGCACAATACCTAGCACAAGTAGGCACTCAATATATACTAGTTACACGACTAAATGAATGAATAACAATGAATGAATAATTGTTCCTTCTTTAAACAGTGGTCACCGAAACCAACACAATATAAACTTTACGTAGTCACTTCCTTTGATACTTTTACTTCTGGATTTATTTAGAGAGCTGATCTATTTCCATACATTTAAAGTAAAACACTGCAAAGTCCATAGGCTTGAGCAAAGTAAACTCTGTGATAACACATGGTGCTCTCTGACATAGCCCATTAGAGACAGGGTATGTACACCTAATCCAGAGGAACCCTTTAGCTCTTCAGCAGCTGTGCATATGGCTCCTGACCTGCCCTTCAGGCTCTACTAAATCAGGATTCCCCAGCTGTCTGAGCTTCCAGTAAGCTCTTTCAGTTAACCACCTACATGCCAACACTGCTTGTATCTGGTTACACTCTTTAGCGTCTAATTTTCCTTTTTCCTTCCTAGTTATTTTCCAATACGTCAGAGCCACTGGGATTCACCACTTTCATACCTAATTTTATCCGTTCCTCAACTATTTTGATAACATTTTGTCTGCTTAGTCAGCAATCTATTTCGAATACTGCCCTCGTGAGCATCAATATAAAAAGGAATTACTCAACTTGCCTTTGATGAAAATACTTGAGCAGTTCTGACTCTGTGATTTTTCTCCTTTCTTATTTCTTTAGTTTGACCTCACACAGTTTCCAAGGCTAAAATCTGCACTTATAACAGTGTGCTGACTCCTGTGCCCTTTAAGTCAGCACTTAGCTCAGGCTAAGGTACTATTGCTGCTGTAATCTGATAAAGGAGCAGACAAGTTGTGTGCAAATAAAGATGGGTGCCAAGAATGAGCAAAAAGCCACTGATGTTTATGCCCTTTTATAGTCCTGATTCCATGACAGTCCTAGCCAAAGGCAGAGTGGGAGGAGGGAGATCAATTTAAAACAAAAAAAGCAAAAGCCAAGAAGAGGGTGAAAACACTGAAAGGGTAATCCCTTTATTTGCCCATAATTGGGTAAAATGAGACATTGTGAGGCTAGTTGTGCTTAATTAATACTGGTCTTTTTTAAACATCAATTATTTCAAAAGGTTGGAGATAAAGTACATCTAAAAGTTGAAGATAAACTGGCAAAAGCCTATATGTTATTTTGGCATATATAAATTCCTCACTGTTGTAATGCCCATGAATGGGTTGAGTATTTATTAAGTATAAACTAAGAGCTTGACAATTCAAACATTTTTTTAAAGTTTCTTTAAAATTCTATTAACCCTGTTTAAAATCCATTCAGCTACCTACATTCTGACTTTATTACATGAATAAGCATGGGCTTTCACATAGTTCCCTTTAATATTCCTCCTATTCATTAAAACAACGCAGTTTTCTACTAAAAATAAATAATAAAATGAAATAAAGAAAAACAGAGGCAAAGTGCTTCCTCAGATTCTTTTACTTGAACAGTAACATAATAAGACTAAATATTTTAAACTAGCCTTAGATATATTTCAGCTTTCAAAATTAATGTATAGAAAATCATTTTTCTGACATTTAAAATTTATGGAAAATCAGTTGCTTAAAATTATGTGGAATCAAAATACTGATTTAACAGTTCTGGAAGATTCATTTACGCACACCAGAAACAACAACAGCGTCAACAGTTCACCAGCATAGTATCAAAATGACAGTTCCCTTCCAGTTAAAGGATAATTGTCGACTCTCCCCACCTTCCATTAGTGAAGAATGCGGTGAATAATGACAAACCAAAAGTGAGGCACTGAGGTAGAAGGTAAAAGATAATAACGAGACTGAGAAGAAATTGATTTCCAAACTCAATCCGGATTGCTAGGGACACTTGTTTTATCCGGGCTTAGTATCATTAAATATATTGTACTATGCAAAGTCACCACTCTAGGGACTGCAGGGCCCCAGAAAATTGCTCTGTATCTTCTTTCACCTACTGAAATTCTGAGGTCTTCTGAGTGAATATCAGAACGTAAAGACTGAGCACAAAGCTGGATGGAAATTTTTCCTTTAAATGGTAGCCTGGAAGACTGCAGCTCTGAGAGAAGGAATACTGCTCTTTGCTTTTGTTAATAGGCATGTGGGGGACGTCTTTTTAAGCATGAATGAGCAGGGCCATTCCCCTTCTTCATCCTCATCTGCTTGATGCTTATCAGAACTGCAGCTGAGACATTTAAGATTCCCTTAAAACACTGGAGCCAAGGTTTTTTGTTCTGTGGTTTCCTGGCCATATTCAGGGCAGTAATCTTGAATGGGGAAAGAAAAAGGCCATAGCCCTTGGAGTTAAAGCATTTCAGAATCTCTGGGGGAGCCATCTGGTTTAAAAAGGCACTTGCAAAATTCTAATATGCTATAATACATGGGAAAACAAGCTCTTGATACTCAAGTTTCAGGAAAAAACAAATCACCTTAGCTGCTAATCTTCAAACTATTGTTTGCATATGAGTGATTGACAAAATGCAGGGTTACTCTCCCCTTCAAGAGAGGATATCAGAATCTCTGACAGACGTTTTCACTCACAATATTAACTAAGGACAATTCTACATGTGACACAAGTAGACAAACCCCTTCCAAACTGGCAAATAATAAAGTATACTATAGCACTGCCAACCTAACTTTCATATCTGTATTAAAATTAAACTTCAGAACTCCAAATACGTTATGAATATTACTCTGTCAAGATTGT
Organism: Mesoplodon mirus; assembly: GCF_964341445.2. Classification (NCBI taxonomy): domain Eukaryota; kingdom Metazoa; phylum Chordata; class Mammalia; order Artiodactyla; family Ziphiidae; genus Mesoplodon; species Mesoplodon mirus. The sequence goes on from NC_138981.1 coordinate 31,790,906, forward strand.
AGAGCGTGAAACTCCAAGGAAGTTTAACGAATAGATGTTTTTAAATGAGGAAAAAATGAAGAGCACAGGTGTTTACTTATTTGCACGTTTGAGTTCTGAAGATCAGTCTGCTGCATGGACCATACTCCCAAAAGACAAATATTTTCATGAAATTATGCTATGGTACTTGGTTGCATTTAATTAAAAAAAAAGTCTTCTCGTTTCCCATACTGCAGCCCATGACCTCCCCAACAAAACGTTCCAATATGAACCAACGGCCTTGATAACAGGACACAAATCTCCTAGGACTATAGCAGGACTTTGTGAGAAAGAAAACTGTTGCCTCCCTCTGAATTCAATCACAACCTGAATGTACTGCATAAAAATAAACCAAGGTCATCATTATTCCGTTTCATTCTGATTTGGCTTGCCTTCAAATTACATACCCTGTATATCTGAAATAACTGCACCGCCTCCATTAACTGAGTTTGACATCACTTTAATCATTGTATCTTTTCAGAATGAAAGGCAGAAATGTCAAATTCCTACCATTATAAATTCTTCTAACTCTCTAATCTGCATTAAATAAAAGCTTGTCTTTGAGAAATAATATATGCTTTAAAGAAATATAACTAGTATCAATTTTATTTTAAAATGTAAGTGAGAAAAGATTCACCCATAATGAATCTCTTCATACAGAGGTGATTTCCCACGAAACTTTCAAAGCTTAACTCTTGAAGCCCTTCACTTATATTGGCTCCTTGCAAGTCCTACCTAATTTTGTATTCTTAATTCTGTATTACTTTTCCTAAAAGAGTCCCCTTCCTTCAATTTTTCAACCTCAGGCCCCATAAAACCTAGGTCTACTTCTTCCCTCATGGTTTGTTATGTTCTGTCATTACTCTTACTTGTCAATTTCTTTTAAAATGATGTGTATTTAAAATAGAAAATAAAACACAAACAGAAAATTTGGATGACTGAATCACTTTGCTGTATTCCTGAAGCTAACACAGTATTGTAAATTGTACTTCAAAAAAAGGTTTAAAAAAAGAAAATTATCTTTAAAGAAAAGTTAATTTCCAATTAATTTTCAATGTTTCCCTTAGGTAACTTAGTACCTAAGTTAAACCTGTGATTTAAATGTGTACGTGTGTTTATATAAAAATACACAGTCACACCAAAATATTATATTTCTTGTATATGCAATGCAAGAAAGAATGGTGTAATGAAAAATATGATGAATCATTTTTAATAAGTTAGGGAAATATTACAGCAGAAGGTGGAAGGGGAAGGAAAGTTTGAGAAATCACTTTCTTTTAGTTTTGTGGTAAAGCCATGATGAAAGATAATAGAATTAAAAAGAACACCTGACTTTTCCAGAGAACAAAGATTTTAATCTCTTTTATTAAACCACACAAGTGGTTAAGAGCTTTACAATTTGTTTCACATGCAGCAAAGGACTTGGACTACAAAGATTTCAAATGAATACTTTAGGACTAAAGAGGAAGCTGTATTAATATCTCCGTCCAAATTATGAATTTACATTTCAGTACTGTCTAGCTGGAGGAGTGTCAAGCAACACCTCTCTTCCTTAAATAACAGAAATTTGCACAGAACACTTCGTAGTCTTTTTTTTTAAGTTTAGAGTAACTACTACATGATATTGCTTACTGTATTTTCCATACTGCTATGCCACATAAGAGACACAGAAAGCTTCTTATTAAATTAACAAGTATATTATCTATTTAGATCAGCAATCTCTTTTTCATAGTTAAGATGCCCTTAAAAGACTGCAAATGTAATTCTAAAAGATGATTTTATTAGACTTCAAGATATTTTGCATCATTTAAAAAATTCTAAGGAAATGTATAATTCGCAATCAATTATTTGAATGATTCTTTGCAATGCAATATTTAAGTAATTCTAAAAGTAAACAATACTTAGGTTAATACAGTGATGTTCCCTATTAATTGGTGACTATTTTGGTTAAAACAGAACCAAGTGTACTCTTTTAAGTTCTTCAAACTAAGGCAATTTAAAAAAACTGTATTCAAATGTCAATACATTCAAAGAGTATTGTTGTCAACTAATAAAAGTTAATGTATAATATAACCTTGTGAATATCTTCATTTTCTCTTAACAAACTCATTGTCATGTAGCCTAAGTATTACCTGATCATTTCAAAATGTATTATAATATAATAAAGTCCTACAGGGATTGTCCAAAAAGGTTAGCTGTCTTCAGATTCTGATTAAGAGTTTAAAAAGTCATTTGAATATCTATGACAAAGCAGACAGTATGTTTGCCTTGCTTCATTCCAAAATTAAATCTCTGCCATTCTTCCTAAGTTGCTCTACACACTGGTTTATGGTTTTAATTTTGTAGCTATATCGATTAAGTGAGCAATATGTGTGTATTGCAAAGAACAAACGTGCTATTGTATTTTTGTAATATTAGTAAATGGGATGGTTTTTCAATCAGAAAGCAATTCTGACACTCACCAAAGAAATTTTTAAAATAAGGAAATTATATAAAAATGTTTTACTACAAAATCTGGTAGCGTGTTTTGTGAATCAATAAATGCACAAGGTTAATTTCTTTTCCACAATTTTTTCTCAGAGGCAAAACTTCTGTTGTGACTCTTTTCCAGAAGTTTTGAATAGTTACTTATTTAGAGAGATTTACTTTTTCTATTCTTTTTTTTTTTTTTTTTTTTTACTTTTTTCATTCTTAATTATAGGCATTGCCCTCATATCTATTTCAGAATGACTATAATCCACAAATCAAAGGCAGGAAAAAAAAAGATAATCTCTTTCATCCATCTCTTTGGGAGACACTGTACTCCTCATATATTATTTTTATATATTATTTTTACTGTTGTGCCACAGTCAATTTTTACATTTTTCATTAGTCATCCTGACTTTCTTAAAATAAACAACATAGGTAGAGCTTATATAAAAAGCCAAACTAAAAAGTTTTACTGAAAAACTAGGTCATCATAGACATGAAACAACACCTTGACTTTACTGCAAAATATGATTATAAGCCCCTCACGTTTTTCTGTTGTTTTCTCAATAAAAGTATCTGGTCATTTGCCAGCAGAGATCATTCATTATTTGAAATAATTTTCATGACACGCTACAGAAAAGAACATTCAAAACACTAAATGCAATATGAGAAAGGAACTTTTAAATTAAATATTTATCAATACTTTTCTCAACCTCCATTTATCCATCACAATTCATTTCATTCTTTATTTTCCCCCACAATATGCCAGATAAAATTTTTCTAACCTTGAGGCATCCACATGTCATTCCCATAGAGCAATTAGTTCACTGAGAATATGTGTCAGGTCACTACCCCACATGTAACTGTTACTAAATACAGAAATATCAAATAATCATGATAATAACTTAGATACACAAACTATTTCACAGAAATTTAAATGGTTTGTCACAGATACTCCAAGCCAGGTATGCATATTCTATTACTCTAGTACTTTCTTAAATAAGAAAGATGTGTTTGATTATATTTTCTATTGAAAAGTTTTCCCAATGAGAAACATGTACACCTGCACATACATATGTGTACAGTGTATATAACATTTATGCTTATTCATAATCTACTATAATAAGTTTAAATTAATCTGCCTAATCAGTGAGTTTGTCACAAACTAAAAGTTATGCCATGGTAAACAATATTTTTAGTTACTCTGTACTTACAACAGTCCTCTACTTCTTCCCACCAAAGCATTTGGAAAAAAGAAAAGTATATATCAAGGCAGCGATAAAAATCTTGGTAAATTTTCTCCCAACTTTATTGCTTCAGTAGGTTTAGGAATGATGAGAAACCAATCAACTTCAGCAGCCTTTAAAAAATAAGACTTCAGGTTCTCCTATTCGTTTTCTCTGATGCTAATTGCCTCCAAGATCTGAGTCCTGTAAGGGGAAAGTGACTGATCCCAACACTGAGTGAGTCAACACAGTAACTGATGCCAGGATTCTGTAGAGGCCCCTGGATATTTCGAATTCCAGGACCTGCGCAGAAGCAAGAGACTCGCCTTTTCTCTCAAGTTGGTTTCCCATAATAGGACTGCCATGGCCACTACATATAAGGTTGTGCTTCCAGCATGCCAAGTCCTGTGAATTCAAATGTTGTTCAACTGTGTTCTCATTAATATCCAAACCAGAATAGCACAGAGGACATAGTACTTTCTCTCAAAGGCTTCTAAACATAAAAACTCTTCAGTAAACAACTGTAACAAGACTTTCTGAAACTTCTATGCACATTTCTAAAATAACAGAGCAGAAAATCCTGATCTAGAATAGCCTTTTAAATGCCTTTCTTTTTTTTCACCTTTCAACAACACTAAAAACTTCACTCCACTGAACAAAAAGAAATGCCCAGAATAATCTATGCATTTGTTATGTATCCACCGTCTACCAAACTTAATTTCTACCCTGGGGATCCAATCAAAAGTCATGTATTGATGATGCCAACAGCCTGACTAAGAGAAGCAAGAGCAGAATGAAGCAGCTGAGCTCTGAAGGCAGAATGTGTATAGTTCTCATGGGACAAGGGCTCCTGCTAAAATAAAGAGCACTTTTAGAATGGAATAAAGAAATCTTCCTAAAGTGCTAAATTTCTGTTGTAGCTTATGATTACTAACAAATTACTCTTTCTTCAACTTCTTTTGGTGAGAATTATTAACAAAGTACTTTCTTCAACTTTTTTGGTGAGAATTATTAAAACACCATCCTCTTAGGCACTGAGTTAATGATCAATTATGTAATGGTTCTCAAAAGTTTTCTGTATTAAATGAACACAGTTGTAACACGTTGTTCAGCATGTTTGTAAACTCTTCTTTGCCAAGAGAAGGCTTCTTTATCTCCTTTCTTATTTTTATTTTTAATGCAACAGGTGAGGAAATACAGGAAATACTGGTAACACATTTTAGAAAGATATTCCTTTTGCAATTACAATGATCTCTGGTAAAATTATTTGCTTGAGTGTTTTTACAGTACCATTTGTTAAAGTGACAAACTCATTTTTCTATGTCAAGCGTTCAATTGCTTGGCACAGAAATAAACTGTAGATAAAAATAGGAAGAAAAACCTGACATATGGGAGTCAGATGATAATGTTTACTTTAATAGTGAAGGATACATTTTATATTTTGGAATACATCATAATATTACCATTCCCCCCAACAAAATCCATATGAAATAAAACACAAGCCCTGATTTTAATTTTGGATAATTATATTTAAATTACTATCATCCAAAACAGATTTAAAATATTCTCTATAGGTCACCTCATCTCCTTAATGTGGTTATCTAAATATGCATATAACCAACAATTTTATAAAACATAATAAGAAAAGTGTTTTAGGAGTGACATGGAGCTAAGTCTGCATGTTAGCATCAGTGTCCTACACAATGAACTGCAATAATGCCCAGAGTATAAGTTCCTTTACACCTGTACCATGAATTCCCTGTAGATATAAACCCGTGTTTTGGCCAAGGCACATGTACAGTTTATCAGTGATTTGTAAAGTGTAGTCTATGAAGCAGAAGCAGCAGCAGCAGCACATGGGAACATTTTAGAAATGTGAGTACACATGAAACCTGAACAATAAGAAACTTTGGGAGTAGGACTCAGTACTCTGTGTTTTACAGGTGATCTAATGCATGGCCAATTTTGAAAAACCCTGAAGTGTATGTTTCCAAAAACTGTTGTGGCTCCAAATATACCAAAAACTTGTCTTGGTTAATATCTAAAGCACCAAATATCAAAGGACCTGAATGCCCTTAGGTACATCTTAATTGTCTTTCAGCCTTAGTCAATAATCAGAATTTGTTGGACATCTGTGATGAATTCTACATTAATGCAAAATACTTATAGTTCTCTTAAGGTTTTTATAATCTAGGTGGGAAGATAAGCTAACTGGAAAAAGTGAAAGGTACATAAAATAAAATTTGGCCCAAACAAAGTGAACACTAGTTCAGGCCACACCACTACTTTCCTGTGGTCACTTATGTCTCTCATTTAGTCCCCACAATAACTACACTGGATAGGTTTTAGGAGTGTCATTATAAAAATGACTGGCCAAGGAACTTGCTCAAATTCCCATTGTTAATAATTGGCTGGGCAGGATTTTTCAAAAAATTATTTGAACTTTTTATTTTGAACTAATTATAGATTCACGAAAACTTTCAAAGATAGTATAGAGGGGTTCCAAAAACTGTTCACTCACTTTCCCCCAACAGTTACATCTAAGATAACTATAACACAATATCAAACCCAGGAAATTGATATTGGTACACTGTACATATTTCTGTCATTTCATCATGGGTGTAGATTTGTGTAAACACAACCTCAATCACAATGCACAGTCATTCTATCACCACAAAAATCTTCCTTCCTTTACAGTCACACCAAATACCCTCTTCCACCAGCCTGGCACCCACTAATCTGTTCTCCATCACTATAATTTTGTCATTTCAAGAATGTTAGATAAAGGCAATCATTCAGTATGTGGCCTTCTGAGATTAGCTTTTTTCACTGAGCATAGTGTCCTAGAGATCCATTCAAGTTGTTATCTGCATCAATAACCTGTTTACTTTTATTGCTGAGTAGTATTCCATCTCATGGATATACAATAGTCTGTTTAGGCATTCATTTCTATAGGACATTTTGGTTATTTCCAGTTTTTGGTTACTACAAAGAAAGCTGCCAAACAATCACGTATATTTTTTTCATTTATCTGAATTAATGCCCAGGAGTTAAGCTGCTGGATCATATGGTAAATACATATTTAGTTTTTAAAAGAAACTGCCAAAATGTTCCCCTGAGGGTCTGTACCATTTTACATACCTGCCAGCAATGTGAGTGATCCAGTTTCTCCATATCTTCCTTGGCATTTAGTGGTGTCAATTATATATATATATATATATATATATATATATATATATATATATATACACATATATATATATACACAGTATTATATACATTATATTAATTTTTGTCGTAAACAAGTAGAGATATATCATGGCAGTCTTAATTTGAATTGGCTGAATGGTTAATAACATTTAACTTCTTTTTCCTCATTCTTATTTGCCATCTGAATATACTTTTCAGTGAAATGTCTAACCATATCTTTTGCTCATTTTCCAACCGGATGCTTTGTTTTTAACTGCTGAGTTTTTAGCATTTTTTTATATACTCTAGATATGAGTCCTTTGTTAGATATGTGGTTTGCAAGTGTACTCTCCCAGTCTGTAGCTCGTCTTTTCATTTTCTTAATAGGGTAATTCCAAAGCAAAAGTTTTAAATTTTTATAAAGTTCAATTTATTGAACTTTTTCTTGTATGGTGTTTTTGGTGTCATGCCAAAGAACTCTTCACCAAGCCTTAATTCATGAAGATTTTCTCCTATTTTTTTATCATTTTATATTTACATTTAAATCTAGAATTAATTTTATTTTTTTAAAAATATTCATTTATTTGGGCCACACTGTGCAGCTTGTGGGATCTTAGTTCCCTGACCAGGGATTAAACCTGGGCCCATGGCAGTGGAAGTGCAGAGTCCTAACCACTGGACCACCAGGTAATTCCCTAGAATTAATTTAGAGTTCATTTTTATATACGGTGTAAGGTTTTCTTTTTTTCTTTTTGGCTTACAGATTTCCAATTGCCTCAATGCCATTTGTGGAAAGACTATCTTTCCATTGAATAACTTTTGTACCTTTGTCAAAAACCAGCTGGGCACATTTGTGTGGATCTATTTCTGGGATTGCAACTCTGTCCTATTGATTTATGTGTCTGTCCCTCTGCCAATACCATACTGCCTTAATTACTGTAGCTGTATAATATACCTAAGCATTAGGTAGGGTTATTCCTCCCACTACATTATTGTTTTTCAAAATTATTTTACACATTCTAGGTCCTGTGTTTTAACATAAAAATTTTAGACAAATAGGTCTACAGATCAGACAACAAAATATCTTTCTGGATTTCGATAGGGATTGCATTAAATAGATCAATTTGGAGAACTGACATTCTTACCATGTTGAGTCTTCTAATCTATTAACACAGTACATACTTCCAATATTTAGGTCATCTTTATTTTGTCATACTGTGCTTTCTAAAAGTGCTTTGTATTGTGATCATATTGTTCCTTCATATGTCTATAATAATATCACTATCTCTTATGCATGTGATTGCACAAAGAAAGGGAAAAGAACAGAGGTTCCCAAACTACCATTCTGAAAAAGAAACACATTAAACAGAACTTTAGTTTTACAGAAGTGCAAAGCACCCACTTCTGGGCATATGTCCAGACAAAACTATAATTCAAAAAGATACATGCACCCCTAGGTTCATAGCAGCACTATTCACAGTAGCCAAGACATGGAAACAACCTAAATGTCCATCATCGGATGAATGGATAAAGAAGATGTGGTACATACATACAATGGAATACTACTCAGCCATAAAAAAGAATGAAATAATGCCATTTGCAGCAACATGGATGCAACTAGAGATTGTCACAGTAAGTCAGAAAGACAAATACCATATGATATCACTTATATGTGGTATCTAAAATATGACACAAATGAACCTATATATGAAACAGAATCATGGACATAGAAAACAGACTGGTGGTTGCCAAGGGGGAGAGGATTGGGGGAGGGATGGAGTGGGAGGTTGGGTTAGCAGATGTAAGCTTTTACATATAGAAAGGATAAACAACAAGGTCCTACTGTATCACAGAGAACTATATTCAATATCCTATAATAAACCACAATGGAAAAGAATGTAAAAAAAACCCAAAAAGAATATATATATATATATATATATATATATATATATGTGTGTGTGTGTATAGCTGAATCACTTTGCTGTACAGCAGAAATTAACACAACATTGCATACAACAATTTCAAAAAAAGAAAAAAAATGAAAAGCATATTTTTATTACATTTAAGGCTTACATTAGCATGTTTTTAAATTACTTTCTTTAGCCTACAGTTGTAAAATACATGCAGTAAAATGAAGACCGGTCCTTGCTTATATTCTAATACTAACCAGTAATCCCTATATCATAAAATGGGTGAACTATTACTTAGAAAGAACTGATTAGGGTAAACTTAAAAGTAATTAAGGAGTGTATTCTTAAGAAATTGAAAACCTTAATGGCAGCATTTTATATATATATATTTTTTTAACATTTTTATTGGAATATAATTGCTTTACGATGGTATGTTAGTTTCTCCTTTATAACAAAGTGAATCAGTTATACATATACATATATCCCCATATCTCTTCCCTCTTGCGTCTCCCTCCCTCCCACCTACCCTATCCCACCCTTCTAGCTGGTCACAAAGCACCAAGCTGATCTCCCTGTGCTAAGCAACTGCTTCCCACTAGCTATGTATTTTATATTTGGTAGTGTATATACGTCCATATACACACTACCACTCTCTCACTTCGTCCCAGCTTACCCTTCCCCCCTCCCCATGTCCTCAAGTCCATTCTCTAGTAGGTCTGCGTGTTTATTCCCATCTTGCTCCTAGGTTCTTCGTGACCATTTTTTTTTTAGACTCCATATATATGTGTTAGCATACGGTATTTGTTTTTCTCTTTCTGACTTACTTCACTCTGTATGACACTCTCTAGGTGCATCCACCTCACTACAAATAACTCAATTTCGTTTCTTTTTATGGCTGATTAATATTCCATCATATATATGTGCCACATCTTCTTGATCCATTCATCTGTCAATGGACACTTAGGTTGCAGCATTTTATATTAATTGGGATGGGCCTGAGTCATTTTTCCCACTTATACTGTACAATTATTTAACAATTTTAAGCACTATGACTAATAGAGCTTCAAAGGATAAATAAGCTGGGAAGAAATAGACATGATAACTAAGATTTTATATAAAGTTCACAAATTTATTGATTTGGGGAAAATCATTTCTGGGCCATTTCCCTTCTCCACAATGATCTATATTGGTTGAGATGTTATATTGGGTTGGCCAAAAGGTTCGTTCAGTTTTTTCCATAAGATGGCTCTAGTAGCACTTGGTTGTCTTTAACTTCATTTGAAAAAAATTTGTTAGATTCTATTGTGACAGCCGTCATATCAGGGTGCATTTTAAAAAAAAACTTATCAAAATTGGTGATATTACATTTTAAATTTTGATTTGTAGTAGTTCACTTCTTGTGTATAGAAGTACAATTAATTTTTTTATGTTCATCTTGTATCCTGAGACCTTGCTGAACTTGAATTATTTCTACAAGTAATTTTGTGGAATCCCTGGGATGCTTTACATAGCCCATCATAATATCTGCAAATAGGGAAAATTTTAACTTTTCCATCCTGGTTTTTATGCTTTTATTTACTTTTCTTACATTTCTGTGCTGGCTAGAACTTCCAATACTACAAAGAGTAGCAGGGCTGAAAGCAAATATCTTTGCCTTGGTCCTGTTATTAGGAAAAAGGAATTAAAATCTTTCACCATTATTATGATGTTGGCTATAGAATTTTTCTAGATGTTCTTTATCAAGTTGAAGTCCTCTATTCCTAGTTTTCTGAGAGATTTTTTTTTTAACATGAATGGGTGTTGAATTTTATCTAACCTTTTTTTTGGCATCAATTGATAAGATCATGTTATTATTCTCTTTTAGCTAGTTAATATAATTTACCAAATTTTAAGAATGTTTGTCTCTATATGTATAAAGGTTATTGGTCTGTAGTTTTCTTCTTTTGTACCATGTTTGTCTGGTTTTGGAATCAGATTACCTCTTGCCTCATAAAACATGTTTGTAAGTATTGCCTCCTCTTCTATTTTCCGGACACTGACAGTTCTTTTCTTTAATCACATGAAAGATGTCATGCCATTTCCTTTTGGATTCTATGGCTTCTCATAAGAAATTCTGTCATTTGATTTTTTTTTGTACCTATAAAGTGTCCTTTCTCTTTCACTGCTTTCAAGGTTTTTTTCTTTTTTCTTTTTTTTCCTTTATCATTAGTTTTCAGAAGTTTGACTATGATAGGTGCAGGCAGGGAACTCTTTGAGATTATCTCTTTGGGTTTTTCAGCTTCTTGAATCTGTAGGGTTTTGCCTTTTGCCAAATTAGGTTATTTTTAAGCCATTATTTCTTCAAGTACTTGTTCAGCAACACTTTCTTTTTTTCTCTCCTTTCAGGACTCTGAGACATGCATCATAGATATTTTATTATAATCCCACAAGGTCGGTGAGGATCTTTCCATTTTTTGTCAGTCTATTTTCGTTCTTGCTCAGACCGGGTAATTTCTATTGTTCTTTCTTCCTGTTCACAGATTTGGCCCACTGCCCCCTCCAATCTGCTATTAAGACCATCAACTGAATTTTATTTTGATTACTCTATTTTTCAGTTCTAAAATTTCATTTTGTTCTATATGTCTTCTATTTCTTGCTGAGACTTTCTATTTTTTGTTTGTTCCAAGCAAGTTTGTAATTGCTTATTGAACCATTTTTTTTACAATGGCTGCTTTAATATCCTTGGCAGATAATTCGATCACCTATGTCATTTCAGCATAGGTGACTGTTGATTGTCTTTTTTCATTCAAGTTGAGATTTTTTTTCCTTGGTTTGATGAAAGATTTTAAATGGAAGCCTGGACATTTAGGGTACTATGTTGTCAGACTCTGGACCTTATTTAAACCTTCAATTTTAGCTAGCCTTTCCTGGCAATGCTTTGTTGGAAGATGGGAAGGGGGTTGCTCCCTTGCTATTATTAGGTAGGGTTGGAAGTCCAGGTTCCCCATTCAACCTATGTTGATACCTGAGATTACTTCTCTGTGTGTGTGTCTGCAAATTATACTGCCTTGACATTATTTTAATTTCCATTAAAATAGTAAATGGGGGCTTTCCTGGTGGCGCAGTGGTTGAGGGTCTGCCTGCCGATGCGGGGGACGCAGGTTCGTGACCCGGTCCAGGAGGATCCCACATGCCGCGGAGTGGCTGGGCCCGTGGGCCATGGCCACTGAGCCTGCACGTCCGGAGCCTGTGCTCTGCAACGGGAGAGGCCACAACAGTGAGAGGCCCACGTACCGCAAAAAAAAAAAAAAAGTAAATGGATATCTGGAGCCTTGTGGATTCATTTTTAAATATTCAGAGTTTTTTCCACCGGACAAAAAAGAGCTACAACTTGCAAAACTCAAAGCATATCTTAACTGATATTTCCATAGATGAACTGTATGACACTTGCAAAGTGATTTGATTTTAGAACTTGGTACTATATAGCAGTGCTTTCTATAGAGTCAAGACAGAAGGCATTTACTTATTAAATACATGTAAAACTAATTTATCTGTGTTGTAAAAATAATGCATGCCTAACTCATTTATTGATTCTCAATCATTTTAGGAGGTAAATGTGTAAGAACTAATGAAGGTGTTTTAAGATTTCTGAATAAAAGAAAGTTATTATGAGTACAAAGAAATTAAACACATTGACGTCAGTGAGCTGAGGATCAGTACCAAGATTTCATGGTTGCATCTCTTATACTATATTAGTCAAGGTCCTGGCATGAAACAGGTAGAAACAAAAGCATGAGCAGAAAACCATTTGTTGAAATAGCCGTGGAGAGAGGTATAAGCAGGATGATGAGAACAAATAAAGGATGGTGAGTCATCCAGGTGATAATAAAAGCGGGAAGTTCCTTCCACCTCCAGTTCTGATGGGTCAAAGTGAGGGAATAATGTTGTCAGAATAGTAGTAGAGACACAGTCAGTCACCAGCAGGACTTTAGTGAGGCACATGGAAAAGGAAAAACAAATGCCTTAAAATCTTTTTCCACCTGCCCTCTGATATCCTGGTGTCACACAATTGGCTGATAGAGTGCAAGAGGCTTTGGTGATGAAGAGCTAAGCTTCCCAGGGCAAAGAGTAGGGCAGAGAATGTCATAAAGTGGAGTGGGTCCACTGATACAAGTAAAGAATGATCAGCACATGGGCTCAGCCCACCATGTAAGTCTTGGAAGGATACTCAGTACTAATATGATACCCTAGTGGGAAATATGATAAGGGATGAATTGACCCTTTGAAAACTAGCCCTTGCCTTCATTTTTCAACTCTGCATTACACCTCTCTGAATTCCACTAAAGTGATCCCATGCACTTTTCTACCAATGTATCTCAAATTACTTCAGAAGTTCACCATAAACGTTCTCCTTGCATGGTGCTTCGCTACTTTGTTGCATGTATAATAAATAAGCTGGATATATGGTGAATGTGTGAATTACCTGCTGGAATGCAAACTCCACCGGAACAGGAGTTATGAACTGTTTCATTCCTGTTGCCTATCATTTTGCGATGTATATACTATTGCCTCTGCTTGCAATTTCCTTATCTTTGATCCTTTATCTTTGTATTGTATGCTACCTTATCCTTCTGGGCTTTCTTTAAGTTTACCTCCTCTATGAAGATACTTTGAGCTTCCCCTTAGCCCCATTTGTAGCTGGGTCTAATGATATGAATGCACCTTCCTACTCAACTGTAAACTTCTTGAATGTTAAGGACTGGTTTCTATTTATGTTGATATCAGTTCTCAGAAGTGTATTGAGTATAATAGGAGCTCAATGATATCAGTTGGAAAAAAAAAGAAAAAAGGTACAAGGGAAGAAGAGAGGAATGTGCATTGCAGATAATTATAATACTTAAAATAAATACTGAATTCTTTGAGGGTGGCAAACCAAATCTGTTTTCAAGTATATGTTAGAAGAGATTCTGAATCTTGTCACTGTGGAATGAGCATAGTATCAAATACTCATTTAAAGCAATGGCATTGAGCTGCAGAATGGATATGCATTTATTTTTCAGACATTTATTAGGGACTTCCCTGGTGGTGCAGTGCTTAAGAATCCGCCTGCCAATGCGGGGGACACAGGTTCGATCCCTGGTCTGGGAAGATCCCACATGCCATGGAGCAACTAAGCCCGCGAGCCACAACTACTGAAGCCCATGCACCCTAGAGCCTAAGTGCCACAACTACTGAGCCCACATGCTGCAACTACTGAAGTCTACGTGCTCTAGGGCCCGTGTGCCGCAAGTACTGAGCCCGTGTGCTGCAACTACTGAAGCCCGCGTGCCTAGAGCCCGTGCTCCGCAACAAGAGAAGCCACCACAACGAGAAGCCTGCACACCGCAACGAAGAGTAGCCCCCGCTCGCCACAACTAGAGAAAGCCCGTGTGCAGCAACGAAGACCCAAAAGCAGCCAAAGGAAGAAAAAAAAAACATTTGTTAGAGCCAGATTTTCAACATTAAGGATATAAGGTAATAACTCCTGGTCCCTGCCTTCAAGGGGATTATGCTTGAAGTGTATTAAAAAATTTTTACATTTTAATCTACTTATTAATTAAGGAACTCAAATAAGTTTGATGACACCTGTCTGACAGAGGTACCTAACAGAGGGACCAGATTTTAAAGATAACACCAGATTTACTGCCTACCATAAAAGATTGTCATGTATGTTAAATAAAGTAATGTATTTAAAAAGTCATTTTCAATTGTATACATTAGAAAAGAGGGAAAATTTCAAATCAATAATCTAAGCTCTCACTCCAAGAATCTAGAAATTGAAGAGCAACATAAACCTAAAAGAAGCAGAAAGAAGGAAATAATAAAGATCAGAAATCAGTGAAATTGGCAACAGAAAAATAGAGAAAATCAATGAAACAAAGGGCTCATTCTTCAAAAAGATAAATATAATTAACAAAGTGCTAACAAGAGTGACCCCCCCAAAAAAAAACACCCCGAGGACACACAGGTTACCAATGTTAAGAATGAAACAGGGGATCTCATTATAGACTTGCTAGACATAAAAAAGATAATAAGGGAATACTATAGGTAATTATTCACACAAATATTCAACAATTTGGATGACATGGACCAATTCCTCATAAAACACAAACTACTGCAAATCACCCAATAAGAAATAGATAATTTGAATAGTCCTATTACTAATAATGAAATGGAGTTCATAATTTTAAAACCTCAGAAAAATAAATCTTCATGTCCAGATGGTTTCACTGAAAAATTTTACCAAACTTTTAAAGAAGGATTAACACCAATTCTACACAATCTCTTCCAGAAAATGGAAGAGAACACAATTCTAATACATTTAATGAGTCCAGCAATAGCCTGATATCCAAATCAGAAAAAGACAGCATGAAAAACCAACAAACAAAAACAACAAACTACAGACCAATATTGCTTATGAATATCAAAGCAAAATTACTTAACAAAATACCAGCACCTAAAATTCAGCAAATATATGAAAACATCATGTAGTGTTTGCTCCAGGGGTGTACAGCTGGTTTGATATTCAAAAATCATTATTGTAATCCACCGTGTTAACATGCTAAAGAAAAAATCACATGATCTATCAATGGATGCACTATAATCATTTGACTAACTTCAATACCGATACCTGAAATAAACTCTCTGAAAAATAGAAATATAGGTGAACTTCCTCAACTTATTTATCAACACCTATATAAACCCTTCAGCTAAGTTTGTACTTAGTTTAAGTATTAAATGGTTTTTCCCTAGTACTGTGAACTACTCTCACCCATCTTACTGAACACAATGCTTCAAGTTCTAACCAGTGCAATGAGGCAAGGCAAGGAAATGAGTCCATACAAATAGGAAAAAAGACATAAAACTGTCGTTTACATGCAGATGGGATGAAAATGAAAATTCCAAGCAATCTACCAAAAAAAAAATCTCCTAGAACTAATAAGTGAGTTCATCAAGGTATCAGGATACAAGATAAACAAACAAAAATCAATTGTATTTCTACATACTAGCAATGAACCCCTAGGTTCATTGTGGACACTGAAATTAAAAATATACTACTCTTTTCTATCTCAGCAAAAATCGAAGTAGCTGTTCATCTAACAAAACATGTCCTTGACAATAACAAAATGCTGTAGAAATAAATCAAAGAACATCTAAATAAATGGAGAAACATACTGTGTACATGGATTGGGAGACTCAACATAGTAATGTCAATTTTACTCCAATTGAGGTATAGATTTAACATAATTCAAATTAAAATCCTAGCAAAGTTTCTTGTTGTTGTTGATATAGACAACTTTACATGGAAAGGCAATGGAACTAGAATAATTAAAATAATGTTGAAAAAGAAGAATAAAGTAGGAAGAACAAGACTATCAGATTTTAAGACTTAACATATACAGCTATAATTAAGATAGTGTGGTACTGGTGGTAGGATAGACACACAGATCAATGAAACAGAATAAAGAACCACACAAATATGGCCAACTGATTTAGACAAAGATCTGAAAACAATTCAGCTGAGCAAAGACAGACTTTTCAACAAACAGTGCTAGAACACTAGAACACTTAAGTCTCACACCTTATACAAAAGCAGCTACTAATGGATGATGAATTTAGATTTAAAACATAAAACTCTAAGTATTTTGGAAAAAATACATAGAAAAAATCTTAGGATCTAAGGCTAGGAAGAGTTTTTGGATTTTACACTAAAAGCATCGGCCCATAAACGGAAAAATTGATAAGTTAGACTTCAACAAAATTTTTAATGTTTGCTCTTAAGGAGATAAAAAGACAAGCTAAGGAAAAAATATCTGAAAACCACATATCCAACCAATGATTAGTATCTACAATCCATAAAGAACTCATAAAACTCAAAAGTAAAGAACAAACAACAATAACAAAAAACTCCAAAAACTTATTAGAAAATGGTACTCTGGAAAATAGCTTGACAGCTTTGTAAAAACACTAAACATGCAAATGTCATACAATCCGGAAATTTCACTCCAG